>NC_089594.1:55999656-56599656 GCF_019320115.1 Miscanthus floridulus
GGCTCAAGAATTGCTTCAACTTCACGCAGAAGTTCTTCATCAATCCCTGATGTTGGCAACTCCAGTGCAGAAGCCACATTCTCCTCCACCTTGTATCACGGAAACACATGACGTTATACCAGAAATCACTACATTGCCATCCTAAACTTCTGTCCCAACAAGCAAACTGAATGATTCTCCATGTTGACACAGAAATCTTTAAATATAAGACTGTGAAACCCCACTGGTGGCCTTGTTTTGGAGAGAAAAGAGCGAGGGGTGTCATCTTTGAATAAACTCGGTTTCACTTCACATCTTCAAGGTCGAATGCATATTGTATAGATACCTGCTTCAAAAAGGATGCTACCACAACTCATCACAGATAGAACAACAACACATGCTGGCAAGTTCTGTGGCGACTCAGAATCGAAAAGGACTCGCCCAACAGGCTGCAGTCATAAGGTGAGTGATCTAATATACCTCATTCTAAATAAACAAGATATAACATGGTTTATCTTTTTCTCGAATACGTAAAAGATTTGTGCATCATTGTAATTAAGAAGAAGAGTTTAAGCATACAACAACGTGCTTCTAATGAGCGTCCTAGGAGGTCTTACAGCTGTGGCTGGACCGTCATAGTTATCTTTTTCTCGATAACATGGTTTATCATCAAGTAATACACTACCAACGAAATTTCTTTTCAAATTTTGTAAAGTTTGTAGAAGATATGAAAACTGGTTTGGCAATCTTTAGCTGTTGTTGTTTATTAAAATTGCAAACCTCTACTAACTAATAGGAACTAATTTACAGATGCAATTTAAAAGAAGAATACAGGCCCCAACTAACATGGCTATCCTCTGTGTTACTCTTATAAAGGATGAACTACTCGACACAGTGATTAAACTATGACGATAACGAATCTATTCCAAGTTATGATTAACAAAGAAATATGAAAATATTTTAGGCCACGTGTGATACAGATCAAGCCAAATATACTAGGAGTCAACAGGAGATCTGCTCACAGGCAGCATCAGGTTTAGATTGTGGGAAGCATGGAAATATGATATTCAAAATGCAAGAAGGGGCGGATCTAGGGGGGGGGGGGGGGGGGGGGCCGGGGGGGCTCCAGCCCCCCCCCTACAGCTGGTGTATCAATGGTAATATGGGGAGGGGGAGGGTGAAGAAGAGGTGGAGGAAAGAAGAAAAATGGAGAGAGAGAGGACGAAGAAGAGACCAACCCCCCCTTCAATCCTATTCTGCGTCCGCCACTGAATGCAAGCATAGATAACAATGTTTCATAAAAGAAAAAAGTTTACTTAACCCCTCACCTATCAACCATGGTCTACTTCACCCCCAAACTATAAAACCGTCTATTTTACCCCCTGAACTTATCAAAACCGTCTATTTTACCCCCCAGGCGGTTTTCGACGGTGGTTTGCTACAGTAACGGTGGTTTGCTACAGTGCCAGTGGTTTCACCTTTTCTTTTTTTATTTATTTTCGCTGAATCTTTAAAAAATTATAGTAAACCACAGAAAAATTATAAAATGGAAAATCTAATTTTGTTGGACTCCACATGAGTAGATCTACACAATGAATATATAATATGATATGCTTTAGTACAAAATTTTTGCTGTAGTTTTAGATTAATTGGAAAATCCAATTTTGTCTGTAATTAATTGGAACAATTCATAGCTGCAGCTTCTGTGATTTAATTATGGTGAAATTTTTATGGTAGACTAATTATTGTATGCTTGAACTATAGTAAAAATTTCGTACTCATTGGACCATGTATAACTTAGTTATCGATAGATTCCAATTAATTACAGACAAAATTAGATTTTCCAATTAATCTAAAGGTACAGCAAAACCTTTGTACTAAAGCATACCACATTATATGTTAACTATGTAGATCTACTCATGTGGAGTCCAACAAAATTGGATTTTCCATTTTATAATTTTTCTATGATTTACTATGATTTTTCAAAGATTCAGCGAAAATAAATAAAAAAAGAAAAGGTGAAGCTATTGTAACTGTAGCAAATCACAGTTACTGTAGAAGCCACCGTCGAAAACCGCCCGGGGGGTAAAATAGACGGTTTTGAAAAGTTCAGGGGATAAAATAGACGATTTTATAGTTTGGGGGTAAAGTAGACCATGGTTGATAGGTCGGGGGTTAAGTAGACTTTTTCCTTTTATAAAACTAACCATAATAGAATATGCTCTAGCAGCTCATGAGTTTGTTAAGATACCTTATTCATCAAGCAATATGAGTATGCTAATAGAAGGGAAAAGTTAAAAAAAAAACAGTGTACCTGTTTTGAAGAGTTCATTCCAACAAGAACTGACAAGATTTCATTATTCATCAAGCTGTACTGCATTGCTAGCTTCGTGATACTCCCCCCCCCCCCCCCCCCCCTCTTTCTACAGTGATCTGCTGCAGCCCTGCATGCTGACTGATAAACAGGCAATATTATACTTGTCAATTAAATTTCTAGCATAGATTGGAACAGTATGTATACGAAATAAAAACAAACCAAAAAAATCTTCAGCTAGACATAGAAGGAATCCACATGGACGGTTTATCCTTGAGAGTTCAGTTAAGATACAGGTATCATCAAGAATATTGAGTGGGTGTGCTTGAGTGTGTGGGTGTGGTGTTAAGTTAATGCAATGATACACAGCTCCCCTGTGTATTCAAGAAAATAAATAAATTATTGTGGTGCCCTGCCAATTCTTTAGCCCATCTCTCTTAGTTCCTATGGATTCAGATTGAATAAATTACACTTATGTATGATTTGGTTTAGACAGTTTTAGAATAACTTGCTGTGGTGCAGTGGTGTGCATCCGCTGTGCACATCAATATATGCTATATTGAACTGATGATTTCAGGACGTGATCAACATCTTGAAAACCATGTGGGACATAAGTACTCCCTCTGGCTGTTATTACTTGGAACTAATTGCTGACCAGCTTGGCTATCTGAAACATCAATTAACATCGACCGGAGGCGGTATCACAGGAGGTCCCAACGTGGCCCATAACACAGCATAGGTGGTGGTGCGTCAAGGAGCGTGCCCTGGTCCTGCATACCAGGATCAGGTTTGATCCTCTATCTCTCTATCGCCATAAGAGATTCAAATATGGAACAAGATAGGATTGGTTAGCTCGATGTCCTTGCTGTCAGTGTCAAAATCAAGCAATAAGAAAATTATTTCTCTTTCATCCTGTTTCGTGTTTTCCATCTGCCGCATGCAATCGATCCCCCAACATCATGTCCCATAACCCTGGTTCAAGGAAGTTTGCCAAAGAACAGCCTGCCATCACCCACAGCTAACAGTTTTCCTGCCAGCAACCACAGCTACCAATTTTGATATCTCCTGGTAATATGACAAGCTGTAGATGGTGACAAGGTTGGCCCTAATGCCCCATGTTTGGAAATCTCTGAACTAGTAAGGAAACGGGTCAGCAATTCCGCACTGGGAAGAAGCTGTCTAAGGATCGACTACCCAGTTAGCAGGCAAGAAAGATAATTCAACTTAACTGATTAATCATCTTACAACAAAAGGACAAATTGTGGCATTGTTGCCTGTTCAGGTTTACTAAAAGTGGATAGAGAAGCTACGGAACTCAATAATAACACCATCGTAAGAAAAGGATAGCTGGAGAGGACTGTCCATAGAGGGTGATAAACCTGCCAAACTATACCAGAAAAGGAGTACAGTCCAAGCCAATGGGCATATTATGCAGCATCCGATGCTTTTGCCAAAAGAAACACAAAATTATTTTCTGGATTTTTTTCCTAAATTTTAAAATCCTATTTTCTTCAAACCAAAAATAAAAAGTTTTACTAAAAAAAACCAAACTTTGAAGAAAAAACTAAAAATGATTGAAATGGCTCCTGGCTTCCTAGTGTTCCTTGCCTTCTATAATCCATGAGGATTTTCCAAAATCAGTTCCCAACCCAATATTAACTTCAAACGAATATCCTACAAAAAATCATCGCTTCTCTCTTAGGACACGACCCACCTTAGACCAAGCCCACTTTTTCAGTGACACCCCTCCCTCCCCTTTTCTGATCCCAGCAAAGGACACTGGACCCTCTCTCCCTCTACCCTCTACCCTCTACCCTCTACCCTCTACACCTTCTCGGCTTCTCTTTGCACAAGTGCACTACTCAAAATCTCCTCACCATAAAGAAATTTGCCAGCTAAGACTGCAGCTTCTAGCAGAGTAAGTCTTGAAGACTGGAAAAATCCAAATATCAATGAAGGAGAAAGCCTATTGTGAATTTCTCATAGAGCTGATGCGTGGGATAAATCAGCGGTAAAGTGGATGTTAGAAGATTTGGGCTGGTCCAAATAATAATTCCAAATAAATCTCAAAGGGCCACTTACACATGCATGGTATGGTGGGGGACTTTAATCCCATATTGTTACTCTAGGAGTGAGGCCAATTTAAATAGTTGAGTTGTCTTCATCTAAGTTGAAGCTATTAGGGAGAGGAGTGAGGCCAACTTAAATAGTTAAGTTGTCTCCATCTGGTTGAGCTGTCTCAATCACCTTAACACTTTGATTGTGCGGCTAATTATTACTTTCCTTAGCTACGACATGTGTATATATTGGGACGAGACATCGTCCTCAGTACAGACAATTCATCTCCTCCTTTTATCATTGTGTTGTGCTGCCGCCGTCTTCCCCATCCCATCGCCGACGTGTCATCGGTGCAGGGAGAGCAGGACTTCGAAGCCTACGTCTCCTCGTGTCCCTGTACAGGGTAGGGGGCGTATCAGGTTTTTGGGAAGCACCGCCGTGACTGCTCGCTGAACGTCTTCTTCCCTCTACGTCAGTGTTTTGTGGATCTCCATCGACGGTCTGCTTTGTCTACATTTGCGCTATCTCTAGCGCCGACAACCCCACTGTAAGAATACCTATACTTTCTCAGTTGTTCGTTCTAGTATTTCGTACGTTACTAGCACTAGGGGAGTTTAAGTTTATCTCGGATCGTAGTGCTAGTGTTACTTCACACACACCTATGATACATGTTGCTCTTTTCCTCAATTTCAGAATCAATTTATACGTCACTAAATTGCTATTATTTTCAACAGTGGAGAGGCTGAGCTCAAACTGAAGTGGCGAGATGAAACAGTGCAGCTCTCCCTTCGTGATGAAAACCAATGGCTTTGATGAGAAGAAAACATCTCATTCCGACGGTAGTTTGTGGAAATTTGTTTCGCGGCTGTGCGAAATTTTCTAAATCTTGGCTCAGATCCCTTCACGGGAGAAAGGAACTAAACTCAGGTGCATGCCACCGTTAAAGTATTCGGTCCTTGAAAACAGTTTATAGCAACGGTTCTTTTTCAAGGGGCGGCTGGCATCGGAGCAGCCCCTACAGTGACGTTCTCGGACTCTAGCATAGCAGTCGTCCCAACAAATGGCACAGTAATGACGACTGGTAATACGAGCCGCCACTACAAATACGTCAATTTATAGGGGCGGCTGGTATGTAGAGGTGGCTATTACCGGCCGCCCCTGCTGTGTCTATTTGTAGGGGCGGCTGCCCGCTGTATATATAGCAGCCACATTCTTCTACCTCGGGCCACTCTCTCCAACCCGAGCAAAAAAGGTTGGGAGGCCTTGGGCTCCTCCCAAAAATTGCTCTACTAAAGAGTAGGTTTTGATCTCAAATACTTTGGTCGAGAGTTGTACAAGATAAGAAAATGCTATTTCAAGCCTTTATTTGAAGTTTTAATGGTTGGTTAGTGATCGTAATTAGAGTTTTACTTTTCTATCTCTTCTATGGTGCTTGAGCTTTATATGAAGCAAATTAGACTTTAGTTTTGAAGTTATTAGTGCAGATTAGTTAGATAAATGAGATTACACTATTTATTAGTCGATCTTGCCTGATTTTAGTTGAGATTACACCCTAGTTTCACGTATGTTTCATATACATGTAGATTTAGATCTAGATCTAGTTTTTTTTAATTTTAATTTTATAAATTTATGTTTCATGAAACAGGTATTATAGGCGCGGCTGGTACTACGGCCGACCCTACAAATCTATTTTGTAGCCGCCTCTACAAATCGTTGTAGGGGTGGCTGGTAACACCAGCTGCCTCTACAAAATTGATTTGTAAGGATGGTCTAGAAACCACCCCTATAAATACATAATTTGTAGAGACGGTATGGTAGGGACGGCTGTCCGAGCGGCCTCTACAAAGCCTCGCCAGCCGCCCCTAGAAACCATTTATATAGTAGTATAAATGTCTATTGAAAAGCCTGCTTTATTAGTAATCGCAAGATGCAAAGTGCAATAACTTGAAGTAATCCAAATGGGAGAAAGTATCAAGGTGAAAAGTTTGAGAAACCTCCTTTTAGGCCTCGTTTAGATCCGAAAATTTGCAATTAGTTTTTTTTTGTCTATATTTAATACTCTATGCATGTGCCGCAAGATTCGATGTGACGGGTACTACGCAAAATTTTTTGGCTTTTAGGAGGAACTAAACGGGGCCTTAGTCTTTAAAGACCATCAATCAACTAACTGAATCTGATGTATCATCTTTTTCAGTGCCTTCGTCAGAAAACTCGAGAGAAACTCAGCAAGTGTACGTTAGCGGGCGCGGTTGCCGGGCCCAGCTTCAGTGGACTGCAAATATTGGATATGAATGATGTGCGATCGCCAAGTGAAGAGTCACGAGAGCGAGAAGAGGCACATACTGTACCTTCGCGCTTTTGTTGGGCCTTCGTTTGCCTTCTGATCATCAAAGGAAATGAGTATTCAGGGTCTTCTAATCGGTGACAATTGCTCTTAGGGCCTATTTGGAAGCCTAGTATTATTTAAAATCATTAGTCCATTAGTTGTCATTCAACCACTAGAATCAAACTTAGGGCTTTCACTCACTCGAGATGTAGCACCCGGTTTTAAGAACAAAATCAGATACACACCATATATGAATCCAGGAAGTTAAATCTCACATATAGCTACAAATAAAGGTAATATCAATAGACAATGCTCAATATATAACGTACATAGTATAAAGAATAATACCTTAGATAGCAAATAGCGGAAAGACAACTCTGATCTTCGGGTGAAGACTCCAATTCCACAGGGACAACTGACTGGTTGATCACAAGTCTATTTCCTCCAAACTCTAGCTATCTGGTACCCATCTGGAATTTTTATCAAATAATTAAAAAATAAAGCAAGCGTAAGTACATGCCGTACTCACCAAATATAATATGGGGTTCATGAGGCCCAAAAGGCTGACACTGATTAACTACGATTAACTTTTAATGAGTTATGATTTTAGCAATAGGGTGGCAACAAGTTTATCCACAAGCCCACATGAACACATGATTAGGTAAATATGAATAATAAATAGCATAAACAGTAACCATTAGTGAGCATCTTCATCATCAGTATCATCAGTGTTCATCATCTATTCCGTAAGAGTTCCAAGACCGCTCGTGACCGTGAGCATGGCTGATATATCAGTTTTACACTCTGTAAAGGTTGTACACTTTCACTATGAGTCGTGATTTATTCTTTCACCCGAGGTAGCTAATCTCTTGACCCACTTCCAAGGAAGGTCGACAGGGTTCACTATGAAGCCTTTCAAAGGTTCGTCTAACAAGTTAGGGCCATTAGATTCACTCGACAAACAGATGTAAAGCCCCCCTTCTCGATGGCATAATGACGCACAGCCTATATACAAGGGGACAGAGGCCACACTATACCCAATTTGTTAAGCCATTCTTACTCCAATAAAGGTAACCTCTAACAAGCTAGAAAAGGTCATCAAACTGAGCTAAAACTAGAGCCATGTAGCCCTCACAACTGTACTGTAAGTCCCGAATGTTCGCTTACCGATAAGTCCTTAGGGAGAGAAATCTAGAGCACCATAAAAACAACCTAATGCTCTAACCCCTTGTTCCATGTTGCTAAAAAGCATCTTTTAGTGTTTATTGCATATACCATTAGTCAAGTTATAAGATCATGGCTTTAGTTGAGCATTAGCATCATACTACCCAATGCAATACCCCATAGGTATCAAGGTACAAGTACAAAAGACTAGAATATCCTTAGTGGTAGTAAGATAGATACATGTAGTATGAATTAAATGATTAAAGATATATAGGACAACATGGAAGATCCCATGTTATATTTGCCTTAAACTCATATCCTTCTTCTAATCCAAACCTTCAAAGGAACTCCTTGATCAACACGTGAAGCTCATCGACTGGACAAGATCATAAAGCACCACACAAGCATTCATGCAATCATACACGAAGTAAATAATCGAACTAAATTAGAACAGTACACCAAACATAATAAACAACAAGTAAAAAGGTTTTAAAGATATTCTACATGTTACTACAAACACACAGACGCGAAAAACACTCTAATCGAAGCTATAACAGAGAAGTTATGAATTAAACAAGATTTTCTTTAATAAAATAATAGATTAAATCTAACCTCGAATTTCAAAAGTTGAAAATATATTTAACAGTAGTATAAACATGTAGATTACGTAATTATGAATCTAACGCAACTTGAACGGATCAAATCGGAGTTAAAACAGAGATTTTATGGTCTACTGAAGGTAGTGGCAATTTTGTAAATAGATAGAACTTGATTTTCGAATTTAAAATAAATAAAATCCAATTTTAAATCTGCCTAAGGACTACGTGTATTATTTCATAAAATGGCAAGGGGTCTTTAGCAAAACTACAAGGATGGCGGGTTCTATATTAAAAATCCGAGGGGTTTTTTGACAAAAAGGGAAGGTGAAGGGGTACCGGTTGATCTGGACCATTGGATCTAAAATGGACAGCTAAGATTAGAAGGGAAAGAGAGAGAGGGGATCGGCCGGCCAAAACAGGGACAGCGCGGCGGCGATTTCGCCGATGAAGACAGATTTCTTGTCGAAGAAATTGGGGAAAGAGGCTACCGCCCTCGGATTGGCTCGGGGTTAGCACTAGGAGCTAGATAGGACCACGACAAACTTGGCTCTACAATCAATGGTGGCTAAGATTGAGCAAAGGTGGCTGGCTACGAGCAATGGCGGCGGCGGAGCGACGATGACGCGGTGTAGGCCAAAATAGAGTGAGAAAGAGGGAGATAAAGGGTTCTGCGGGTTCGAGAACTCTACGCGAAGCTCAGGGATGCTCTTACCGTGATAGAGGAGCAGCTAAGCAACGTGGTGATGGCGGCTTCTTCTCGACGAGATTTGGGCGGTGGTGCTAGGGCTTGGTGAGGCGCTGTTGCTCGAAATGGAATAGGGAGAGCGACGGGGTTGGTGGCTACTATTTATGGGGACAGGGAGCCATGGCGCGCACAACAAAGAAGGAGGCGTGGCGGTCGCGGAGTCAAACATAGCAGTGGTGAAGAGTCTGACTCGGTCAGCGTGGAGAAGACAATAGCGATTCGAAGAAGAAGATGCTGACTGATGGGGTTCGCCTATCAGCGAGTGAGAGAGAAAAGCAGAGAGATGGGCGCGGCACGGACTTGCTGGGACATTGCACGCGGCTTGGGCCGACCTATTGCAGAGAGAGGGAAGCGGGGAGAAGAAGAGAGGTCGAGTGGGGTTGGGCCGGCTGTGGGATGGGCTTCCAGCGGGGTGGAGCAGGCCAGGCCAAAGCTTAGAGTGATAGGAGGAGCAAGCAGAGCAAGTGAAAGGCCCTTGTGTGGTTTTGGTAATTGAGTGACAACCTAGGTTGACTAATTGTGTTTATGTGAGATACACAGATGATTAGTCCACAAGTACATGTGTGTGAGCAACATATGCCATGCAGGTGGAAATGGCTCAGAGATATTGCAAAGCTCACACATGTGATGATGAAGGAGCTCATTGCACATGAGACATGACATTGAGTCATGTGATCAAGGTGGAGAAGATGAAGACATGACTTGGCTTGATGCACCGGTTGCAAGCGTGAAGGGCAAGTTGGAGGCTTTGGAGCGATGGACCATGTGGCGGTGAAGCTTGAGCAAGACTTGGTGCCGATGGACGAAGGCAATGGTGAAAAGCAAGTGAAGTTAAGATCAATGAACCAATATGATCACGTGATGATATGAAGTGGATCATATCATTGTTGATCATGTTGGTGCATGTGTTGCATTCACATTGGAGGAGATGGAATGGAATGCGCAAGGCAAAGGTATAACCTAGGGCATTTCATTTCACCGGTCATAGGTGTGTAGAGAAGCTGATGACCGGGTTTAGGATAGATGGCCGTACTATCAAGAGAGGCAAACTTATTTGCATATTGGTCATCTAGAGCCACTCGAGTGATCTAATTTTGCATCATTGCTAGGATCGAGTGGCGTGGCTAATCCTTTGAAAAATGTTTGTGAAAAGCTAACACACATACACATGGTGGTGTACACTTGGTGGTGTTGGCACATTTGCAAAGGAGAAGGAGTTGGAGTTGAAACGGATCAACTCGGTGAAGAAATGGAGGCAAAAGGAGGTCACTGTGAGTGACCGGACGCTGGCCATGGCAGGACCAGTGCATTCGGTCAGTGGCAGTAGTGAGTGCGCGGTCTTAGTCTTGTGACCGAACGCTAGCGCGAAGAGTGACCGGACGCTCAGGGCCTATGTTTGGTTAGTGTTGACGTACGCTGACATGGTGGTGTGTGGAACAGCTATGACGTGTGGTAGTCGGAGAATGACCAGACTCAGGTGTTGCGTCCAGTCATGCTGGAGCGGACGCGTTCAGTCACAAAATAGAGGCTCAAGGAGCTCTCTAGAAATGACCAGACTCTGGCTGGTCTGCATCTGGTTGTGCAGCAGCGGACGCGTCCGGTAGCAAAACTGAGGCTCGAGGAGCTCTCTAGAAATGACCGGACTCAGGCGTAGCAGTGTCTGGTCATCCTCACGGTGTGTCTGGTCACAACTTAACAATTGAGATCAGGCGCTCAACATTTGAAGCCAGGGATGATATGGCAGCCATCCGTTGACTGGATGCTAGCAGAGTGCGTCCGGTTGATCCGACCAGCGCGTCCGGCCACCCCGAGTTTTGCTCAGTGAAGGGGTAATGGCTAGTTTAGCCCATAGGGCTAAAGATAGAAGGTGGTCTCGACCATGGCTGGGGTTGAGCACCATGGGGGACTTTTGTGTCCATGCTTGAGAGTGCTTGGGAGCCCTCTAGCTCACTTGAGCTTGATAGTGTTCATCCAATCAAGTGAGTGAACGATTCTAGTGCGATTGCATCGTGAGGTTGCATCGAGTGGCACTATGTGATTGAGTTGCAAGCCGATGGTGCTTGTTACTCTTGGAGGTTGCCAACTCCTAGATGGTTTGGTGGTGGTCTCTGTCGAAGCCCGTAAGAAGCTTGTGCGATGCTCCGGAGAAGAGCTTTGTGAGGGGCATTATGCTTGCCCCATGGAGGGCCGCGAAGAGCAACTCTAGTAGAGCAAGACGCTAAGGGCGACAAGTGGTCCGACCTGGTCAAGTGCTCGAGCTTGTGGTAAGCACTCCATGTGGGAGAGTGTGACTTGTTGGTCACCACTAGCAAGAGGACCAGCGGCAACCTTGGAGCTTGTCTCAATGGGGACACAGCATGTTGGCAAGCACGTGAACCTTGGGAGAAAATCACTATGTCAACATTGTTCTTCCCATTGATTTGCAATCACCTTACACAAGCTTGTAATTACTTTCATATACACTGTGCTTGTGTAGTTGCTCTTGTAATTAGTTAGCTTGCGTAGCTCACTAGTTATCTTCTTGCTTGTGTAGCATAGAAGTAGCTCCCTTGCATGACTATTTGGTTTGTGTAACCTTGTTAGTCACATTGCTTAGTTTATGTAGATAAGTATTTGTGCTCTCTAATTTAGCATTGGTTGCCTGGTTATTGAGCATTGCTAGTGAGCTTAGAAGCTTTGTGCTTTTGCTTACTAGAATTATGTAGGAGCTCCCCACTGTGTAAAATACTAGTGACATAGGTTTGTGTGACCTTGCTTCTAGAATTAGATAGGTGAGCTCTATCTAGCCCAACACCTTTATTGCCTAATTAGGATCTTTATAAAGTGCTAGTGAACTTCAATAGAGGGGCGTAGTCTTGGCTAGACCGATTGTTTTAATTCCGCATTTGTTTCGGTTAGCCGGCGCGATTAAATTGAGTAACGACTATTCACCCCCTCTAGTCACCATCTTGACCCTACAAGTGGTATCAGAGCTAGGTCTCTTATTTGTGGTCTTCACCGATCCGAGAGGATGGCGACTTTTGGGCTAGATGTTGAGTGTGACTCACACATTTTTGATGGCATAAACTTTGCACTTTGGAAAAATTACATGCTTGATCATTTTCATGCAAAGGGACCTAAGTTTTGGTGGATTGTCTGTAGTGGTCTCACTCATGTCTTGGACCATAGAAATCTCACCAAAATTTAAAGAGTACTCTATGAACTTGATGCACATGGTTGTTGTTTTCTAACGAATGCATTGAGTTTTGATTTGATGAAACAAGTAAACTACAAGGGAACCGCTTGTGAGATATGGGAATCAATCAAGCACACCTTCGATGATTCCTCCATGTGGGATGATGGCAAATTCAAGAAGGAGGATGATCACAAGGTGGAGGCACATGAGCGTGTTGAGCATGACCACAATTTGGTGATCGTGGAAGATTGCTCCACCTCATGGTCAAGTGATAATGATGATGATGCTACGACAAAATCACTTGACAAGATTGATGGTGATGCCTCAAGTGATGTACATGATGATCCTACCCCATGCACACTTGATGGTGATGATGGATCATGCTCGGGCTATGAGAGTGATGTTTCTTCAAGCTCTCCAACTATATCACATTACTTCATGTCACAAGGTGACACCAAGGTATCAAATGCTAATGAGGTTGATCATGTTGATTCATATGATGAGCTTGTTAGTAGACTTTCTAGCATGACCATGTCTTTAGAAAAAGGAAAGCTAAAACATTGAAATTGAAAAATAAAAACTTATTTCTAAAGAACTCTTGTGAAGAACATAAGAAATTATTTAATGCTCTTAAATCTTCACATTATGAGCTGAAATTGAATCATGAGACACTACTTGCATCTCATGAAGAATTATTAGAACAACATGCTTCTCTCATTAAAGTGTTTATAAAGAAACTCAAAAATAGTGAGAGCTCATCACATGGGTCAATTGATCAATCACAAATTGTTGCTAACCCTTGTGAAGTAGGCAGAAGCATGTATCCACCTCTTGTGATGATTTATTAGATATGCCATGCTCTTCACATATAGATGCTTGTTCTACTTCTATGTCTTGTGAGACTAACCTTTTGAAGGAGAACAATGATCTCAAAAATAAAGTGAATAATTTGAGCAACAAGTTAGAGAGGTGATATAACTCAAAAGTCACATTTGAGCACATGTTGAAGACTCAAAGAAACTATGGTCACAAATGTGGCCTTGGCTTCAAGAAGAAGATGACAAAGGGCGAAAGAAAGAGAAAAAGAAAGATGAAGAAGCTACAACAAAGAAAGCTCTCTCATACCATGTGCTAACGGTGTCATGAAGTGGGACACCTTGCAAATGGTTGCCCTAACATTGAGATGCCCAAGAAGATAAAAGAAGAAGAGAGGCTCAAGCATGTGAAGTGCTTCAAGTGCTGCACTTGGGGTCATCTTACCTCAATGTGCCCAACCAAGCAATTGGTGAAGCAACTAGAAGAGCCTCAACCAAAGCCACAAGTTGAGTAAGAGAAGACACCCCAAGAGCAAGTCAAGATCTATCATGAAGATGGTGGTAACTTGATGACGAAGAAGAAGGAAACTAGAAGGGGTGGAAAGGCAAGGCATACAATGCAAACTTAAGATGCCAAGATGATGAGCAAGACACAAGATGAGAAGAAAGTCTATGCTCACATTAAGTGTGGAAATATGAGACACTTTGCCTCTAAGTGTCCTACCAAGCTTGAGAAGAAGGCTCAAGCAATCCATAAGAGGCAAGGCAATGGGAAGCTCCACATGAGCAAGGAAGAGAAGGCTCAATCAAATAGAAAGTGCTACTCATGCCAAGAAAGGAGACATATGTCATATTCATGTCCCCTAGGTAACACTTCTAAGCCTATTTCAATTGATGATGATTCTATGCTTAAGAAGAATAGTAATGGTACCTCTATGGTTGCTATTGCAAAACATCCCGCTACTCATACTAAGGCTATGCCCAAGTATGTTGTTCTAACTTGAGAGGACTCAAACTTATTTGGATACCATCAAAAAGTAGATGATTGATTATAGGTACCATTCCATTGGAGGCTTGATTCAATTGATCTCACATTATTCATCACATATTGAGTCAAGTTATGAAGCTTAGTGCACATCCTATCCCAATGCCAAGCCAAGAATTAGTGAAGTCCAAATGTGCTACATCATACAAGTGCTATAATTCAAGTTGTTGGTGATTCTTTGGATATATTTGATGGCTTGCAAATAATTGACTTGAAGCTTGCTAATTGATTGATCATGAGCTAACTGAGGTATATCTCTTGTTGATCATTTCATTTGGGTGCATATGAGTTGATTGAATTGGATAAATATGCAATGTTGCTTGCTATGAGATGTTTGAATGGATAAATAGCTTAGTAATCAAGTTTGGATTGATTTGTGTTGGATAAGTTCATAAGATGACATTTAGTAAGTGGATTGAATAGATTTATGTCTTGTGAAAGTATCCAAATAAGTTGATTTCAAGTTTGATTCACATTTGATGAAGTATAGCTCAAGTGACTGAAACCAGTCCCATATTAAAAATCTGAGCTAGCTGTGATCTTAGCCATGTTTGAGTAATCAAAACTTATTGGATTGACATAAAAATTGGTATACATGCTCTAGACTTATGGTATAAGATTCTGTACAAATTTCATGAGAATTGGATAAGAGATGCTTTGGTTGTGGAGTGGATCTTGTTAGCTATAGTGCAGCAGTTTTCAGCATGTAACAGTGGTTGAAGAATTGAAATCTGATAGCAATCTAGAAGTCAAATGAAGCTCAAATTTTTATAGCTGCTAGATAACTTAGTGAAGCACATCACCAAATTTCATGGTATTTGGATTTGTACTTTGGGAGATATGCATTTTTCTTTGAAGAGTACAAAATCTACCAGAAAAGTGATAATTATTGAATTTATTTGGAGTCACTTTGATTGAAAGGTCCTCAAGTTGGAATCATGTTTATAAGTAATTGAGGCACCTAAGTTTAGTTTTGAGATGATCTATAAGTATGACAAGCAAAGAGTACAAGGGCTTTTGATTGTGGAGTGTACTTTGCACATATTTGGTACTCAAATTAAAGATCAAGACCAAGCACAAGATGAAGATGAAGTTTAAGTTCTAGTGGCTATTGAAAATCATTTGATAGAAAGAAAAGGAGAAAGAAAATGACTTAAACAAGTAGAAAGAAAATGACTTAAAGAAGGAATCAAGGTTACTCATCAAATTAAGTCCATCACTTGGGTCAATCAACAAATTCATTTTAAGTGAGTGTCAAGAATGGTTCTTGGAGAGAGGTCACTTCTCCCTAGTATAGGGGCTTGCCGCCTATGTGTAGGTAAACGAAGTGTGGTGCTTGGAAGACTAACATGGAAGTGGTGATCCGAGGAACATTTGAGATGCTTAGTTGAAGCAATCAAAAGGGTTGATAAAAAAAGCAAGCAACACCCAAAAGAGGGTTAATCATGATATTTCAAGTGGTATTCTCAAAATGATGCTCTTATGCAAGCATTGATCACAAGATGAAGCAAGCCAACCACAACAAGAAAGTGTAGTTGATCATAAGTGGTATTCATTTCGTATGGATAAAGAATAGAATTTAAAATGATATCTATTGGTCTTCACCAAGCTTATAATTAGACTTCACATTGCTATTGGAGAAATAAATTGAAATCTATGTGACTATCCTCTACTCCAACATAGCAAAGTTATCATTGTAATGTGCATGATCATTTCATCCCTTACTAGTATGCAATTAGTGCATATAGTACATGCCTCATAGGATCATGCATAACAAATAAAATGCTTAAATTCATAGCCTACCACTATTGTTTGAATGATTAGTTGATCTAGTGGTTAGTATATGAATTTGTTCATGAGCTAGTGAACCCAAGTACTTGATTTAATTTGGTTTCCTAACAAGTGACAAGTACAACATTGGCAAGATAACCCTGATAAGAGATGTGAAGAAGCTTGTCATTGGTTCAACCCGGACATGGAAACTTAGGCAAATCAATTTAGTCAAGTCTAAAATAGAAGCTGATGATAGTATCAAGAGTACAAGCACAAGATAAGAATACAAATAGATATCTAGTTTATTTGTTTCAAGTGGTATCTAGACTCAAGTATTCATCAAGAATTCACAAGTGATGTCTAGATCAACTCACAAGTGATATCCTATAAGTGATACTCATGAAGATAACAAAGGTTCAAGAAATGTTTTTTATTGATAAATCCAACATGTGGTTCCATACTAGAAAATTCTTTCAAGTGGTATCATATCTACACGTGGTCTCAATCATGCAAGACGATGGTTCCACAAGTGATCCTCAACTTTAAGTGATCATCAAATGAAGAATGCGTCCCTCACTGACAAGAGCTCAAGTTTATCAAATGGATGGCCCATGCTATGACATAGGGGGAGGTGTCGCATAAATTTGTATCAAGATCAAAGATCCTATGTGATGAGGACATGGCACCTTCGGATACGAACAATGATTATAAGGTGCGCTCGTTCCTACATTTGCATAGTGGCTTTGGTTATAATTCACTTGGTTCCACATGTACATGTCACTATTTGATTATAGGTTCAAATGTGTTTCATAATGGAAGTTCATCAAAGTTGAACTTTCGGTTCGTCGGCAGCCCGATAGTGCCTCATTGGGAAGGCCATAACTCATCCATCCAGAGTGCAATCGAGGTCAATGAGCACTTGATGGAAAGCTTGTTTGATAAGCTTTCAAATAGATCTGGTCCCATCTCAATATCACATCGGCAAGGTCTCCAAATCACCAATATATTCTGTTGCTATTTCTGGCGGGAGCTACACTATCGTCATGGGCTTGTTAGACATCCTTGGGACCCAGGCCCAAATTGGAGCATGCCTCAAGAAGATGGAGAACACCTAAGAGATGGCCTTAGACATCCTCCTCTTTGGCCACCACCTTAGGAGGCCAGCAAGGACGTCCAAGCCAAGCCAGAGGCCTAGTCCAATCTGAGTTCGAGTCTGCCTCGGCCATCAGGACCAATCTGCAATAAAACGGACGCCCAGGACGCATCCGAACTCCGTTTTCGATGATCCATATATGGATGGAAATATAATTTGATAAGGAAGCCAATCCAAGTGGTTTCACATCAAAAGCTCTTCGGAATCAACAGGAATCGTCAAAACAAGTCAGCGTCCAGAATCTGTCAGGGTGCTGCGACACCTTCTTTTGGGCCGTTGGGCCTTGTAACGTGTTGGGACACCTTTAGGACATGAAGAGGGATCCTTGGACATCCCTTAGGCTATATAATCAGTAGCCACCACCTACTTTAGGGTTTGGGTTTTGCTTAGATTATTCTGTCAAGAAATAGTTTCGCCGTTCTTCGGTTTGTGAGACCCCAACTCGTGAGATTAATCATACATCTGCAATTTGGTTGTGATCTTTCTTGTTCTTGCTTGTGTTCTTCATTGCGCAGGCAGGGATTAGCCTTCTTGGCGAGGTCAATCTGGTCTGTGACTCGGTTGATAACCAGAGGAGCTGTGGTGCTAAGATTGTAGGGTTCGATCTTTCGATCTGAAGCCGGATCGGTGTGTCATTCTCCGCCACAACGATAGTTACCATCACCTGACGGAAGATCAGGATCCCCGTCTCCATTAAGTGGTAATCAGAGCTAAGGTATACCATCAGGTTCACATTTATTCCCTCGCTTGAGTGTTTCGCATTCATCCCATAGTCCAGTGCCATACTCATTTTTCCTGTCCTAGAACCTTCCGCGCCATAGCCTTTGCATATTTCAGTTTCAGAGTCCGCTTTGTTGAGTTTGTGTCCTAGGTCAAAGTCTTGTTGCTGGTTTAGATTGTGTTCTTTTCTAGTTTGTGTTGATCCCTTCACCCGCCGCTATTCCGTATCACCATCGGTTTGCATCTTGTGTCCACTAAAACCCTTATTCGAGCAGCTTCCTTAAAACAGTCATAACTTTTGCATCCAAACTCGAAACGGGGAAAATTTTATATCTACGGAGAACGCCAGAAAATTTTAGATCTATTTCATCCCAGCAAAGCTGGGTTCGCAAAAATTAGATTTGTGAAATTCGATTAGTAAAATTGAGTTTCTGGGCCCACAAGTTTTGGTATGCTTTTTAGAGCACAGTCCTAATTTTCTATAGGCCACATCTTTTATTCAATTGAGCTCAAATTTTTTGTGGTTTATTCTTGTGTGCTCCTTGCTGAGAAAAAAATATCAAAAGAGCAAAAGCAAGAAAAAAAGATTAGACAAAAAAAATAAAAGAAAAAAATAGTAAAAGAGAATAGAAGATATCGAAAAGGAGCACATAAGGAACACTCAATAGCTCTATTGTTTGTGGTACCTTTTGCCTTGTTCATATCCGTTGCTACCTTTAATACTTGTTTCCTTTCATCCTCGTTTCCTCTCTTGTTTATCACAACTAGTGATAGGAACACGTATAGGCCAGCAACTAGGACAAGTGCTCTGGACATTTATTCAATATTGCTGTCTGTCACTGACTTGTGTGCCACATATACATATTTGTTTTTTTTGTGTGCCTCCTAAGCTCCACATATACTTCAGATCGGTGCAGAAAAAGACCCTTGCAATCTTGGTGTCACACCCTCACAGGTATCACGTACCAGCCACCGGTTGTACCGTCCACTGCTTTGCGTTGGTAAGAACCTTGTAAGAGCTTGATAAGGTGTTTCCTTTTGCTGTGATCTTGAGAGGCAGCACCACTACACCTGCATAGTAGGATTATTAGGGATAACCTTCACTATTTGTTCCTTGTTTTTGTGTTTACAATGACAGGTTGTTCGTATCCACCGACTTATGATGGTATAGGTGCTGATGAGTACATGGAGTGGGAAATTGCCATCGATAACATATTTGCTACTCACTTTATGTGTCCAAGGAGAAAGGTAAAAAATGCAGCTAGTGTTTTGCAACATTCTGCTTTATCTTGGTGGGAGTCTTTAGATCCTTCTAATAAGCCTCAAACTTGGAATGATATGAAACTTCTTATGCGAGAAACCTTTGTTAATCCACCTCCTGTTTTGACTTCATATGATGAGGTGCACCATTTAGAGGAAGAGTCGGTTGTTATTCCTCCTGCTATGCCTAACCTTTTGCAGGACAATGTAGAAAAGAGCAAGGATGATGTGATAGAAAATGAGAAGCTCACAACCTCATGTGAAAATTCAGAACCATCAACTATTCCCCCTGCTGAACATGAGAGCAAAGGTAATGCCTATGATACTAAACTCACAGAAGGTGAGAGTTCTCTTGATATGCTGAATTTTTCCACCAATCATGCTATGATAGAGTAAATTTTAGTGGAGCATTCGCTTGATTTACCTTTGTCACAAGATGATTTGCTTTATGTTTCTTGTGACGAAGATGACTTGCATGATGATATTTATGTTATACCCATGCAATCATTGAAGAATGATCACGCTATATGTGTGCTAAAAATGAGCACTTGTGCTGAAAATAGACTTGTTATTCATAATGCTAGTGAAGTTGATGAGCTGAAATTATTGTCTTCTTTAAATACTTTGGGTTATATTGAATTTGATGTTCCGTGTAATCTTAGTTCTTTAGAGGAGAAACTTTATGCCTATGCTGATTTGCCATGGTTCTCTAGACATATATATCATTTTATTGGAAAATATAATTGTAAAGGAGAGTATATGGTGCATCGTGTCTATATTTGTTCAAATCTGAAATCTCCTTATATTGTGCAAAAGTATGATCAACCAAAGGATTGCAATTGCTATAATTTTGTTATGTCGAGTTCCCCTAGTTTTGTTATAAAGAAACATGTTAAATTTCAAGAAGGGGAGCAATGTTGGCTACTACCAACAATGTTTTCTTCATCTAATCCCAAACCGAGGACGGTTTATTGTCAAGAAGGGGAGGATGATGAGGACATGGCACCTTCGGATATGAACAATGATTATAAGGTGCGCTCATTTCTACATTTGCATAGTGGCTTTGGTTATAATTCACTTGGTTCCACATGTACATGTCACTATTTGATTATAGGTTCAAATGTGTTTCATAATGGAAGTTCATCAAAGTTGAACTTTCGGTTCGTTGGCAGCCCGACAGTGCCTCATTGGGAAGGCCATAACTCATCCATCCGGAGTGCGATCGAGGTCAATGAGCACTTGATGGAAAGTTTGTTTGATAAGCTTTCAAATAGATCTGGTCCCATCTCAATATCACATCAGTAAGGTCTCCAAATCACCAATATATTCTGTTGCTATTTCTGGCGGGAGCTACACTGTCGTCATGGGCTTGTTAGACATCCTTGGGACCCAGGCCCAAATTGGAGCATGCCCCCAGAAGATGGAGAACACCTAAGAGATGGCCTTAGACATTCTCCTCTTTGGCCACCACCTTAGGAGGCCAGCAAGGACGTCCAAGCCAAGCCAGAGGCCTAGTCCAATCTGAGTTCGAGTTTGCCTCGGCCATCAGGACCAGTCTGCAATAAAATGGACGCCTAGGACGCATCCGAACTCCGTTTTTGATGATCCATATATGGATGGAAAGATAATTTGATAAGGAAGCCAATCCAAGTGGTTTCACATCAAAAGCTCTTCGGAATCAACAGGAATCATCAAAACAAGTCAGCGTCCAGAATCTGTCAGGGTGCTGCGACACCTTCTTTTGGGCCGTTGGGCCTTGTAACGTGTTGGGACACCTTTAGGACGTGAAGAGGGATCCTTGGACGTCCCTTAGGCTATATAATCAGTAGCCACCACCTACTTTAGGGTTTGGGTTTTGCTTAGATTATTCTGTCAAGAAACAATTTCGCCGTTCTTCGGTTTGTGAGACCCCAACTCGTGAGATTAATCATACATCTGCAATTTGGTTGTGATCTTTCTTGTTCTTGCTTGTGTTCTTCGTTGCGTAGGCAGGGATTAGCCTTCTTGGCGAGGTCAATCTGGTCCGTGACTCAGTTGATAACCAGAGGAGCTGTGGTGCTAAGATTGTAGGGTTCGATCTTTTGATCTGAAGCCGGATCGCTGTGTCATTCTCCGCCACAACGATAGTTACCATCACCTGACGGAAGATCGGGATCCCCGTCTCCATTACTATGTGTGGTATCTCAAGAAGCCCTACAAGTGATATCTATAAGTGGTGTCATTCCAACAATCAAGAAATGTCCATAAAAAAGCAAGATTCAAGCCTCAACCATCTACCCCCAAATGCAAACCTTTGCATCAATAAGATGCCAACCTTTTATGGAAATTGATGACAAGGGGGAGAGATTGTACAAAGATATAAAAGCTTTGGGAGAGATTAAGACAAAGAAGAAGAGATTGGACATGGACATTGACAAAGAGGGAGCAACATTGAAGAAAAGAAGAAAAGTAATGGATCAAAATTCTTGGACAAGAGAAGCACACAAGTAGGGGGAGCAAGCTCATGAACTTTGGTTGGTTGCATTTGATATGTGCATAGTCATGTGCTTGCTTGCATTGCATACATCTTTTAAATTCAATATGCATGCTTATGTGGTGTATGCTAGTTGTAGAATTTAATTGATGAAATGAAAACTAGCATGCATAGGATGATAGCTAGACACTTGGTATGTTTTTCAAGTAATGCTAGTACCTTGCTTTTTATGTTGATCTCATGAGGTATCTAGTGCTTTTATTTCTAAGTGATATCTAGCTAACCATGGTGCTAAGGATGAACTTAAAGGTGCAACTCCGATTGGCATCACGCTTCAAAGGTTTATTCTATACACCTTAGCATCATTTGGTAGTAATTACTCTCCCACAATTTCAATCTATGCATATGTGTGAGCTTCAAATCAAACACTCTAGCACATATGTAGGGAGAGCTAATACTACCATTTTGGGTTTGTGGTACTTGTCCAAAATCATTTACACATGGTAAAATTGCTTGGGCAAGCAACATGAATCCGAAAGAGCTTAATTTCCACATCTTTGTAGTGTTCTCATCAATTACCAAAAAGGGAGAGATTGAAAGGTCCTTGTGTGGTTTTGATAATTGAGTGACAACCTAGGTGGACTAATTGTGTTTATATGTGATACACAGGTGATTAGTCCATAGGTACATGTGTGTGAGCAACATATGCCATGAAGGTGGAAATGGCTCAGAGATGTTGCAAAGCTCACACATGTGAAGATGAAGGAGCTCATTGCACATGAGACATGACATTGAGTCATGTGATCAAGGTGGCAAAGATTAAGATATGACTCGGCTTGATAGACCGGTTGTAAGCATGAAGGGCAAGTTGGAGGCTTTGGAGAGATGGACCACATGGCGGTGAAGATTGAGCAAGACTTGGCGCCGATGGACAAAGGCAACGGTGAAAAGCAAGTGAAGTCAAGATCGATGAACCAATATGATCATGTGATGATATGAAGTGGATCATATCATTGTTGATCATGCTGGTGCATGTGTTGCATCAACATTGGAGGAGATGGAATGGAATGCGCAAGGCAAAGGTATATCCTAGGGCATTTCATTTCACCGGTCATAGGTGTGTAGAGAAGCTGATGACCGGGTTTAGGATAGATGGCCGTACTATCAAGAGGGGCAAACTTGTTTACATATCGATCATCTAGTGCCACTCGAGTGATCTAACTTTGCATCGTCACTAGGATCGAGTGGCTATAATGTCCTGCCTCTACAAGGCTAGGCCCGCTTACATCTGGCAGCATTTCTAGGATATAGACTACCCTCACAGACCCACACAAGTCTTTTCTACGCACTTTATCCTCACTCATACACACCTGGAAAGGACTTTCTTGTCGGTCACCCATCCTGAAATTGCTCTAGACCAAGCATGCTTAACCTTAGAGTTCTTTAGAGATGAGCTTTCGGAAAAGAAGTTGCAACTTATTGGTATGAGTATCCTATTAATCCTATTAAGCCCTAGGCCGGGATGTTACATCCTCACCCCCTTAAGATAGCAATGTCCTTGTCAGTCAATCCCAAGCCAGGAATGTCCCCTCTTGGCCACATCCGTGTATCCAGTGCCAGCACATGTGCCATGTTGTGTGACCACTCTAGGACCACCCTAGCCAAGCGCACCATGCCTACGCAACTACGACACACGCGCCTATGAAACCGTGAGAGTCAGCTCTGATACTATTCTGTAACATCCCGCCTCTACAAGGCTAGGCCCGCTTACATCTAGCAGCTTTTCTAGGACATAGACTGCCCTCACAGACCCACACAAGTCTTTTCTACGCACTTTGTCCTCACTCATGCGCACCCAGGAAGGACTTCCTAGTCGGTCACCCATCCTAAAATTGCTCTAGACCAAGCATGCTTAACCTCAGAGTTCTTTAGAGATGGGCTTCCGAAAAATAAGTTGCAACTTATTGGTATGAGTATCTTATTAATCCTGTTAAGCCCTGGACCGAGATATTACATCCTGGCATTAGAGCAAGGTTCAACGTTAATTGTCACATGTGTATTTAAAACAAAAGTTTTTGTTTTCCAAAACCCTTTCTAGCAACTGATAGCTACATAAATAGGTATTTGAAATCTAAAGTGTGCCACTGATCATTTTCCTTATGCCCAAATTAAGGACTATTAGGTGGCTATTTAAGTACTAACATGGGGGTTTTACTTTCGTCGTCCATACTTCTGTAACATCCCGCCTCTACAAGGTCGGGCCCGCTTACATCTGACAGCTTTTTTAGGACATAGACTGCCGTCATAGACCCACACAAGTCTTTTCTGCGTACTTTGTCCTCACTCATGCGCACCCAGGAAGGACTTCCTGGTTGGTCACCCATCCTGAAATTGCTCTAGACCAAGCATGCTTAACCTCAGAGTTCTTTAGAGATGGGCTTCCGGAAAAGAAGTTGTAGCTTATTGGTATGAGTATCCTATTAATTCTGTTAAGCCCTAGGCCGTGATGTTACATCCTCACCCCCTTAAGAGATCGACGTCCTCATCGGTCAATCCCAAGCCAAGAACGTCCCCTCTTCGCCACATCCGTGTGTCTAGTGCTAGTGCATGTGCCATGCTATGTGACCACTCTAGGACCACCCTAGCCAAGCATACCATGCCTATGCAACTATGACACACGCGCCTGTGAAACCACGAGAGTTGGCTCTGATACCATTCTGTAACGTCCCGCCTCTACAAGGTTAGGACCGCTTATATTTGTCAGCTTTTCTAGGACATAGACTGCTCTCATAGACCCACATAAGTCTTTTCTGCGTACTTTGTCCTCACTCATGCGCACTCGGGAAGGACTTTTCGGTCGGTCACCCATCCTAAAATTACTCTAGACCAAGCACGCTTAACCTCAGAGTTCTTTAGAGATGGGCTTCCGGAAAAGAAGTTGCAACTTATTGGTATGAGTATCCTATTAATCCTGTTAAGCCCTGGGCTAGGATTTTATAGTGGCGTGGCCACTTGAGTGGCTAATCCTTTGGAAAATGTTTGTGAAAAGCTAACACATATACACATGGTGGTGTACGTTTGGTGGTGTTGGCACATTTGCAAAGGAGAAGGAGTTGGAGTTGAAATGGATCAACTCGGTGAAGAAACGGAGGTGAAAGGAGGTCACTATGAGTGACCGGACGCTAGCCTCGGCAGGACCAACGTGTCTGGTCAGTGGCAGCAGTGAGCGCGTGGTCTCGGTCTTGTGACCGGATGCTGGCATGAAGAGTGATCGGACGCTTAGGCTCTGTGCCCGGTTAGTGCTGACGTACGCTGACATGGTGGTGTGAGGAACAACAGTGATGCATGGTAGTCAGAGAATGACCGGACTCAGGTGCTGCTTCTAGTCATGCAGGAGTGGATGAGTTCGGTCACAAAATAGAGGCTCGGGAAGCTCTCTGGAAATGACTGGACTATGGCTAGTCTACGTCCGGTCGTGCAGCAGTGGACGCGTCCGGTCACAAAACAGAGGCTCGGGTTACTCTCTAGAAATGACCAACTTAACCATTGAGATCAGGCGCTCAGCATTTGAAGCCAGGGATGACGTGGTAGCCATCCGTTGACCGAATGCTGGCCGGGTGTGTCCGGTCGATCCGACCAGCGTGTCCGGCCACCCCGAGTTTTGCCTAGTGAAGGGGTAATGGCTAGTTTAGCCCGTGGAGCTATAAATAGAAGGTGGTCTCAGCCATGGACGGGGTTGAGCACCTTGGGAGACTTTGTGTCCATGCTTGAGAGTGCTTGGGAGCCCTCTAACTCACTTGAGCTTAATAGTGTTCATCTGATTGAGTGAGTGAACGATTCTAGTGCGATTGCATCGTGAGGTTGCATCGAGTGGCACTAGATGATCAAGTTGCAAGCTGGTGGTGCTTGTTACTCTTAGAGGTTGCCACCTTCTAGACAGCTTGGTGGTGGTCTCCGTCGAAGCCTGCAAGAAGCTTGTGCGATGCTCAGAGAAGAGCTTTATGAGGGGCATTGTGCTCGTCCCATGGGGGCCACAAAGGGCAACTCTAGTAGAGCGAGACACGAAGGGCGACAAGTGGTCCGAATGGGTCAAGTGCTAGAGCTTGTGGTAAGCACTCCACATGGGAGAGTGTGACTTGCGGGTCACCACTAGCAAGAGGACTGGTGGCAACCTTGGAGCTTGTCTCAACTGGGACGTAGCGTGTTGGCAAGCACGTGAACCTCAAGAGAAAATCACCGTGTCAACATTGTTCTTCCCGTTGGTTTGCAATCGCCTTACACAAGCTTGTAATTACTTTCATATATATTGTGCTTGTGTAGTTGCTCTTGTAATTAGTTAGCTTGCGTAGCTCACTAGTTATCTTCTTGCTTGTGTAGCATAGAAGTAGCTTCCTTGCGTGGCTAATTTAGTTTGTGTAACCTTGTTTGTCACATTGCTTAGTTTGTGTAGCTAAGTATTTGGGCTCTCTAATTTGGCATTGGTTGCCTTGTTATTGAGCTTTGCTAGTGAGGTTAGGAGCTTTGTGCTTTTGCTTACTAGAATTGTGTAGGAGCTCCCCGGTGTGTAAAATACTAGTAACATAGGTTTGTGTGACCTTGCTTCTAGAATTGGATAGGTGAGCTCTACCTAGCCCGACACCTTTGTTGCCTAATTAGGATCTTTATAAGGTGCTTGTGAACTTTGACAGAGGGGTGTAGTTTTGGCTAGACCGATTGTTTTAATTCCATATTTATTTTGGTTAGCCAACACAATTAAATTTAGTAACAACTATTCACCCCCTCTAGTCGCCATCTCGACCCTATCGCTGGGCTAGAAATGAGAGGGAGGGAGTGTTTTCTATTTTTTTTCTTTTTCTAAATTTTATTTTTAAATCCATTTTCAAACTATTTCAAAAGCATTTGAAATTATTTTGAATTTTGGACAAAACCACTCATCATAAAAGTAAGTATGCATCAGCATTAATGCACAAAAATGTTGCTAAATTCCTATGATAAATTTTAATTTAATGAAAAATATTCTTTTTTCTATATTTCATGTGCACAAAAATTCATAAATTAATCATTTTAAACCTATTTTCAAAATTGAAAATTTTAGGGTGTTACACGGGAGGGAACCCGACAGGACAAGGATGTCAGCGGGTTGTTCTAGGTCGGCTGGCAAGCTAGGGCGCCATCATTGATCATCGGAGTTTGCTGTATATGATCAAGTTTGTGTATATGATCAAGTTTGCTGTCCATATCTCCAGTTGTTCCTTTATGGTTCTACTTTGTTTGATATTCCTTTCTTAAGTTGTAAGATTGCATTTCAAGTTCACCTACTAAGTATGCACAAATTAATATCCAAGGTATTCAGGAACTAGTTTTGCTTTTATATTTCATGATTTTATCCACTAATCAACTCAAGAAAATTGTTTAGTTATTACTTAAGTCCCAATCTGTCACACCTGATTTTAAGGATAAAATGGGATGCATAATCTTATATGCGCCCAGAGATCAATCACATACATAAGTGGACAAATTAAAAATAGTATCATCACAAGTGGTTATTACATCACAAATAATAAGACATAGTCTTCACATAAATGTAGCGGAAGAATAAAGAAAAATCTCTTGCGGAAGCTCCATATCACATGGACATCAACTGGTTGACCACAAGTCTTGTAATCCTCAGGAAAGTCATCATTACCATAGCCATCTGTTACCCATCCAGGATTTTTATCCAAATAATAAAAATAAACAAGCTTAAGTACGTGTTGTACTCAACAAGTGTAACATGGGGTTCATGAGGCTCAAAAGGCTAGACACAGGTTTAACAACATTCAGCTTTTAGTTGTCACAATTTTAGCATAAGAGTAACAATAAGCTGTTTTAATCCCAAAGTGAAACACATGATCAATGTAAACATTATAAATAAATTAGTTAGGCTTAACCATGATGTTTTTTGTAGTGTTTGTGATGCATATAATCTATGTATGCTATTAGTGAGGCTTAGAAGTAACTGGTTATAGGCAGCTAGTTAATTATTGCTTTACAATTCAACTAGATGGCTGCATGTATAGTTTTTATTATTGTGGTAAATTCATGATTATAATGATCTTTTCTATGGAACTTGTTAATAACAAAGTTATAGATAACTTACTAATCTACCTTGTGTTAAATTTTCATAGTCATAGGCCTAATGGTTTAAGAATTATAGCTGTTAGAAATCTGCTATCAGAAATGACTTGTTCTCTGAACAGATCTGAAAGATTGAATTATTTGACCAAGATAACTACTAAATCACCTTAAGATGATTAAAAAAGTTGTAGAAAATTTCATAAGCTTTCCATAAAGTCCACAACCATATTATTTAGATGTGTATAACTCAAGTTATGGTTAAAACAAGTGGCTACTGTCTTGCAGTTCAGAAAATTGCTTAGGTGAGAATTTGTTTAATTACTAGCGAAGAGATATACACCTACTCAGTAAAAGAAAATGTAACTTGTTATCACCTTAATGCAATGTTGCTGAGAACACTTATGAGGATTCATTCATCCCATCATATCATATTATACATGTCATTATATATGCATCCATGATATCTTATTTTCTGCTCATGCATATAGGATCGTCTAAGGGGATAACTCTATTGGAATTCGATGAAGAGCCAGAGGATCAACAGGAGGTACCTTAGTGCATAGCTCTAGAAGGAGAGGAGCAAACTCTTGAAGACTTACCCGAGTGCCCATACCATAGGCCAACTTCTTTTATCAAAGGCAAGCCCTGGAGCATTTTAAGCCTCCCATGCTTTAAAAATATCACTTGAGTCCTTTATGTTTGATGCATTAGGTTGTAAGAGTTAACTAGAAACACTTGATGCATAGAACTACCTTGTCCAGATACATATACCTTTAACCATGTGTAGGTCTAGGATTGAATATATGCTTAGCCATGCTTAGACCGGTAGAAGTCGGGTGATTTCCTGTCACCTACGAGATATAGGTGGATACCGAAGCACAGTTGCCTATATTTGCTATCGTGAAATAGAACCATGGGATAATGTAATTGGAGGCCAGGTGGAGTCTATGCATAGGTTGACTCATGTGATTCCGTCTGTGCTGATTAAGGACCGTACCATTGTTGGCACTTTTGTCGAGATTGAACACATGCCTCTCACTTAGCTGGCCGGATAACTCATTTCGACCATGAAGTCAAGTAGCTCAACTCAGGCCGGGCCCTATTCTATCAGAGTGCGCACTCTGGATGGTAGTAAGGATGTGTGGGGAGCCAGACATGAGCCCAAAGGTAGGGTAGTCTTGATTGTCCTAGCAGCTAGTTGTCCCTGATTGTGCGGCACTGGTCGAACCCGTGAAATGTGTACCCGAGTTGTACCAAAGGTGACCTAAGGTGATCATTGATCTGGTCTGCCTGAGTTTGTGTTAGGAATAAACTCCCTGCTGGTTGAAATCGATTCGAATCGTCGTCTCTCACAGACAGTGAGAAACTTGGCTAGCCCCAATATCGTAGTAACTGTATTATGGAATGATGGTTATGATGAACATGTAATTACTACACTGGCTATGGTTACTATTGTATGCTACTAAATGATATACCACATGTTTGGCATAGGTTAGTTGCTAATTTAGAGATGAATAGCTATAAATAACTTGATGACCGAATTATAAATGTACAACTGAATTAGTCGCTTTTTATGCAAAATGTTGTCAAGCTAGCTCCACTTATAAAGCCTTGCATGATCCTTGGAGTCACTTTGTTTTTGGTTTATGATGGGTAAGTCTAGCTGAATACCTTCTTGTACTCAGGGTTTATTTCCCACTTGTTGCAGATAATACAATATAGGGAAAATTGTCTATTGGACATCCAAAGTGATGGTCATTTGCTGGCGGACACCCACTTTGGAGCATTTTGCTAGAAGACACTCTGGTTCATTGAAATTAGGCCACAGGACACCGCGGGCCGGTTTTAGCCGGTTGAGGAGAGAGAACAGCGGTGAAATGACATTCTTGCCCATGCTGCTTTCTTCTTCCTCTCTCTTTCTTTTTTTTCTGTTTCCTGTTCCCGAGCCAACTTTGCCTTGCACCTCCTGTGTCTGCCTCTGGCCGCGCTCCACCGCACCATCGGCGGCCTCGGTCTGCAGTCGCCCACATCCGCCCGCAGGTTGTACGTAGGTCCATAGCCGCCCCCGCCAATCTATAGGTCGCCCATGTTCACAGCGGCAGGTCATGTCTATCCGTGCACAGGTCGCATGCCCGCTCGCACACCTGCAGGTCATTGCCATACTCAGGCCAAGCCCCACCATGGCCGCAATCTTGGAGCTCGCCGGTGCCTGGCCTATGAGCAGCAGCAGCGCACGCAGCAATGGAGACACGGCACTGAAGGTAGGCCTAGACTCGTCCTAGATGCGGAAGTAGTCGATCTCGTCCAGCGCATCGTCGATGCTGTACGCTAAGTCCCAGAGCTCCTGCAGCAGCTCCGCCAGGGCTGGGTTCTAGATGTCCTCCTGGCCACGGGTGTTGTTGAGCATGCCCTGCGCGTACAGCAGCTCCATCCTAAGGGCACGGATGTGGGTGCCGAGCTCAGAGCTGGCCGCCCATGCCTCCAGCACCCCGCCGGCGGTGGGGCCCATGCCTCCAATAGTTGCGCATGTTTGAGTCTAATGGTTGATGACCATCGAGATCGCTGTTCGAGTCAAGTCTCTAAGATAGTAGGGATTTCGCTCGGTTTCAAATCGGGGTCTTCCCCATGGCTGGCCAAGCACGCAAATGTCGGGTGCCATGCTGCTGGCGTCTCCAACGTCCTCCGAGTGCTGAGCCTAGGTAGGCGCTTTGTGCAGGTCCCTGTGCGACCCCTCCGGGTGTGCGTCCGCGTAGCGGCGCTGCGCCGAACGCAGGCCAAGTGGGGCCGTCCTACTGTTGCAGAGTGATGTCAGCATGACATCATGCTTACGTCAAATACCTCATTTTCTGTTGGAAAAAAAATCAGAAATACACTAGAGATTAGAAAGCAATGCACGCAAACAGACCATCTCTGGATCAACAGACTTGATTAACTGGCCCATATCCTCCTCAACATGGCCACGGTGCAAAGCTAATCCCAGTTTTATAAACACTCAATCGGATTTAGTTGACTAACATGCAGGACATTTTCATGTCGCTGCTGCTTGCCTGTTGAGAGCGCTCCTCGCTGTAGCTCATTGCTGCACGCCGTTGCTGCTTGGGCCTAGCTGCTCGTGCCGCCGCCGCTGCCGCTTGCCTCCTGCGCGCCATTGCTGTAGCTCGCTACCGCGTGCCGTTGCTGTCCGAGCCGCCGTCTCCGTTGCTTGCTATGCACTGCCACTGCTTGGGCCTGGTTGCTCATGCTGCCGCCGCTGCCCGTGTCCGCTTGCCTGCCTGCTTGTCCTACGTGGCTATGACGTGGCCGAGCACACCAGCACACGTGCCCGCACGTGCCCTGCCACGAACACCGCGGCGCTCCTATCGTCGACAGCAGCAGCGAGGGTGGCTGCTCGCACGTGGCACTCATGGTCGCGGTAGAGGCTTGCCAGCTCGCCCGCAAGCCTACATGGCCGCTGCTATGGCAGCTCGCCAGCTCATCCGTGCGCCTACGTGGCCGGAGCTAGTCGACGGCGGTGGCTGCTGCTCAGCAATGGAAGAAGAGAAGAGGAGAAAAGGAGGAAGAAGAAGATGACAGGTGGGGCCTGTGAGTCGGTGAGAGTGAGAGGGTCGGACCCAACTGTGAGTCAGGGGCACTGGATGTCCAGAACAAAATTTTCTCTCTCCTCAACCGGCTGCAACCGGTCCGTGGTGTCATGTGGCATAATTTCACCGAACCAGAGTGTTTTTTGGCAAAATGCTCCAAAGTGGATGTCCGCCAGCAAAGGACCATCACTTTGAATATCCAACAGACAATTGTCCCTACAATATATCATGGCTAAAGTAAGAACTACTTCTGTCCTGCCGTGGGCGAGGAGTATGTCCCTGGGCAAGGCATCTCTTATTAATCCCTCTCTTTTGCTTTTATGGGATTGTGATCATTAGCTAGCACAATATTTGAACAATGATGGAGATGTTGGTTTCAAACTTTATTTGCTTCCACTACTATTTTACCTGAACTTGGTTTGTAATAACTTTTAATCGTACTATGATGTATGAAGTTGTATTTGTGAACTTTATGTAATATGTGACATGTATGTTGAATCATGTACGATCTTGGTTATATGTTGGTTGAATAGAGACCCTTCATGGTACTCGATAGACTACTGGGTTTATATGGGCTCAAGTATGATAGTGCGACCGCTTGTAGGCTGCCGTTGTACTTATGCTCTTATAAATTGGACGGTTCTGCTACAACTGGCATCAGAGCAAGATTCAACATTAATTGCCACATATGTATTTGAAACAAAGGTTTTTGTTTTCAAAAACCAGTTTTTAGCAACTTATAGCTATATATAGGTGTTTAAAAATAAAGTTTGAATCTAGAGTGTGCCAGTGATTACTTTCTTTATGCCCAGTAAAGGATTTCAGGTGGCTAATTAAGTACTAACATGGGTTTTTTTACTTTCGTCGTCCATACGACATGCTATTGTATGGATGCCATTCACTTGAGTCATAAAGTATGGATCAAATGCCTCTATGCCCATGGTGAGATGATGAGTGGCATGATCGCAAGTTCTGAGCGTGCGGTCTAACGGGGAGAGTTAGCTTGGATACTAAAGTATATATATGTCTCATATATATACGGAGGTATTTAATTGTGGGTTAGCTTTGATACGACTGTATATGCATATTTCTATGTATATATGGGACATATTTACTTTTGGGTAGCTTTGATACGGAAGTATATATATGGGTATATATATATGTAAGTATTTAGCTTGCAACCTAGAGCCTAGATTTTTATTTCTACATATATACTTGTGGGGTTGGGCTGAAATGAAATTCTTGTGCAAGTACACTAACAGTGAAATGTGGAGCCCGACTAGCTACGTTATATATGAGAAAACACATGTATGCCATTAGAAGTTTTAATTTTCCTAAGTTTGTGAGGATGTACGGAACATGCATGCATCATGATCAATCATTCATTACACACTTGCATTGTTCCTCCCCTTATAAGTCTTTTATTTGGTTAAGTAACTCTTTTCTATCATAACATTGTTCTCACGAGAGTTGCACCACTTTGTTGGAACAGATGGCAGCATCAGCTGGGAGTGAGACTTTCCTAGAAATGTTTGGTACCCCTGCCCTACTTTGGAGGGTTCTGTATTATGCGGGATATACCAAACCGCCTCTCTATTCCTGAAATGAGGTATACCTAGAAGGACAACCATGGTATGTGGTGCAGCTAACCATACCAGCTCGTACCCAAGCACCCCTGTGGTAGGAGTGGAAGGCGGAATCTGAGGGCAAATCTCCTTGGGAAGCTGCCTAGGTAGTAGCTTTTGAGGTGCTGAGTCAGATATGTCAGCAACACGGGGATGAGCTTACCGGCAGTGCTGCTGGTACTTTTCCTCAGGTGGATCCATCCACAACAGTTTGGGCATAGCGCAACAGCAATGCATTGATCCAAGACTGGGATGAGTGAGCAGATAGTTCTAGTCCTGCTATGAGTGCTATGTTCATCGTGATGAAGATGTTTCATGCTCGTAAGGACACCCAAGACTTTTGGCAGGAGTCCTATACCACTTGCATGGATAGACTCATGAGGGCTGAAGCTGCATAGCATAAACTAAGGAAGCATGTGCGCAAGCACAAAAAGGCAGTAAGTGAGGCTCGTTGGGACACCGATCAAGCTTATGTAGCATTGGGAAAGCTCCACACTCAGATGGAATAGGCCAATCAGCCGAGAGCTGCCACACAAGTGGCAAGAGCTGATGATCAGGCAGTGCTAATAGGACTATGGGAGCCGTTAGAGACCGCTTGCACTAAGGCACTCACCGCTACGCGCTAGTGGATCCAAGCAAACAACCATGCAGCAATGGTAGAAGCAGCATGAAACAATGCCAAAGACTTAGCCACGCAGTAGGACCGAGTCAAAAGGGACTTGCACCAGTAGCTTACGCATACCCAGAACGTGGTGGTTGATCTTCAACATGAGGTGCATTATCTGAACAACCAGCTACACCCGCTCCTTGATGAGGAAGAAGAAGATACAGAGATGTTAGTTGAAGATGACGGTTGGGAGAAAGAAGTGGATCTAGTGGATGAGGATGATGCTATCTCCGACTTTGACAGCGAGCATGCTGAAGAGTAGAACCGTTTAGTGACTAGTTTGAAGTGATAGTTGTATCCCTGCTATTTATGTAATGGACTTGTAGTTTGAATTTCAGTATTCGTGATGTGACTTTGGTGTAATATTGGCACTTTGCATGTCGTTTCACTATGGGTTGAACTTTAATGAAATTCTAGTTTTGTTTTACTGGTGAAATATGACATGCATGTTAACGCGTTGCGAGCATGATAAGTGATCAAATTGGTGATGTCATGTTGCGTGAATGAATTATTATGCCTCTGTTTTATTGTATGAATTTAAGATTCTCTCTAGTAATTTTAGTTTGGCATGATTACACAATTCATCTGCAATCTCTTGACATCAACCAATAATCACTTATTGTTGCAATTTTGTAGATGACTCGCACTCGCGCTGGGACAGGCACCAGCCAAGGTGGCAATGATGGTGCTTTACCACCACTGCTGCCACCATCTGCGAATGAATTCTTCACACAATTCCTGGGTAATCAGAGAGTCATGGAGGATACACTGCGCCTCATTGCGTAGAACACTGCTCACGCCTGTTAGCAACATTAAGGGTCTAAACCGAATAAATATAGCTCATTCAAAGATTTCCAAGACACTAAGCCTCCTATCTTCAAAGTGGCCAAAGAACCGCTCCAGGTAGATGAGTGGCTTAACACGATAGAGCAGAAGTTCTATCTATTGAGGGTTACTGAGCATCTAAAGGCCGAGTATGTGTCCCACCAACTATAGGGACCGGTAGGGATATGGTGGACCCATTTCCTGTCCTCTCTACCTGCCAACTCATAGGTCACATGGGAGCAGTTCAAGTTAGCCTTTAGGGAACATCACATTCCCCCAGGGCTATGTGTATGAAAGCAGCTGAGTTCATGAGACTCACACAAGGGACCAAGACCCTTACCGAGTACATGCATGCCTTCAACAATTTGTCCCGATACGCCCCAGGGTTTGTCGATACGGAGGAAAAGAAGATAGAAAGCTTCAAGAGAGGCCTTGGCACCAAACTAATGAAGGCCATGGCCAACTTGAGGTGTGCTACATACAATGAGTTTGTTAGTGATGCTTTAATCCAGGAGAATCAGAATAACTTACACACAGTAGCACAGGGCCGCAAGAGAGCAGCTGAGGCAGGTGCCACAGGATCTTCCTAGTCTAGAGCTCCAGTGGTAGCTAGGCCACAATTTCATCCACCACCGCCTAAGTATAGGCCTCCTTAGCCAAAAGCTCAGGCTAGTTGCCACCAGAAGACATTTCATAGGGCATTCACCATTTCCATACCCAAGGGCAACGCAGGCCAAGGAAGCTTAGCTGGGCAAAGGAACAATCAATCGTGCTTCAACTATAATCAGTTGGGCCATTGGTCCAAGGAGTGTCCCCATCCCAAGAAGAATAGCAATCAAAACTAGGGTAATAAAAAATAGGCCAATCCCAAAGCACGTCCTAGATACATGCATTATACAGCTGTGGAAGAAATCCCTACGGGAGAAGTTGTCACCGCCGGTATGTTTCTTGTTAACAAACATTCCGCCATTGTTTTATTTGATTCTAGAGCTTCTCATTCATTTATGAGCCAAGCATTTGCATCTAAGTATGATTAGAAAATAATTGAGGTAAACAAGGGTGGTTATAGTATAAGTTCAGCTGGGGCTACTATCTCTACAAATCAAATAGTCAGAGATGTGCTCATCTCGATACAAGAGAGGGAGTACACAATGGATATGATAGTATTGCCCGGATTAGCCATAGATGTGATCTTAGTCATGAGTTGGATGAGTGATCATGGAGTTCTCATTGACACATCCACTCAAACAATTATGTTGAGAGAACCAAAAGGGAGTAATGCTTTTCTAGTACCACTTCCCCAAAGTTTTGATCTCCAAAACTTGTCTTGTGCTATCCAAGCCATTACCCTTTGTGATATTCCAGTGGTTTGCGAGTTTCCTGATGTATTTCTAGATGAATTGCTGGGTCCACTGCTTGATAGGGATGTGGAATTTAAGATTGAGTTAGTACTAGGTATGGCATCTATCTCAAGAAGACCCTATAGGATGCCATCAAATGAGTTAACCAAACTTAAAATTCAGTTACAGGAACTTTTGGACAAAGGTCTCATTCAATCTAGTTCATCTCCATGGGGATGTCCAACTTTATTTGTAAAGAAGAAGGACAAATCCTTGAGAATGTGTGTGGATTGTAGGCCACTTAATGTTGTGACCATTAAGAATAAGTATGCTTTGCCCCGTATCGATATTTTGTTCGATGAATTGGCAAAAGCAAAAGTATTCTCTAAGATTGACTTGAGATCAGGCTATCACTAGATTAAAATTAGACCAGAAGATATAGCTAAGACCACTTTCTCCACTAGGTATGGCTTGTATGAGTATTTGGTCATGTCTTTTGGACTGACAAATGCTCCTGCCTACTTCATGTACTTGATGAATTCGGTATTCATGCTCGAGCTCAACAAGTTCATGGTTGTGTTTATCATCGGCTATAACACCCCAGCGTTAAGCATTGCATTTAGCACTTGCATTTCATGAGCACAAGCATGATCCAAGCATTCATGAACATGAGCATATGAAATTTCATCTCGTTCTTATACCTTATCACATGAAATGTTAATTTTATATATATGTTTATGCTTGCAATCATGTATGACCAATGTATCAAATGGTGATAAGGTCACAACAATACCTTAGACACATCTAGAATGGTAGATGGAACAACTTTTGTATTCATGACATGAACCAATTTTGCTTCTAAGTGTTGGTGTACTTTGAAATGTCATTTTCATGATGCTAGTTCGACCAAAGTTGAACAGTTGCTTAGAGTGTTTGCATGGCTGTGTGACCTAAATAAAAGTTGTAGTTTACATCAAGGGTAACAAACTTTATTTAAGGGTAATGAGATGAATCAGTGTCTAACATGGTCAAATGGAGCTCACATGTATCAACAAAATGCTATTTTTTGACAAGAATTTTTCTAAGTGTTGAAGCTATTTTTAGTTTCAAAGTACCTTGCTTTGGAGCACTGTAGTTTGAAACCCATTGGGAATTAGGCCAAACTCCTTTAAGAATTTTTGTAGTGTTCACGTAGCTCTATAAATTTTATTAATGAAGCTTGCACTGATTCGCCATGGATTAGGAGTACTAATAGCTTGAAGATGCGCTGTCAGTCGGGTTCAGGGTGGACTAAATCAACGCCACGCGCGCGTCGTGGCCGATCGGTGTTGGGCAATGGCCGCCGCATGGTGGTCGTACACCAACGTCAGCCCCACTTGTCAGACCGACGTGGGTTGATAAGCATGCCACTCCCTCCCACTCTCTCTCACGCGCTCACTCACCTCTACCTTGCCTCCCTCTTTTGCTCTCGCGCTCGCTGAGCGAACCACAATGCTATGCCATCACCGCCGCACCCCCACCTCACTCGCATGCCACCGCCACCATGCCATTGTGTGATTGCTCATGCACTCCACTTGGTCATCACCTCCTCTACCTTTCTGACCTGTTATCCATGCCAATCGAGCCAAGGTAAAGGCCTACGAGCGAGTTCGCCGTCGCCATCACCGCGCCCTCGCTGGAGCACCGCCGAGCTTGCGCTCACCATGGCCATGCTCCACTAGGCCGTCTCGCTCCCACATTCCTCTCATTAGGGTTAGCATAGAGTTAGGTCTAGGTAACACCACTAGCCATTGAGCCAACACTGGCACACCAGCACTGGAACGTGGCTACGCACCGTCGTGCTCGTGCTGCCATGCCGCCATGCATGTGGCCAAGTTTTGCCACTGCTCCACCTTGACCTAATCCACATCATAGAGGTTTGCTAGGGTTTGTAGATGTTGTAGCCATGCTCGCCTGGCCATGCCATCGCCACGGATGGCCAGACCACCACCACGTACCGTCGTCGAGCCGCCATGCTCACCGACGAGCTAGCTTTGGTGATCTTCTGAGCAAACTGAGGGTACCTGTAGGTGCGTAATAGGATGGAAAACACGTTGGTGCTGACCTCATCGCTAGTGACCTCGCCGACAGTGAGTTCTCGACGGTCAAAGCCGGTGCTCTGCTTGGATTCACTGACGTGTGCGGTCAGTTAACCCACAGGGCCCAGTCGTCAGCGCCTTTGTGGTGTATAGACTGGGTGCACCTAGCAATTAGGGTTTTGTTGTTTTTGAATTATTTTCATAGATTTGAATACAAACTTCAAAAATTCATATCTGGAGCTAGGAGTATCCAAATGGGGTGAGCCAAATTTTGTTGGATTCATATTGAAGTGTACTATTTGATAAAAATATAAAATCTACTTCTTCGAGTATTTTTCTAGGAGAATTAAATTGAGCAGGTTAAGTGCTTTTAAATATGTTTATATCTTGTAAATTGCATAGCTTCAGCTAGGGAGGTGATAAAATTGTGATTCCAATTTTACTGATCTTGTATTGACATGCTCTAGCTTGGAAAATACTAAACCTACAGTAGGCATACTTGAAATTTGGTCTTCCTATTTAATCTTGATTAATTGATAGTTTCTAGTGAAATTAAATGGGGTAAAAATACATAACAAATGATCATGCAATTTTTTACATAGTATTACTATGCTAGGAGGAAAGTAAGAAAAATATTAAATCTATTGCTTGACACTTTTCACTAAACTAAACTATTTTTGCTAAAATAAGCATATTTAACTTGTCATTTTATTAGAGGTGGCTACACTTATCCAAATGGTATGAAATTTATACAGTAGACTACTGGGGCATTTTGTAGGCTACTGTAATTTTCTCAGAATTTATTGAGCACTAGAAATATTTATCCTTTAAATCACCTTATTATATGAGGAAATTAATAAATGAATATAAATAAATTAGTTAGGCTTAACCATGATGTTTTCTGTGGTGTTTGTGATGCATATAATCTATGGATGCTATTGGTTAGGCTTAGAAGTAACTGGTTGTAGGAAGCTAGTTAATTATTGCTTTATAATTCAACTAGATGGCTCCATGTATTGTTTTTGTTGGGGTGGTAAATTCATGATGATAATGATCTTTTCTGTGGAACTTGTTAATAACAAAGTTATAGATAACTTACTCATCTACCTTGTGTTAAAGTTTCATCATCATAGGCCTAATGGTTTAAGAATTATAGCTGTTAGAACTCTACAATTAGAAATGACTTGTTCTCTAAATAGATCTAAAAGATTGAATTGTTTGACATAGATAACTACTGAACCACCTTAAGATGATTAAAATAAAGTTGTAGGTAATTTCATAAGGTTTCCAGAAAGTCCACAACCATAGTATTTAGATGTGCATAACTCCATTTATGGTTAAAACAAGTGGCTGTTGTCTTGCAGTCCAGAAAATTGCTTAGATGAGAATTTGTTTAATTACTAGCGAAGAGATAAACACCTTCTCAGTAAAAGAAAATGTAACTTGTTATCGCCTTAATGTAATGCTGTTGAGAACACTTATGAGTATGCATTCATCCCATCATATTATATTATACATGTCATTATATATGCATCCATGATATCTTATTTCCTGCTCATGCATATAGGATCGCCCAAGGGGATAACTCTATTGGAATTCGACGAAGAGCCAGAGGAACAATAGGAGGCACCTCAGCCTATAGCTCTAGAAGGAGAGGAGCAAACTCTTGAATACTTACCCGAGTGCCTAGACCATAGGCCAACTTCTTTTATCAAAGGCAAGCCCTGGAGCATTTTAAGCCTCCCATGCTTTACAAAATATCACTTGAGTCCTTTATGTTTGATGCATTAGGTTATATGAGTTGATTAGAAACACTTAATGCATAGAACTACCTTGTCTAGATACATATACCTTTAACCCTGTGTAGGTCTAGGATCGAATATATTCTTAGCCATGCTTAGATCGGTAGAAGTTGGGTGATTTCCTGTCACCTGCGAGATATAGGTGGATACCAAAGCACGGTTGGCTATATTTGCTATCGTGGAAAAGAACCATGGGATAATGTAACTAGAGGCTAGGTGGAGTCTATGCGCAGGTTAACTCATGTGATTCTATCTATGCCGATTAAGGACCGCACCATTGTTAGCACTTTTGTCGAGATTGAACGCATGCCTCTCACTTAGCTGGCCGGATAACTCGTTCTGACCGTGAAGCCGAGTAGCTTAACTCAGGCTAGGCACCATTCTATTAGAGTGCACACACTGGATGGTAGTAAGAATGTGCGGGGAGCTAGACATGAGCCCAAGGGTGCGGTAGTCCTGATCGTCCTGACAGTTGGTTGTCCCTGATTGTGCGGCACTGGTCGAACCCACAAAAAGTGTACTTGTGTTGTACCATAGGTGACCTAAGGTGACTGTTGATCTGGTCTATGTGGATTTGTGTTAGGAATAAATTCCTAGTTAGTTAAAATTGATTCGAATCATCGTCTCTCTTGGACAGTGAGAAACTTGGCTAGCCCCAATATTGTAGTAATTGTATTATGGAATGATGGTTATGATGAACATGGAATTACTACACTGGCTATGGTTACTATTGTATGCTACTAAATGATATACCGCATATTTGGCATATGTTAGTTGCTAATCTAGAGATGAATAGCTATAATTAACTTGATGACCAAATTATAAATGTACAATTGAATTAGTCACTTTTTATGTAAAATGTTGTCAAGCTAGCTCCACTTATAAAGCCTTGCATGATCCTTGGAGTCACTTTATTTTTGGTTTATGATAGGTAAGTCTAGCTGAGTACCTTCTTGTACTCAGGGTTTATTTCCCACTTGTTGCAGATAATACAATGTATCATGGCTACTATAAGAATTGCTTCTCTCCCACCATGGACGAGGAGTAGGGCCCTAGGCAAGGCATCTTTTGTAATCCCTCTCTTATGCTTTTGTGGGATTGTGATCATGAATTGGCACAGTATTTGAACAACAATGGAGATGTTGGTTTCAAACTTTAATTGCTTCTGCTACTATTTTACCTGAACTTGGTTTGGAATAACTTTTAATCATACTTTGATGTATGAAGTTGTATTTGTGAACTTTATGTAACATGTGACATGTATGTTGAATCATGTACGATCTTGGTTATATGTTGGTTGAATCGAGACCCTTCATGGTACTCGATGGACTACCGGGTTTATATGGGCTCAAGTATAACAGTGTGACTGCTTACGGGCTACCGTTGTACTTGTGCTCTTATAAATTGGACGGTTCTACTACAATTTCCTCCCATTTGTAGCCCAGAATGGACAACGGTTGAAGCGGTCCAATAGGTTTCAAATGTTCCACTTTGACCCTACTACAAGTATCACATCTAGCTACATAGGCGGTGATTTCTTTCTTCATTTTGGTCCACCAAAAATGAGTTTTCAAATCTTGATACATTTTGCTACCACCCGGATGGATAGACAACTTAGATGAATGAGCTTCATCTCAAATTTGATTTCTAAGTTCACAGTCTTTCGGTACCACAAGTCGGTCCTTGAACCATAGCACACCTCTTTCATCTAACCTAAAATTTTTGGTTTCCTATTCCTTCATCTTTCTATTGATGTGAAGCACACCTACATCTGTCTTCTGTAGTTCGATGATCTTGCTCTCAAGTGAGCAACTGATAGTAATGTTGTGTAGCACAACAGGATAAAACAGATTAAACCCATCTTCCAACAAGGCTTCTAAGGTGTTACAATGAGATTTTTGACTAAGTGCATCTGCTACAACATTGGCTTTTCCTGGATGATAGTGCACTTGCAAATTATAGTCCTTAATCAGCTCTAACCATCTATGCTGTCTCATGTCCAGTTCAGGTTGAGTGAAGATGTATTTGAGACTTTTGTGATTAGTGTATATGTGACATACATTCCCCAACAAATAATGTCTCCATATCTTCAATGCATGGACAACTGTGGCAAGCTCTAAATCATGGGTAGGGTTGTTGACTTCATACCTTCTCAATTGCCGAGAAGCATATGCAATAACTCAACCTTCTGGCATAAGCACACACCCTAAACCTATACCTAATGCATCATAGAACACATCGAAGGGCTTTTCAATGTCAGGTTGTGCTAAAACAGGAGCAGTGGTTAGCAAGGTTCATAGAATGTGAAAAGCAACCTCACACTCTAGAGTCCAATTAAACTTTTCATCCTTCTAGAGTAATCTAGTCATGGGCTTAGCTATTTTGGAAAAATATGGAATGAAACGACGATAATAGCCTGCTAGCCCTAGAGAACTCCAAACTTCATGAACCAAAGGTGGGGCTTCCACTCCATGACCTCTTGCACTTTAGAAGGGTCTACAGAGATTCCATTTTCAGATAATATATGACCTAAGAAAGGTACTTTCTTAAGTCAGAATTCACACTTGCTAAACATTGCATACAATTTATGCTCTCTTAGCTTAGACAAGACAATCCTCAGATGCTCTGCATGATTTGCCTCATTTTCAGAGTAAATCAGGGTATCATCAATAAACATGACCACAAACTTATCGAACTCAGGTATGAATACTGAATTTATCAAATATATGAAATAGGCAGGAGCATTTGTCAATCCAAAAGACATGATCAAATACTCATACAAGCCATACCTAGTTGAGAAAGCTATCTTAGGTACATCTTCTGGTCTGATCTTTATCTGGTGATAGCCTGATCTCAAGTCAATCTTAGAGAATACCTTTGCTCTTTCTAGTTGGTCGAACAAAGTATCAATACAGGGCAAAGGATACTTGTTCTTTATGGCTATGGTATTGAGTGGCCTATAGTCCACACACAGCCATAATGATTTGTCCTTTTTCTTCACAAACAAGGCTGGACAACCTAGGGAGATGAACTAGGTCGAATGAGACCTTTGTCCAAAAGTTCTTGTAGCTAAATGTTAAGTTTGGCTAACTCATTGGGTGGCATCCTATAGGGTCTTCTTGAGATAGGTGTTGTACCTGGCACTAACTTTATCTTAAATTCCACATCCCTATCAGGTGGCAAACCAGGCAACTCATCTAGGAATACATTAGGAAACTCACAAACTACTAGAATATAATAGAGAGTAGTGGCTTGGATGGCACATGACTAGTTTTGAAGATCAAAACTTTAGGGAAGTGGTATTAGAAAAGCATTACCCCCCTTTGGTTCTCTTAACATAATTGTTCTAGTGGTAGTGTCGATGAGAACTCCATGACTACTCATCCAACTCATGCCCAATATTACATCTATGGCTAATCCTAGCAATACTATGAGATCCATAGTATACCTCTTGTATGGAGATAAGCACATCTCTAACTAATTGGTTTGTAGAGATAGTAGCCCCTGCTGAACTTATACTATAGCCAGCCTTGTCTACCTTAATTATTTTCTGATCATGCTTAGATGCAAAAGTCTGACTCATAAATGAATGTGAAGCTCTAGAATCAAATAAAACAATTGCTAGGGGTTTGTTTACAAGAAACATACTAGCTATAACAACTTCTCCCACGGGGATTTCCTCCACAGCTATATAATGCACATACACAGGACGTGCTTTTGGATTGGCTTGCTTTTGGTTGCCTTGATTCTGACTACTGCCCTTTTTAGGATAGGGGCACTCTTTGGCCTAGGGGCCCGTCTGATTGCAGTTGAAGCATGGCTGGTTATTTCTTGGTCCTACTGAGCTTCCTTGCCCTGTGTTTCCCTTGGGCATGGTAATGGTGAATGCCTTGTGAAATACCTTCTGAGGTCATCTAGACTAGGTGTTCTTCTAGGGAGGCCTAAACTTAGGTGCTGGGGATGGAATTGTGGCCTTGCTACCATGGAAGCCCTTGACTGAGATGAGACTGAGGCTCCCGCCTCAGCGGCTCGCTTGTGGCCTTTTGCTGCCGCATGTAAGTTGTTCTGGTTCTCTTGCATGAGGGCATCGCTGACAAATTCATTATATGTAGCACATCTTGAGTTGGCCATGGTTTTCATCAACTTGGTGCCAAGGCCTCTTTTGAAGCTTTCTATCTTTTTCTCTTTGGTATCCATGAATGCTGCTGCATATCTAGACAAGTTGTTGAATGCATGCATATACTCAGTGTGGGGTGTACGACCCTAGATACCCATGGCAGGTCACATGGGCTGCGCCCTAGGGGTGGCGTAGCCCATAAGATGAAGCCTTGCGGGCACCTCCCGCAAGACACCAGGAAGATATCCTAAAGATACTATGAGATCTGTTAGGATATGTATGATCCCAAGATTCCTATAATCAATTATTACTTTCTGGATATCTCTCAGATCTAACCGACTTGTAACCCTACTCCTCGGACTATATAAGGTGGGTAGGGACCCCCTCAAAATTCACTCAATATCATACGGTAGCTAATATAAACCAACAGACCACAAGAGTAGAGTATTACGTCGTATTGATGACCCAAACCTGTCTAACTCGTGTGTCTCGGTTGCCTTCTTGTTCTTGATCTCATGCTCCTCTGCCGATCAATCTACCATCATGGGATACCCCTCGGTGGACTGCCGATGATATTCTATCGATAGTTGGCGTGCCAGGTAGGGGTGTGCATGTTGTTTCCTTGTCGAACAAGATGGTTTTTTTGCAGGCTCTTCGTCCCTTCTGTAGCCCGGCCAGATCTTCATGGTTGGATCCATCTCATGGGTCATCAACGATGATGGAGTTGGAGAGCTCCTTGAATCAGGGTAGATCGGTTCTACGCCGACTGTCGACGAAATATGGTCGGCAGTCTACCTAGGGGTATGCCCAAGGTAGTAGATTATCGGCAGACAGATGCGCAAGCCCCAAACAAGACGGTGACGCAAGACAGACACGAGGTTTTATCCAGGTTCGGCCGCCAATGAGGCGTAATACCTACGTCCTGCGTCTGATTTGTATTGCTGTATGTCAATGAGAGATATCTTTTAGAGGGGTCCCCTGCCCACCTTATATAGTCCGGGGAGCAGGGTTACAGATCTGGAAACTAATCCTAGTCAGTTACAATTGCCATATGTGGCCGGATAAGGATTCCTATTCTAACCGACCAGGATCCTGCTTGATCGCCAAATCCGTCTTGATTCCTTGTGCGGGACTCCGATCAGGTTAACTGGGCCGCACGTCATCTTTCGAGTGGACTGAACCCATCGATCCGGGCCAGCCCAAGCTTAGCCGTAAGGGTATAGGGGTTAATACCCCCACAGCTAGTCCCCGAGCATCATGTATTATGCTGCGACACGCCATTTTAACCTTCTCCAACAAGCGAGGCTTGAATTCTTGACGCCTCCGACCACCGTCATCACCGGAGAAGTAGGTTGTCCGAAGAATGTATGGTGCTCTTAAGAAAAAAGAAAAAGATTTCCGTCCTAAGAAGTGTGCCCACTTGTATTTCTGAAAAGAAATGTAAGTGTTCTTGAAGCATAACACCCTTAAACATCAGAAGCGTAGGGGTCGAAAAACAAACACATTCACCGCAAGGTGAAGTGTGCCCACTTAGTCCCCAAGCTTGCTGGAAGGCAAAGTATGAGCCTTGTAGCAAGGTCTAAAAGAAAGGTCTCTTAACTGTATGTGAGTACAAATCACATGTAGCTAAGGAGAACCATTATTCAAGCAGTGGTCTGAGCAGTCCCCGAGCATACTAATAATCCTCATAACCATCCAAAACACAGGGGTCGATTTAAACAAACACATTCACCGCAAGGTGAAGTGTGCCCACTTAGTCCCCGAGCCTGGTAGTAGGTGACGCAGGCACATGGTGCCAGGGTCTAAAAAAGAAATTCCGCTGAGGTTAAGAATCCAATTGCCGTACAAGCAAAACAAAATACACCGGCAGGTGCATCGTATCGACGTAGTCCCCGAGCTTGCTGGAAGGCGAAGTATGAGCCTTGTAGCGAGGTCCAAAGAAAAGTCTCTTAACTGTATGTGAGTACAGATCACATGTAGCCAAGGAGAACCATTATTCAAGCAGTGGTCGGGGCAGTCCCCGAGCACGGCCGTGGTCGGAGCGATCCCCGAGCACAAAAGTGGTCTGGGCAGTATCCAAGCACCGTAGTGGTCTGTGCAGTCCCCGAGCACATTAGTGGTCTGGGCAGTATCCAAGCACCATAGTGGTCTGTGCAGTCCCCGAGCACATTAGTGGTCTGGGCAGTATCCAAGCACCATAGTGGTCTGTGCAGTCCCCGAGCACATTAGTGGTCTGGGCAGTATCCAAGCACCGTAGTGGTCTGTGCAATCCCCGAGCACATTAGTGGTCTGGGCAGTATCCGAGCACATTAGTGGTCTGGGCAAATCCACGATCACTTGCGCTGCTTGTACTATTATTTTGTATATTTTTCTCTATTCTCTGCCAAGGCCAGTCTGACACGTCTGGTCAAAAAAGTAAATAGGTATAGTACGTCGTTCTGTCTTCCCCTTTTTTTTTTTTTTTTTTTTTTGCAAACAGCCGGTTGACACCTGTATTGAGGTGTGTCAGTGTGGGCCCCCTTACACCATCAACGAAGAGGCGCGTACACTGTTAACGAAGGAGCGCGTTTATTGGCGCAGATTTCGAGGTTGTGTGAACAACCGTCTGCGGCGCGTGCGCACGACTCCCAATATTCTCGGGCGGACGAAACGACGGTGCTCTTTGTTTTATATAATGCAGATCTGGTAAGTTGCTCATACCATTCATCATTGTCATCCGCCGCCGCAACCTTCTTCTTCCTCCTGCCGAAACCCTATTCCCCAAAAATCATCACCAATCCCCTCGGTCTCCCGCATCCATCCACTTAGTAAGGACGAACCAATGGCGAAGAGAGACGCCCAGAAGAAGGGCGGGGTCATGGCGAAGGAATGGTGGAAGTCGCGGAGCAACGAGCAGACCATTGAGGACCTCGTCGCCATGGGAGTGCTCCACAACAAGGCACTTGCGGGATGGCGTGCACCGGAAGGAGAAAGCTTCCCCGATCCACAACCAGGTGAGATTGTGGTCTTTGAAGATTTCTTCAAAAGGGGTTTTGGGATTCCAGTGCACCCTTTCCTTCAGGGTCTCTGTTTGTACTACGAGATTGGGATTTGCAATCTGCATCCCAACTCGATTCTTCTTGTCTCCACCTTCATCCATCTCTGTGAGGCTTATGGCGGCTTCCAGCCCCATTTCGACCTCTTTCGCCACCTATTCTGTCTTCGGAAGAAAGGGAGCGGTGGCTCGAAGATCGCCGAAGGCGTTTACCTGAACCTGCGCGACGGCATGAAGGCTCAATACCTGCACTGCCCCTAGAACACCTCATTGGACGAGTGGTACAAGAAGTGGTTCTACATCCGTGAAGAGCCGAACACCATCACTCTGTGCGATGTGGGACTGATTCCAGAGAAGAAAAGCAGCTGGTCGGAGAGGCCCGAGAACTTGGAGCAGATCGCCGAACTGCTCGGGATGATCCCATGGGGAAGGCTTGATGGCCCGAGCGTTGTCGGCAACTTCATCAGCCGAAGAATTCAGCCTTGCCAGAAAAGGATTCACCCCGGCTTCGAGTACCAAGGAGGCGCTGATCCGACGAGGACCAGAAAGGAGCCGCTCGACAAGATGGAGATCAAGGCCAGGATTGGAGAGCTATTCAACCTGGCCGATCCCAATTATGTTGCACTGAACGCCATTGAACACGCCTTCAAGCTGGCTCGCCCTCCCCCAAAGGTAAATGACGCCTCCTTTTAACTGTAAAGTCATGTTGTATCAAGAAAATAACTGTCTTTTCCTTCATTTTGTGTCTCAGTATAATGGCCGTGACCGGGCAGGAGTGTTTGTGTCGCCTCCCCCCGGTGTAGAGTGGCCACAAGCTACTGGGCCAACCGCCCAGACCAGTGCCAGGACCGACGGCGTTCACTGGGCGGTACTCGAGACCGTAGAGGACGCCTCGACCAGAGCCGCCGGCAAGCGTTCGGCTGCCAGCAAACGACGCCAAGCCATCATCTCCCAGTCGGACGACGAAGCAGAGGATGCGGACATCTTCCGGCTCGTCCCCCGAAAGAGGAGAAGGCAGGTGGGGCCGTCGGAGCAGGGTGGCTCCTCTGTGCCAGCAGTGGTCACAGCACCGACCACGGCAACACAGAGCACAGACGAAGGGAACGTGCCGCATCATCCTCCGACGCCCGTACCGGAGGTTGAACAAGTCCCGGTGGAAACTGCCGAGCAAGCAGAGCAGGGGCGGTCGAGGAGACGTTCCTTCGCCACATCCTTCCGCAAGTCAAAACTGTAAGTATATATATTTTTGATGTAAGCTTTGCATTTTGCATTGGATGCTATTGTCTTCTGAATTTGTCTCTGAATGTATTAGATCGGCGTCCACCGAAAGCCCCGACCAGCTAGCTGGGTGCGGAACGTCCTCTGCAAAAACGGTGGGACAAACTGCTCAGCAACCGGCCGTGGAAGAGCCCATGGCAAGGACTCTGCCTGGGCCTCAGCAGACGGACAACCAGACGCCAGTCCCCGAGCAGAATGCAAGTGCTCCGAGCACAAACTCTGATGAGGCGGATACCACAGCGCCACGGGAGCTGGATCTAGCCGAGGAGCAGCAGCCAGAAGTTGCCCAGAACAAGGGTGCCAACGCGACGGCTCGTGGGAAAGCCCTGGTGGTCGTGGAGTCTGCGAACTCCGGACCACTGCCGCCTCCCGAACAGGAGGCTGAAGAAGATGAAGTGGAAGAAGTCCTGGGCCGTCCCCAAGATAGACGACAACATGTATATGTGTCGCGCTATCAGAACGATGAATGGGTCATGCACGAGGAGATCCCAGAGGCCGAGGAAACCTTAAGAGTTGAACGAGCGGCCAAACGCCTGGTGACTGAAGTCCAGGTATATTTGGCTTTAGTCCTTAAACCTTTTGTGTAGTCGAACTGTCTGACGTAGCTTGTCTGTATGCAGGACGTGATGAAAACTGCAAGGTACCGAAAAAGGTGCTTCGACCAGATAGAAGTAGTCATGAAGACCAATAAGGAGCTGACGGCTGAAGTGGAACGCCTACGGCGCCAACTTGAAGCCACCGACCAGGAGAGGACGAACCAAGAAGCACAGAACCAAAACCTAGTCGGCCAGCTCAAAAACAAAGAACAGGAGAAAACAGGTAAGCATTCACCGTATCATAGCAAGTGCTAGACTTGTGTTTTTTTTTTGTTCTTGACAGTAATAGCTGTAATGCAGGTTTAGAAGCTGAAGTGACCCGCCTCCGGGGGGAGAACAGCCGGTCGCTTGCAGAATGTGGTCGTCTGAAGGAGGACAACGAGAAATTGGCACGCCGCCAGTCGGAACTCCAAGACCACACTAACAGAATGAAGGACGACCTGAAAAGTAAGCACTCCAGACCGCCTTGCTCATTCAATTGCCCACATTGCCTTGTCGTGTCATCACGTTTGATGTCTTGTACTGTTTTCAGTTTTGAAAGTCAATGCCAAGAGGCACCTTGAGGCCGTGATCAAGGAGCGCGACGACTGGAAAGCACAATGCCTTAAGGCTGTCGAGGAGCGGGACACGTGGAGCAAGCGGTGCCAAGAAATGGCAACTGGCATTGTGCCCGTCCTCGACCTTATCGACCCGGCGCTCACAGAGGAAGAGCTAAGGACACCTCAGCTCGGACTGGTCGAGAGATGCAAGCAAGCATGGGGATGGTTCCAAGACTTCATGAAGGAGGCGGGTGAGTACACGGGTGCCCATGTGCTAAGCATGGTGCGTGCTCACTACCCCCTGATCGATCTCGAACGCTTGGAGGCTGGGTACCCAAAGGAGATAGACCCAGACAAGGCTGAAGAGCTTCGGACGGCCCAGCTGGACTTGTCGTCCAAGATAATTGGCGATATTAACCTGTGCAGAGGTGGGACAGCACCTGTGCAGGGTATGCCATCGACAAGCCAGCTGGAAATGCCATCAGCTGCAAGCCAACCGACGAAGCCTGCGGTCTCGACCAGCCAGGCACCGGCGGGGCCATCCCCTTCAGCTTGACTAGCTCTAGAGTCCCCGAGACTCGAGTAGGGTATCAGAGGCGGCAAGCAGTAAATGCCATGCGCCCCGACCAGCCAATGTAATAGGCTTAGAGCTGTAGAAGGAGGACATAGTTGTGTTATTGTAAACTTGAGCCTTTTCAGGCAAGCTTGTAATAACGTAACTGTATATCATTATAAGCTTGTTTGTTTTATACAAAACGCACTTTAAGCTTGAAAATTTTTTGTTGGTGTAACTAAGTGGGAACGTGTTAACGTTCTGTTTAGTTGTACCATTTTGCTCGACACGTCCTCCTGAAAAGTTTGTGCGGCCCTAGTCTGGCATGTGGTCGGAGTATGAGGTACTATGACCTGTGCATACGTGGACACAGACAAGCCAAACCAGGGGGGACCCGCCGATCACCCGCAACGTAGGGAGCGGATCCCGTGCACGTGTTGGGAGGAACCGGAGACAGGGCCTACTCCGAAAAACCGTAGAAGGAGTGGTGGTCGGCTTGTACTGGCTTAAGTTAGAACAACCATAAATTCGGAGTGACACGTTAGAGTGGTCGGACAAATCATAGTTGCTTTAGTAAAGTAAATCGAGAATACAAGTAGAGTACATATCTCAGTAGTTAAGCATAGAAGCGTCTAAGCTTGTCGATGTGCCACGAGTTCGGTACGTCCGTGCCGTCTAGATGAGCCAACCTGTAAGACGTTGGACGTGTGACTTCCTTGATCATGAAGGGTCCCTCCCATGGGGTTGCGAGTTTGTGGACACCAGACTAGTTCGTCTTCCACTTTAGGACTAAGTCCCCGACCACGAAGAAACGCTCTTTAACGTTCTTGTTGTAGTACCTGCGCAACACAGCAAGGTATTTGGCCGTGCGTACGCAAGAATCAAGCCTTTTCTCTTCTGCGCTGTTGACTTCTAGCTCCCGTACTTCGTTGACCTTGCCTTCGTCGAAGTTCTCTACCCGTGCTGATCTGAAAGCTATATCTGGTGGGAGTACTGCCTCAGCGCCGTAAACCATAAAGTATGGTGAGACGCCGGTGTTACGACTGGGCTGAGTTCGGAGGCCCCAGACAACGGCTGGTAACTCCTTGAGCCATCTTCCAGGAGCTTTATCGTTTTCTCTGTACATCCTCTTCTTCAATGCGTCCAGGATCATGCCATTTGCCCGCTCGACTTGTCCATTAGCTCTAGGATGCGCCACCGAGACGTATTTTACAACTATGCTCCTTTCATCGCAGAAGTCCCAAAAAGCATTCCCGGTGAACTGAGTACCCAGATCAGTAATGATGCTGTTGGGCACGCCGAAACGGTGGATGACCTGGTCGAGGAATGTGACAGCTTTCTCTGAGGATGCCTGTACCAGAGGCATGTATTCTATCCACTTAGAAAACTTGTCAATTAGCACGAAGACGCATGTAAATTTCCCAGGAGCTGGTTTGAAAGGCCCGATCATGTCCAGTCCCCAACACGCGAAGGGCCAAGAGGCTGGAATCATCTGGATCTCATATGCTGGTACATGGATTCTCTTGGAGAAGAACTGACAACCCTCACAGCGGCGGACTAGCTTCTCTGCGTCGGCCACTGCTGACGGCCAATAGAACCCTGCTCGGAAAGCCTTACCGACCAGTGTTTGTGAGGCCGCGTGGTTGCCGCAGGAGCCAGAGTGGATTTGGTCTAGGAGATGCTCGCCTTCCTCCTGGGTTATACACTTCATCAAGATTTCCTCCTTAGCGTTTTTGCGCCATAACTTGCCATCGACGAGCAGATACTGCTTGCTACGACGCATCAGGCGCTCATTTTCTGTTCGATCGATATAACCGCTACCATCTGTTAAGTACTTGATGAAAGGCGTTCTCCAGTCCGGCTCATGAGTGGTCGGAAGCGGCTCGGTTGTGCTCGGCACCGGAACCGTAGCCACTAATTGCTGGTCTGAAACTTTGTCGGTCGTTGAATCTTCGTCTTCAATGGAAGGCGTGAGCAGGTCTTGGACGAATACGCCATGTGGGATTTTGGCTCGGGATGATCCTAACTTTGACAACGCATCCGCTGCCTGGTTCTTGTCCCGGACCACGTGTGTGTACTCGATGCCATAGAACCTGCCTTCCAGCTTTCTTATCGATTTGCAATATGCGTCCATCTTTTCACTGGTCGTGTCCCAGTCCTTGTTGAGTTGGTTGATGACCAGAGCCGAATCTCCATAGACATAGAGACATTTAACTCCAAGCTCAACTGCGATGCATAGACCATGCAGGCATGCTTCATACTCGGCGGCATTATTAGATGCTGGGAAATAAATCCTGAGGACGTACCGGAGCTGCTCCTTGGATGGTGACACGAAAAGAACTCCTGCTCCCGCACCGTCAATGTTGAGAGAACCGTCGAAGTACATCGTCCAATATTCGTCGGATCCCGGAGAGGCAGGCGTGCTTAAGTCCGTCCACTCGACGATGAAATCGACGAGCGCCTGAGACTTGATTGTAGTACGGCTTGCAAATTCCAAGGAAAGGGGGGATAGCTCCATTGCCCATTTGACGATGCGCCCGTTCGCATCCTTATTGCGGATGATGTCCCCCAAAGGATACTCGGTCATGACCACCACACGATATCCGTCGAAGTAATGTCTCAACTTTCGGGATGTTATCAGTATGGCGTAGAGCAGTTTCTGAATCTGTGGGTACCTGGTCTTGGATTCGTTGAGTACCTCACTAATGAAATAAATTGGCCGCTGTACCTTGTAGGCGTGGCCCGGCTCGTCGCGCTCGACGACCATTGTAGTGGAAACCACCCGATCGGTTGCCGCAATGTAAAGTAGGAGAGTTTCGTCTTCTCTCGGAGCAGTAAGTACCGGAGGTGACGTGAGGTACTGTTTTAGCTGCGTGAAGGCAGCGTCTGCTTCCTCCGACCACTCAAACTTCTCGGACGCTTTGAGCAGTTTGAAGAACGGTAGGCCTTTTTCTCCTAATCTTGATATGAAACGGCTTAAAGCAGCCATGCAGCCGGTAAGCTTCTGGACATCCTTCACCTTTTTTGGGGGCTTCATGTCTAAGACAGCTTTGACTTTTTCCGGGTTAGGGCGTATGCCGTCGTAACTGACGACGTTGCCGAGCAATATGCCAGAAGGGACACCAAAGATGCACTTCTTTGGGTTTAATTTCCATTGGAACGTATTAAGAGGCAGCGAAGGTGCGTTCCAGATTGTCAACAAGGGTATGAGCTTCCTTGGTTTTGACAACTACATCGTCGACGTAAGCCTCGACGAGGCCGTCTTTTATCTCGTCGTTGAGGCAGGCCTGTATAGCGCGTTGGTAGGTAGCACCGGCGTTTTTGAGCCCGAACGACATAGTCGTGTAGCAGTAGGCGCCGAAAGGCGTGATGAAAGATGTCTTGATCTGGTCGTCCTTTTTGAGAGCGATCTGGTGATAACCAGAGTAGCAATCGAGAAAGGAAAGCAGCTCGCAACCCGCGGTTGAATCTACGACCTCATCTATGCGAGGTAAGCCAAAGGGGTCCTTAGGGCAGTGTTTGTTGAGATCAGTGTAATCAACGCACATTCTCCATTCATTATTCTTTTTGCGTACAAGAACTGGGTTGGCTAACCATTCTGGATGATACACTTCTTTGATAAATCCGGCTACCAAAAGCCGTGTAACTTCTACCCTAATCGCCTCCTTTTTGTCGCGAGTGAACCGTCGTAGCTTCTGCTTGATTGGTTTGGCTTTGCTGTTGACATTTAAGGAGTGCTCAATCAAGTCCCGAGGTACACCGGGCATGTCGGAAGGTTTCCATGCAAACACATCCACATTGCCCCTCAAGAACCTGACGAGCGCGTCTTCCTATTTGGGATCCAGGTTGGCCCCGATGAGGGCCATTTTGCCGGGATCGCCCTCGACCAGCTGGATCGTCTTGTGCTCCTTGGATCTGATGTTCTTGCGCGGAGCCTCGAGCTCTGGGATCTCCAGGTGGTCGGCCGGGGTCTTCTTAGCGTCGAGCATGGTCTCGACCATGCGAATAGAGAGGTCGTGGGCCTCTGCTATTTTGAAGCTGTCGTCCTCGCAGGTATAAGCTGCGTACACGTTGCCCCTGAGGGTTAAAACTCCTTTCTCAGTAGGCATCTTGAGCACCAGATACCTGTAATGAGGTATGGCCATGAACTTGGTGAGCGACGGTCGACCAAGAATAGCATGGTAGGTGCCGTCGAAGTCAGCGACCACGAAGTTGACGTAGTCGGTGCGGAAGTGGTCCGGAGTCCCAAACTGCACAGGTAGCGTGATCTGCCCGAGAGGTGTGGAGCTCTGTCCGGGGAGAACGCCCCAGAACTGTGCCTCGTACGGCTTCAGGTCCGCCTGGGCTATTTTCAGAGCGGGCAGGCTGTTCTTGAACAGTATATCAATGGAGCTGCCGCCGTCGATCAGTACCCTGTCGAATTGGACCTTGTTGATACAAGGATCGAGGACCAGGGGAAAACGCCCTGGCTCGGGTATGGCGGCCCATTGGTCCTTCCTGCTGAAGTAGATTTCACGGTGAGACCACGGAGGAAGCCGTGGATCGGTGAGAAGGTTGTCGGTGTTTGCCACGTTCAAGCAAGCGCGGGCGAGCAGCTTGCGTTCTCGTTTGGTCTCGATGGACACCTTGCCGCCGATGATGGTGTGTACGCGATCAGTCGGCTTGACGTATTTGTGACGAGGGTCTGCATCGTCGTCGTCGTTGTCCTCGTTGCGTCGTTCCCCCGCGTCGTTAGGCTTGTCGGATGTATCCGGAGCCTGTTGACGCGTGTAGATAGTCTTGAGGACGCGGCAATTCTCCATGGTGTGGTTCGACTTAGGATGGAGCTGGCAGGGCCCCTTCAATGCTTTGGCGTAGTCGTCCTCGTAGTTACGGTGTCCGCCGCCCTTTTTCACGGTATTGACCTCGCCGTCGTCCTCTCGAGCGCGCTTGTTTCTGTAATCGTCACGGCGGTTGCGCCGCTGATTACGTTGATCACGGTGGTCGCGGGAGTCGTTGCGTTGGTTGCGGCGGTCAAAATTGTCGTTCCGACCACGATTACTGCGGTAATCGTCGCGGTGTGGGGGGTGGTCAGAGCGTGGAACCCTTGCTGCTTCTTCAACGATTATCTTTTTAGCGTCGTCAGCGTCCGCATATTTCTTAGCGGTGGCCAAAAGCGCTGTGACCGATTCGGGTCTCTTCCGGAGGAGCTTGTCTCTTAGGGCGTCGTGGAAGCGGAGGCCGGTGACGAAAGCCTCGATTGCTTCGTTGTCGGATATTGATGGGACCTTGATGCGCATCTCCGAGAAACGCCGAACGTACTCGCGCAGTGGTTCATCCTTTCGATCCCGGATCCGCTGCAGATCGTACTTGTTGCCGGGTTGTTCACAAGTAGCGATGAAGTTGTCGATGAAGGCCTGCCTGAGCTCCTGCCAAGAGTCAAAATAGTTCGCTGGCAAGCTAACCAGCCATTGGTGACCTGCATGACCAACAGCGACCGGGAAGTAGTTAGACATGACGTGCTCGTCAGCCATGGCTGAGCGGCACGTAGTTTCATAGAGCATGACCCATAATTCGGGGTTTTCCTTGCCGTCATACTTCTGAAGCTTCTCGAGCTTGAAATTCTTGGGCCATATGACTTGGCGCAGGTGTGGAGTGAACTGCTTCAGACCCGGCAGACCGTGGACGGTGTCATACTCCATACGGCGATAGCTTTCATGGGATGCACGATCGTCGGCTCTCTGGTTGATGCGAGCACGCAGATCACGTCCACCGAGGTGATGGCGGAGATCGTTATTGCCATCGCGGCGATCTCGATTGCCATCTGGGTTAGCCCTGCGACCGTGGTTATCACGGCGATTGTCGCGGTTATCTCGGCGGTTGTTGCCTCGAACGTCGTGGCGGTTATCCTCCCGGCGGCGGTTGTCGTCCCGACCACCATCACGACCACCGTTTCCGCCTTGACGGTTGTCTGATGGGTCGTTATTGCGCGAGCCACGTTGGTTGAGTGGCTGTGAGCGACTTGAGTATTGGCGGCTGTGGCTTGATTCGATAGAAACGGATGGAGCCTGGGCTTGGTTCATCTCTGCGGTCTGAGCCATAGCAGCCGTCAGGTAAGCTTGTATGTCATCACGGATTACTTGAGTCTCGGGAGTGTTGGGCAGCCGCTGCATTGTTGCCATGGCGACGGCTACGTTGGCGCTTGGGGTCCTGAAGACTTGCTTATCCCCCACCCTATCGAAAGCATTGTTGAGGTCACGTGGTTGGACCCTCATGCGTCGTGCCTCCTGGTCTGCTTCAGCTTCGGTTTGCCGGCGATTAAACCGGTCAATGTTGCGTGCTTCACGTGTAGTCTTCTCTTGTTCTGTTTTGCCAACTGCTGGCGGCTCGTCGTTGCTGACAACATGGATCAAATCCCCCCGTCTTGGCAGGAAAGACGGAAATTGGGGGAAACCCGGGGCGTGGTCTGGTAGATCCAGATCGTATTTGACGCCTTCATCTTCGTGACGCTGAAGCTCGGTGTGGATAGATGCGTTGGACGCTATGCCAGATGAGGAGCTGGAGTCACCCTCTCGGATGGTGTGGACGGATCCTTCCTGATAATCTTCAATCCGGACCATGTTGACGATGTTGCATGACCTCGGCCGGGATCGGTGTACAGGACACAGATCCGAGCGGCGTCGTAGGTTGTACGCGTAGCTGGAGGCAGTGTTTTGCAGGCCGTAGGGCTGGACCTGGTGGTTCTCCGTCGGGGCTTCGTACTCGTAGAGTCGGAGATCCGTCGTGATGTCTGGCCGGCGATGAGCGAAACGCCCCTCAGGAGTTGATACGACCACAAGATCTGTTCCAAGTCGCACAGGACGACTGGTCCGAGTCGGTCGGATAGATCTGTTGTGGAGAGCTGTTACCTGCTCGTTAGGTTGGATTTGAATCGTACTTACCAGAGCTAGGGTTTCAGCGAGTTGGATGCCGACCCGATCAACGGAGTCGAGCAGGTCGGTGTTGTCGATCTGCTTTCCTCTGTAGTGGGGAAGCGGATGACGGGTTGTTGGCGTGGCTGTAGGCGTGGTCGGAGCCAGATGTCCCGTGGTCGGAGCCAGGTCCATCGTGGTCGGAGCCGTGTTCACCGTGGTCGGAGCCGTGTTCACCGTGGTCGGAGCCGTGTTCCTCGTGGTCGGAGCCGTAGCCGATGCAGGTGAAGTAGTCGTCGGCGCGGGCTGAATCCACGCCTCCTCCGCAGTCATGGCGATGGAGTCGTTGGAGCGGGTGGTCCAGGTGATCTGGCCGACGGTGAACGTGAGGCCATTGGGCGTAGCCATGGAGCCGGAGATGATGACCATCTTGTTCGCTTGGAGAGCAGTACGCACACCCCCTACCTGGCGCGCCACTGTCGACGAAATATGGTCGGCAGTCTACCTAGGGGTATGCCCAAGGTAGTAGATTATCGGTAGACAGATGCGCAAGCCCCAAACAAGACGGTGACGCAAGACAGACACGAGGTTTTATCCAGGTTCGGCCGCCAATGAGGCGTAATACCTACGTCCTGCGTCTGATTTGTATTGCTGTATGTCAATGAGAGATATCTTTTAGAGGGGTCCCCTGCCCGCCTTATATAGTCCGGGGAGCAGGGTTATAGATCTGGAAACTAATCCTAGTCAGTTACAATTGCCATATGTGGCCGGATAAGGATTCCTATTCTAACCGACCAGGATCCTGCTTGATCGCCAAATCCGTCTTGATTCCTTGTGCGGGACTCCGATCAGGTTAACTGGGCCGCACGTCATCTTTCGAGTGGACTGAACCCATCGATCCGGGCCAGCCCAAGCTTAGCCGTAAGGGTATAGGGGTTAATACCCCCACACCGACCACCCCTGCACTTGCAACTGCAGATCTGATCTCGGAGCTAATTCCGAGGTCTCCTTCAACAATGACTCACCGTCCGCTTCCTTGCTACCAGAGGAGGCAGATCAACAACGACGATCTGATCGAATCTATCGATCAGGTCGGACTGAAGCTCGCCGATTATCTCTCCATCACCGAATCGACTTTGGACACTCTGGTTTAGCGCCAACCACCTTCTGATCCAGATCTATCAGAGGCTGCTCAGGAAACTATAGGGGCTATAGCCCTACCCTTTGGGTTCGCCAATGCCACCGTCGCTTACCAACATGCCCTAAGGGGCAAATTCACCAACCAGGTGGACTACACCCATCTACTCACCGACCAGGTCGCTGTCCAGCTTCCGCTAGCCATCAACATGCTACACTTAGGCCAGAGCCCCGGGGTGCCCCTCTAGACCATCCTAGAAGAAACTCTAGGCTCTGAGTCTCAGGGCTCTATGGAGACCCTCATCGAAACCTTCTCCGAGCAACTCCTCCTTCCACCCTTCCAGGGTGGTGCGATCTTCAACGTCAGTATCGATAGCCCTCCTCGGAATGGTGAAACTGAAGAGGAGCACGTTGCTCAGGAGAACCAGAACATCAACCATGCACAGTGGTGAGAAAACAAGGCAACCCTTGTGAGGGCCGAGGCTACTCAGAATAATCGGCTTGATTCTCAAGGAAGACCGCTCTCGCTCCACCGTGACCTCGACGAAGAATTTCTCCGTGTTGACGGTCATGACGTCTTCAAGACTCCAAGCACCAATTTGGTAGTAGCCACCAATGAGCTCACTCGTTTCCCCCAAACACCCGAGCTCACCAAGATCACTGCCATGCTTAAAGCGGCTCACTATCAGGTCAATGAGATTCACGAGGATCAGCGACCTTCGTGCTCTACGAGCATGATTCACCGATCAGCTATGCCGAGATCCAACTGTTGCCCTAGTCAAAGCTGCTTTGCCGATCTATCGCTACCTCTCTAGGGGGGAGCCGGGGGCCATCACCAATGTGACCAGGAGGTTGAATAGGATGCTCGAGTGCACCTCAGCAACCTCTGGGATGCATAACGATGTATCGAGCAACATTGCTTTGGTCACCATGAAGATGAAGTGCGTCGCCGCCAGGAGTACGAGCAGGAGTACAACAATCCAGACTCAGCTCTCGAGCCTATCCCTGATGCAATGCTGCAGACGATGGTGTCGATAACCCTAAGGGGCCTCTAGCTTTCATAAGGGCACTCTAAACACTTCGGTGGCCCCATGGTTTTAAGATCACTGGGGTCGAGCCCTACGAAGGAAGAATGAACCCGACACAGTGGCTATAGGCTTATGCCACTGCAATCCACGCCGTCGGAGGAGACACCAGCGTCATGGTGAATTATCTCCCCGTCATGCTCATGCCACCCGCCATGAGCTGGTTTACTAGCCTTGCGCCGGACTCCATCAGATCATGGGAAGAGCTAAAGAAAGTCTTCACCGACAACTATATGGCCACGTGTACTCGACCCGGTACCAAGCATGATCTCAGCCGCATCAACCAAAAGCCATCTGAGGTCCTCCACAGCTACATCTGACATTTCTCCAAGATGAGGAACTCTATTCCCAACATCACGGAAGCTGAAGTCATCACTGCCTTTATCTGAGGACTCCACCATCGTGAGCTTCACTCCAAATTCATCTGCAAGCTGCCCACCGGTATCAGCACAATGATAACTATAGCCAACCAGTATGCCGACACCGAGGAAGCCGAGGTGTGCTTCAACGAGGATGCTGGCACTCATCGCCTGTCTCACCACTATGATGACCGACCCGACGACCGGCGCCACAGCGACCATCGCCCCGACGACCGCAGCTACCATCGTGACGGTGGCCATGATCGGACAGGAGGACACAGGCCTAGCCAAAATCACCACCGTCAGCCAGAACACATCATCGGCGCCATTAGTCAACCTCACGCTAAGCGTAACTATGATGAACAGTACCAAAAGATCCTCGACGGCCCATGCCCTCTTCACAAGAATGCCAAACACAAGATGAAGGACTGCATGGGTTTGGCTAAGGAGTTCCAGGACAAGAGGCACAACGACGACGCCAATGATGGAGCTAGAGGTCGCCGACCACCTAGGAGCAACAACAATGCCTTTCAAGACCATGATATGGTGGTCGCCACCATCTTCGGGGGCCTCGCCTCCACTGAGAGTAGAAGAGAGCGGAAGCTCGCTGCATAGCGGGTGCTCTCCGTTTCTACGAAAGACACCAACGCTAACCCCAGCTATCGCCCATGGTCCGAGGTCCCCATCACCTTCAGTAGGGCTGACCAGTGGGCGGATATTCCTTACATGGGACATTTTCCCCTCATCCTCAACATAACTGTACAGAAGGTGCTCTTCAGAAAAGTGCTTTTTGACGGTGGGAGCACTCTGAATCTCCTCTTCGCTGAAGCCCTAAAAGAGCTAGGCCTCAGTTTGTCCGATCTGACACCTTCCGAATCCACCTTTTGGGGTGTGGTGCCAGGCAGGGTCGCAAACCGCTTGGAGAGATTACCGTACTAGTTCAGTTCGGCACAGCAAGCAACTACCACGTCGAACATATCAACTTCTATGTCGCAGACTTTGACACCGCTTACCACGCCATACTTGGTCGGCAAGCTCTGGCCAAGTTCATGGCTATGCCACACTATGCCTATCTGGTGCTAAAGATGCCTTCGCCTGCTGGAGTCTTGGCCCTGTAGGCCAACCTCACCATCGCCTACGCTTGCGAGATGGAGAGTCTCACCCTCGTTGAAGCTACCGACCTCTCCATCTAGATGGCTAGCATGGTCACCAAAGCCAAGACAGTGCCTACCAAAGACTTGGAGATCCTAGAGTTGGAGCCTCCCTGCGCCTCTACCAAGTCAAAGGAAGTCAAGGAGGTTGGCCTCGGCCTCGATGATCCCTCCAAGACCATGAAGATTGGTGCTCACCTTGACCCCAAATAGGAAAGTGCGCTCGTCTCCTTCCTACGTGCCAACGCTGACATGTTTGCTTGGAAACCCGCAGACATGCTAGGGGTACCACGGGAGAAGATCGAGCACTCCTTGAATGTCTCACCGACCGCCAAACTGATCAAGCAGAAACTCCGCCGATTCACGCTAGACAAGAAGGAGGCTATTAGGGTAGAAATAAAATGGCTCTTAGCTGCCGGATTCATAAAAGAAGTGTATCATCCAGATTGGTTAGCAAATCCTATTCTCGTTTGAAAAAAGAATAAAGAATGGAGAATATGTGTTGATTATACTGATCTTAACAAACATTGCCCTAAAGAGCCCTTCGGCTTGCCTCAGATAAACGAGGTTGTAGACTCCACCACTGGCTGCGAAGTACTCTCCTTCCTTGATTGTTACTCTGGCTATCACCAAATTTCCCTGAAGGAAGAAGATCAGATCAAGACATCATTCATCACGCCCTTTGGTGCTTACTGCTACAAAACTATGTCCTTCGGACTCAAGAATGCTGAAGCAACTTATCAAAGGGCCATCCAGATGTGCCTCGACCAATAGATCGGCTGCAACATCAAAGCCTACATCGATGATGTGGTCTTCAAAACCAAGGCCGCCGATAATCTTATCATCAACCTTGAGGAAATCTTCACCAACTTGAACAAATACCGATGGAAGTTGAACCCTTCAAAGTGCATCTTTGGAGTTCCATCTGGTATACTACTAGGCTACATTGTTAGTGCTCAAGGCATCGAACCTAACCTTGACAAGGTCTCCGCCATCACCAACATGAAACAGCCGACATGCGTCAAGGATATATAGAAGCTTACAGGCTGCATGGCCGCCTTAAGCCGCTTCATATCACACCTCGGCAAAAAAGGTCTACCTTTCTTTAAGCTCCTCAAGGCCTCCGAGCGCTTCTCGATCACCGTGGTCACTGAGTTCCCTCTAGGGGACATTCTCTGCAACAAGGAGGCCAACGGTTGCATCATCAAGTGGGCGGTTGAGCTCGGTACTTACTCCATCGAATTTAGAAGTAGGCCTACCATCAAGTCACAAGTGCTTGTTGATTTCATCGCTGAGTGGACTGAGATCCAAGAGCCTATTGCTGCCACTTGAACCGAGCATTGGGTGATGTAATTTGACGGTGCCCTTAACATCAACGGTGCTAGAGCAGGCATTATGTTCATTATGCCGACCAATGATAAGCTCCAGTACATTCTCTAGATACACTTTCCGGCGTCTAACAACGTCGCCAAATATGAAGCATGTCTCCATGGACTCCATATAGCCATTAAGCTCGGCGTCAAATGCCTCATGGTGTATGGTGAATCTACGCTGGTCATTAATTAGCTAAACAAAGACTAGTCTTGCTCCAGCGAGAAGATGGATGCATATTGCGCCGAAATCAGGAAGCTCGAAGGAAAATTCTATGGCATCGAGTATCACCATGTGGTATGCAACCAAAATCAGCTCGCCGATCACTTATCCAAGCTAGGCTCTTCTCACGCCATGATCCTGCCAGGGGTCTTCATTCAAGATCTCCTAGCTCCATCCATCAAAGCAGATAAGGAAGTCGAAGAGGTTCCCCCTACCGAGCAGTTGGTACTTGCGGTACCTTCATCGGTCACTGATTGGAGGGAGTAATTCATCAAGTACCTCACTAGCACTGAGGTACCCGTCAACAAGATTGAAACTAAATGCCTAGTTCATTGAAGCAAGCTTTACGTGCTGGTGGATGACAACTTGATGAGGAAAAGTGCCAAGGAAGGGATATTACAGAAATGCATCACCCAAGAGGAGGGAGTAAAGCTACTTCTCAAAATTCACTCTGGTTCCTACGACAACCATGCGGCGTCGAGAACACTGGTCGGCAATGCTTTTCGAGCTGGTTTTTATTAGCCCACAGCCATCACTGATGCAGAAGACCTCATCTGACATTGTGAAGGATGCCAATTCTTCACTAAGCAAATACATGTGCCAGCACAAGAGCTGCAAACCATCCTAGCTTCCTGGCCCTTCGCATGCTGGGGACTAGACATGATCGGGCCTTTCAAACTAGCACCAGGTGGTTTCCGGTATGTGTATGTCACCATCGACAAGTTCTCCAAGTGGATTGAATATAAACCGCTTGTCTCAGCTACTGCAAAGAAAGTAGTTGAGCTCTTTGAAGATATCATCCACAGGTTTGGTCTACCGAATAGCATCATTACCGATCTCGAAACTACGTTTACTGGCCATCACTTCTAGGACTTCTATGAAGACCATTGCATCTTCGTCAAATATGTCTCTGTTGCCCATCCAAGAGCCAACGGCCAGGTTGAACGGGCGAACAGCATGATCCTTGATGCCCTCAAAAAATGACTATATCAGAAAGAAGAAAAGCACCCGGGTAGATGGCTCAAGGAGCTTCCAGCTATAGTCTGGGGACTGCGTACTCAAGCTAGTCGTAGCACCGGCGTAACTCCATACTTCTTGGTCTACGTCTTAGAAGCCATACTACCAGTGGATATTACTTTTTGAGCACCTAGAGTGGAAAACTATGATGAAGAGCAGGCCGAGACTGTTCAGTCAGAGGATGTCGAAAGGGCCAAGGAAGAACGCCTAATCACCTATGTCTGCATAGCTAAATATCTGGAAGGCTTGTGGAGGTACTACAACCGAAATGTCAAAGGTCGTTCATTCACCGTCGGCGATCTCGTTCTCCGTAGAAAACAAAAAACTAAAGGGATGCACAAGCTATCTTCCCCTTGGGAAGGGCCTTATGTCATCAAAGATGTTACTCGACCAGGGTCTTATCGCCTAAGTGATTTAGAAGGAATCGATGTTGCCAACTCGTGGCACATCGAACACCTTATACGTTTCTATCCTTGAAACACTCTAGATATGTACTCTCAACTTTTATATTGAGTAAAGTTTTAGTCTCCATAACTTGTCTCCGTTTTGTCTCTATTGTGGCTTAACATCCACTCATGGTCGCCGAGCTCCATGCTACTTCATAACGAACTCCAATACGTAATCGCCATAACTGCGCCGACCACATTTCTCCAAATCGCTGACCACGTTTCTCTAAAATCACTGAACACGTTTTCTCCAAAATCACCAAACACATTTTCTCCAAATGTTATCGCTGAACATGTTTTCTCCAACGTTAGCGCCGAACACGATTTCTCCAAACGTTATAAACATGTTTTCTCCAAAATCGCCGAACACTTTTCTCCACGTCTCCGGGTTGTTTTGCCAATCAAAGAGCAACATACTTTCTTTTCTGTTCTCTTCAGAGAAGACCCAGTATCCGATCTTTCCTTACACATGCTATGGGCTCCGTGCTCTACATTATGGGTGGTCGGCTATGGTTCCTTGGTTGCGCCTATTTGTCCTACACATCTATGGGCTCTGCGCTCAATGTTATGGACTATGGGTCAGCCAAGGACGAGAGTTAAGCATAGAATACATTGCTCGGACACCACTTATGCTACATTTATCTCCAAGTTCATACAACAACCGCCGAGCAGCACACGTTCCACGCTGTTTTTTATGGAGAAGACCCAGTCACCAATCTCTCCCTACACGTGCCACAGGCTCCGCGCTCTGCATCATGGGTGGTCGGCTATGGTTCCTGGGTCACACCTATTACTCCTACACGTGCACGGGCTCCGCGCTTGACGTTATGGACTATGGGCTGGCCAAGGCCATAGGGATCAGTAGCAGACCAACTATTCAGAAAATATTTGAACTACGCATAATCGCGTCAGGATTGAAACTGTGAAGATTTTTTCACTGAAATACAAGCAAACTGCATATACTGCATATACATGCACCTTGTAATATTTATTCGATAAATAATTGTTTCTTGCGCTTTCGCGTGTTCTAACTACACTGTCAAGATTTTATAGATGAAAATCTATGAGCAGATTACTGAGCTCCGCCATTACCATCTGTTTCACCAAACAGATCTATATCATCGGCTAGCATCTTTGCTGCATCCTCCACCTCATCCTCCAGCTACTGGGTCTCCGCATCGCTTAGTCCTTTGGCGAACCCACCCCCTATTGACTGAAGGTCGATGGTTGGGTAATGGGACCGAACAACTGTGAGGACAGGGGTAGCGATGGTCGTAATGGCATCGCGGTTGAAGGTCTTGAAGTTCTCCCATGCTGCCTTGCACCTCTGGATGACGGTGTCTGGACGTTGCCGCCCGCCGTCATGCTGAGTGGCCGGTTCTAGGTCGACGTAGTCAAGCATCGGCTCATTTGCGGTGATTACAGCGTTGAAGTTCTCCTTTTGGACCTAGGCCTCCTGCACCAGCACATCAAACTGTGCTTTGGCTTTATGACGATAGCCTGTAAGCGTTACAATGATCCATTACACAAGGAAGCTACTTCAATAGTAATTCCAACAAGGAGGAATTCACCTTTTAGCTCCTCAGCAAGTTTGTCCGCCCGCTCTGCTTCCTTTGCCTTCTCCTGGTGAAGTTGATCAATGGCCTGGCGCATTTGATCGAGCTTAGCGTCTTGCTCTACAAGCGCCGATCAGTTATCACCGAAAATGTGGCTATTTAGCAATACAAAAGTACATTCGTTGATATACCGTACCTACTTTCTGCTTGGATACACTATTAAGTTGTTTGGTTGTCCTCTCCAGCTGCTCAGAAGCACTTTTTAGTTGGTTAGAGACAACGGCCAGCTACTCAGACTAGCTCCGCACCTGCTCGGACACAGCAGCCAGCTTTTTGGTCAGGACCCCCTTCTGGTATTCTAGGTCCCGCGCGTTGGACTCTGTAAGGTCTCGTTCACATTGGGCCCTCTAGATATTCTTCTCCGAGAGGTTCCTGGCCTCTTTGACTTTTTCATTCTCCTCAGCAAGGGGCTCCATTCGCTTTATCAGCTGGCGGTGCTGCTCGGCAACTCGAGTTATTTCCTGCAAAAGCACAATGACAGTATCGTTATCCAATTCCAAAAAAAACCTAGGACCTTTCCAGACGCAGTATTAACCTTGATCTATTTCATCACAATGGTAAGGGCAGTCTCCAATCTCCTAAATTCCTTGGTGGTGTCCTCCTCTTCAACAATTACTATTTTGTCACCACGCTTTTAGAGGATCTAGACTGATTGGGGTCGAGGTTCATCATGCATGATCTCCTCCACCTCATCCTCTTCTGTTGCAGCCGGGGGCACCACCTGGGGGCTTGGTGGCCGGATAGCGGGTCCGACCATGCCCTCCGAAGCATTAGGGAGTGTCATCTGCTCTTTCGGCACTAAAAGCTTTTCTACTCCAGATTCTGCCATTGCCGAAGGTGCTGTCGCCGACTCATTTGCCGTTGAAGACAGTCATTCACCACCACCATGCCCACTAGGGGTAGCGATTAGCTCTCCCACATGCTGCCGAGCACTCGGGGACTCCAGGATGGGGTCTACTGGCATCTCCCCCGCCCTAGGACTAGCTTCTAGTTGCTACTCAGTCTGAGCGGGCGAGGCTAGATCTATTGTTCACCTTACACTGTATCAAATCAGTTATTTAGTCACCACAGAAGTAAAGAAAATACATTACAGTAACTTCAACACAAGGACACTTACAGTTTGGTCTGACGGTTCAATTTCTTGAATCGGCGATGCCTGCCTAAGCCTCTAGGCATAGCCACGGGGTTGACTCCCGTGCTCTATGAGGGAATTCTTGGTTCTTCCTTGGTTGACCTCGGTTCTGCCTACTGCTCTAGGGCACTTTCCGCCTGCTACTCTGGGTCCGCTTCCGCTCGTTGCTTGGGGACTTTCGTTGCTCGCCCCATAGGGACTTCCGTCGTCTGTTGTGAAGAAATTCCCTCTGCCCGTTGCTCGGGGACATTCCTCATTGGTGCCTCATGGACTTCTTCACCTACCCTAGGTTGCTCCCCCACGCATGGGCTGTGTGGAGGCTCTTTCATGCTCCGGGGAGGATCCATCAGAATTTCATCGTCGTCAGACCAATTGAACACCGAGGTCCTTCATGTTCGATTGGTCTGATCATCACCAAGTGAGATGCTGCCTGGTTTGTGGGGAGCAGTAGCCATGGTTTTCCTCTTCTTCTAGGCTGGCTCATCTACCGCCGGCCTCTTCCCCTAGCTTTTTGCCGATACCGAGGGAGGACTCTCTGTCCGACCAACATCCATACCTCTGGATTCCAAGGAAATGACAACAGAGCTTTCTTCAGGTTCAACTAGTGGTCGTGCATCCACTACTGGCAGCCAATCATTTTTGGCATGCCCAAGAAATACACTGCCCTGTCCTGCGAATGGATCTTCACATGAGTGAATCAGTCTATTGCTCGGCAATGACAAAATAAAAACTTCTCGGAAGCAAACAGTTGGGATATTCACCGGAGGAGGTAGATTCTTGTAGTTAAAGGGCTTTGTGTACCCTAACAATCTGAATGAGGCAAGTGGAGCGAATAGCTCGGCAATCTGCTCTTCAACGATGTTCCTAGATAGTATTTCTAGCCTTTCTTGGGTACCATAGGTCTCCCCTTTGAATTCGAAGCCTGGGTGCACCCTCTCTTTATAGGGCTAAACGCGGCGCACTATGAAACTTGCTGCTACTAATCTGCCATTGGTCCTCACGCCTTTTATTAAGCCAAGGAGTTCCTTCACTTGCTCCATATCATCGTTTCTCGATAGCTTCGACCAACTCCTCTAACTTACTGGGATGTGGTCGGCATTACAGCGAACCGCTGGGTGACTTTGTTTCATGTAGAACCACCTGGTGTTCCATCCCTTCAGTGACATGTTAAGCGGCATGGTAAGGTATTCGCTCGCCATTCCATCCCACAGCTGAAGGTACACCCCACCAACCACCTTAGAACCAGCGCCGCCTCTCTTCTTAAGCCAGAATAGGTGACAGAAGAGATTGAAGTGGGGTAGGATTCCGAGGTATGCATCATAGGATTGGATGAAGATTGAGATGTGCAAAATGGTATTGGGGTGGAGGTTGCATAGAGTAACCACCCAGAGCTCCAACAGATCCCTCAGAAATGGATGAACAGGAAATCCTAACCCACGCCATAAATAGTCCTCGAATACCTCTGCTTCATCAGTATGGGGTGTTATGAAGGACTCACCGAGGGCTGGCCGCCATCCGATGGTAGCATGGTTAGGGAGAACGCCAGCTTCCACCAATCTGTTTGGCTCCTCTTCTCCTATTCGTGATGGCACCCACTCCTCATCACGTCGGGCCACGACGACCGTCTTCTTAGGACTAGTCTTCTTCAATTTCGTAGCTCCCTTCTTCGACGCCATCTCCTAGATCTAGTTAGGGTTTGGAGGTGGAGGCAAATGTGGTTGCGGATTCGGCGGTGTGAGAGATGAGGAGGAAGATGAAGTGGAAAAGGTGGGAACGGGGTATGCGGCAGCACTATTATAAAGGACTCTCCCCACCACTCCACATTCAAGGGTTTTTGGGAACCATTCCCATGATCTGCGTCACTCTGATTTCTTCGATGCAGCATATGGGCCGTTACTTGGGCTTTTACGCAACCGCAGCCTGTGTCGCCCCATTTATCACTGGCACCAGATGCTACTTGCTGAAATATCACCGACTTCTCCACCATTTATTGAGGCTCAGTAATCGACACTATACAACCATTACTCTGATTTTTTTCTCCATGGTTTGATTTCTCTGATGTCTCTGCTTGCAGCTGTTACTCCGGACTAGCTACCAGATCGGCTGATCTTTGATTGTTTTTCTATTTTTGACCCTGGCACCACCTGACTGCGTCACCTACTGTCAGGCTCAGGGACTAAGTGGACACACTTCACCTTGCGGTGAATGTGCTTTGTCTCTTTTTGGGCCACGCCCGAGGACTGGCTACCTGCTCGGTTGGTTTTCTACTATTCTTCTAGTTTCTGACCCTAACACCACATGACTACATCATCTACTATCAGGCTCGGGGACTAAGTGGGCATACTTCACCTCGCGGTGAGTGTGTGGGATTTTTCCACAAAGACTACCTACCTATAGAAGAAGATTGACTCCTACTACTTTGTTCAGACTCTAAGTGGGCACACTTGGTCCACTGTGAAGAAATTTTTGGTTTTGAACTTGAGCTCCTTACACCCTTATGGCAAGCCATACTTGGGTCACGCTGCTCGATGATAGGTCACGCTGCTTGGTGGCAGGTCATGCTGCTCGGCGATGGTTCACGCTGCTCGACAATTCATCATGATGGTTGGACCATGAGTTTGACTGCTTGGCGTTATTCACACCTTCTCGGACGAGCTCAAGATGAAGTTGCACAACGGGTACAAGGCGCTCGAGGACTAGCTGTGGGGTGTACAACCTTGGATACCCATGGCAGGCCACATGGGCTATGCCCCTAGGGGTGGCCCAGCCCATAAGACAAAGCCTTATGAGGCATGACTCTGCTCGGCGCCTCCTGCAAGACACCGGGAAGATATCCTGAAGATACTATGAGATCTGTTAGGATATGTATGATCCCAAGATTCTTGTAATTAGTTATTACTTTCTGGTTATCTCTCAGATCTAACCGACTTGTAACCCTGCTCCCCGAACTATATAAGGCGGGCAGAGACCCCCTCCAAACTCACGCAATATCATACAATAGCTAATACAAACCAACAGACCACAGGAGTAGGGTATTACGTTGTATTGATGGCCTGAACCTATCTAACTCATGTGTCTCTGTTGCCTTCTTGTTCTTGATCTCACGCTCCTCTGCTGATCAATCTACCATCGTGGGATACCCCTCGGTAGACTGTCGATGATATTCTGTCAACACTCGGTGAGAGTCTTTGTCCCTTGTGTTAGCTTCATAAACTCAGCGGCCTTCATCCACATCATCCCTAGGGGTATATGATGCCCCCTAAAGGCTATCTTGAATTGCTCACAGGTAACATTTGCTCTAGTAGGTACCTATAGGCCCCTGCAGTTGATACCTGTAGGCCTTTGCAGTTGATGCGATGCATACTCGGCCTTCATCATTTCTGTGACCCTTAGTAGATGGAACTTCTGTTCAATAGTGTTCAACCACTCATCAGCCTAGAGTGGTTCTTCTGCCTCTTTAAAGGTAGGAGGCTTAGTCTTTAGAAAGTCCTTGAATGTTCTGTATTGATTAGGTTCTGGCCCTTGATTTTACTAGCGGGCATGGGCAGTATTCTGCGCAATGAGGCGTAGTGTTTCAGACATTGCTCGCTGATTCCCCAAGAATTGCGTGAAAAACTCATTCGCGAAGGGTGGCGGCGGTGGTGGTAGGTCACCATCATTGCCACCGTGGCTGGTACCTGCCCCAGCATGAGTGCGAGTCTTCTACAAAATTACAACAATAAGTGATTATTGGCTGATGTCAAGAAATTATAGAAGAATTGTATAATCATGCCAAACTAAATTAACTAGAGAGAATCTAAATTCATACAATAAAACAGAGGCATAATAATTCATTCTCACAACATGACATCGCCAATTTGATCACTTATCATACTCGCAATAAGTTCGCATGCATGTCACATTTTACCAGTAAAATGAAATTGGAATTTCATTAGAGTTCGATCCATAGTGGACCAACATGCAAGGTTCCAATATTACATTAATGATACATCTAAAGATTGAAACTTAAATCACATGTCCATTACATAAACGATCAAAATAATAAAGAGCTAGTGCATCTAGCTAAGCACTATAGCTGAGTTACGCCTCGTAGTGGTCACTATCAACGCCGGACATAGCATTTGCCTCATCATTGTCCATAGGCACAAGTAGTTGTTCCTCTTCCTCTTCCCAACTGTTATCTTCCATGAACATTTTTGGATCTTCCTCTTCTTCTTCCATGGCTACTGGGGGAGGAATAGGACTAATGATGTTGTTGCGATGAACATCATGCTGAAGCTCCGTAATGGTGTTCTGGTGCTCCTAAATCTGACGCTGGTACTCCATCTCCCTCCAATGGTAGTCATTCTCTAGCCGCCCAGCTAGAACCGTAGTCCTAGTCCTAGCCTCCTCTCTAGCCTCTGCAAGATGGTAGGCCTTATCCTCTACTAGATGGCCTGCACCCTCTGAGCATGAGCGGCCCATGTCTCTTCCTATGCGGTGTTTCTATCTGCAACAACATTCCCCGCCTGAGTCTGGAGGGCTCCCAACGCTGTATGAGCATCATCAGCATCCCAAAGAGCCTCCCTAGCTGTCTTCTTGTGCTTACACACACGCTTCTTCAGCCTTCACTCTACTTCCCTAGCTTCCATGAGCTTGCGCACATAGATGTTATAAGACTCTTGCTAGACATAATGGGTGTCTTCTCAGGCATAAAACATCTACATGACAGTGAACATGGCACTCATAGTAGGACTCAAGCTATGTGCCTACTCGTCATGGTCCCGCACCATAGAAACACGATCATGCTACATCCAAACTGCTGTAGCTGGATCCACCTGAGGAATAGATCCCGCTGCACTGTTGGTGAGTGAATCACCATGTTGCTGACAAAGTGTCCTCAAGATCTCAAAGGGTACCACATGGGCGCCTTCCCAAGGGGTTCTTCCCTCAGACTCTGCTTTCTAGCCTTGGTACTATGGTGCTCGTGTACAAGCTAGGATGGACACTTGCACCTCAAACCATGGTTCCTCCTGCACATGCCTCTGTGTCCAAAAGTATTGGGGTGGCTCTGTGTACCCCACAAAGTGCAACACTCTCTAGAGAAAGGTAGGTGTGCCAAAGATACCCAAGAATGCCTTGTTCCCTTCTGATGGGTAATAGGCTGCCATCTGCAACAAAAATGGTGCAACTCTCATGAGAACAACGTTATAATAGAAAAGTGTTAATCGAATAAGAACTTATAAGGGGAGGAACAATGCATGTATGTAATAAATGATTTATCATGATGCATGCATGTTCCATACGTCCTCATAAACTTAGGAAAAATTAAAACTTCTAGCGAAATACACGGTGGCATACATATGTTCTCTCATAAATAATGTAACTAGTAGGGCTACATGTTTCGCTGTTAGTGTACCTGCATAAGAATTTCATTTGAGCCCAACCCCACAATTATATCTGTAGAAATGAACATCTGGGCTCTAGGTTGCATGCTAAATACTTCCATATATATACACCCATATATATACTTCCATATCAAAGCTACCTGAAAGTAAATACATCCCATACACACATATAAAATATGCACATATATTTGTATCAAAGCTAACCCACAATTAAATACCTCCGTATATATATATGCGACATATACATACTTTAGTATCAAAACTACCTCTCCCCTTAGACCGCACATTCACCTCTTGCGGTCATGCTACTCATCATCTTACCTTGAGCGTAGACGTATTTGATCCATACATTACCACTCAAGTTAATGGCACCCATACAATAGCATGCCGTATGGACGTCGAAAATATAAAACCCCTATGTTAGTACTTATTTAGCCACCTAAAATCTTTAACTAGGCATAAAGAAATTGGTCACTGACACACTTTAGATTCAAATTTCAGATTTGAACAACTATATATATAACTATAAGTTGCAAAAAACTAGTTTTGGAAAACAAAAACATTTGTTTTAAATACACATGTGGCAAATAATGTTAAATCTAGCTCCGATGCCAGCTGTGACAGAACTGATTAATTTATAAGAGCACAAGTACAATGGCAACCACCGAAACGATCGCACTATTATACTTGAGCCCATATAAATAGGTAGTCCGTCGAGTACCACGAAGGGTCTTGATTCATCACCAACATACAACCAAGATTGTACATAATTCAACTTGCATGCCACATATTACATACAATTCACAAATACCTCACCATACATTGGAGTACAATTAAAGTTATTACAACCCAAGTTTAAATGAAATAGTAGCGAAAGCAAAGGTAGTTTTGAAACTAACATCTCACACCATTGTTCAAATACTTGCTAGTTTGTGATCATATCCCACAAAAGCATCATAGAATAGATATATAGAAGCGTCTTGCCTAGGGCCTACTCCTCGTCCACGACGGGACAGAAGCAGTTCTTACAATATCCATGATAGATTGTATTATTTACAACAAGTTGGGAAATAAACCCTAAGTACAAGAAGGTACTCAACTAAACTTACCCATCATAAACCAAAAATAATGTGACTCCAAGGATCATGCAAGGCTTTATAAGTGGAGCTAGCTTGACAATATTTTGCAAAAAAAGCCATTAGTTCAACTATACATTTTATAATTCGGGTGTCAAGTTAATTATAGCTATTCACCTCTAGATTAACAACTAACCTATGCCAAACATGTGATATATCATTATGTAGCATCACAATAATAACCATAGCCGGTGTAGCATTCCCATGTCAAATATAACCATCAAATTCCATAGTCCAATTACTATGATGGTGGGACTAATCGAGTTTCTCACTTTTCGGGAGAGACGGCGATCCAAATCAGTTGTAACCAGTTGGGCAGTTATTCCTAACACAAACCCACACTTCCCCCATTGGGGTCGCGTTGAGTCACCTTTGGTATAACTCAGGTCCACATTTCGCGGGTTCGATCAGCGTCGCACAACCAGGGACAACCAGCTACCAGGACATTTAGGCTCGGCCTTCCCTTGGGCTCACGTTTGGCTCTCTGCATATCCTTACTACCATCCAAAGTGTGCACTCTAATAGAACAAGGCCCAGCCTGAGTTGAGCTACTCGGCTTCATGGTCGGAACTAGTTATCCGGCCAGCTAACTGAGAGGCATGCGTTCAATCTCGACAGAAGCTCCAACAATGGCATGATCGTTAATTGACATAGACGGGATCAACATAGCCAACCCACACCATGTGCATGTAAGATCCCACCCAGTCTCCACTTAGATAACATCCCATGGTTATTTTCCATGATAGCAAATATAGCCAACCGTGCTCTGGTATCCACCTATATCTCGTAGGTGATAGGAAATCACATGACTTCTACCGGTCTAAGCATATGTTCGATCCTAGACCTACATAGGGTTCAAGGTATATTTCTGGACAAGGTAGTTCTATGCATCAAGTGTTTCTAACCAACTCTTATAACCTAATGCATCAAACATAAAGGACTCAAGTGATATTTGTAAAAACATAGGAGGTTTAGAATGCGCTGGGGATTGCATTTTAGAAAGGAGGTAGGCCTATGATCAGGGCACTTTGATAATTCCTCAAGAGCCTGCTCCTCGCTTTTGGGAGCTACGTGCTGTGGTGCCACCTGATTCTCCTCCTCCTCCTCCTCAAACTCCAAGAGTGTGATTCCTTCTGGCGATCCTACATGAATGAGCGGAAAATAAGATACAAGAATGCACGATAATGATATGGATGATATGATATGATGCATAAATATAAATGTCCTTAACAATAAGGTATTAGGGTGATAACAAGATTAACTTTCTTTTACTGAGTAGGTGCATATCTCCTCTCTAGTAATTAAACAAACACCTATTTAGCATTTTCTGGGCTTCAAGACAACAGCTACTTGTTTTAACCATAACTGGAGTTATACACATCCAAACACTATGGTTGTAGACTTTCTGGAAAGCTTATGAAATTGCCTACAACTCTCTTTTAATAATCTTAAGGTGATTCAGTAGCTATATAGGTCAAACAATTCAGTCTTCCAGATCTATCTAGAGGATAAGCAAATCTGACAGCAGACTTCTAATAGCTATAACTCTTAAACCATTAGGTCTATGACCATCAAATTTTAGGACAAGCAATATAGTAAGTTATCTACAACTTTGTTTTTAACAAGATTCATAGAAAACTTCATCTTCATTAGGAAAACACCATGACAACAGAAACTATACATGCAGTCATCCAATTGAATTATAGAGCCAGAATTAACTAGTTGCCTATAACCAATTATTTCTAAGCGCCACTACTAATATCAACAGATCACATGCATTACAAGTACCCTAGAAAACATCATGGTTAAGCCCAAATAGTTTCTTTATATTCATTTATTAATTTTCCTTATATAATACGATGATTTAAAGGATAAATATTTTTGTTGCTCGATAAACTCTGAGAAAATTATAGTAGGTTACATATAACCCCATAGTCTACTATAGAAATTTCTTGGCATTCGGATAAGGATAACACCTCTACAAAAATGACAAGTTGTATAGGCTTATTTTAGCAAAAATAGTATAGCCTAGTGAAAAGTGTCAAACAATAAATTAAATATTTTTCTTACTTTCAACCTAGCATAAGAACACTGTGTAAAAATTTGCATCATCATATGTTATATATTTTTACCCCATTTATTTTCACTAGAAACTTGCAAATAATCAAGGTTAAATAGAAAGACCATATTTCAAGTGTCTTCTGTAGGTTTAGTATTTTTCCTAGATAGAGCATGCCAAGACAAGACCCACAAAATTGGAATCACAATTTTAGCACCTCCCTAGCTCGGTAAGCATAGGAGTGTTGAAGAGCGCTATCCTAGAACATCATCCAAGTTTTCATAATCTCATGGTTGTCGTCCCCAATTAAGTTCTCTCTTAGGAGCCTGAGCCTATACACGTGGTTGCTAGCCCTTGAACGTTGCGCTACAAAGACCTATATCCATGTATTTGCTTGACCTTTAGCCCAAGCTTAGTTCCCTTGAATGCTTGCATGTGTCGTGGTTGTCCTGCTCCTGTGTGGGAGGACCCTGCTCAAAAATCCTTGTCGAACTTCATTGCTCCTTCTCCTACAGATGATCTGGTGCAACACTAATCACTATCTACCCTGGCTTCGGAACCTTTTCCTTGTAGATCATGTCATTGCTTTATCAACTGAATCCCTAGTCAATGCATTGGCTCTGTCCCTTGAATCTCGTTTGTTTTGTCTCCAACCCTTTCAAGTCTCTGGATATTTATCAGTCTTGATCTCATGTTGCTGCTCTACAAGACTAAATCTTATGTTAATCTTTACCTGGTAATCACCTTGGTGGACACAAGGCGTATATGGAAATTAAGCAAGAGTCCCATGCTCAGTTGTCTTCGGTAATTAAGCTATGTTTTCTTGCGCTGTGTTTTGATCCTTAGATCACCTCCTTGTTGACTCCTAACCTTGTGAATACCTTTGCTTGTTATCCCTCCTTCACATGGTCCTTGCTTCTATGCAACCAAATTTGTGCCAGGTGAAAATTCTTATGGGTTGTAGGCAGTGTTTTCCTAAACGCTAAATGGTAAGCAGTCGGTCACCTACCATTTAGCCATTATTCAGGCAAAACGTTCCATTAAACGGGCTAAACGGCCATTTAAATGGGGTAAACGGGTGATTAAATGGAAACGGCGCACCACTGTGTAGCGTTTACATGGTGTTTAAATAGGCTAAACGACCATTTAGGTGAACAGTGGTTGTAGGTTCAGTAATGGTGCCACGATTAGCAATCTACGGTGCTGCAATGAAATCGAGAGCCTCCTGTGGGCGCGCACACAAGGTTGTGCTGCTCGGCACACGCTGGAATCGAGGTTTCTAGTCATGATCCATTGCAGAACTGCATTGATGTGTTATTTTCATGTGAGCTCTTCCTTGGTTATCTCTCCATATCTAATCAGAAGATCCTTATATCAGACCAAAAGTAGTAGAGTTTCCTTCTGAAGTTGCAAAGAGGATAACCTTTGAAGAATAGGTCACTGACATGAACATAAATAGACTGCAAGAGATGATAGACAAGTGACTCTACTTGACTATCCCTGTAATGACGTCAGTCATCTAGTGAGCAACTTATGTCATCCCCGTTGGATCAGAAGGCTACATAATATTTAAAGTTGGACAAGTTATCAGTCGGATGATAAATGGACTAGGATATTATGTCTTATAATAGGTCACCTGGTGCTTATGAGTTTTCTATCTCAGCCTTGATCTTTATGTACAAGATGATCAATCGACCTTCTTCGGTGTGACCCTTTTCTGCTGACTTCCATGGCGATTATTTATTTACACATCAACTACAATTATTGTCGTCGAAAAGAAGTTTTGAAGCTTTTAAATGTTGAGAGACAACTAAATAGTTACCAATAAGAAAGTTAGGTTATAGTTAGGTAATAACTCTTTGGTAGCTCTGAAAGCTATGTCTCACCAAACAATGTTCAATGAAGAAACAACAAAGTCGGTCAGCGATGCCAGTACTACTTTCTTCTCTAGGCCTTGTGTCATCAAGTCAATTCCATCTTGGACAATCACATGGGTAGTGTAAGATGTTGTATCAGCTAAGTAAAGAGCTAGAGAAAGCACATCCCTAGTCTTGGTCAGCATCATTATGTATATGGTGCTATCAAAGGATTTGTTCAAGACTCTATTGGAGAAAGTATAGAAGGGTAGTTGGAAATGGTCCCTTATCTTGTAGGACTACCCCTCCACATGAAGTATGCATTGTGCCCTACAAAAATAGCCCACCAGTCCAAAGCTTGTGTATTGCTGAGCTGGTGCCTAAATCAATAGTTTACCAAGATTAGCAACATGGTCAATATTTTGCTGTTAGATAATCCTTTGGGTGCCCTAGAGAAGACTTCTTCAACCCCTTTGTGGCTTGCTTTGCCCCTTTCATATCAACAATGCTTGAGCAGTCAAGGTGTTCTACAAGTCAATTTATGCTTTTGCGAGTCGAAAACAATTTGAAAAGTGTCAAACAATAGATTTTAGATTCTGCTTATGAGTTGTTGATTGACATTAGAAAGGAAGCTTCAATGTCAAATGTAGTTCAACAAAGCTAGTTTGCTATAGTGTAAGTCAACCCAACATACTATGCAACAGCACCATGAAGGAAAACTGTACTCGATCTTGGTAGTGTACTATTTTTCTAGTCAGTGTATACTTGCAACTTTCGTTGACATCCAGGCCTCGCTATCATCCTTCTTCGGCAAGGATTTCTAAGGTGGACTTGTCCTTGGTACATTATATGTGTTTTTACCCAAGAGGTTGCCTCAGATTCAACCTAGATAACTGTTGCCACTTGGATACGAGGATTCTCTCAAATAATGATCATCGAAAATGCTGAGTCAACAGAGTTAGCTATCACATTCACCGCTCACTCAATGGACTCAGATAATACAGTGTTATCATTAGAGAAAGAGAACTGCGCACATAGAATATTATGTAGTTTTCCATTGGTTGGCATCTGAGTGATTGAACAGTTATGACCGGCATAGACATTGTTTGTTGGTTGGTTGATTTCTTACAGCCTCGGAGGATGCTTACCCCATCTGTGATCTTATCCCTTATGAAAGGTTGTACTCAAGCTACTTTGGTAGAGGACTCCTTTTTGAACTTTGTGAATGAACATGGAACCATTGTAATGAGTAGCTTTCAGAAGCTTGCAATCTAGTGCTAAGTTTACATGGTCCATGCTATTCATTAGGGAAATAGAGATTGTGGGTATTTGGTTTATGCTCCGTAGTACTCTCTGTATCCTGAGAACAAAGTATTGTGCGATCTTGGATTCCTCCCAAAGTAACAATGCTTCATGGAAGCCAACGAAGGAAATTCTTTAGACAAAACTTACTGCAAAGAGCAAGTATCAGAAAGTATCTTGACCAAATTAGCCTCTCTGATACTCCAAAGTTAAGTACCCTAATGCTAACACTGATGTTGGAAAATGGGTGACATGCTTCTCTTCCCTTAAAAGTCTTTCGAACCGAATCTTAAGGCGAGATTCCCTTAAGGGGAGGGCTATAACACCCTGGGTGTTAGTCACAAGTTAAGCAGCGAAATTGGAAGTAAGTAGGATATGTCAAGCAATGATTATGATCTCTAGTTAATAATCTAGAAGTAATGATGAAGGTATTGAGGTCAAACCTATGAAAATGAGCCCCAACTTGGACTCGGACAATACACTTTGCTTACATATGGACACTGGTTAAGCTTAGGCATGAGTAATGTTAAACAAGCTTGTTTCATGTACATTACATCAACAGGCATCCATCTTGACCAGGGGAAAAGTTTCATGAAGTTTGGAATCAAGAAGTCACATGAAATGATAAGTTATAACCTTGATTGATTGCTTTATTAAGTAAATGGGAATATGAGATGTCGACCAAACCTTGCAACCTTTCCCAAAGAACTCTAATTGATCTCTACAACAAAAGTTATGAAGGGTTCATGTTGCGCAGATATCAAGAAAATGTCTCAATTGGCCTAAAACCCTGGTTTAGGAGTTAATCAAGTAACTGCTTTGACCAACGTAAAGCTTTGACTTATGTACCAGTTCTGAGGTTTGACCTTAAATAAAAGTTGTAGTTTAGTTTGTGTGCTACAAACTTTCTTTAAAGGTCAAGAGCTAGTTTGGTCCCTAATTTAGTCAAATATGGCACTCAAGAATCAACTCAGTGCTGTTTCTTAGCCCAGAAAATATTGTAAGTCAAAGTTTAGTGGCAACGATATTGGCATCTCGCGTTCTCAGCTTTTTGTTATCAAATCAAGTTGAGCCAAATATAAAAGTTGGAGCTAATTCATTAGAGAAGGGCTCAGAGAAAGTTGGAGTCCATTTGACCAAGTTTTGGCCAAGAATTTGAGATCAAAGCCGGGCAAGCTTAATCGGGTTTAAGCCACTAACACCATCAACTTGAGGCTTAATTATCCATGGTTAAGGATCTTTGATGGCTGGCTGTCCTTAAGCTAGTTTGTAGAGTAGCCAGAGAAGAAGATATTTTGTTTTGTTACCAAGATCCAAATCTACCTAGAATATGCGGAAAACGAACTCCAAGACATGCTGGAGCGCGCCCGCCACCTGTTCGCTAAAATGGGAGCATGGCTACCATGCAGGGCAGCAGCGCCCCACCTCCATGCCACGTGCCTTTTGCATCCCTACTGCTCCCTCTCGTGTTTTGGAGAAGCCAGAGAACATTCCCCACTCCTCCTCCCTCGCGTATGACCTTGCTCTGCTGCCGCGACGAGCGCCATTGCCGTACAAGTAAAGCTCCCTGCCACCACCTGCTCTTACTCCCCGGTGCTCCTTTGCCCAAGCTAAGAGCCCTACCACCCTCTCCAATCCTTTCCGCCTCCGGTGCTCCACTTCCCCGGCCTCCCCGCTGCCCGCAGTCTGCCGCCGCTATTGCCGGCTGAGCTCGTCGCCGCTCGCCGCGTTCCTCGCCCTCCGAGCCTCTCCACCCTAACCACGTGCATAACCTTGTTCGCCTCGCACCCCTCTATGTCCTGCCCATGCTTGCAGGATGAATCCAAGCCACGACCCGTTGGTTGTCGCCGCTCTGCCATCATCCTCGCCGTCGGCACCGCTGCGCGTGGCCGGCTAGCCTTGGGCCATCATGGAGCGAGCCAATGGCACCTGTGGATGCATGTGGCCCCCTAGAACTCTAGCGCATGACGAGCCTCCACCGGCCAGCACCGGTGAGCTCCCACGCCGCGTCTGCTCTGGGTCACGGCAAGGGCCTCACGCATGTATTTGAGTAATGGGAAGGACTTAACTGTGAATTCTATGACTCAGTTAAATAGTGCCAATAAGGACCTGTTTGCTGGAATCCGTTTTAGTGAAAGGTTAGGGTCCTCGGTGCAAATCTGTTGTTTCTTTTATGGCTGAAACTTTGAAAAATCATAATAAATTATAGAAAAATTATAAAATAGCAAATGAGGACTTTTTAGAATCCTTGTGAGTAGATCTACATAGTAGAGTCATAATATGATATATGTTAGTAGAAAGTTTCTGATGTTTTTATTTATTCTTATAAAGTGCTTTTAAAATGCTTTTAAGTTGGATAGATACATATCTTGAGTTATAGAAGTCTAAAAATGGTAATTCCAGTTGTGTTAATCTTGCGATGACATTCTATAGCTAATAAAAATATTAAACATGCTAGGTGCTCTAATTGCGGTGAAATTTTTATGGTTGGCTACTGATTCTATATGTTTTGATGTGGTAAAAATTTTATGGTCATTGGATGCAGTATGATGGATTTATTGATTTAATTTTTTTATTGCTTGATAAATAGTTTTAAATAAGTTATAATTTTTATGTAGATGTGAAAATGGAAAATGTGGTTCTACTACCTTTGTATGATGTTGTGCTACCATAATAACATATAATATGACTATGTGTTTATAGAAAATGATGGTCTTTAGATTTATCTTGCTTCTACATGTTTTTTTGCAATAGCAATTTGTCTTTGTCATAGTATTAATCTATAAAACCAGAGCATGTAAAATTTGTGCAGTAGCCATATTTTGATAACATATACCACTCATAAAAATCTCAGCCCCAAACTAGTTGTTCTCATGTATCACTACAATTATATGTATGTTTATTAGGAGAAATGATTAATAAGAGCATAATTGTAGATAAAGCTTGTAATTACATTTGGTGATGCTTTGTGTGATTGGTGTCCAATAAAGTGTTGCTAAGTATGTTAGTAGTGGTTGAAGTTCTTGAATGGCTCATGTGTGCATGCTCTTCGTTAGCAAAACAAGTGAAACATCAAATTATTACATTCTAAAATGGCTGCATGTGCATTTTCTGTTATGATGATAACTTTAAGTATCAAATGATGTTTTATATAGATATATTAAATATGAAAGTTGTAGATAATTTCCTTATCTTGTTTTTTCCTAAAATTTCATGATTTTAGGCCTGATAGTTTAGGAGTTATGGATTTTAGAAGGTTGCTGTTAGGTTTTGCATGCTCTCTGTACAGATCTGAATGATTGTGTTGTTTGACTTAGCTAAGCTTTGAATAATATCTTGGAGATAATAGAATAAGTGTAGCTATTTTTGTGAGCTTTCCAAATTGTTAAAGATCACCCCTTTTGGTGGTCTAAATCTCCAGTTATGAGCTTGTGAAGTGGAGTGATAGATTCTGTCCTAATCTGGACAGAGATATCTTCTTTGTGATGTTTAACCTAGTTAACTTTGGAATTAGGTTGTGATGTTTATAATAAAGTTGTGCATGGTTTTCTAAGATTTCTAAAAAGTCTAGAACCACCTTGTTGTGAAAGCTAGAACACAACTTATTGTTGTCTGAAGTTGCATGTCAGATTCCGTCCATGTTTTGGACATAATTGTTGCTTTGTGTGTTTAAGGACAAATAACTGTTGAATCACCTAAAGATGATAATAATAAAGTTGTATATAACTTAATAATATTTCTATAAACTTAAGGATCATGCTTGTTGGATGATTAGAACTCTAGTTATACATTTCTAAAGTTAATGTCAATTTTCTATCCTTATCGGTACAGACCTGAGAAATTGGCATATTTGATCATGTTAACCTATGAGTTAGCTTTTGGAATGAATAACAAAGTTGTAGACAATTTCATTATCTTTCCAGAGTGTCCAAGTTCACTTTTATTGAATGACTATAACTCCAGTTATGGTTGAAACACGTGACTGCTGTACTGCTGTCCAAATTCTGTGTATGCACTTAAGTTGATTGCCCATTCTTAATGTTGCTGGTGCATGCTCTAAATTATGTAGCCCTAGTTACTTAGTTGAATGACTTGTTCTCTAGTGCTTAAATCAATATGATGTGACCATTCTTCATATTCATGCACTTGCATTATTGCATCTCATCTTGATACGCTAGATGCACCACGTGAAGGACGTGATGATGGAATCAAACCAGAAGACGGTGTTGGTGGACCTATCCCGAAGATGGAAGGACCCCTGGAGTACATGACTGAATAGAAGATGCTCACCAAGCGAGTGTCATCTAACAAACACTAACCTAGTGTTGGATCCCAGGCAAGCCCCGGAGCATTCAAAGCCTCCTATATTTTTACAAATATCACTTGAGTTCTTTATGTTTGACGCATTAGGTTATAAGAGTTGATTAGAACCACTTGGTGCATAGAACTACCTTGTTCAAAAATATGCCTTGAACCCTATGTAGGTCTAGGATCGAATGTATGCTTAGCAATGCTTAGACCGGTAGAAGTCGGGTGATTTCCTTTCACCTGCGAGATATAGGTGGATACCAAAGCACGGTTAGCTATATTTGCTATCGTGGAAATAACCATATGTTGATAAATAAAAGCAGAACCAGAGGGATCATGATAGAGAAACAACAAGGCATTAAGGTCTTAGGTGGCTATCTATCCCCGTCTATGTCAATTAAGGATCGATTCACTGTACGTCCTCATGTCATGTTGAACGCATACCTAGCACTTAGCTGGCCAGATCCGATGATATGACCCTAAACCCTAAACCCCCAACTGCACCTGAATTGTACCAAAGGTGACCTGAGGCTACCTTAGCGTGGGTGTGCCTCGGTTTGTGTTAGGAATAAATTCCCCTGCTGGGTAGGAACCAATTTGAATTGCCATCTCTCCCAGATAGTGGGAACTTGACTGAGCAGCGACAACGTAGCATTAATTGATGGAATTTAATGGTTATGATAAATATGGAAAGGTTACACTAGCTATGGTTACTACTGCATGTTACTAAATGATATTCCATATGTTTGGCACATGTTAGTTGCTAATCTAGAGATGAATAGCTATAATTAACTTAGTTACCAAATTATAAAATGTATAGCTCAACTAGTGGCTTTTATGCAAAATTTTGTCAATCTAGCTCCACCTATAAAGCCTTGCATACTCCTTGCTGTCACTTTATTTCTGGTTTATGATGGGTAAGTCTAGCTGAGTACATTCGAGTACTCAGGGTTTATCCTACCATATTGTAGGTGAAGTTCTCAGCCTGCTGAAGAAGGTGCTAATCTCCTGTGGGCTTGGTGACTCTATATTTATTTCTCATCTATATCCTTTTGTTGGAGGACGTCACTTATGCTAGCAATGTATTTGGAACTTATATTAATGTAATCATTTAAAAGTTATGTTGCTTTCCTTTAATTGGTTTTGAAACCCAACTTGTACTATTATTTGAGAACCCATTTATAATATTATTTCCGCTGCAACTCTGTGTATGTGATGTGTATTCGCTTAATCATGCGATCTTGGTTATGATATTGATTTACCGAGGTCCTTTGTGACACTCGATGGACTACTAGGTTTATATAAGTGAAAGTATGTACGCATCAACGTGTTAAATGGGGACAGTCGTACTTGATCTTGTATAAATGGAGCGGTTCTGTCACAAAACCTAGGGCCCCTTGTGTGATGCATCGACAAGGCTTGCTGCCGGGTGTACACTGGTATCAAGATATGTGACTATGACCGCTCCAAGTGGTACCCGCATACCACTGTAATCCTAAGCCTAGCTTTTCAAAATCTTACTTCAAAAGCAACCGCTTGAAAAGAGTTTTATTCAAAACAAAGGATGTTTTGGATTTCAAAAATCTCCATTCAAATACCCTATCTTGTTTTAACAAAGAGTTTCCAAATCCCAAAACTTTGCCAAAACAAAACCTTGTTTGGAGTAAAAACAACTTTCAAAAAGGAGATCCTAAAAAAGCTTTCTTCCCTTAAGTCCTTTTACCGTCAAAACTCTTGGCCTCTTTCAAATGTTTTAAAGACCTTGCTCTTATTTCAAATGCCTTACAGAAAGATACTTCAAACCCTTTTGTTTGTGTTCTTGAAAAATGTGAGAAAAGCGGTTTTCTTCAAATAGCATTTTCCAAAAATGGATTTATGAAAACCTATTTCCAAAGCTTCTTCAAAATGTTTTGCAAAATTGCAAAAGTTTTTGGTTTTTCCAAAAATAAAAAAATGACTTAAAAAGGGATTTTGTTTTCAAGCGAAAACTATTTCAAGTTGCTCCCCTATCTTGCAAAAAGAAAAAGGGATTTTGTTTCAAAAAGAAAACTACTTCCAAAGTTGTCTTTTGATCCAAAAACCGTTGTTTAAAAAAAATAGTTTTCCAAATGGCATTTAGACTTGCTTTACAAAATTTTTGGTGTGTGAAAATGTTTTCAACTGGTATTTAAACTTGTTTTTCAAAAACCTTGGATTATAAAAAAACACAAACAAAATGATTTCAAAATGAATTTCGAACTTGGTTTGTGTGAGTTTTAAAAGCTCTTTTGAGAAACGACCTTTCTTCAAAAACCAATTTGATCATGCAAAATTGCCTTCCCCTTTTTTATAAAAATAACTTTCTACATTTGAAAGGTTTTATGCAACTGCTTTTCAAAAAGCCCTTCCTTCAAAACCTTTCTCGAAAAACCTTCTTTGTAAAACATGATGCACTAATGCATGTAGAACATCCGGTAAAAGCCATCAGCCATAGATAAACTTATAGAGCCATAGTAACCCCTAAATCTCGGGGACGAGACTCCTGTAAGGGGGGTGGACTATAACATCCTAGATTTTCATGCAACCAAAAATATGAGCTTTTTAAAAAAATTCCTACAATGTGTGAATCATGTAGTCACCAGGTCAAACCTTAGTCAAACCGAGGAGAGCTTACCGACAATTTGTTGCATTCATCTAGATTTGATTGTAGGTGTGTGCCTTGTTCTTGAGTTGGTTCTATTTGTGAGTTTGTTTGGGGTGCACAAAGCCATTACAAAAATCCCCTCACCGAATCTATCTCAAATCCGTAGCAAGTTCCTCTCGAATCCTCTTTGAATTCATCTCAAATCATTTTGAATCTCCTCTCAATCTCTTTAAATCATAAAAGGAAAGATCCTTTTTCCTTTTTCTATCCAACCAGCCCACCCATTCCTTTTCTCCTCCCCCTAGCCCATCTCACGCATGTGGCCTAGCCCACATGGAGGCCCTAACACCAGCCCAACGATGCAGCTACTCCTATCACCCGCCTGGCTCAGCTAAGCCGCGGCCTAGCTCGCCTCCTATCATAGGCTAGCAAAGCTTGCCTAGCCTACTCACGAGCGTAGCCCGCTAGCCCATCCATCCGCCCCCATAGGCCAATGCCGGCCCTTACAGGTCTACTAGCATACTCGCCCGACCCCCGTAGGCTCGACCACACCCCTAGGATGGAAACCCTAGGGCAGATGCACCCAGGTGCTCCTAGCCCCAAGCCGTCGTCACTAGGAATGCGTGTTCATGCACCCACCTCGATGTCAGTGCCCAACCGCTCTTGCCTATGGATGAACGACGTGGGAACAAGGAGTACGGACGCCAAGGCATCCCACTGTCCATGCCCTAGAACCCTAGGCCGCTGTAGCTATAAGAATGAGGGCCTCTTTGGCATGGCTTATATCGGCTTTGGCTTCATCTATTTTACACAGATCAAGGCACTATAGTGTGAAGCCGTTTTGTAAGCCGGGGTTAAAATGAACTAGAAGCCGGGAAAAGCCAGTTTTCCTGGCTTTACTGGCTTTGGTTTCACCGATGAAGCCATTTTGGATGAGCCATGTCAAAGGGGGCTTAAGTAGCCACCATCTGGCGCCTAGATCTCCCTCACCACGCCACCATGAGGTCCCTTGCTTTACCCTCTTCCTCATCATGAAGCTGAGGCCCTGCTACTCCTAGTGAAGGGCAATGCCACCCTTGCCCTATCGCGTTGCGACACCTAACCAACTGGAGCTAAGCACGGCTGTGCCCTACTTGGCCACTGGCCACTAGAAGGACTTTGACACATGTCGTGGCTATGTCTATGACCTCGTCACCAAGCCATGACCACGATGACACCAGCCTTGCCCCCTTAGCTTGAGCTCCTCTCACCGTCGCACCACTGGGAGTGCCTCCACCTTGAGCTCCCTTCAAGCTGGCCATGTTGAACCCTGACGGCCCCCTCGCCTTGCAGCTTCTCCCTAGTGTCCAATGCCACTGGTGTGCCCTTGACTATGACACTGTCCCTAAGCCGTGCTATGACGTTGAGATCGCAAGAGCTCCTCCTTGCCGACCCCCGTGACACCGTACCCCGCTCTGAGCCACACCATCACTGGTGACCTGTGGCTCCACAACGCTGACCCTACCGCACCCTCCTCTATGATGCCGCACACCACTTCACCAAGCACCAAACCCCTCCATGACATCGCACTCCATCTTGACCTCACCTTGTCGCCACTGTCTTCTCCGAAGAGTAGCATCACCGCCCCCAAGGTCATGCCTTCCTCTCCATCGAGCCACCACCTGGAGCACTGTGTTTAGCCCCTACGCATTGTTCTAGATGTCCATGCTATGCCGAACCTAGATCACCTTGGTTGGCACCATGTCATAGCACCCTGATGCCACTAGTGCCATCTATGGCCCGAGCTGCTCACCATGCCCTCCTGCTGCTTCATCGCGTCATCTCCTGGGCACCAACGATGGTAGCCACGAGCAGCAACAGCAGCAGCATGCCATCACCATGGACCATCTCCACAGCATCACCTGCTGCTGCACCTCACCGGAGAACAGCGACCACCACCGATGAGCCTGCAAAGCCCAAAGCTTGTGCCTTTTCTACACCACTGTGAAAGCCCTCATCTGGTACCATCCTTCGTGCTGTGATCCTCCACCACCACAGGGAAGCAATGGCCTTATTGTGCCATCCACCAGCCTAGACCTTGCCATCATCCCCGTGGATGTCGTTGCTGCGAGCTCCATTCGCCTCGTCTTCTACCACCGCTTGGAGCAGAGGCTCCTGGCCCTCGCTAACCCATCTTGGATAGCTGTAGCCACCTCCTAGCCATCTGCTACCACCTTCAGCTAGTCACAGCCAACCGTAGCTAGCTGGCAGCAAGCCATAGCCAGCCACGGCTAGTCTACAACAAGCTGCAGCAAGCCAAGGGAGGCTATAGCTGGCCACAACTGGCCGAAACACGCTGTAGCAAGCCTCGCCATCTTGCCTGCCAAGGTCAAACCTTTTGACCCCATCGACACCATCCTCGATGTCGACGAAACTTCTACTTTTCATTTCTTACTCATTCATATTTGTCATACATGAACATCTATCTATACCATCTATCGATATCTATGCATGTGCCATGCCTTCATGCCGGTCTACTATCATGTTGATATGGATAATTATGCTACTCCATGTCATGTCAGATTAGTTCTTTGATTAGTTGTATTGTGGTCCTTTTTGTGTTGTTTGTTGTTGTCTATGGACCATGCCTTCGAGCCGGTCGAGAGATTGACATGGTTCAACGTTACAATCGTGAGTTCGCCTCACCATGGTCGTAATGCCGAGCATTTCCCTTCTCTTGTTCTAGTTGTCTTCATCGTTACCCCAAATGTTGGCTCCTTTTTCTGACCCTAGGACATGGCCATTGTGGACTCGATGTAGATATCAACGCAGATCTTACCCGCACCCTTTTGAGCCCTCCATGACCTAGTCTAGTGGGATAGAATTGGGGGGACAACCTTTGCGGAACCGATAGAAGCCGACTAATGTAGGTGGAGCTCATGGCCATGAGTCCCTCGCCATGACCATCGGGCTCTACCTCTTTTGCTCTTCTTTTCCTCCTAACTACCTCGTATGCTTGTGCCACCTAGACCATGGCATTTCTTTGGTTCTCACAGTGATAATCGCATCGCTAGGGACCATAGGAATAGCCTTGAGCAGATTTAATTGCACCAAGGTTGTGGAGCCTTATGAGTTGGTGTGGATTGAGAGACCATGGGGTTTGTGACTCCTTCTTTCAATCCTAGCTTATTCCCATGGCAAGTTGGTCAGAAGAATGCAGACTGATCTTCTCTCCTCTCTTCACCCCTCTATCGATCCCCATCGATCCAGTAAGATGTGGATCGATCTTCTTGTTCTAATTCCTTCGGTTCATGTCTATTACCATGACATGTGGATCGAAGAGTCACAGAACTAAAAACCCTAGTTCCTTATTTGTGTCATTGTTTGGTGCCTTCTAGATTGTTTTCCTTCCAATCTTGTCGATAGCTATGGCAAGTGGATCAAAGGAAGGCGAATCTCATGTCTTTCCTATCTTTTGGCTCTTTTGTGCTTGAGCCCCCTTGTATGCTTGTACCTATTTTAGACCTTAGCACTCTCTAGGTTCTCATGGTGACAACCACACCGCTAAGACTCTAGAGGTGTCCTAGTGCCATTTAGTGCACCTAGGTCCCAGTACCCTACGAGTGGACTCGAGCATTGGTGTTCATTTGTTTGTCACTCCTTTTTGAGGCCTCACCCTTTACCCTAGCATGAGGATTGGAAGAAGCAGACCATGGCTCCTCACTTTTCTCCTCTTGTTCCACCCTCTCTTCAGTTATCGTCAATTACAATGGCGTACGGATTGAGAGAGATGGGAATTGTTTCCCTTCCCCTTTGGCAGCTCTGTTCGATCCTATCTTTAACCATGATGATTGGATCAAAGACCGAACTACCACTTCTAGTTAGCGAAGGTAACATCTATGTCATGTTCTCAGAACCATGTGTGTTGACCCGATCGACCATTATAGTGTAGTCTCTACCAAGGACGTGACATGGACATGCCTAGATGACTTTCTCCCTCGCCCCGTTTTAGCCTAAGGAAAATAGACTCGCTTCATGAGGGCTTGCCTTGTTTTTCCATGGTGTTTTCTTAAGTCGAGCTAGGGTCTAGGCCATTATTCGTGAAGCCGTATAGGTTGACATGATCCGCCTAGGAAGTACTTGCTAGGCTGTGACTCGATCTTGTACTTAAAACACAACCACTTTTGTTTCTCTCTAGCCCAAGGCTCGGACTTCCTTCGCGAGGGCTAAGTCCTTTACCTTCAGTGTTCTTTTGGTGTTTATTCGCTCTTTTTGTGCTTTGTTGCCTCGTTATTTGTGGTCTTTCTTGGTTAGTGGTTGATTGCTCCCTTGTTTTGTTTGTCGTACGAGTGAGGTAATTGCATTGAGGATGATGATGTTCGAACTACAATCCGTTAGAAGGAGGAGACATAGACAACAATAGGACCTTGGAGGGGAATGACTACAATTACATTGAGGATCTTAGAGATAGTCAATCAATAGGTGCCACATCCCACCTAACCTCGTAGAATCCTATTAGACATGCATAATGTAGTTGTTAGTGCTTTATTTTCTGTAATTGAACTGTGATAGGTTGCATGGTAGAATTGCTTGAAGCCATTACCTTGATGCAACCTTTATCGCTGCACACCCGCTGTTAGGCTAGACACTCGCTTACTACTTACTGCTTACTTCTACTATGCATTATATCTGTGATGTGATGCTCAGTGGAGGATTGTTTGAGTGGCTAAGGCACGTGGTGCCACAAAAACTGGTGATAACTTGGGAACATCTTGGCGTGTGTCTTGGGTATGTGGTGAGGGTTAAGTCAACTGGATAGGATCTATGATGAGTCTTTGGACAAGTCTTGCCATGGGGATGCGACCTGGGCATTCCCTATGAGAGGTACCCATGGTGGGTACAAGTGTGAGGAGTATATTCTAAGGAGGCAACTCTTCAAGATGGAGGTGCCGTCGAGGCATGGGGTGTTGGTTATCCCCTTTGAGAAGATATCCTCTCTAGTCCCCCTAAAGGAATGGTATGTCGAGAGAACTTGTGATAGAACCGCCCAAATTATATGGCCCACATGCACCTGTCATTGTCCTTAAGACCTCTGACTACTGCACATGAGAGCCAGATAACTCAGATAGTCTGTTGGATATCCTCGGAGAACCCCAAATCATCCACATTTTACAACTCATATAGGATCAACATGGAGTTGCCACAACATTACAATAGTTGGTACAAAATAACTTACATCATAGTGTGGAAGACTTATAACATTAGTTTACAAAACATGTTCAAATCAAAACTTAACTTAAGTTCCAAAAGATTAGTAGAACTCTGGAAGCAACTTAGGTGAAGCATCTAAGGTAGAAGAAGCAACCAGATCACGTTGAGCCCACTAACATGACCTTGATTAGCAGCACAAGTCAGTCCTGCAATAGGGGTTAACAAACTTGAGTACTTGAGGGTACTCAACAAGTCTTACCTGACTGAAGAAAACACTCCAAGGGCAAGCTAGCTGAAAGGAAATTTTGACGCAAGAAGTAACCTTTGCAGAAAAGCTTACTACCAGTGGATCCTTACTTTCAATATTTTAGCTTCATATTAGGTGTATCTATAGTGTCTAGTTTGCACCTGATCTAGCTCAATCACTTAATTAATCATCTCATCTCATTTTATACCATCTCGTATCCAAAGTAACCATGTTTCATAGATTAAACTACGATGTAGGGCAGTTGATTGAGTCTCCATAATCGAGGAGAATGACGATTCAAATTGATTAGGCCTAGCTGGGGATTCCTTGCCACATGACATATGCAGGTCTAGGTTAGGACCTGAACCTACACATATCAACCCTCACTCGGATCCTCCAAAATAAGAATGGGTCTAGCGCTACCCGACAGCATAGTACTCCACCTGCCTACACCCCTCCTAGCGGATTCACAGGATGTGTACATGCTACTCTCGCCATCTCTCCACTCCAGTGTGTGGTTGTCCTTTCTCATAATGGAATGGCCAAGGTATTAGGCATACCAGAATATGTGGCTAGGACTACAAGGTCCTGAACAAGCAAGCCTACAATGAATGGTCCTCAATCAACATAGGTGGGATAGGCATGACCAGGCGAACCTATCTGCCCAACTTACCTTAACAACTAGTCCCGCCTGGTCTCAATTTAACATTATCATCATGGTATTCTCCTAACCCATAAATAGAGTTGAGAAGAGCAAGGTAAAACCTATTTCCCATGAATGATGAAACCATCATTCGACTTCTATCAAAGTCTAAGCATTACTAAGCATCAGAGGAAATGACCTACACATACTAGTAGGGTACGACTAAGGATACCTTAATATCAAGGTAATCATGCAGCAATGGTATTCAACCAATTTTTAATTACTTAATGCACATCTCACAAGACTTAAAGTGTAATAAAGATTTGGAAATACTAGAAAATGGTGGTATGCATTAGAGCTTGCCTACATTGAAGAGAAGGTTAGTTCCACAGAGAGATCTAGTAGTTGGACTTGGCACCATCACCACTGGTGGATGGACCTTCTTCGAGACTTGATCAACACTACACGTAATAAATGATGCTTTGCCTAACATGATGGACTACATGCCATGATGCATGATGCATGATGAGAAGTATTCAAGTGCATAACAGAAGATAAACAAAGTTAAGAAAGTTGAGTACAACTTTCCATCACCAAGGAACTAGGGTTATTAACATAAAAACATTTTAGTTAATTAACTATCAAGTTAATTAGTTATCTATCATGAAAGGCATAACTTAACATGGACTAACAAGATTAACATGGAAAACATCTACAAAGCATAACCACCTACTCAACTATTGCATACAAGGAGCAATCAAGGCTTATATACATGCATCTACTAATTAAGCATTTAATTAAACCATTTGTTTATTATATAACAAGTTGATGATAAGCATATCATGGAAAGGAATTAAGTTGCCAAGGAACAATAGGGGTTGGGGTGTTCCAAGGTCTACAATCAACTCCAAAACACACCAAAGCCATTTTAGGATTTATCCCAATCATTTTAGTATATATTAACCATGGAAAAGGCATTTATAAACACTTAAATTAATGAAGCAAATTAGGATTATCAAAATAGTACCAAACTTTTTGTGAAGGTAGGTGTTAACATGTGAAGCATACACAAAAGTTTCATGGTCACAAGATTAATATTTTTATTTATAAAAATCATGCAAGGTTCATTTATTAATTAAAAGAGGTAATTTTTAAGCATACCAAAACTACTAAAAATGACCAATTCATATTTTTCCTAGGTAGAGTACATGATAATAAGCATACACAAAATTTTTTATAATTTTATCAGCTCTAAATATTAATTATGAATTTGACAAGAAACTGCACATTTTATCTTTTTCTGAAAAAGAATAAATCGGCTCAAAACATTTTTTCACCCACACCCCTGCCAGCCATGGTGACTGACAAGCGGGGTTAGGTCAATAGTGTAGCACGCCCGCATTTACTGTGGTGGCGTCGCCTTTGATCGGCGGGTACTCGCCGACAGCGAGGTCCCGAGCGACGAGACCAACCCAAATGGACTCATCTCGACCTCGTGAACATGCTGGTGGTCCTAGTTGAGCGATTAGGGTACGGGAGCAACCTCGCCGGTGACCATGGTGGCCCGGTGGTGCTTCAGTGTGATGGAGATGACCAACGGCGGCACCTTCGGCGACGGCGACGGCACCATCAGACTTAGCACAACCTAATGGACCTACCCTAGCTATCGATCGATTGAGACTTTGCATGAGATCGCCCATGGTCATGGTGGCATGGCGAGGTAGAGCGCGGTGACATGACGGCGTTCCGATGGCTACACTGTGGTAGAGTCAAAATGGGTGGCGCGATTAGCACCAGGAACTCACTGTGACTTCGGTTCGCATCCTGGTTCAGACGGGGATGAGGTGGAACTTGATGGTCGGCGGTGATGGCGCTTGCAGCGCAACACACAGGCAAACACGGTGGTGTTTCGGTGAAACCTGACCATTTACCATCGGAAGACCAAACAGTTGTGTAGGGCCAACAACCATAACACGTATCCCAGTCAGCTCAGCTTTTCATATGACTGAGAAAATACCACTGCCGCATCTATTGTTAACCTATCGGTGGTAGAAGCTTCAACTATCAGATTCCTTCCTCAGGAGGCCTCGCTATCGGTCCAACCGATGGTGGAAGTATAACTCTGTCGCTTCTATCGCTACGGTAGTGAAAGTGGCGACAGTGATAAATCAATCTATAGTAGTGCATGCCATGATGGAATGGCATCTCGATGTCATGGTCCTTGTTGCTAACATGCAAGATGGTGTCTTCGAAGATGATGAAAGTAGACTTTAGTTTGGCTAGGTGGGTTGGATCTTGCTTAACATTGTCCGCTTGAGTCTTGGGGAGCTCAATGCTAGGTTGTCTTCGACATTGCTTATGGCTTGTTGATTTGTTCGTCCACTTCCTATGAGTGAGTGTTTTGATTGTAGATTCATGCCAAATTATGAATAGACATAAGTTATTCTCATTCATCCCTACAAAATGTTAGTGGACACATACTCGAGGGAATATAACAAATTTGAAATATGGGTTGTTGTCCATAAATTTTGTGAATTACATCTATGCTAATGAAAAGTTGGTTTTAGAATTACTTTAGCATATATTTTGTTTATCAGGTTTTATACAAAACATTTCATTTCTTTGACACATTCTAGCATGGCTCAAGGCAAAGGTAACTTGCAGTAGAAGATAAAGTGAATGCACTTTGATACTTACAGTTCTTCCATGTATGATGAATGAGCTGTGTCTTCTTTGTGCAACATTATTGGAGTTCATCATGTGCCTTGCTTCAACTCTTATTTGAATTCCTCTCGTGACTTACCCAAATTGAATTGAGAGTTTCCTACATGGGTTAGTCTATAGATACAACCGAATTCCATACAAGCATGTTTTGATCCAATAATCATGTTCAATTAATATTCCAAATCAAAACATACTAGTGTAGAAAAGGTGGCATAAGTGAATAAAGAGATTTACTCAAATGGAGATGAAAGAGCATGATTGTTATTTAGCAAATTAAGCATGGCTTAAAGGTAGAGACAACCAAGATAAATTAGCAACATGGTATAAGATTTTTCAGAGAAGTCCATCCCCACACTTTAATTTTGCAACGCAAAATCAAGTTTAGACGATAGAATTCTCCCATGAATGTGATTCAATGTTGCATGATGATTGGTTAGGCATACCTTGAGTTTGTATCCTTCATTCTTTTTGCTTCAAACCTAAAATGGTTAGTGACAAAAATACCTGAAGGAATATTTTGATAATTATATTTCTATGCTCATTTCACAAAGGCATTTCAGCAAAAGGTGAAAGCTCATGTTATCTCCCGAAAGTGCTTGTTTTAGGACAAAACCTCGTCCTTGGGAAACCTTTGAATTGCGCCTCATGTTGGTGAAGTGGTTTTCCCTTCAACACCAATCTTTGTGTACCTATCTCAAGATTTACACAATGAGATTTACAATATTTATGATATACAAACACATCTACAACCACCCTTTTAAAGTTTTTATGAACATGAAGTATGAGAGGGGTTGAAGATTTCATGTGTGGTAGCAGAGAGACCAATTAATTCAGGAGATTTCTCATGTGAGCATGGATTCGATGAAGTGTTCATTATGTAGCTTCCATGCTCATTGATGTCATCTTCCTTTTCAAGCTCCAAGGTTGATTCTTCATGAATGTCCAAAATTTCCCTTAGATTGGTGACTCTCAGGTTGATCTTGTCTAAGGCCTCCTCCAAACTTGGATGAGTCATGTCTATTAAGGAGATTGACTTAAGCTCAACCTTTGGATCTAAATCTGGTTTGGGCTCTACCCTTAACAATTTGGCCTCATCCAACCATTCTTCACTTGCAACGACATATGAGTTTTTATTATCCTCCAGCCATTATCATTGCTCTTCTTGGTCATTCTTGTTGTCTCCATGACTCCTATGCTTTGGGTGTCTTAGTGGATTTCTAGGATTATCATGAGACTTAGGAGAAAGAGCATAAGAGGGATCATCAGGGTCAAGGACGGGTTTGAATGAGACATCTAATGTGGCCATAGAAGGGGAGATGATAGGAATGGCTTCTTGGTGGCTTGGCTCTCCTTCTATGGGTTCACTAGACATGTCATACTTGAATTCTTCCCAATGTCCTACATAGGAATAAGGAGGCTTTCTAAGTGACTCTTGCTTAAGAGGTTTTGAATTATATTCGCTCGAAGGTCTCTTGTGAAACTAGAAGTTTAAGCTTTTTCCAAAATCAGCATAAAAAATTAGCCTTAATTTCAAAAGTGATTTCCAAAGGTTGAATTTCTTCTTCCTTTGGAGGATTTAAATTTTAGGGCATTGATGGTTTGGGATTGATAGCTAAATCTTGGGATTGGAGTGGTTGTGATTTGGCTATCAAAACATCCTCTTCTTGTTCGGAGGATTGTTGGTATTTCTTAACACATACCGAAATAATCCTCAAGCGCACGGAATTACCGTTGTAGTATTTCACCCAGAAGTATTCAAGGTATCGTATTTCCATGAGGAACGGAGGTGTAAGAGTCTCTTAAGCTAGTTCACCTAATGATAACAACAAGAAGGATAGCTCGGGTAGCAAGGTTTTCTAGGGATAGAGATCCTAAGTTAAGATAGCTTTGCCATTATATACTTACTTTAGGCACCAGCTTATACTTGGTCTGCCAAGTACCTCCGCCTTCTAGGTCTACGCTGAACTCGAATGTGGGGGATTACAAGGGATGGACAGGGCTGTCACCATCTACCCCGCCTACCCCTCAACCATAGTGAACAAGGCAAACGAAAGTAGCCTCTAGCCTATACACCACGTCTACGCTATCAACTACTACTCTAGCATCGATCAGGGTTATTCGTCTTTATCAGGGCCCTTTATTAGGGTATTCATCATAAGGACAAATGATGAACCCACAAGTAAATAATGAACAAGACTAACTTAAAGTAGAACTCACCACCGAAGATAAACATGAACCTTATACTCCAAGTAATATTCAAAACGTAGAGGTACAAGTGTAGAAGAGCCGATGATTCCCGGCATTCCTTCTGCTAAGTGCACAAGTGGCCCCGAGTGCATTAGTGGAGGTAGCCAATAACTCCGGTACTTCTCCACTCTTACTCTCTCACTCCCTACACTTGAACTAGCTAGAAGCTAAGATAAGAGTGTGGCTCTTCTTCTCTTCTTGCTACATTGTGCTCTCTTGTGTTATGTTTCTTCCTTGATGTCTCAAATGAGGGGGGAGAGGTCCTCATTTTATAGATGGAGAGGAGGGGTGTATTCCTTGGAATATTCCTTGGATCCCCTCAAATGGAAGGAGCAAACCGCTATCCTGCATTTAATTTACCGCCATCCCCACCTGAACCGACCAAAGAGAGGCGGTATGAACTGCCCTGACAAGGTTGGGACTGAGGTGAGCCACTAGGGGTTGAACCACCCTGGTTGGCCCACCTTGAGTCCAATTTTGTTGGGAGTTCTCCTTTGATCTTCTAGAGTGGGCCTATGTGGGTTTTCTGCGAAGTTGAAGTGGTTTGCCTTGGTTATGGGCCTATCCTCCACTCTTCTGGGCCCTAATTTATCTGGTAATGGGCCTTCTCCCCCTTGGGCTCATGTCGGGTGTTTGTGTTGTTGTATTTTTTGTGTACTTTTGGCACATTTCTTGTGTTTATGTCAACATGTCCTTCTGCAAATGGTAAATCACCAAAACTCATGGAATTGATTAGTTATAAGCCCTATTTCTAGTTTTGATGTCTGTATGCTTAGATTTTATGCAAGAGTTGGTGGTTAGAAATAGTAGTTAAGGACTACCAATAGGGATGATTCCTTCTCTTCCTCGGGGAGTTCGCCATGAATGTTAGTGCAGGGAGTCTTTCCAATAATTCTATCAAAGATAGTCCTTGCTTCACTAATAGACAAACAAAGGAAAGCTCCTCTAGAGGCTATATGAAGGGATTGCACAGAATCCTTGCTAAGACCCATATAAAAATGTTGAAGAAGCATCAGGTCTGAAATAGCAAGGTCTGAGCTAATAGTAATAAGGCTATTAATATGATACCACGATGTGCCAAGAGATTCTTCTTCTAGCTGTCTAAATTTTAGAACCTTTTTTCAAAGGCTAACCACTCTTAAGATGGGAAAGAAAGATAAACAAAATTTAGAGCATAACATTTTCCAATGTCCTTGCATACTTTCTACGGTTCGACTATACCATTGTTTAGCTCTTCCTATTAAAGAGAACAAAAATAACTTCCATCTTAAGGTTTCGTCTGACATGCCAGTGATATGCAAGCATGCACATGTTTGTTCAAACTCTCGTAGGTGTGAGTATAGGTTTTCATCGCCTTCTCCCGAGAAGGATTGTTCCTAAATTATTTTTATTAAACATGGGCACAACTCATAGCTGGGTGTTAGGATAGGCTTTGAAGATTTTGGTGGCTCTAGGCATGCGCTCATAGGTTTAGCATATTGACATATAGGTGTATTATCCATGATAAAAGAAAAACAAAAGATACAAAGTTAAGGTAGGTTCATAGTTAATTCAGCAACTGTTTGCCCGACAACGGCGTCAGAAAGCTTGTTGGTATATTAGACACACACAGATAAATCAGCAAGCGCATGGATACCGCTGTAGCTTTCACTAGAGTATTCCAAGTATCGTATCCACAGGCAAAATGTGTGAGATTGACTATAGTCTAGCTTAACTAGGGGTAGCAACGAGGTTAAGGATAAACAGTAGCGTAGAGAGGATTACTAAGGTTCTCTAGTTCTGACTTAAGTAAGCTATGTCTTCTACTCTTTAACTGGGGACATTACTAAGGAAAAAACACCAACAGAAGATTCTTTCCATCGCAACTGCATCCTACTTGGCCTATAGACGGGAGGTGGACTACAAAGGATTCAACAAGGCTATATAGTCACCCTCGTGATCTACCACCGGTTTGGAATGTAGGGTGCATCCACGAGTAATGAAAGTCTAAGAACCACGCTTACACCACAAATACTACTTTACTCCCCCTAGGAAGAGAATAAAGCACTCAAAAGAGTCGTGAACCTGATGAACAATATAAACATGAAACTTACTTGAATCAGAAGTTGATTAGCAGAGAAATTTCAAAAGCAAGCTCAAGTAGAACTTGGATCTGCCAAGGTACAAGCCAAAGAGAGAGCACCGACACACCGGCACTTCCTCCAAACTCTTCCCTCACTCTCTATCTCACTATTTCTATTTACAAAAGCTAGATCCAAACTTGGAGGACTATTCTTCTCTTGATTGCTGATGTTGGATCCTAAGATGAGGATACCTCTAGAGGGGGGTATGGGGGGCCTTATATAGGGTGCTCTAGGAGTCCAGTGGGCCCATGAATCCATGGAAACATCAAATCTGAGCCCTCGATATGAACCAACCTTGAGCAGCGGCGGAGATGAACTCTCAAAGGCGGTGGGAAAATGACCATCAAAGGAGAGCTGACCTATGGGGTTCATAGGCTAGCCAGCCTGTAGGTGGTGCCGATCGGCCCCACCATGTAGCCTCTCAGGTCAGGTCATGGTGTATTGTCTTCTGGATGCTTCTAGATCCTTCCTAATTCAATTTCGTCATGGATAAGCGTGATTTGATCTGACGATTGGGTCCACCTTGCTCGTTTTCTAGATAGATCCTCCTACAAACAAAAAATTTACCAAAACTTGTGAAATTCATTAGTTGAAGCCCCTATACCTATGTTTGGTGATGGAATTATGTATATGTGTAAGATATGTTGATGTTTTATGATTGATGTTAATGACCGTCAACAATGGCCATTTGATCACTTGCGATGACACCGAGTGACAGTGGATGGTTTTGTCACGTGTGTGCGCCTTGAGTTGTCCCATCTTTCCAGCAATGAGGACACTGCTCAGGAAATGGTCCTGCCATGGATCCTAGGCTTCTAGAGTGGAAGGCCTGACCGAGGCAGAAGTTGGCAACGGGTGTTAACACGTTGATGAAGGCGAACTCATGGTTCCCTAAGAGGATACGACCATCGAGGGCCATTCCACGGGCGAGTTCGTCATGAGCCATGGGTCTCAGGTTCCCTAGGCGAAAAACCTGGCCATGGCCAGAGATGAGAGAGGGTACTAGCCCCCTGTGTTGGTGAACTCTGGGATGCGGCCACTAGGGGCATTATGAGAGCGTGTCCGCCTTAGACCACAAAGTTTAGGACTATAGGGTGGAGGACCTGGCCAGGGACAAAGGCGAACATGGGCACTGGCCCGTCAACGCTGGTGAACTTAGGGTTCCCATGGCAAATGCGTCCACCGAGGGTCGTTCCATGGGTGAGTCCGTCAATGGTGCGAGGAGCCATTGCTTCCATCTCAACAAGGAGAGTGCGCGACTGTCCCCTATCTGGCACGCCAACTGTCGATGTTTTGTCACCTAATGAGTGAATTTATACGTGTGTTGCGCTGCTCTAGGAAAGGAATTATACGGGTTCATGCTGGAGCGCTACGTCTAGTCTCAGAGATAGTTTGAGTGCGTGTTCCTCGGTTGAATGCTCTGAAGTTCTTACAATAAGGTATGCAAGAAGAGTGAAAAAGGTAGGAGGGTGGAGAGGGACTGCCTAAATAAAGTCTCAAGAGTCCATCCCCTTGGAAGGGTGCCCTGGCTATCCTTATATAGAGTCTAGGGCCAGGCCACGTACAAAGAGATAGGTTTTCCCGACCGTGTGGTCGTGAGCCTAAGGGAGAGAGAAACTTAGTAAACTTGGCTTGCAAGGAAGGTCGTCTTGTCCTAGCGTCGGTGCACGTCTTGGTTTGGCTGTCGTCATGGTCTTATGCCTACTCACAGCATGGTGTGGCATGATGCTACAGTGCCGGTCATGACAGCACTATTGGCACGGTATTGGTTCGCCAGCTATCCTATGCGATTTCAGCTTGTTGTGGCCTACGTCATCGTCTTCGTCCTTCTGGGGGCGTTAGTCTGGGAGCAGGTGGCTGCACTCGGATTGTCGGCTGTCTTGCTGGCTATGGTGCTAGTGACCACGATCCCGAGTTCGGGGTTGTGGCCTTCTTTGGCTTTGATGGCCTTGAAAGTTAAGGTCATAGTCGTGAGCCCCATCCCGTAGTAGGTGGGGCCGTATGCCCATCCTGTCGGGCCATATTTGGATGGTGGGTCATCGTACTAGTCATCACCGCCTAGCGGTGCTGTCTTGTCTACGCAGCGTGGTGCAGGGATGGCATCTGTCAGGACTGAATGGTTAGTTGTTCCCTATGTCCTTGCAAAGTGAGTGGGGCGTGCCTGCCCTTGTCAGAGCAGGTGTACTTCATGGAGTTCGACCTCTACATGTTCCTTCTAGGGGTTGGGACAGAGGAGAGGTCGTGCAGCGTCGTGTGGCACGTGGTGAAAGGAAGGGGTCGGTGTTTGGCCCAATTCTTCGCGGCATACATGAGCCACCATTGCTGGGCTTGTGCTAGCTTGGTCGTCATGGGCCACCTGAACGGTCAACTAATCGGTGTCTTGAGATACCTAGATATCATAACCCCGACAAATAGCTATGTTTTCTTTTATTCGCTCCTCACAGTCGGTAGGATCCATGTCTGATGGGTGGACAATGACCTAATCGAGATATCTATTTTACGTGTGGGGCTACATGTTTTTCTTTTTATCGCCGAACAAACAAAATGAAGTTTTCTACTCTCTCCATACCTTTTATCTACGTTCTAACTTCCCGAGAAGTCAAACGTACTTAATTTTGACCAAATATATATAAGAAAATATTAATACTTATGGTACATAATTAATATCATTAGATAGATCGTTGAATATATTTTTATAATAAATTTATGTAAACATAAAAATATTGCTAATATTTTGTACAAATGTAGTCAAAGTTGATAAGATTTGACCCACACGTTTCCCATAGCGACAAACATAAAGGGATAGAGGGGGTATATTTTTTATTACTATGTTCCAAACACATGTTTTAAAACTTTCCTATGTTTTTTTCAATCATCTGTTCTGTGCATCATTCCTATATTTTTTCATATTCTTGTATTTTTTTATTCCTTTGTTCCAAAGATCCAAATCTAATTGAAAATGACCATAGATATTGTAATATTTCTTTGATTGCTACGATATGTTTTTGGCCAGGGGTAGTTTCCTCTTGCAGCAGTTCGGCAGGAAGCAGACATCAAATCCTTTAGGGCTTGTTTAGAATGAAGGAATTCAAAATGTAGGAATAGGAAAAAAATGCAGGAATAAGGTATGATGAAAAGTGAAAAACTACGAGATTTTAAAACATAGGAAGAGAAAATTTAGGCTGTTTGGAATGCAGCAATTCGTAACATAGGAATCACACGCGCTGCCTCTCAGCCTTCCGCGAAGGAAAAGAAAACCTTTGATGCGAGTGGAGTTTTTTATTCCTGTGAAATCGCTAGCAAGCTACAACATTCCATAGGAAAGGGATTGCGTGAATCCTCTGTTCCAAACACTCACTTCTACTTTCTTTCCTCTGTTTTCCGGTTCCTACGAATTTCCTTTGAAAATCTTCCGATCCAAACGGCCCCTTAATCTACATACATTGCATATAGAGCTTGATGTTTATACCATTTTTCACTGTTTCGGTGCAGTCATTTCGTCTATGTACACATTTGAACGACTAATCTTTTCCTTGCTGTTCAACAAGGCACCGAAGAATCCAAAGCTGAGTCAACCGAGGCCATTGCCGACCACTGTGGTTTCCACTTCACTTGTGCTGCCTCCTCCCATTGCAGCTAATGGCCCACGCAAACTGCGGCACGCAGCACCGGTTCGCCTTCTCGTCGATGCGCAAGGAATCGTCTTTGGAGAGGTCATCAGGGCCCTCGATGGCGATGTCATCATCGTCTTGCGTCTCCCGCAGGAGGTCGCTGAGCTTCCTATGTGGGGCTGGCGGCTTCAGGGGTTCAGCCTTCAAGATCGCCCCCAGCGTCGGTAGATTGTGGGGTGCACCTAGCGTGGCCCGGCTGGTTCGTGATGTGAACGATCTTGATGGGGTCAGATCTAATGACGAAGAAAATAAATGACACCGGCTGTCATGAATTTTTAAATGGAAATTGAGTTTTGTTACCGATTTACATCTGTCAAAGGGCAGTGCCACTGCATGTATTGTTACCTCCGTTGACACTGTAGAAATCATCTTCACAGTCTGATTCAAACCAAGGGGTGGCCTCAAAGAATGTCTCATCTCTGCTAGTGCCTGGAAATTTTTTTGTCAGGCAACCAACTACATGTGGAAAATGATGGAAACCAAAAATCATGATCACAGTTCTGGACATGGCCATTGGCCATGATAACGACATGAAAGTTGGAATACTATATGATCATTGTTGCAACCGTGGAAAACTGTACACAACCAAATCATGATCACATGTGGAAAATGATGGAAACCAAAAATCATGATCACAGTTCTGGACATGGCCATTGGCCATGATAACAACATGAAAGTTGGAATACTATATGATCATTGTTGCAACCGTGGAAAACTGTACACAACCAAATAATGATCACAATTCGGTCCGGGGCTCTTGGTAAGGGCGTCCCCAACCGTCCTAGCTAATTGCTAGCTAGAAGGCTTCCACATCCAGCCTGATCGCTTGCTCGTATCTAGCTTATAAGCCATGGCTTATCAGCCAACAAATAATATTTTTCTCTTATATCAAACTAGCCAACAGTACTTTCAGCCATGACTTATAAGCCAATTCAGCTCAAACGAACAGGGGGATCATTGATAGAGTACACACTAAAAGATAGCAGTTGAAAGAACTATCTAGAAGGCTAGCAACGAGGGAGTCGCTGGTTGAGTTTTCTTTGTAGCTTCTCTTTCCTCCGAGTAGGATTCATACTGATCTATACGTATAAATAGCTAGTTGAGTCTTTCTTGTTGGGGATGCCCTTAAGAACTTCTCTCAGAGCAATGCTATTAATTATAGCCAGCTGCTGGATATATGGTTCTTTGCAGCCTTCTCCTAACCCACTCATATAGTAGTTAGGTCTTCACTATTAATACATGGCCGAGTTATCTTTCACACAAAGTTTCTTGGTTGTTGTGTCTAAGCCTGCTTTGAGCTTACAACCCACTTCTCATATCTTCTCCTCCTCAACATTTCGCCAGCTTACAACCTCATATAGTAGTTAGGTCTTCACTATTAATACATGGCCGAGTTATCTCTCACACAAAGTTTATTGGTTGTTGTGTCTAAGCCTGCTTTGAGCTTACAACCCACTTCTCAGATCTTCTCCTCCTCAACATTTCGTCAGCTTACAACCTGTTATTATACTTGGTCTCTGATCCATAATGAGAATGGTTCAACTGCCGATGGAGATAATCGTGCACAAATTCGCAAAGGCCCATATTTCTGTTTGCATTAATAAAGGAGATTGCACATATTCCTACTACTAGGCCCGTATTTCTATCTGCAAATAATTGAGAATGCACATGTTCCCATACACTAGCATCATCAAGAGATGCAGAGGAATGTTAATAGTTGAGCTGCCCCAAGGGACTGAACGGATAGCTGTTCCCTCTGTCCTTGCGGATAGCTGTTCCCTCTGTCCTTGCGGAGTGAGTGGGGCATGCCTGTCCTTGTCAGAGCAGGCGTACTTGGTGAAGTTCGACCTCTACATGTTCCTTCCAGGGGTCGGGACAGAGGAGATGTGCGGCGCCGTGTGGCGCGTGGTGAAAGGAAGGGGTCAGTGTTTGGCCCAATTCCGCGCGGCGTACTTGAGCCACGGTTGCTGGGCTTGTGCTAGCTTGGTTGTCATGGGCCGCCCGAATGGTCAACTAATCGATGTCTTGACATACCCTGGATATCATAATCCCGACAAATAGCTATGTTTTCTTTTATTCACTCCTCACAGTCGGTAAGATCCATGTCTGATGGGTGGACAATGAGCTAATCGAGATATCTATTTTACGTGTGTGGCTACATGTTTTTCTTTTTATCGTCGGACAAACAAAATGAAGCCTTCTACTCTCTCCATACCTTTTATCTACCGTTCTAACTTCCCGAGAAGTCAAACGTACTTAATTTTGACTAAATATATATAAGAAAATATTAATACTTATGGTACATAATTAATATCATTAGATAGATCGTTGAATATATTTTTATAATAAATTTATCTAAACATACAAATGTTGCTAATATTTTATACAAATGTAGTCAAAGTTGATAAGATTTGACCCACACGTTTCCCATAGCGACAAACATAAAGAGATAGAGGGGGTATATTTTTTATTACTATGTTTCAAACACATGTTTTAAAACTTTCCTATGTTTTTTCAATCATCTGTTCTGTGCATCATTCCTATATTTTTTTTCTATTCTTGTATTTTTTATTCCTTTGTTCCAAAGATCCAAATCTAATTGAAAATGACCATAGATATTGGAATATCTCTTTGATTGCTACGATATGTTTTTGGCCAGGGTTAGTTTCCTCTAGCAGCAGTTCGGCAGGAAGCAGACATCAAATCATTTAATCTACATACATTGCATACAGAGCTTCATGTTTATACCATTTTTTACTGTTTCAGTGCAGTCATTTCGTCTATGTACACATTTGAACGACTAATCTTTTCCTTGCTGTTCAACAAGGCGCCGAAGAATCCAAAGCTGAGTCAACCCAGGCCATTGTCGTCCACTGTGGTTTCCACTTCACTTGTGATGCCTCCTCCCATTGCAGCTAATGGCCCGCGCAAACTGCAGCACGCAGCACCGGTTCGCCTTCTCGCCGATGCGCAAGGAATCGTCTTTGGAGAGGTCATCAGGGCCCTTGATGGCGATGTGATCATCGTCTTGCGTCTCCCGTAGGAGGTCTCTGAGCTTCCTTTGTGGGGCTGGCGGCTTCAGTGGTTCAGCCTTCAGGATCGCCCCCAGCGTCGGTAGATTGTGGGGTGCACGTAGCGTGGTCCGGCTGGTTCGTGATGTGAACGATCTCGATGGGGTCAGATCTAATGACGAAGAAAATAAATGACACCGGCTGTCATGAATTTTTAAATGGAAATTGAGTTTTGTTACCGATTTACATCTGTCAAAGGGCAGTGCCACTGCATATATTGTTACCTCCGTTGACACTGTAGAAATCATCTTCACAGTCTGATTCAAACCAAGGGGTGGCCTCAAAGAATGTCTCATCTCTGCTAGTGCCTGGAAATTTTTTTGTCAGGCAACCAACTACATGCGGAAAATGATGGAAACCTAAAATCATGATCACAGTTCTGGACATGGCCAATGGCCATGATAACGACATGAAAGTTGGAATACTATATGATCATTGTTGCAACCGTGGAAAACTGTACACAACCAAATCATGATCACAATTCGGTCCGGGGCTCTAGGTTAGAAGGCTTCCACATCATTGATAGAGTACACACTAAAAGATAGCAGTTGAAAGAACTATCTAGAAGGCTAGCAACGAGGGAGTCGCTGGTTCAGTTTTCTTTGTAGCTTCTCTTTCCTCCAGGTAGGATTCATATATACTGATCTATACGTATAAGAGCAAGTATAATAACAGGCTATAAGCCGACTAAATACTGAGGTGCAGGAGAGAGGGGAGGAGAGAGAGGAGAAGCGGGCTGTAAGCTTATAGCCGGCTTGGGCACAAGAACTAAGAAAGTCTGTGAGAGAGACAAGTGGGTCATGTATTAACTGTAAAGAGCTAACTACTATATGAGTGGGCTAAGAAAAGGCTGCAAGGAACCTTACAGCCAGCAAGCCGACTGTATTATTAGCCTTGCTCTAAATAGCTAGTTGAGTCAGTCTTGTTGGGGATGCCCTTAAGAACTTCTCTCATAGCAATGCTATTAATTACAGCCAGCTGCTGGATATATGGTTCTTTGCAGCCTTCTTCTAACCCATTCATATAGTAGCTAGGTCTTCACTATTAATACATGGCCGACTTATCTCTCACGTAGAGTTTCTTGATTGTTGTGTCTAAGCCTGCTTTGAGCTTACAACCCGCTTCTCCTATCTTCTTCTCCTCAGTATTTTGCCAGCTTATAGCCTGTTATTATACTTGCTCTCTGTGGGTGATATACCCCGGGTACCACAAGATGGTACATGGGCCGCACCATCCGAGGTGGCTCGGCCCGTAAGATCAAGGCGTGCACATCAAGATTACAAGTTGTACTAAATATTGTAATAGTACCAAATAGGATACTTTACTTGTAACCCCCCTCCTCCTCAGTATATAAGGAGAGGCAGGGGTCCCCTACCAGATAGATCCATAGAGGTTAATATGTATACATCTCAATACAATACACTAAAGACACAGGACGTAGGGTATTACGTCGATCAGACGGCCCGAATCTGTCTAAATCGCTGTCTCTGCGCCTTGTGTCGCCATCTGGTTCTAGATCACACGCATCCTACCGATAATCTACCACCACGGGCACCCCCCTCGGTGGACTGCCGACCATATTTCGTCGACAGTGGCGCGCCAGGTAGGGGGCTCCCCTTTAGGGGTTGTGCACGCTGATCCCTGGTGAACCAGATGGCGTAACTCAATATCAACATCCTTCCACGGCAGCTCAGCTTCCTCATGCTGATCCCCGCCGTTTTACACGGTCAAATCGTCGACAACATCAACTCGACATCAACTCGCCGACTACATCGATCTAGATGCCTTTCATCATGAAGTTTGCCAATACCTCATCTAGATCGGTCCTACTCCGTTCAGCGCTGGATGCGGAGTGCCCGGCCCCAAACGCGGCATCCGCACAGGATTCCGACTCCAGCAAGCCCAGCAACGAGCGCTACCGCTGTAGATTGCAGCAAGCTAGCAACCAACATGCCAGTTGAGGCTTTCCCTGGAGCAAGTCAACCACGTCACCGCGATCTATCCGAAGTCCGATCAGCAATGGACTCGTCAAATTCGGCACGCAACGATAGCACGCAACGATGGGCGATGCTAGCCATCTGCGTGTCTGTATCAACACGAACAAGGATCCACAATCGGACATGCAAGCCAATTACGAATAGCTAGGATACTTGCACGTGCATGTGCACGTATGTATCTATCGTGCATACATATACAGGAATACACTCCAAGCACGGCTCGTTGACCCATCCAAGCGGGCCGATCGAGCGGCTCTGCTGAGCTCTGACCACGTCTCGAGCGGCTCCACCGAGCTCCGACCACGTCGACCACCAGACCACGTTGCAATGATGATCGCCGCGAAGAACGGCGCTACGACAATCGCGACCACAGTCATGACGACAAGTCGAAAAGCTCGAGGACCGGACAACTTCATCGCCAACGACACGTCAAGCCATCTCTCGAACATCGCAACACGCCGACTACACCCACCGGTCGTCAATAAAGCTAAGTATTATTTTTAATTGAAATTTTCTTCGATCATCATATACCTCCGCCGACCACCCTTAGGGTGCGCTCTGCGTCGAATTTTCTCCATACATACAATCCAAAACATGTATAAGTTTTTACAACGGTTCGCCGATACGTTTTCCTTCCTGCTTGAGAATCCCAGAGCCGGCACTGTCTCCGGCTCCACCTCACGCGTGCATGAGAGTACGCCCTCTACGCTACGGGTAGTCGGCAGTCGCTCCCTGGTAACACTGGCACTCTACGCGCGGCAGCGTTCCGTACCTCACGCTATGAGATGTTGGTCAGCCCAGGGCTGGCGCAATCTTCAGGACAGGTTAATACATCGCGCTACGCCACTACACAACAAAAGGGCTAAAAACAGCTAGTGTTATTTTTCGAATATTACACCAAGTATAATTCATCGCCAATCGAACACCAAGTGTTTACTTCACCTCCTACAGAGAGGTCAATATATTTCGTACATCATCATGTACTACCGCTCTCCGTGTTTATTTTTCAGGAACACAGTTCGGTCAGCGAGCTCATGCTTCAGGGTTCGCCAAGACCACTACGGTGCTCGAGGACTCTGGCCAGACCACGCTCGTGATCGGGGACTCTGGCCAGACCACGCTTGTGCTCGGGGACTCGCCAGACCACTCTTGTGCTCGGGGACTCGCCAGACCACTCCGTGCTCTGGGATCCTCGGGGACTCGCCAGACCACTCCGTGCTCTGGGACTTCTGGCCAGACCACTCCATGCTCGGGGACTGCCTCGATCACTCTCCGACCACGGCTCGGGGACTTCGTCACTCGCTCCTCGACCTGTGCTCGGGGACTGCCTCGATCACTCTCCGACCACAACTTTGGGACTTTGTCGCTCGTTCCTCGACCTGTGCTCGGGGACTACCCCGACCACTCTCCGACCACGGCTCGGGGACTTTGCATCTCGACTACATGTGACTGGCAACTCGCATATAGTTGGGATATTTTTTCTCACTTAGACCTTGCTACAAGGCTCGTACCTCGCCTTCCAGCAAGCTCGGGGACTACATCGGTACGATGCACCTGTCGGTGCATCTCGTATCGCCTGTACGACGATTGGGTTCTCAATTTAACTGGGAATTCTTTTTAGACCCTGGCACCACGTGCCTAAGTCACCTACTACCAGGCTCGGGGACTAAGTGGGCACACTTCACCTTGTGGTGAATGTGTTTGTTTTTCGACCACTACGCCTCTGATGATCAAAGATGCTACGCTTCAAGACGCACTTACATTTCTTTTCAGAAATACAAGTGGGCACACTTCCCAGGACGGAAATCTTTTTCTTTCTTCTTAAGAGCGCCATACATTCTTCGGACAACCTCCTTCTCCGGCGACAATGGTGGTCGGAGATGTCAAGAACTCAAGCCTCACTGTTTGGAGAAGGTTAAAATGGCGTGTCGCACCAGAATACATGGCGCTCGGGGACTAGCTGTGGGGGATATACCCCCGGGTACCACAAGATGGTACATGGGCCGCACCATCCGAGGTGGCCCGGCCCGTAAGATCAAGGCGTGCACATCAAGATTATAAGTTGTACTAAATATTGTAATAGTACCAAATATGATACTTTACTTGTAACCCCCCTCCTCCTCAGTATATAAGGAGAGGCAGGGGTCCCCTACCAGATAGATCCATAGAGGTTAATCTGTATGCATCTCAATACAATACACTAAAGACACAGGACGTAGGGTATTACGTCGATCAGACGGCCCGAACCTGTCTAAATCGCTGTCTCTGCGCCTTGTGTCGCCATCTGGTTCTAGATCACACGCATCCTACCGATAATCTACCACCACGGGCACCCCCCTCGATGGACTGCCGACCATATTTCGTCGACACTCTCTGATCCATAATGAGAATGGTTCAACCACCGATGGAGATAATCGTGCACAAATTCGCAAAGGCCCATATTCCTGTTTGCATTAATAAAGGAGATTGCACATATTCCTACAACTAGGCCCGTATTTCTATCTGCAAATAAATGAGAATGCACATGTTCCCATACTCTAGCATCATCAAGAGATGCAGAGGAATGTTAACAGTTGAGCTGCCCCAAGGGATAACATGATGACATTGTTCTTTTACTATGGGTCCTGATGCTTTTTTCCCCTTATAGAACACATGCTCAATTAGAACATAGAAACATGGGCAAGCTGGTTCTGCTTTTGGGTACACACATGTGAATGAACTACAGTGGTCCACTGTTGGACAGGATCAGCGGCATGGGCCGTTGGGGTTTGGTGTCAAAATTTATGAATGATATATGACATTTTTAAAATTTTATTCACACTTGGAAGTACTATAAACCTCTACTGCATACAGTTGTTGAACAGAGTGTCATAACATGCATATGGATTTAGCCAGTTGTTAGAAAGAATAATGCGGTGGAAATTTGAAATTTTTGTCAAGGAATCCTAAATACCATGCCACCTATAGGCTATAGGTTAGCTACTAAACATTTCCCGTGCTATCATTTTTTCCGGGTGTCATTGAAAACAGCAAAAAAAAAAAAAAAAAAAACTTGGCCTGCAAGGGGTCATGACTGCACCCTCGGTCCATACACAGGGAGACGTTACCCGTGAGAAGGGCCAATCTCTTTACCTGTGCTTTGGTCTGGGGCGAGCGAGGGGATTTTTTTGCTCTCACCCTGAAATTTGCTCCCATGGGAGTTCAAACTCGCGTGCCGACCGCCAGAACAGCTTAACCACTTGATTTAGCATCCTTTGGCTTACTAAAAAAGCATGGAAGGAATAAATAATTTTTGAATAATTAGCCTGCATAAAGAAAAAGAAGAAAAAAAATCTTGTGTATGGTCCGTCAAATACACTTACGCCACTATTCGGATTTAAGGTAGAGTAAGAAAAAAACTCACCGGCGTATACTAAAATATTCTTAGCCTCTGGTAATCTGGTTCATTTAACAAAACTTCAGAAATCAGTGTTATTTTTCCCTTTTCCCCGTCCGCAGTGACTGAACACTCTTTACATAGCAGAAATACTACCCTAAAATCATTGCTAACCATAGCCAAAGCACAAACATTGCATGCCCAAAATATTTCTATGATGCAAGAACAAAGAACACTCTTCGATTCACACAGATACACAAGAAGTGCAACAGAGCGAGAAGACAACGTTACCGTCATCGATGTTTCCCATGCCGGTGTCCGGCGCGACCTGCCTGCTGTTGGAGCCGGGTCCTCCTCCATCAACCTTCCGCTCTCCATTCTGCCATGGAGCAGCGGTGCCCTTCTTGGCCTTGCTACAACTCTTGCCTCTGCGAAACGTCATGCCTCTGCGTTCCGTACCCTTGGACGGCTACCGTGGAAGGTCAAACATGAGGTGATCTCACAGGAGATGTGAGCTAGAGAGATAGAGCTAGTTGACTCAGAAGGAAATTATATATAAAAAAATAGGGTGATCTTACAGGAGATGTGAGCTAGAGAGATAGAGCTAGTTGACTCAGAAGGAAATTATATATAAAAAATAGGGTGATCTTACAGGAGATGTGAGCTAGAGAGATAGAGCTAGTTTACTCAGAAGGAAATTGTATATAAAAAATAGAGAGGCAGAGTGGACCATTGGGCTTGATACTAGGCAAAGCAGCAGGATAAACGGATCTGACTCGTGGTCTCGTGGTGTGTGCAAGAGACGAGATGCAACTCTCTCGTTGAGTGTGTAGGAGTTGCAGATTGGGCAAGGGATTGGATGGAACATGAGATGGATTGATATTGGGAGCCAACGCTCCGTTCTGCAGAATTGACGAATATATGGACAGAGACAGCAAACCACTTAGCAAGACAGTAGGGACCGGTTCGGGTAACTGAAAAACTGCTCGATGAATTGGCCACGAAAAATGTGCTCGCAAAACTTTGCAGATGATTAGGAAATCACAACCGCATCAAATTCTGATTCTTTTAACCTCTCAATGCACACTAGTAAAATGTTGCAACTCTTTTTTTTTCTTTTCTTTCTTGGAGGAATGCAACCCTGATGTCTTTCTTATATCGAGGATGAAACTCCAATCTTTTACACTCCAAATTCTGAAACTGCAGCTCTTGTACTGTGCAATCCGGCCCACACCAAAATTGTGATATCATAAAGCTAAACTTTCCAATTCCCCTCTTCTTTGGAATTGTTATATGTCCTGCTCATCTTTGGAACTAAGATTTCGGAAAGCAGGTAAACATCATTGCACCAAGACAAGCTGATTGAAGTGGATATTCCACTTGGGAAGAAGAGAAAAAAAATGGACAATAAGTAATACTTCAAGAACACATGATGGAAATACAGATGGACGACATATAGAAACTTAAAATTCACATAATGCCATTTCCATTCCAGAAAAATGGAAATACAAGTGTTCCAAAGTAATAGACATAGAACAAGAAAACAAAATGAACACAAGATTCAGAAGATACTAAATTCGTAGCGGCCGCTACAGTGGCCACAATAGTGGTAGCGGCACCTTGTCGCTACCGCCCTGGACATAGCACTCTTGGAAATTAACAACCGCTATTTGGCGTAGCAGGCCGCTATAGCGTTCGCAATTTTGCGTAGCAGGATGCAGTAGCAGGCTAAGTCAAAGTTTGTGACTAGTAAAATTGTAACTAATTCTGAGTCTCAACATAAGTATATCGTTGATGCACACTTTCATATCTCTATTCAATGAAGAGTGGGCCCATTTGTTGCAAAATTAATTAATGATGAGCCACTAAATCAATGGAGGACATTATGTTTGTTTTTTTAAAGTTATCCAACACTACCTTGGGCATGACACTGATGCTTACTCCAAGTTAGGCTAGACAAAAAACTTGTTGAGCTGACTCGGTGGCTCGTTCTAAAAGTGCTCCGATTGAACTCATTTTTCTTTTAAAATAAAAAGGAGTTGATTTTGAGTGACTCGAGACTTTGGCTCGGCTCGTTAAGCGTGGTTTGATGTTCGGTCTCAAATTACTTAGAAGGCTATGATAATAAGATTATGTCAATTTCTAAGAAAGCTCAAAAAAGTGTATTTGGCTTATTTACAAGAATGCATAATGCATGGTCCAATACTTGTGTCCTAATTGAGCATGATATGGTGGGGTTTCAAGGATCTTTCTTCTTTTCTGATTCTTGGTTAAGTATAGCAGTGCTACACTCTTCAATTAATTTTACCACATCCATGCTGGCATGGGTCACTTCTTTTTCAGGATGTCTTTAAAGTGTCTAGCATAAGTTGGTACCTGCATAGCATAACGGCATATGCACATAAAGTTTTTAGATTATCTCAACAAATTTTTTGAGTTGCTCGTCCACGGATGGTTTGTGGTTGCGAGTGGGAAACGACAACACCTCATTGTTGTAGAATTCATGAGAGATGTCTTCATTTTGTCCTTTTTGTACTTTTGGTGTTTCTTCCTCTACTACATCAAATGTAGTTTTCTTGCTTGTTGGGTTAGGATGTGGTGGATCACGAGTAGAGCTACCACCTCTCGTGGTCACTGCATTTACCTTCTCTCTATGGCTAATTGCAGGATGAACTAGAATTGCAGATCCGAACTTCGCTAATTGAGTTTCTAGCATTCTATTAAAACTAAGTTGATCTTTCATGGTAGAGGAAAAACCTCCAAATTTAGCATGAATATTTTCAAGGGTCTTATCATTCTCATGCAATTAATCTCTTACTAATGTTTCCATTTATTTTGGCTTGACCAAGAACAAGATCTCTAAACGAAGGTTAAGTACTATAAACATTATTGGAATTGTCACCTCCGTTGGAGCGTTGATTCCATCCTTGGTATTGTTGTGGAGATGGCAAATACCCACTGGTGTCATTGAAGACAAAATTTAATTCCTTCCTAGATTCGGGGCAATCATCCCCTAAGTGACCATGCCTTCCACATACCATGCATGATGATGCGTCACATGTTGCTTGCGCGGAGGCATAGTACTCAATTGCAACACAGTCTTTCTTCCAATTGAACTCTCCTCTAGATTCTTTAGGAGAAAATCCATTTTTGACAAGCATAAGGAAAATGGACCATCGGCCCATTTAGTTTGGATTTTGGTGTTTGATGATCAACATGACCAAGTTGGACTAAGGTGTTTCAAGTGTTTCTTTTATAGTCCAATAGGGTGCAAACGTAACTTGGATGGAGGTGACATGGTGATCCGATGATCAACACCTCAAGCAAGACCTTAGAAGCATCATGGAAGACCTAGAAGATCAAGCAAGTCCAAGCCACGAAGGGTGGAACCAAGCCGGACGCAAGAATCACGAAGAAACGAAGAAATCAAAGGGCTGCAGTGGAGTTGGACCAAGTCATATATAGAGTCGGACTATATTTGATAGGTACATATATAGGCGTCGTACCAGTTTGCTCTAGTCTGACCCAGCAGCGAACCTAGGCAGCGCAGCGTCCAGCGAGCATTAGACCACTTTGGAGAAGGAGTCGGACTATATCGGATTACTGTTCACCAAAGGGAGTTGTATGTGAGAGTCGGACCAGGAAGTTGTATGTGAGAGTTGGAGTATATATGACAAGTAGGACCTGTCCAACCCATACAACAACAAGCAGCAGACGCGCCCCCAATGGTCAGTTAATGGCTATATCTAACATAACCATTTGTGACAGTTGGACCGAAGCAAACTAGTTTGACGGTACTATAGCTACTAGTCCGACGGTACGCAAAAAAAGCCTTCCAAGTTTCCAACGATTCTCTTTGCAATGGGGCTATAAATATGAGTTGCAGCCGACCAAATAAGGGGTGGAGTAGTGAGGAAATATATCAAGGGTGTTAGCTCCACTATCTTAGCACTCTCCACATGCATAGTGCTTAGCAAAATATTTGGTGATTAGCATAGGTGCTTTGCGAAGTGCTTAGGTTAGTTAGTCCTCGTTCATATGTGCTTGCTCTAGGTTTAGGTCTAGTGTTTAGTGAGGTTTGTATAGCTCTTACCACTCGGTGCTTGCGCGCATTATTGTTGTACTTGGCGAGGCTTATAAGTCTTGCGAGGCCACACCAACTGTGTTTGTAGTGTGGTCGCCACCATGTACGGAGGGAACAAGGCACGCGAAATTTTGGTCAGAAGCTTGATAGTGCAGAAGGCGGGGAGTATCTAGGAGAGGCTTTCTGAAAGGCATGCTGGAGCCCCACTTGCGCGTGGGAAAGGTCTGAGGCTATCCACGGGCTTACCTGACTAGGAGCTTGGCCCTTGTGAGAGGCTGCAATGAGAACTAGGAGGGAGCTTACGTGATTCTCGATACCTCCATAAAAATAATAGAGTCATCGATGAGAGCATCTTTAGCTTCTGCATTTATGTTGTAATCTTGGTTGTGTGCTTTACCTTTCCTAGCTTAGTTGATAGTATAGTTGATAGGATTGGAACCTAAGTTGTATAATTATTTTGCGGTAGAGATAGCAACACATCTAACAGAACCATAGTTGTACATTTAGATAGTTTAATTAATTTCAAAGATTTTGCTAAGGTTCAAATTAGAGGTCATAGTTTAGAAATAGAGTTTTAAGTTGCCTAATTCATCCCACTCTTAGGCGTCACAGTTCTTACAAGTGGTATTAGAGCCAGTTGGCCTATTTTTGGACCTTTGGCTTCACCGCCGTTGAGCCGACGTCATTTAGAGAGGGAAGGATGGATACCTCTAGGTCTCTGCACTTTGACAACATGAATTTCCCCTGCTATAGTGCTAGAATGGCTTGCTACCTAGAAGTATTTGATCTAGGTTCTTATAGAGTCACCCGAGATGGGATAAAACCCCTAAAGAAACCGATAAACCCACGGCGAGTGATGAAAAAGAAATTCATGTCAATTCTAGAGCTAATTTTTTTTTGTTTGATCTTTTAGCATGGAAGTTTTTAACCAGGTGTTCATATTAAAAATTGCAAATGAAATTTGGTTAAAATTATATGAGCTCCATGATGGCACAAGTAATGTCCGTGAGCAAAAATATTGCCTAGCTAAACAAAGTTATGATTCCTTTAAAATGAATGAAAATGAGCTTGTTCGTGATATGTATTCTCAATTGAATCTAATTATCAATCGTCTCAATTCTATAGGATTGTCAAAGCTACGTAATGCGGACATTGTGAGGAAGATCATCTCCGTGCTACCACATAGCAAATATGTAAGCATCATCACTATCCTCCAGAACATGGAGGACTTGAGCAATATGACACCAGCCATTGTCATTGGCAAATTGGTGGCATTTGAGATGTCACGCAAGATGGGTCAAGAAGAATCTGCTTCATCAAGGAAAGGCATTGCTCTCACATGTGGTGACTAAAAGAAGATGAAGAGCAAGCAAGTTGAGACAAGCTCAAGCTCAAGCTCCTCAAATGAAGGTGATGATGATGAATCAAGTGACTGTCGACAAAATATGGTTGGCAGTCTACCTAGGGGTATGCCCAAGGTAGTAGATTGTCGGCAGACAGATGCACAAGCCACAAACAAGACGGTGACGCAAGACAGACACGAGGTTTTATCTAGGTTCGGCCACCAAGAAGGCGTAATACCTATGTCCTGCGTCTGATTTGTATTGCTGTATGTCAATGAGAGATGATTTTTAGAGGGGTCCCCTGCTCGCCTTATATAGTCTAGGCAGCAGGGTTACAGATCTAGAAACTAATTCTAGCCAGTTAAAATTGCCATATGTGGCCGGATAAGGATTCCTATTCTAACCGACTAGGATCTTGCTTGATCACCAAATCTGCCTTGACTCCTTGCGCGGGACTCCGATCAGGTTGGCCGGGCCGCGCGTCGTCTTTTGGTGGACCGGACCCACTGACCCGGGCCGGCCCAAGCCTAGCTGTAAGGGTATAGGGGTTAATACCCCCACAGCTAGTCCCCGAGCACCATGTATTATGCTGCGACACGCCATTTTAACCTTCTCTGACAAGTAAGGCTTGAGTCCTTGACATCTCTGACCACCGTTGTCGCCGGAGAAGTAGGTTATCCAAAGAATATATGGTGCTCTTAAAAAAAAGAAAAAGATTTCCATCCTGTGAAGTGTGCCCACTTGTATTTCTGAAAAGAAATATAAGTGAATCTTAAAGCGTAGCATCCTTGATCATTAGAGGTGTAGTGGTCGAAAAGTAAACACATTCATCGCAAGGTGAAGTGTGCCCACTTAGTCCTCGAGCCTGGCAGTAGGTGACGTAGGCACGTGGTGCCAGGGTCTAAAAAGAATTCCCAGTTAAGTTGAGGACCCAATTATTGTACAGGCAATACGAGATGCACCGGTAGGTGCATCGTACCGATGTAGTCCCCGGGCTTGCTAGAAGGCGAAGTATGAGCCTTGTAGCAAGGTCTAAATAAATGTCTCTCAACTGTATGTGAGTACAAATCACATGTAGCCGAGAAAAACGATCTCCGAGCAGTGGTCGGGACAGTCCCCGAGCACGATAGTAATCCTTACAATCAGTCAAAGCATAAGGGTCGATTAAATAAACACGTTCATCGCAAGGTGAAGTGTGCCCACTTAGTCCCCGAGCCTAGTAGTAGGTGACGCAGGCACGTGGTGCCAGGGTCTAAAAAAAGAATTTCTATTGAAGTTAAGAATCCAATCGTCGTGCAGGCGATACGAGATGCACCGGCAGGTGCATTGTACCGTTGTAGTCCCCGAGCTTGCTGGAAGGCAAAATATGAGCCTTGTAGCAAGGTCTAAATAAATGTCTCTCAACTGTATGTGAGTACAAATTATATGTAGCCGAGGAAAGCGATCTCTGAGCAGTGGTCGGGACAGTCCCCGAGCACATTAGGAGCCTAAGCAGTCCCCGAGCACGGCAGTGGTCGGAGCAGTCCCCGAGCACGGTAGTGGTCTGGGCAGTCCTCGATCACGGCAGTGGTCTGGTCCATCCTTGAGCACAAGACATGCAGCAAAAAAACAAATGCCGCTTGTATTATTATTTGGTGTATTTATTTATCTCCTTACTCTGTCAAGTCCAATCTGACATGTCTGGTCAAAAAAGCAGACGGATATAACACGTCACTCTGTCTTCTTGCTCTTTCTGGCAAACAGTCGCTTGGCACCTATATGGAGGTGCGTCAGTGTGGGCCCTCTCACATTATCGACGAAGAGGCGCATACACTGGTAACGAAGGGGCGCGTTTATTGGCGTAGATCTCAAGGTTGTGAAAACAACCGTCTGCGGCGTGTGCGCACGTCTCCCAAGAATCTCGGGCGGACGAAACGACGGAGCTCTTGGTTATTTATAATATAGAACTGGTAAGTTACTTTTTACCGATCCCCATTGTCATTCGCCGCCGCAACCTTCTTTTTCCTCTTGCCGAACCCTATTCCTCCAAAAATCATCACCAATCCCCCCTCCACCGCATCCACCCCTTTAGCAAGGGCAGATTAATGGCGAAGAGAGATGCCTAGAAGAAAGGTGGAGTCATGGCGAAGGAGTGGTGGAAGTCAAGGAGCAATGAGTAGACCATCGAAGACCTCGTCGCCATGGGAGTGCTCCACAACAAGGCACTCATGGGATGGCGTGCGCCGGAAGGAGAAAGCTTCCCCGATCCACAACCAGGTGAGATTGTGGTTTTCGAGGATTTCTTCAAGCGGGGTTTTGGGGTTCTAGTGCACCCTTTCCTTCAGGGGCTCTGCTTGTATTACAAGATTAGAATTTGCAATCTGCATCCCAACTCGATTCTTCTTGTCTCCACCTTCATTCATCTTTGCGAAGCCTATGGTGGCTTCCAGCCCCATTTCGACCTCTTTCACCATCTGTTCTGTCTGCGGAAGAAAGGGAGCGGCGGCTCGAAGATAGCCGGAGGCGTATACCTCAATCTGTGTGACGGTATGAAGGCCCAGTACTTGCACTGCCCCTAGAACACCTCACTAGACGAATGGTACAAGAAGTGGTTCTACATCCATGAAGAACCAAACACGATCACCCTATGCGACGTGGGGTTGATTTCGGAGAAGAAGAACAGCTGGTCGGAGAAGCCCGAGCACTTGGAACAGATCGCAGAACTGCTTGGGATGATCCCGCGTGGGAAGCTGGACGGTCCAAGCGTGGTCAGGAACTTCATCAGCCGAAGGATCCAGCCCTGCCAGAAGAGGGTACATCCTAGCTATGAATACCAGGGGAGCGCAGATCCAACGAGGACTAGAAAAGAGGCGCTCGACAAGATCGAAGTCAAGGCTAGGATTGGGGAGCTATTCAACCTAGCCGATCCTAATTGTGTCAGGTTAAGCGACATCGAGCACGCCTTCAAGCTGGCCCGACCTCCCCCAAAGGTAAATGATGCTTCCTTGTACCTGTAGAGTTATGTTGTAACAAAAAAATGACTGTGTTGTCGTCATTATATTTCCCAGAGTAATGGTCATGATAGGGCAGCAGTGTTCGTGTCTCCACCCCCTGGTGTGGATTGGCCGCAAGCTGCCGGCCCAATCGCCCAGACCAATGCCAGGACCGAAGACGTCGACTGGGCGGTACTCGGGGTTGGGGTGGAGGTAACGGCCAGGGCTGCTGGCAAGCGGCCGGCGGCCAGCGAACATCGTCAGGCCATCTTCCCCCATTCAGACGATGAAACAGAGGATGCAGACATCTTTCGACTCATCCCCCAAAAGTGGAGAAGACAAATGGAGTCGACAAAGCAGGGTGGCTCCTCTGTACCAGCAGGGATCGCATCATCGACCACTGCAACACAGAGGATAAGCGGAGGAAGGGTCGAGCACCAAACCCCGGCGCCAGTACTGGTCATGGAAAAAGACTCGATGGAACCCGCCGAGCATGTGGAGCAGATGCGGTCGAAGAGACGCTCCTTCGCCACGTCATTCCGTGCTTCCAAGCTGTAAGTATCTATAACCTTGATGTAAGCTTATAATTTGTATTGAATACTATTGTCTTCTGAACTTTTCTCTGGTATATTAGGTCGGCGTCCACCGAAAATCCCGACCAGCTAGCCGGGTGCGGCATGACTTCGCCAGCAATGGCGAAAAAAATTGCCCAGCAGCCAGCCGTGGAGGAACCTATGGAAGAAAATCCACCGGCACCTCAGCAGATGAGCGGCCAGACGACAGTCCCCGGGCAACTGGTCAAGAAGAGAGCCGAGCCAAGTACAAGTGCTCCGAGCACTAACCTTGCTGAGGGGGACACTTCGGCGCCAAGGGGACGAGACCAAGCCGAGGAGCAGCAGTCGGAGGTGGCACAGAGCACGCTTGCCGATGCTACGGCTCATGGGAAAGCCATAGTGGTCGTAGAGACTACAAACTCCAGACCAACGCCACCTCCTAAACAAGAGGCCAAAGAGGACGAAGTAGAAGAGATCCTAGGTCGTCCCTAAGACAAACGACAACATGTATATGTGTCGCGCTGGTGGAATGACGAGTGGGTTATGCATGAAGAAATCCCAGAGGTCGAAGAGACCCTAAAAGTTGAATGAGCGGCAAAGCGTCTGGTGACAGAAGTCTAGGTATGTTTGGCTTGACCACTTGATCCTGCTATTTAGTCGAACTGTCTGACTTAGTTTGTTTATATATAGGACTTGATGAAGACCGCAAAGTATCGAAAGAGGTGCTTCGACTAGATTGAGGGAATCACGGCCAACAATAGAGAACTGGCGATCGAGGTGGAATGCTTGCGCCGCCAACTTGAAGCCGCCAACCAGGAGAGGACGGAGCAAGAGGCACAGTACCAAAACTTGGTTGGCTAGCTCAGTAACAAAGAGCAGGAAAAAACAAGTAAGTTTTCATCTTATCATAGCAAGTGCAGGACATGTGTTGTTGCATTGTTGGTAGTGACAGCTATAGTGCAGGCTTAGAAGCCAAAGTAACCCACCTCTAGGAGGAGAATAGCCATGTGACCGCAGAGTGTGGTCGCCTGAAGGAGGACAACGAGAAACTGGCGCGCAACCAGTCTCAACTCTAGGACCACACAAACAAGATGAAGGAGGAACTGAAAAGTAAGTGTTCCAAACCACCTTTCTCATTCTGTTGCCCGCCTTATCTTGTCGTGCCATTACATTTTGATGTCTTGTACGGTTTGCAGTTTTAAAAGTCAATGCCAAGAAACATCTAGAAGCCGTGATGAAAGATCGTGATGGCTGGAAGGCACGATGCCTAGAGACCATCGAGGATTGGGATACATGGAAGAACCGGTGCTAGGAAGTGGCAACTGGCATTTTGCCCATCCTCGACCTTATCGACCCGGCGCTCACAGAGGAAGAGCCAAGGACGCCCCAGCTCGGACTGGTCGAGAGATGTAGAAAAGCATGGGGATGGTTCCAAGAGTTCGTGAAGGAGGCGGGTGAGTACACGGGTGCCCATGTGCTAAGCATGGTGCGTGCCCACTACCCCCTAATCGATCTCACACGCCTGGAGGCTGGATACCCAAAGACCTAGACAAGGCTGAGGAGCTTCGGATGGCCCAGCTAGACCTGTCGTCAAAGATAATTGGCGACATTAACCTGTGTGGAGGTGGGACGGCACCTGTATAGGGTACGCCATCGACAAGTCAGCTGGAAACGCCATTAGTTGCAAGCCAAATGACGAAGCCTATGGTCTTGACCAGCCAGGCATCGGTGGGGCCATCCCCTTCAGCTCGACCAGCACAAGAGTCCCCGAGACTCGAGTAGGATATCGGAAACAGCGAGCAGTAGGTGCCGCGCGCCCCGACCAGCCAATGTAATAGGCTTAGAGCTATAGAAGGAGGACATAGTTGTGTTATTGTAAACTTAGGCCTCTTCAGGCAAGCTTGTAATAATGTAACTGTATATCATCATAAGCTTGTTTGCTTTGTATAAAACATTTTTAAGCTTAAGACTAATGTTGGTGTACCTAAGTGAGAACATGTTAACATTCTGTTTAATTGTACCATTTTGCTCGACACATCATCCCAAAAAGTTTGTGCGGCCCTAGTTTGCCATGTGGTCAGAGTGTGAGGTGCGTGACCTGTGCACACGTAGACGCGGACAAGTCAAACCAAGGGGGACCTACTGATCACCCATAACGTAGAGAGCGGATCCCATGCACATGTTGGGAGGAACCGGAGACAGGGCCTGCTCCGAAAACCATAGAAGGAGTGGTGGTCGGCTTTTACTGGCTAAGTTAGAATAACCATAAAATTCGAAGTGACACATTAGAGTGGTTGGAGGAATCATAATAGCTTTATTGAAGTAAATTGAAAGTACAAGAGGAGTATATATCTCAATAGTTAAGCATAGAAACGTCTAAGCTTGTCGATGTGCCATGAGTTTGGTACGTCTGTACCATCCAGGTGAGCTAACCTGTAAGACGTTGGTTGTGTGACTTCCTTGATCATGAAGGGCCCCTCCCATGGGGTTGTGAGTTTATGGACACCCGCCTGGTTCGTCTTCCACTTCAGGACCAGGTCGTCGACCATAAAGAACCGCTCTTTAACGTTCTTGTTGTAGTACCTGCGCAAAACAGCAAGGTATTTGGCCGTACATACACAAGAATCGAGTCGCTTCTCTTCTACGCTATTCACTTCTAGCTCCCATACTTCATTGACCTTGCCTTCGTCGAAGTTCTCTACCCATGCTGATCTGAAAGCTATATCTACAGGGAGGACTACCTCAGCGCCGTAAACCATAAAGTATGGCGAGACGCCGGTGTTACGACTGGGCTAAGTTCTAAGGCCCCAGACCATGGCTGGTAACTCTTTGAGCCATCTTCCAGGAGCTTTGTCATTTTCTCTATAATCCTCTTCTTCAATGCATCCAAGATCATGCCATTTGCCCGCTCGACTTGTCCATTAGCTCTAGGGTGCGCCACCAAGACATATTTTACTACTATGCTCCTTTCATCGCAGAAGTCCCAAAAAGCGTTCCCGATAAACTGAGTACCTAGATCAGTGATGATGCTATTGGGTATGCCGAAATGGTGGATGACCTGGTCGAGGAACATGACAGCCTTTTCTGAGGATGCCTGTACCAAAGGCATGTATTCTATCCACTTAGAAAATTTGTCGATCAGCACAAAGACGCATGTAAATTTCCCTGGAGCCAGTTTGAAGGGCCTGATCATATCCAGTCCCCAGCATGCGAAGGGCCAGGAGGCTGGTATTATTTGGATCTCATGTGCTGGTACGTGGATTCTCTTAGCGAAGAACTAACAACCCTCACAATGGCGGACTAGCTTCTCTGCGTCGGCTACTGCTGATGGCCAATAGAACCCTGCTCGAAAAGCCTTACCGACCAGCATTCTTGAGGCCACGTGGTTGTCGCAGGAGCCAGAGTGGATTTGGTCTAGGAGATGTTCGCCATCCTCCTAGGTTATACACTTCATCAAGATTTCCTCCTTTGCGTTCTTGCGCCATAGCTTGCCATCGACGAGCAGGTACTGCTTACTGCGACGCATCAGGCGCTCATTTTCTGTCCGATCAGTGTAACCGCTGCCATCTGTTAGGTACTTGATGAAAGGTATTCTCCAGTCAGGCTCATGAGTGGTCAGAGGCGGCTCGGCGGTGCTTGACGCCGGAACCGTAGCCACCAATTGCTGGTCTGGGGGCTTATCTGCCGTGGAATCTTCCTCTTCGATGGAAGGCGTGAGCAGGTCTTGGACGAATACGCCATGTGGGATTTTGGCTCGAGATAATCCTAACTTTGACAGTGCATCCGCTACTTGATTCTTGTCCCAGACCACGTGTATGTACTCGATGCCATAGAACCTGCCTTCTAGCTTTCTTATCGATTTGCAGTATGCATCCATCTTTTCGATGGTCGTGTCCCAGTCCTTGTTGAGTTGGTTGATGACCAAAGCAGAGTCTCCATAGACGTAGAGATGTTTAACGCCAAGCTCAACCGCAATGCGCATACCATGTAGGCATGCTTCATACTCGGCAGCATTATTAGATGCTGGGAAATAAATCCTGAGGACATACCGGAGCTGCTCCTTGGATGGTGACACGAAAAGGACTCCTGCTCCCGCACCGTCAATGTTGAGAGAGCCATCGAAGTACATCGTCCAATACTCGTTGGATCTCGGAGAGGCAGGCGTGCTTAAGTCTGTCCACTCGACGATGAAATCGACGAGTGCCTGAGACTTGATTGTAGTACGGCTTGCAAATTCCAAGGAGAAGGGGCATAGCTCCATTGCCCATTTAACGATGTGCCCATTCGCATCCTTGTTGCTAATGATGTCTCGTAGAGGGTACTCAGTCATGACCACCACACGGTATCTGTTGAAGTAATGTTTCAACTTTCGGGATGTTATCAGTATGGCGTAGATCAACTTCTAAATCTATGGGTACCTGGTCTTGGACTCATTAAGTACCTCACTGATGAAATAGATTGGCTACTGTACCTTGTAGACATGGCCGGGCTTGTCTCACTAGACCACCATGGCCGTGGAGACCACTCGATTAGTAGCCACAATGTAAAGCAGGAGTGTTTCGTCTTCTCTAGGAGCGGTGAGGACCGGAGGTGATGTAAGGTATTGTTTCAGTTGTGTGAAGGCAGCATCTGCTTCCTCGACCACTCAAACTTTTTGGATGCTTTGAGTAGTTTAAAGAACGGTAATCCTTTTTCGCCTAATCTTGATATGAAATGGCTGAGGGCGGCCATGCATCCGATAAGCTTCTGAACATCCTTCACCTTTTTGGGTGGCTTCATGTCCAAGACAGCTTTGACTTTCTCAGGGTTAGGGCATATGCCATCGTAACTGACGACGTTGCCGAGTAGTATGCCAGAAGGAACACCAAAGATGCATTTTTTGGGTTTAATTTCCAATGGAATGTGTTAAGGGCTGCAAAGGTGCGTTCTAGGTTGCCAACAAGGGTATGTGCTTCCTTTGTTTTAACAACTATATCATCAACATAAGCCTCGACGAGGTCGTCTTTTATCTCGTCTTTGAGGCAGGCCTATATAGCGCGTTGGTAGGTAGCCCCGGCGTTCTTTAGCCCAAACGACATGGTCGTGTAGCAGTAGGCGCCGAAAGGTGTGATAAAAGATGTCTTGATATGGTCGTCCTTTTTGAGAGCGATCTGGTGATAACCAGAGTAGCAATCGAGAAAGGAAAGCAGCTCGCAACCGGCAGTTGAATCTATGACCTCGTCTATGTGAGGTAAGCCGAAGGGGTCCTTAGGGCAGTGTTTGTTGAGATCAATGTAATCAACGCACATTCTCCATTCATTATTCTTTTTGTGTACAAGAACCGGGTTGGCTAACCACTTCGGATGATACACTTCTTTGATAAATCCAACTGCCAAAAGCCATGTAACTTCTACCCTAATTGCCTCCTTTTTGTCGCGAGCGAACCATCGTAGCTTCTGCTTGATAGGTTTGGCCTTGCCATTGACATTCAAGGAGTGCTCGATCAAGTTCCGAGGTACACCGGGCATGTCGGTAGGTTTCCATGCGAACACATCCATGTTGCTCCTCAAGAACCAGACAAGCATGTCTTCCTATTTGGGATCCAGGTTGGCCCCGATAAGGCCGTTTTGCTGGGATCACCGTCGACCAGCTAGATCACCTTGTGCTCCTTGGACTTGATGTTCTTGCATGGAGCCTCGAGCTCTGGGATCTCCAGGTGGTCGGTCGAGGTCGTCTTGGCATCGAGCATGGTCTCGACCATGCGAATAGAGAGGTCGTGAGCCTCTACTATTTTGAAACTGTCATCTTTGTAGGTATAAGCTACGTACACATTGCCTCAGAGGGTTAGAACTCCTTTCTTGGTAGGCATCTTGAGCACTAGATACCTGTAATGAGGTATGGCCATGAACTTGGTGAGCGATGGTCGACCAAGAATAGCATGGTAGGTGCCGTCGAAGTCAGCGACCACAAAGTTGACGTAGTTAGTGCGGAAGTGGTCCGGGGTCCCAAACTACACAGGTAGCGTGATCTGCCCGAGAGGTGTAGAGCTCTATCCAGGGAGAACACCCCAGAACTATGCCTCGTACGGCTTGAGGTCCGCCTAAGCTATCTTCAGGGCGGACAGACTATTCTTGAACAGTATATCGATGGAGCTGCCGCCATCGATCAGTACTCTGTCGAACTGAACCTTGTTGATACAAGGATTGAGGACCAGGGGAAAATGCCCTGGCTCAGGTATTGCGGCCCATTGGTCCTTTCTGCTGAAGGAGATTTTGTGGTGAGACCACGGAGGGAGCCACGGATTGGTGAGGAGGTTGTTGGTGTTGTCCACATTCAAGCAAGCGTGGGCAAGCAGCTTGCGTTCTCATTTGGTCTCGATGGACACTTTGCCTCCGATGATGGTGTGCACGCGATCGGTTGGCTTGACGTACTTGTGACGAGGGTCTACATTGTCGTCGTCGTTATCCTCGTTGTGCTATTCCCCTGCGTCGTTAGGCTTGTCGAACATATCCGGAGCCTGTTGACGCGTGTAGATAGACTTGAGAATGCGATAATTCTCCATGGTATGGTTTGACTAAGGATGGAGCTGGCAGGGCCCTTTCAATGCTTTGGCATAGTCGTCTTCATAGTTACGACGTCCGCCACCCTTTTTAACGGTGTTGACCTCGCCGTCGTCTTCCCGAGCACCCCCGTCGTCTTCCCGAGCACACTTGCTCCTGTAATCGTCATGGCGATTACACCACTGATTACGTTGGTCACGGTGGTCGCAGGAGTCATTGCGCTGGTTGCGGTGGTCAAAATTGTCGTTTCGACCACGGTTGCCACGGTAGTCGTCGTGGTGTGGGGGTGGTCGAAGCGTGGAACCCTTGCTGCTTCTTCAATAATTATCTTTTTAGCGTCGTCGGCGTCCGCATATTTCTTAGCGGTGGCCAGGAGCATTGTGACCGATTCAGGTCTCTTGCGGAGGAGCTTGTCCCTTAGGGCGTCGTGGAAGCGGAGGCCAGTGATGAAAGCCTCGATTGCCTCATTGTTGGAGATTGATGGGACCTTGATGTGCATCTCTGAGAAATGCCAGACGTACTCACGCAGTGGCTCATCTTTTCGATCTCAAATCCATTGCAGATCGTATTTGTTGCCTGGTTGTTTACAAGTAGTGATGAAGTTGTCGATGAAGGCTTGCTTGAGCTCCTGCCAAGAGTCAAAGTAGTTCACCGGCAAGCTGACCAGCCATTGGTGACCTGCATGGCCAACAGCGACTAGGAAATAGTTAGACATGATGTGCTCGTCAGCCATGGCTGATCTGCACGTAGTTTCATAGAGCATGACCCATAATTCGGGGTTTTCCTTGCCATCGTACTTCTGAAGTTTCTCGAGCTTGAAATTCTTGGGCCATATGACTTGGTGAAGGTGTGGAGTAAACTGCTTCAAACCCGGCGGGCTGTGGGCAGTGTCATATTCCATACGGCGATAACTTTCGTGGGATGCTCAATCATCAGCTCTCTGGTTGATGCAAGCGTGCAGATCGCGTCCACCGAGGTAATGGCGGAGATCGTTATTGCCATTGCGGTGATCTCGATTGCCATCTGGATTAGCCCTATGACCATGGTTATCGTGGCGATTGTCGCGGTTGTCTCAGCGGTTATTGTCCCGGACATCCCGGCGGTTGTCGTCCCGACGGTGGTTGTCATCCTGGCCACCATCATGGCCACCGTTTCTGCCTTGACGGTTGTCTGATGGGTCATTGTTGCGCGAGCCACGTTGGTTGAGTGGCTGTGAGTGACTTGGGTGCTGGCGGCTATGGCTTGACTCGACTGAGATGGAGGCAGCCCGGGCTTGATTTACAATCTCTGTGGTCTGGGCCATAGCAGTCGTCAGATAGGCTTGTATTTCATCACGAACTGCTTGGGTTTCCAGGGTGTTGGGTAGTCGTTGCATTGTCGCCACGGCGATGACTACGTTGGCGCTTGGAGTCCTAAAGACCTATTTGTCCCCCACCCTGTCGAAAGCGTCGTTGAGGTCACGTGGCTGGACCCTTATGCGTCATGCCTCCTGGTCTGCTTCGGCTTCGATTTGTCAGTGATTAAACTGGTCAATATTGCATGCTTTGCATGCAGTCCTTTCTTGTTCTGTTTTGCCAACTACTGGTGGTTCGTCATTGCTGACAACATGGATCAAATCCCCTCATCTTGGCGGGAAAGACGGGAATTGTGAGAACCCTAGGGCGTGGTCTGGGATATCCAGATCATATTTGACGCCTTCATCTTCATGATGCTGAAGCTCGGTGTGGACAAATGCATTAGATGCGATGCCAGATGAGGAGCTAGAGTCGCCCTCTTGGACTGTGTGGACGGATCCTTCTTGATAATCTTCAATCCGGATCATGTTGATGAATTTGCATGGCTTCGGCCAAGGTCAGTGCATAAAACACAGATCCAAGCGGCGTTGTAGGTTATATGTGTAGCTAGAGGCAGCGTTTCGTAGGGCGTAGGGCTGGACCTGGTGGTTCTCTATCAAGGCTTCATACTCAGAGAGCCAAAGACCCATCGCGAAGGCTGGCCGGCGACGAGCGGAGCGCCCTTCAGGAGTAGATAGGACCACGAGATCTGTACTGAGTCATGCAGGACAACTGGTCCGAGCTAGTCAGGTAGATCTATTGTGGGGAGCGGTTACCTGCTCATTAGGTTGACTTTGAATCGTACATACCAGAGCTAGGGTTTTAGCAAGTTTGGTGCCGACCCGATCGATGGAGTCGAGCAGATTGGTATTGTCGATCTGCTTCCCTTTGTAGCGGGGAAGCAGATGATGAGTTGTTAGCGTGGCTGAAGATGATGCAGGCGTGGTCGAAGCTAGATGTTCCGTGGTCGGAGCCAGATCCATCGTGGTCGGAGCCGTATCCGTCGTGGTCAGAGCCGTATCTACCATGGTCGGAGCCATAGCCGATGCAGGAGAAGCAGTGGTCAGCGCAGACTAAATCCACGCCTCCTCCGGGGTCATGGCAATGAAGTCATCAAAGCCAGTGGTCTAGGTGATTAGGCCAACAGTGAATGTGAGGGCGTTCGGCATAGCCATGGAGCCGGTGATGATGACCATCTTGTTTGCTTGGAGAGCAGTACACACACCCCCTACCTAGCACACCACTGTCGACGGAATATGGTCAGCAGTCTACCTAGGGGTATGCCCAAGGTAGTAGATTGTCGGTAGATAGATGCGCAAGCCACAAACAAGACAGTGACGCAAGACAGACATGAGGTTTTATCCAGGTTCGGTCGCCAAGAAGGCGTAATACCTACGTCCTGTGTCTGATTTGTATTGTTGTATGTCAATGAGAGATGATTTTTAGAGGGGTCCCCTGCCCGCCTTATATAGTCTGGGGGGCAGGGTTACAGATCTGGAAACTAATCCTAGCCAGTTACAATTGCCATATGTGGCCAGATAAGGATTCCTATTCTAACCGACCAGGATCTTGCTTGATCGCCAAATCTGCCTTGACTCCTTGCGCGGGACTCCAATCAGGTTGGCCGGGCCACACGTTGTCTTTTGGTGGACCGGACCCACTGACTCGAGCCAGCCCAAGCCTAGCCGTAAGGGTATAGGGGTTAATACCCCCACAGTGACGATGATCAATCCTCCTCCAACTCCTCCATTGACGATGAAGAAGCAATCAAGCTTATACAAGGAGTGGAGAAGTTGATCCAAAATCTCAATGTCAAGGGTGTGCCCATCCAAATTGAAGATTGCATCTTTACCAACCAAAGAAGAGAGCAAAGAAAGAAAGGATGCTATGGATGCGGCAAGAAGGGGAACTTTGTGGAAGTTTGTCCAAACAAGCCCACACAAGGCATGCAAGGCCAAAGCCCTTAGAACAATCAAGACATGGTTTGATTCATCAAGTGAAGATGAAGCCCAACACAAGAGGCATGGCCACAAGTACTCATCATCAAGCTCTTCTCACATGTGCCTTATGGCACGAGGTACCAAAAGCTCCACTTCATCTAGTGAGAGTGATAGAGATGGTGATGAAGAACCTTCATATGATGAGCTTAAGAAACAAGTCCAATTCTTTAATGAAGTTTGCATAAAACAAAGGAAACAAATTAGTGAACTTAAAAGTAAGTGCAGTAAGGCAAAAGTAAAGAATTGTGACAATGCTACCGATAATAGAGCTTATGTTTATAATTGATAATCTAAAAACAAAACTAGCTAGTTCATAAGATGCTTATGAAAATTTGCTCATTAAAATGAAACTTATTGAAAAACATGAGCTACTTGACGAGATTATAACATAGGGATATGTTAAGTCCCGGGGTAAGAGGTTCTTGACTGAAGGACACACCGACCGATCCCTCTAGGATTGCTCGGCGGCTTAGGGGTTACACACATCAGGTGTGCTCGCACGCACCTTCAGGCCAAGGATTGGGCAGAACCCGAGTGACTAGATCATAGCATAGGGGTATGTTAACTCCCTAGGTAAGAGGTTCCCAATTGAAGGACCACCTGACCGATCCATCTAGGATCACTTGGGGGCTACACCCCTCATATGTGCTTGCACACACCTTCCATCCAAGGACTAGGGTGAGTTCGAGCATGCCCTCCGCCTCTGCTTGGGGCTCAGGGGCTTGTCCGAGTCCTTGGCTCCCAATCGATGGGAGCCCAAGCCTGATCCTTGGCCCCCCGGCCTCCAACGCTAGCCAAGGCCTACACTAGGAGTAGGCACCCTAAGCACCCAAGGCTCGGGGCTCCTCTACATCGCATAATGGGCGCAACATTATCAACCACTCCTCCAATAGGGTCATAGATGGGGCATGACACAAGGGGACAAAACCCTCCGCTGGCTTTAGGGGCTTGGGGTCTCCTGGGCCCGCTCATTAGCCCCTTAAGCCAAACGCCTTTGCCACCAAGGGAGATTACAAAAGGTGCACCTAGTGGAGGCCGGTCCAAGCCGACAAGGCCTGATGGTGAGAGCATCAAAGCAGAGCAGTCGGACAAGCCCCAGGGCTTCTCTGGCTCCATGATAAGGTCAAGGTCCATCCGCGCTGCTATAAGGCCCTACTGGACTCCGAGGCACATAGACCATAAACTAGACTCCCCAAACTGCCATGTACCCGACGTACCCCAATATATAAGGGGAGGTTAGATCCTATAGAGGGGAGAGGACGAATGGAGGACAGAACAAAATAGATCATTCGAGTCCTCACCAAATAGCTTGAGCTCTGCATCGAGAGTAGAGCCACCCTGAGAGGAGTACAGAGAGCTCCTCCACCCTTTCCATCATCTTCCTCCTCTTTGAGGAGGAGAGCTCACCACCGATGAGCCTAGGATCAGCATTGAGCAATCCCCTACCAAATCTCTCTCTTACAGTGTGTTGTAACCCCCTAATTTGGGTGCACTTGAATACAAGGATCCTCAAACTGCTAGACATAGGGCCTCGTGTCACACCCCAAAATTCCTATTTTGGGTTGTGAATAGAAGATAGATGTAAGTGTGTTTCACATAAAGAGAAAGATGAAGGAATAGGAAACCAAGCATTTTAGGGTGGATGAAAGAGGTGTGCTATGGTTCAAGAACCGACTAGTTGTACGAAAGGACCATGATCTTAGAAATCAAATCCTAGATGAAGCTCATCCGTCCAAGTTGTCTATCCATCCAGGTAGTAATAAGATGTATCAAGATTTGAAAACCCATTTTTGGTGGACAAAGAAGAAAGAAATCACCGCCTGTGTTGCTAGGTGTGATACTTGTAGTAGGGTCAAGGCAGATCATCTGAAACCTACTGAATTACTCCAACCTTTATCTGTTCCAGGATGGAAGTGGGAGGAGATCAGCATGGATTTTATTGTTGGACTCGCAACCACTCAAAAGGGCTTTGACTCGATATGGGTAATTGTGGACTGATTGACAAAGTCTGCACATTTTATTCCAGTTAGCACCCGCTACTGACCTCATGAATACGCAACATTGTATATCACACATATAGTGTGTCTATGTGGGATACCAAGAACCATTGTGTCAGATAGAGGATCCCAATTCACTGCTCAGTTTTGGGAGCACTTGCACAAGCAGTTAGGTACCAACATAGTTCGAAGCTCAGCATATCACCCTCAGACCTCTAGGTAGATTGAGTGAGTAAATCAAATCTTCAAAGATATGTTGAGAGCATGTGTGATCTCTTCCAAGGGTTCATAGGAAAAATGGCTACCTTTAGCAGAGTTTTCCTACAACAACAGTTATCAAGCAAGCATCAAGATGGCTCCTTTTGAGGGCTTGTACGGTAAAAAATGTAGAACACCTTTGAATTGGGTTGAGCCCAGAGAAAGGAGATACTATGGCATTGATTTTGTCACAGAAGCTGAAGAACAAGTATGTATTATCCAACAACATATGAAAGCCGCTCAGTCTAGGCAAAAGAGCTATGCCTACAAGAGAAGAAGGCCTATTGAATTTGAGGTAGGTGACTACATGTACCTCAAAGTATCACCATGAAAAAGGTGCAACGGTTTGGTGTGAAAAGGAAACTAACACCTAGATATGTAGGCCCATACAAGATCATCGAGCAAAGTGGAAGGGTAGCTTACAAGCTCTAGTTACCACAAAGATGCGAGCCATATTCAATGTCTTTCATGTTTCTCAACTTAAAAAGTGCCTTTGCATACCTGATGAAGCCATTGAACCCGCCAATATTAAGCTCCAATCATATTTGACTTATGAAGAAAAACCCATCCAAGTGTTGGAAGAAATGGAAAGAGTGACCCAGAGCAAGGTCATCAAGTTCTACAAAGTGGTGTGGAATAACCACAGTGAACAAGATACCACGTGGGAATGAGAGGACTATCTACGTGAGGTCTATACTATTTTTTATGAAAAAATGGTAGGTCTTTCAAATCTCGGGTGAGATTTCTATAAGGGGGAAGGAGCTATAACACCATAGTGTTAAGCATGCATTTGGCACTTGCATTTCATGAGCATAAGCATCATCCAAGCATTCATGAGTATGAGCATGTGAAGTTTCATTTCATTCACCTTCTCTTTATCACGTGTGTTGCTGCTTATATACTTACATATGCTTGTGATCATGTGTGACCAATGTGAGAAATGGTTGTGAGGTCACAAAAACACCTTATACATATCTAGGATGGTAAATGGAATAATGTTTGTATTCATGACATGGGCCAATTTTGCTTCTAACTCCTAGTTTACTCATACTGTCATTTTTCATAATCCTACTTTGACAAAAGTTGAACTGTAGCATAGAGTGTTTGCATGGTAGTGCACCCTTAATAAAAGTTGTAGCTTATCTTATGTGGAATAAACTTTGTTTAAGGGTCATGAGCTAATTCAGTGCCTAACATGGTTAAATAGGGCCTTGGTTAAATAGAAGGTGGAGAAGCCAGTGTGCCTTGCAGCACAGCACAACGAGGGGCCATGGTTGTGGCATGCTCTGTTTGGCCATCTTAGTTTCGATGCGCTCGTTCGGCGAGAGAAGATGGTCCAAGGGCTGCACTATATCAAGCACAGAGACGAGCTGTGTGACAGCTGTCTGGCTAGGAAGCAGAGGAGGCTACTGTTCCCAAAGCTAGCCAAGTATCGCGAGTCGGACACTCACGAGCCCATCCACGGCGATCTCTATGGGCCAATCACGCCAGCCACAAACAGTGGTCGACAGTACTTCCTCCTGCTCATGGATGATTGCGGTCGCTATATGTGGAGCAAGGATGAGGCGGCGGAGGCGATCAAGAAGTTCAAGGCGCGCATGGAGGAGGAGAGTGGCAAGAAGCTGCGCGTGCTGCAGACTGATCGCGGTGGTGAATTCACTTCGATGGAGTTCGCTGCGTACTATGTGGATTAGGGTGTGGTGCGACACCACACCACGCCATACTCGCCTTAGCAAAATGGCATGGTGGAGCGATGGAACCAAATGGTGGTCGGCATGGCTCTATCCAAGATGAAGACCAAGAGCATGCTGGCAAGGTTCTAGGGTGAGGCGGTGACCACGATGGTGTTCATCCTCAACTGTGCGCCAACCAAGGCCCTAAAGGGCAAGACGCCGTTCAAAGCTTGGTATGGGCACAAGCTGAGCATGTCCTTCCTCTAGACATTTGGCTGCATCAGCCACATCAGAAAGACAAAGCCGGTCCTCACCAAGCTGGAGGACAGAAGCACACCGATGGTGCTCCTAGGCTACAAGGAAGGTACCAAGGCATACTGGCTCTATGACCCATGTGGAGGCAAGGTGGTTGTCTCGCGTGATGTCGTGTTCAACGAGAAGGCGACCTGGGACTAGGATAGTCCGAGCATGGGGGAAGCTGGTGGCTTCACCAGCACCTTTGTCGTCGAGCACTTGGTCATCCACGGTGGTGGAGATGCTGGAGAGGAGGTGCCAACCACTATAGCAATAGATCCAAGCACTCCTAGAGCAGTGTTGAGCACTCTGGGAGGGGTGCCGAGCACTACAGGAGTGGTGACCATCGGTCCTGTAGTGGTGCCAACCACTCCAGGACGGGTGCTAAACGCTCCTGTAGCACAGCCGAGAGGTCCTGCAGTGGTGCCGACCACTCCAAGACTGGTGCTGAGCATTCCTGTAGTGGTGCCAACCACTCTAGGAGTGGTGATGAGTGGTCCAGTAATAGTGCCGAGGACTACAGCTAGGGTGCCGAGCACTCTAGGTGTTGTGCCAACCACTCCGACGGAACAGGGGACTCCATCAACGTCGATCGAGTTCGCCTCACCTCCAAGCGATATCTCTTAGTTCGTGGATGGCTTTCACGATGGTGAGGAGGTGTGGTTCTACAGGCTATACGACATCATCGATAGCACAGGGTCCTCAGGCTTGGTGGGTCGGCTGCTCAATGACCCAGAGCTGCTTCTTGTCAGTGCAAAGGAACCATCCATGTTCGTGCTGACCGAGCGTGATGCAAATTGGCGATGAGCGATGCTAGAGGAGATGAAGGTGAGCGAGGAAAACAAGACTTGGGAGCTCATCGATCCACATCTAGGATGCTGTCCGATTGTCCAGAAGTGGATGTACAAGGTCAAGCAGGACGAGCACGGTGCTATTATCAAGCACAAGGGGTGCCTCGTCGCCCGAGGCTTTGTCTAGTGCAAGGGCATCGACTTTGAGGAAGTCTTTGCACCGGTAGCGTGCATGGAGTCTATCCGACTACTGCTGGCTTTGGCAGTAGCGAAGGACTAGCACGTCCATCACCTGGACATAAAATTAGCCATCCTCAATGGTGAGCTAGCAGAGACGGTCTTCATTAGGCAACCTTCGGGTTTTGCCATCAAGGGCACGGAGCATAGGGTGCTTTGACTACGCAAGTCACTATATGGGCTGTGGTAGGCCCCGCGAGCGTGGAACGCCAAGCTTGACGCCACACTGGGCGAGCTTGGGTTCACGCGGTGTGCAACTGAGCACGTGCTCTAAACATGACGACGGGGGAAGGAGGAGCTCGTCGTCGACCTATATGTGGATGACTTGATCGTCACCGACGTATGCGCGGAGGACATCGACAGCTTCAAGCGTGAGATGGTGGCTCATTTTTGAATGAACGATCTCGGCGCGCTCTCCTACTATCTCAGCATCGAGGTAAGACATGGGAAAAAGGCGCTCACACTTGGTCAGAGCATGTACGCCTCAAAGCTGTTGGAGCAGAGCGACATGGCTGAGTGTAAGCCATGCGTGACTCCGATAGAGGAGCAGCTGAAGCTGATGAAGGTAGATGCAATAGTCTAACAGAGCATTGTCGATGGTCTGCGCTACCTAGTCCACACTAGGCTGGACATTGCGTTCGTCATGGCCTACGTCAGCCACTTCTTGGAGGATCCCCGAGAGGATCACTGGGCCACGGTGAAGCGGCTGCTGCGCTACATTAAGGGGATGCTGGATCAGGTGATCGTCTTCCCCAAGACTGGCAGAAGTGGGCTGCAACTCATTATGTTTAACAATGCAAACATGGCGGGGGACATCGATGGACGGCAGAGCACCTCTAGCGTGCTCGTCTTCCTCGGGTCAGCTCCAATCTCATGGTTGTCGTTAAAACAGAAGGTGGTGGTGCTGTCCACGTGTGAGGTAGAGTATATGGCGGTGGCCATAGGAGTGTGCTAAGCTGTGTGGCTGTGTTAGCTGCTGAGCGAGCTAACCAGTGTGGAAGCTGACCCACCAGCACTGATGTTGGGCACCCAGCCCGCCATCTCCCTCGTGAAGATTTTAGTTCTCCATGACCGGAGCAAGCACATCGACGTCAAGTTCTACTTCCTCAGGGACTGTGTCGATAGAGGGCAAATCGTCATCGAGTTCGTCGAAACTAGTCGGCAACTCACGGACGTCCTCACCAAGCCGCTGGTCGTCTTCAGTTCACGGAGCTGAAGAAGATGATCGGCATGGTGGAGGTTATAGGGTTAGCAGCAGGATTATGGGAACAATTGTAAAGTAATCTGCTACTCCCTCGCCTGTATGCGCGGCGGGGGCAGGCACCAAAAGGGCTCCCCTTCTACTACACTATAGCCTCGGTAGGGGCAGACGCCGAAAGGCTCCCCTGCCGCATTGTAGCCATAGCAGGGACTGGCACCAAAGTCAGCCCTGCTATCACATCTAGTCACTGTAGTAGCATGACAGTCTGGCATGTCTGTGTACTATGATTAGATGGGTAGAGTTGTATATATAGCTTCCCACTGCAACTCAGTAAAGTTGAGCGAGTTTAGTTTTGCCATCTCCTCTGCAGAGCTCCGGCCAACGCTGGTGCTTGTGTTGTGTGTGCGCGCTCTGTTCTCCCTCCCTTCTTCTACCTCTAGCCGTAGTGTGTGTGGTCAGCTACGACAGTGAGCGGTCGGCTCACCCGTGCCAGAGATCTCAGGACCAACAGTATGCAATAAGCAAGCTTTATGTTGATCTTGCAGAGAAGGTGCTGCCACTTTTTTTTCCCACTGAAACAAAATTAAATTTGCCCTTCTCATACTTATTTTCTTGGTCTTCTGCTCATGGGACATTTCAAGTTTACACATAAGTATACTTCATAAATTATATGTAGGTTATCAATGGGATTGTGGATGGGTGCCAACAATAAGGTTGTGTTGGCTACAAACAACAACAAAAAAACAATCAGATTTTCCTCTCCTAGGAGGGGAGGTAAGATAGTTTGAATTAAATTTCCATGACTTAGCAATTCAACCCTGCAGTATTATCCTTATAATAAATCACAGTAGCTGTATATGAACTGATCAAAGGTCTTGAAATGTCGGACTGTCTTTGATTGCCGCATATTTATTATGTTATGTCTGTCACCATAGAGGACCACTAGTGAAGCGTTGAACCAATTTTTTGAATGAGTAACATATTTAGGAAAATAATTTGATCTTCATGATCTTGGTTTAGCTTGATAAATTCGTATCCAATGATAAAAAAACATTTAATGTTTTGATCAATTTCTATTAAATAAATCCAAATATTGTAATGGTTTTCAGGAATCGAAAGCTAAGGTCGAACCTCAAATAAATCCAAATATTGTAATGGTTTTCATGAATCAAAAGCTAATGTTGACGAGCCGCTATCAAACGATGAGGTTCTGCACATGCTGGCCTATTGTCATGATCGCGGAACTTGCTGATAGGCTCCACCCGTGCCCACACACACACACACACACGAGAGCAACTTAATCACCGTGAAGGTGAAAATACTCATCTTTTTCCTCCTTCTTCAGCTTAGCATATCGATTGACACTTTGGTCATTCCACATCACTAAGGCATTCAGGGCAGTACTATAGTTATACTCATTTTCTGTAGGCAATGCAGTACAGGACGACAAGGTTGCTTTAGATGTGAGTTGTTCATCAGACTACAGAGAGAAGATCGTGATTTGGCTGAAGCAACAAATATTGTTGGTAATCAATATGTTTTTAATACGTGGTTGGTATATTTTTTAGCTTTTGATTTTATGCAAAACATGGCAGCAATTCAAAGCAATGATAATTTGGACCGCGTTGAATGTGCAAAGCTACGTAGAAGAACGACATACTCTTTGTTTTGTTATCTCAATGGTTTCCATTATATTAATGATAAAGAAAAAAATAAAATTGTTCACGATTATACAATCAAGAATAATGCATCTTTGAATTTTTATGTGAATTTGACCGTGCATCATAGCTGATTTAATAGATGAAATTGTTAATAAATTTATGGCTTGGTAATTGTTATTACTTTATATGTTTATTATCATAAGGTCTAAGTCTAGCCTTATTATATTTTATTATATATGTTTTTTTCATAGACACGTGCGTATCGCACGTGCATTTCTACTAGTAAATAAATAAATAAATAAATAAATATTTATGCATCATTTTAGTTGTAGTAATTAAATAATAAAGAAAGAATAAGGAGTTTCCCGATGAAGATGAGTCCAACCACTGCAAAAAGCCAAGCTGGGGGGTAAACCTTCCCCGCTCAAGTATGAAAATCTTGAACCCTCTCTGCATTAGTTTTCATCTTATAATAGCAATAGTAATAAATGTAGAGATAAAGAGTTGAATATCATAAACCTTAAAATAACCTCTGCTCTAAAGTTGATGATAAGTCCCTTTGGAAATGATGAATAGTTGCTCTGTGATACTTTGCAAAAGCTTGTTATACAATCCAATACTTCTTAAGTTTAAAGCATGATAATTTGGAGTTCATCTTAACTTGAATGTTTTTGTGGGTTGCAAATGCTAGAACCAAGTATAAGTTCTTGTGAGATATGTTGTGGCAAATATTAGAGTAGAACTTTTGACCTATCTAAGGAATGGTTGAAACAACCTGGAGTTTACTTTTGAAAAATGATAAAAAGTTTATTGCTAGAAGTTCCTCAAAGGTGAAAATTCCTACCACAGCAACAAATATGTCTTTCCTGATATGATAAAGCCTCTATAAAAGCTGCTTCTTTGTTTTGAGCTTTTTCAAGTCTTGTAAATCAGAGTAGAAAAACTTATCATAACTTTTGATCAAGATCATGTACACCCCATATAATCATGCTACTTCCACACTAGGAGTATGCAACCACATGTTTCCCATATTTCATCCACCCTTGCTCTATGAGAATTATAGTTACCCCTCTATCTAGCTTTCATCAGAAGAGTGGCATGGGATGCAAAAGAAAAAAAGATAGAGAATAAAAAGAAGAGTAAGAAAAGCTCTCTTGTTCAAAAAGAGAGAGAGAGAGAAAGAGAATAAGTAGCCATGCTCTTAAAAAGAAGCTAGAGGAGAAAAACTTCTCAATGGAGTACCACTTCCATCATTTATACCACACACTTGCACATCTTGATCAATTTTGTATGACTTGTTGCTCCTTATGATCCAAGTGTTTGACTTAGCAATACATGCAATTCAAGTAATCTATGCTTTTATTCCCTACCCATAAGCTCCACACAAGCCTTAGGATAGGATGTTAAGGCTAAGATCTCTGGCCTTGGTGAGGTTTCAAACACCTTTGAGAGACTTGAGTGTACTATCTGAGGAACTTAGGCAAGATTTCTTTTCAAAATGTTCAAAACCTCCAGGAAGTTTTGGCTAAACCAAAGTAAGGAAAAAGTATCTCTCTAAGCTGCTCTGTCTTACAATTTCTTATATCGAGGTGAAAGCTATAAGTCCCATATGGCCAAGACTAACTATAAAACTTTAATATTAACTTGTTCAACTCAAGAGATAGTGTTGGCTTGTATATAAGTTTTTGCAAGGTGTTACATTGAAGCAACTCCTGATCTAAAATGCTAAACCCGCATCTTTGCTCGGGACGAGCAAAAGGGTAGCTTGTTGATGGTCACTAACACCTAGTTAGACCATCAACATTTCACCCAAAAGCAAGGTAAATCATCGTCACATGTGCTAAAGTTGCTTATTATTTCACCTAGTTCTACTTGTACTTAGAAATATATTTGTATGTAGTAAGTTTTCATAAAATGCAGAAAAAGGTGCATAGGAGGCAAGTGGACATGGAAGGGGGCCTTGGACCCACCAAGTGGGGTCGCTCGATGCCACATGGCATCACCTAATGCCCCCTAGCCTGCCATGTTACTGATCCACATGAGCCAGGTGGCACACCTAGGAGGCCTCCCACGCCGTTGATTCAAGTCATTTTGACCCAAAGTTGGAGGTTGTGCTCCCCTAGATCCATGGACCTATTGTCATACACTTGAAGGCCAAAACTGACTCAAGAGCCGACTTACCGACCAAAGAAATTGACCTACCTACCATTCAACTGCCATTGGGAGCCATCCATCGCCGTTGGATGCAAAGACGGTGCAAATGGATGTTGGCCGATGTCCATGGAGGTCGCCCAACACCCAAATCACTTCCACCGACCTACTTGGTGGCCTATAAGTACACACACTACCTTTTCACACTATAAAAGGAGGTGTGGAGCTCAGTGAAGATCCATCCCCTTCATTCCCAACAAGTTCCAAGCATTCCAATCTTCTCCAAGCTCTCAAGCTCAATAGCTTTAGAAGTAGTAGTAGCTAGAAGTAGAAGTAGAGCTAGAGCGGAGCTTCTTCAGAGTCCAAAAGAGTCTTCTAGGTCTGGTATAGGTCCTTTGTATTCTTTCATTTAGCATTTACTTTGTTTAGTACTTTACTTTTAGTACTTTATTTAGTAATATAGCTTTGCTTTGTTCAAGTTCAAGTTCACTCTTGTTGATCATTAGTGAGCTTAGGTTCTTGCTCTTATATTAGTATGATAAATAATCTTTTGCTAAGTTTGATCTTCGTTAGTATGGGTTCCACCATTATTGGGGTATAACCCCCGATACCAATAGGGTTGTACATGGGCTGAGCCGCTAGGGGAGGCCCAGCCCACAAGACTACGCCACGCGGAGCATGGCACAGGTCGGCGTGCCTCGCAAGACTTCATGAAGATCCTTTGCGATCAAGGATGATCTATATGCTAATTCTAATCATATAAATTATATGAACAATTAAGCATAAAGTTTTACATGTTAAGCTCATAGCATAGAAACTATATGCTAGTTTATATGTCATGATTATAACATGAAAACTATACTCTAGTTCATAGTTCATAAGCATAACTATATTGAAGATATGAGAGCAAGACTTTGGAAACCTCTGTGAACCGACCAAGCATGCCACCATGCAACCGCTTGTAGAGAATGGGCCCAGGCCATGCCGCCTAGGGTTCGGGCGCACCTAGGGTGCAGCCGCACCCCGGCTGGTTCTTGCGCTAGTGGCTAGGCCTAGGCTCCTCCCACATCGGTGCTTGGCCCAATTCTGACGTGTAGGTGGGCTATTGCGTGGCTCCTTTCCATTTCTCTACTTTACGCTTTCCTGTGTTGCGCCTTTTGATCATATTCCCATGTATTTGATGTATATGTCCTGCAAAACACTAAGTATCCAATACATGTGAAAATATGTTAATAGTAAAAATATATGTGTTGAAAGTTTGTTTATTTCTCACATTTTGGATATTAATTGGCGTTCGGATATTGTCGTTAAGGACTGCTAACAAATCCCCTAAGCTTAACCTTTGCTCGTCCCGAGCAAATAGCTAAGTACTTAGTTGTTGATCAGGAGTTGCTACAATGACGAATATATTTCACAAGTGCCATGCCTATAACAAAGTATTCTTTCGTAATTTTAATAAGTCAACATTTTTATCCACCCTTTACCTTGATCCCTGTGGGGCATATAGGTTTTCTGAGTTCTTGGGCAGCTGCAAGATAGAATGGTTATAACAGAATCATCAATCATTCATTCCTTGATCCACTGTCTATCTGGAGGTTTTATGAATTTTTGCAAAGAAAAGTAAGTTCCTCAAATGATCTTCTCGATCGCTCAAAGTGTATGAAACCTCACCAATGCATTTGATATTTGCCTTCTTTTCATACTACCACTAAAGGCTTTTTGGTGGAGTTTTGGATAGGTATGAAATTGAGGCATACTTGCATCACATATTTTGCTAAGTCAAAAATCGGACCTCAAGGAGATGCAAGTCATACACTTTGATCAAGACATGTATGTGTGTGGAATTTTTATATCTACCAAGTTCTAAATATTTTTATACTCCTTTGATTCATGAATCTCTCTCTTTTTGGATAAATGCCTTTTTATTTGAAAGTATAGGCTATCTTTATTTCTTTCTTTTTCTTTTCCTCATGCTCTTTGGCATGCATTTTTTCTCTCATGCCTTTTGACATGGATATTTTCTTTTTTTCTTCTTTTTTAGCATAGCCCATACTTTTGTTTTTGGCATATGAAACTTTTAGAAAGAGAGACTTATGATAAATGGATGGAGTATTTATTTGGTAGATGGAATAAGCATATTTTTGTGTAACTCTCAGTGTAAGAGTTAGCATTTTATTTGCGGGTGTATGTGGGTCTTGATCATGGGTGCATGAAGAGAATCTCAACACGAGTTACAACAATTTGACAAAAGCTCAATATAATAACAAGTAGCATATGACTAAGGTTTTGTATGAATATTGCATCATATGACCTTAGTAGATATTCATAATCATTGAGAAACTTTTGAATTTTAGCATTTTTGAAAATGAAAAACTCTGGATGTCTAGTCTCTCTTAGAACAAAGTCATAGCAAATTCTATTTGTACCATATCATGTCTCGCAACAACTTAGAAAAGGAGCATGCTTTTACAACCCATAAGTTTTCAAGTTTTAGAATGAGATATTTTTAGCCAACAAACTTAAATCTTGGGAAATATTAAGTTATAGTCTAGGCACAGATGAATTATAGATAGAGTAACTATTCATCATTTCAACAAAGGAGAAACTAAATATTCTTAAAACACATATGAGAGTGGAATTCAATTTTTTGTTGTTTTTATCATATTTTTTTAAGTGCTAATAAATAAATAAATGCAAAAAATAAACGCTAAAATTAAAAATAATGCAGAAAATAAAAGATACAAGGTACCTTTGCAGGGGTCCTCTCCTAAGCTAGCTCGTGGCCTACGATTCGAGATTGCTTGGCGATGACTCCGAGGTAAGTTTATATATATATATATATATATATATATATATATATATATATATATATATATATATGTTTCTAGGTTTTTACCAAAATCTATACTAAGTAGTTTTCACTACTAGGAATACCCACTTCTATTACGAATAACTTTCGTCATTTAAGGAGACAATTTCATCATAATTTTAGTTTTATGACGAAAACAGTTTGTCATAGAAGTCACGTCATTCTTGAACTTATATGACGAATCTAGAAAATTGTCATAGAAGTGGATATATCTATGATGAAAATTGATCGTCATAGAACTGTGTTGCGTGGTAGGGGGCAACCATGCTGGTGGTTGCTTCCGTTGGAGATGCTTTTCCACGTGTACATGCTATAGCTGGTTGCACTTAAGGCTGGATAACGAGTCGGCTCGGCTCGTTTCGGCTTGGCTCGTTCTGGCTCGTTAAGATAACGAGCTAGCTCGGCTCGGCTCGTTATCCTAACGAGCCAGAAAGCCAGCTCGACTTGGCTTGTTAAAAGCTCGAGCTGGCTCGTTAAGCTCGCGAGCCAGGTATAAAAATACATAAAATATAATATTTGCATTTATCTAAAGTTTGAGAATAATAATAATACAAAAGAAATGCATATAACAACCTTAAATTGAATAAAAAAATTAATATGTGCTAATATATATACAAGTATAATAAAATACTATAGTATTCATGCATCTAACAATCTTAAATGATACTTTTTTCCTGGAAGCTTGCTCGTTTAGCTCACGAGCGACTCACGAGCTAGCTCGTTATAGCTAACGAGCTAAAATCTTGGCTCGGCTCAGCTCATTATCATAACGAGCCGAGCCAAGCCGAGTCGAGCCAGCCACGAGCCGAGCGAGCTAACGAGCTTCGAGTTTTTCGTCCAGCCTTAGTTGCACTGGAGATGGTTTGGGTACGTGTCATCTTCTTATTGCACAACGTGGTCATCTCTGTTTCTTGCACGTTTCAGGTTCTTACTGGACCACGTGTTAGGCCTCGGTTGTTCCACATGTCAGTTTTCTAGTGGCATACGTGTCGTGTTGCGGTTGGGTCACGTGTTACTTCTTCATTGGACCATGTGTCATATTTTTATTGGTTCACGTGGCATGACCCCAATACCCTACGTGTCTTTCTTTTACTCGACCACATGTCTTGATGCTCTACATCCACATGTCAGTATTTTATTGAGCCACATGTCATGCCCTGAGCTACCCACGGGTCTTTTTCTGATGCGACCACGTGGCAGGACGGATTTGTACGATGTATTTTGTTTGTATTCTCCCACATGCCTTGTCCTGGCTCTTACAAGTGTCATTCACTGGTTCATCCACATTTTAGATTCTTATTTAACAATGTGCCTGTGCCGGATCTACCACTTGCATATGAATCATTACATCAGAAAAAATGATTTTAGATCTACACTGCTGCACAAAATAACTATATGTATAATTATATTGAACTTGAATCAAATAATAGTAGTTCAACTCAGTAGCAAACCACTGACAGAGTTCGCATATCAAGCTACCAAAAGTTCACATCAAAACTGCAACCAAACCACATGTTCACTACATCAACAAGACTAAGAGTTATCGGCGCTTAAGAGCATGATATGCTCATGGAGCTTATTGTACTCCTCCTGTTGTTGTTTCTTGAACTCCTCAAACTCCTATCAGTGTTTTCTACCTTCCTCTTCAGTTGATCCACTTGTTCGGTGAGGACAGCTGAACTTTCATGTTGGGCAGCAAGTCATTCTCGAAGTCTGGAGTAGCTTGTCCTGATACCAGCATTTTTCAAAGAAAAGGTGCTGCAGGTGGCCTAGGAGAGAACCTTAGAAACAACATCAGCAATAGGTTCTGTCCGTGTAGTTTCCGTAGCTTCCTGCTCAAACAAGGAGTAAACATTAGGAAGAGGACTTAAATTGCAGAACCAAGAGATTATTTCATTACAAGTAATGCATAGGTCTTCCTTAGCCTACTGCCGATAGAGATTCATAAGCACAATGCATTGGTAACATATTAACTATTGTAACATTACAACTTCAAAATGATGGAGATTTATAAGCACAATACATAGGTAACATATTAATTGTTGTAACATGATAACTTCAAAATGATGATGCTACTTTAGGCTCATACTTTTCCTTCTTTTATGCTAATGGCTTCAACAGATTTCAAGGAAAGCAAATGAAGGTACTTACCACTGCTTCTCTTGCAACATCGCTTAGTCCTGTGTTGCTACTCGTATGGAAGTTGTTGAAGATTCCCACTGCATCAACATCTTCATGAGGTCGATCATGTTCTTCAACGAGCAGTTCTTGATTATGTCCTGTGTCCTTCTTGTTTTTGTCTTTCTATTAAAATTGCACATGCCTTTCTATTGACACAAAAGGCATTGCGTATTTGATATAAAAAGAGTAACACAACCATCACTTAGATATGCTTGCAGGTGGCCAATATAGAAGCGAGATCCTATAACCTAATGTCACTTGACTTTTGCACGGTTTCGCTTGTTCTTCTCTAAGACTGCCTATAACCATAATTGTGTTAGACTACAACACAAGTAGACCACATAAAGACTAGACAAGAAATAAATGAGTTCACACACACACCCCTTGTTCTTGGAACTTAACCACTTGTGGACAAACACCACTGTGCATCATTCATGTAAGACACAGGATAGGTCTTTCTAATTTGATTAGCGGGGGCACCGTTGAAGTAGGATCACTTGAACTTATACTATGTTTGTCATATAATAGACTAGAATACACTCGTGGAGCTTCTTTTGTTGCTTCATCATTGTCATCAATGGCCAACCTCAACTGCAGAAGTGTGAATGCAAATTAAATCCATTACTAAGTTGCTCAAGGTAAAGTTGAATGTCAATAGAGGATATACATACTTACAATTAGCTTGGCCACAAATTCATTGAGATGTTCAATCTATCGCTTGTAATGTTTCTAGTGCACCTGCCTCTGAGCCAAACTTGGTAGCTTGCAATGGATCATGTGGCCTTTTGTTCCCCTTGACAACCAAGATGGGCATCCTTGTTCCCATTGATAGGGTGGTTTTGTGAATCCCAACCCCTTAGTTGCTTGCCTCGACTTCCTCACTCCTCTATGCAATGGTATACATAGTTTTCATACATTCAGATTGTTAGAGAAGTAACATGGATATCAAATAGTGTGACTTTATTTATAGACATGTCTAAGGTAGTACCAAACTTCGCAAGTTTGGTCATTCTGTGGGTGGGGAGGTGCAATCTCCTCTTTAGCAAGGCTAAGGTCATCTTCACATGACCAGTCCCTCACAGGTCTTTGTTCACCTTGTGCGTGCTGACTTTTGGACCTAGTTAGAACTACAAGATGCTACAACTCTGCTGGACTAGTTGGCTTCACTCTCTTGGATTGCCATCCCCCAGGACCCATATCGGTGCTGCCTTTTTGCCCTGCTGGCAGGGACTTCTATATGGCTTGTTCAACCCACAGCCCAAAATTGGAGAAACAAACTTAAGCGGCAAGCATGTAAAAAATGCATTGCTATCCACACATCAAAGAAATTGAATTGCACTGCTACCTAAACCAACCCCCTCTCATCCCAATATGACAAGATAGAACAAGCACCTCAATTGCAAGGGGTAATGGCTCTTCTAAATCTGTATCTATATCACCATATCCCTGAACGCGCTCCCCTACTTCAGGAAGATATTCTAGATGTCAAAATGTAGATTACAAATGCATTTATTGAGTTAACCTTATATCGAATGTCGACAAAACAGAGCAGGAGCATGCAAATTAGGCACCTAAACTATAGCTTATACGGAAGCCATTACTTGAATAAAGCATATATGAAATACAGCTTATACGGAAGTTATTATACTCGAATAAAGCACTTGAACCACAATCAACTAAGAAACATGTAACCCCGTCACTGTATATCTACATGTCCTAGGTCCAACCACTAGAGTATAGCACACATCATAAGGCCTTGTTTTTATGCGCATGTATTCATCTTGATCCACATGTGTTGAAGTGCATTGGAGTGGAATTAAACTAAGTTCCATTCTAATCCACTCCAACACATGAGGATTGAAGTGGATATACACATGCATACAAACAAGGCATAAAAGCAATTTGGGTACCTCTTCCTATTCCTGGCTACATTACGTCGTCAGCATCGTCCTCTTGTCCCTGGTCGTGGAAGTGGTGCATCGGCATCGACAAAGGGGTAGTAGATCCGGTGTGGTAGTCATCAATGATGACGCTGGGGCTCGGTCATCATAGGTGTCGATGTAGGGGTCTAGATCTGGCGTGTACCACCGTTGAAGCTGGTCCTTCTGTCATCAGCGGACCTGCTGTTGACAAAGGGTTTGGAAAGGTATGAGAGATGGTGCAGCTGGAGAGTGGAGAGGGAATCAAGTTGTTGTGTTGATGCGCCTAGCTAGGGTTCAGACTGGGGTGGTAGAGCGGGGCTAGGCTTTGGAGCGAGAGCAGAGATGGTGCGGCTGGTCTAGTTGGAGAATGGAGATGGAGGCAGAGACGAGGACTCCTTGGGCTTTTGTGTGGCCATCACAATACCACAAAAACCCTTGTCTAAAATCTATGGTGTTGTAAACCATTTTTTTGCGAGGAGGGCAAAAGAGGGAGATCTAATTTTCTGTTCATGTTGTTTGCACTACTGGGCATGAGGATTTCATTTTCGCTCGAAATTAAATTTTCACATGGGTAGATCGCCGCCCTGTCTGGCATCTGGTGAGCAAAGACTGAATTTTATATGATGAATGATGATGATATATTATAGAGCAATACACTAAGGCCTTGTTTGGATGCATGTATATCCACCTTAATCCACATGTGTTGGAGTGGAATGGAATGAAATTTAGTTCAATTCCACTTCAACATGTGGATTGAGATGAATATATGCGCATCCAAACAAGGCCTAATGTGTATTAACCATTGGATCACCAATATTAATCCCCAAGTTTTGGTGGATCCCCCTTGTTTTGGTGGATGGTGACTCTTGACAGCGTTTGTGTCGGTGATGCAATTATGCGGCACGTGGGACAGTCCGCCGCTAAAGGCATTCTCTCCATACCCATCTTTTCCTCTTTTGTGTGTCATTTCTATCACCGTTCGCCCCCTCCTAGTGCCACCCACCCAGCACCACCTCCCCTCTCCCCCTCCAAAAATCACCCTCCCCCTGCACACCAAAACATCTTGCCTAGATCCTTCCATGCCGTGGGGATCTACTGCGCCGCGGTGATCTACCACGTAGTAGTCTGTCAGCGCGCCACTCCTCTGGCAAGCAAGCTAGTCAAGATTGCCTTCTCGCCTTGGCACGGTGAGACCATCTGCGATCTCCTCTCTCTTTTTTCTTCATGATTGTAAGGTGTTTGATGAAATGCTTGTGTAGTTTTTTCTAATTGTTGCAGATGGCACGAATTAAAGTAAAGCGGTCAGAACTACCACATTATAGAAAGTGCTAGAGGCAGGCAAACATTCTCTGAGAAGCAGAGGAACAGCCACCACCACAGCCCAGAAAGAGCCAGAGGAAGGCTCGTAGTCTCCCAAAAGTAGAGGAACAAGCACCACCATAGCCTAGGAAGAGGCAGAGGAAGGCGAATAGTGTCTGAGAAGTAGAGGAAGAAGCAACCAAAGCTATGCTAGCCCTGGAGTCCGGGAATTCTCACAGGCGGACTTGAATGGCCCACCAATAGCAGCAGCGTGAGGAGAGTGCTGAAATGGAACTCAAGGAGGAGGAGCTCACTGAGGAACAACTACAGCTCATGACCAAGTTCCACTCCAAAAACCAAACCAGTCGCTTTGCACCTTCCTGGGTCCAATCTATAGTTACTCATGGGTGTGCACGAGTTCACACTCATGGAGGTTCTATGTGTGCCACAATTGGTGGTACGAGGAGCTGTCGAGGAGGTAATTTGATGTCTACCAATGGTGGTACGAGGAGCAGTAGAGGAGGTTTGATGTCTGCCAATGGTGCTATGAGGAGCAGTAATATTGAGACAAAGAAAGAGGTGGTTCAGTTCTATGACTTTTGGTATTACAGCTCAAAGAAGATATTGAGCATTAGGTTTTGTGATATTAAGTTCTGGTTTCTAGTAGTCAAAGAACCTGGCACAAAATCATAGTTCTGGACTATGACTCAGGAGAGTTTCTTTAGTAGCTACTGTGCTAGAGGGATGGCACTAGTAGACCAAAGGATACTTGGTTGGGATGAGCTTGAGAGAGCAGCTGGTATAACCATCTGGCCCCTCTTTGAGTGGTTCTCGAGCTTCGTTCACCTTCTTAGTGAGGTTGATCGAATTATGATAAGTTGGGTGCTTCAGTTCTATGCAACAGTGTGGATTCATCCAGAGCATGACTACATTGCTTTTATGCTCCATGGTCGGCTAGAGTGATTGTGCTATAACCGCTTGTAAGAACTCCTCAGGGTTGACACTTTAGACATGAAGCTCCACTAGATAGTCTATGAAGATGCTCTTTCTCTGCGTCGTAGCAGGGCTAGAGGTGCTTTTGCTATAGACCAGGAGATTCAGCCGCTATTCATGGAGCCCTTCACTAATAGCTCCTTGCATACACTGGACAGACTATGTCTAGAGGCTTACGTTCTACACATGGCTCTAAGGAAGATAGTCCTTCCTCGTGGCAGCAATAGGGAGTCATTGACCAGCTTGTAGCAGTGGCTACTACTATCAATATGGAGAGGTGAGTAGTTTCACTTCTTACACTTTTTCCTATCTGAGATCAAGGATGTGATAGCTAATGCTATCAGTACTACACAATAGCACGTGTACCCTCATATCATTTGCTATCTTGTACACATGATTGACTCTAAAGCGAATGGGCCACAGTACAATGAGTCAACCTGTGCGGTTATGACTTACATGCCAGCAAGTCTGGATGATCATCATTGTGGATAGCGTGCCCTTAGGTCCATTAAGAGCTGTTACCCATACAGAACAGAGAAACACATGAAACGATGGATGTAACCCTAGAGCAAGCAAAGCACCAGTCTAGGATTAGAGGAATCTTGAATGTACGAATGCAAGATTCAGACTCCGACGATAATGACTACCGTGACCCTATGCCAGATGACCACGATGAGGGAGGGTCATCCTCTGGTGGTGTGCCTGACAAAGAGATGGATGATGTTCCACCTACTATAGAGACTTTAGCCAAGCAAGCACCGCCTCCAGTGTCCATTTAGCAACCGTCAGAGCTTGGACAGATACTCGCTAGGCTAGTTATCGGCCAAGAAAAAAACCAGAAGCATATGGAATGACAAGAGAGGTGTTTGAAAGCAAGTATTGATAAGCAAGCGGAGAGTGTGGTCCTTCTCAAAGAGCAGATGAGCCAGCAATCATCTGCTTTTTGTGAGGCCATCAACCAATAAGGCTAAAAAATCAACATGATGTGCAATATGTTCACTGGTTGCTTTAATCAACTATATAGTGCCACAGGGGTTAAGGCCCCTGACTTCCAAACACATCAATATGTAACCCCATTGCTGGTTATCTAACAGGTCTTGATAATACAACTATCCACACAAAGTTACCAATTGTGATGCTACATAAGCAGAGTTCAGCTTATGGTCCTGATCAGGCTGGTGATCCACCTTCTTCACTCCTCAGGTCAAGGTGCAAGCCACCACAGAGGCACATATGGAGACTCTCAGGGCTTCTCTAAAGCTCAAGATACTTGAGCCAGCTTCAAGTCCTAATGAGGCAGGTCATCCACCTTCTTTGCCCCCTTAGGTCAGGGTGCAAGCCACCATGGGGACACATACAGAGCCTCTCGGGGCTTCTCCAACGATCGAGATGCCTGAACCTACTAATGCTAGTATTACAACAATCGAACATAAGCAGAGTTCAGCTTCAGCTCATGAGGCACTTGATTGACCTTCTCCGCCCAATTAGGTCGAGGTGCCAGATACTGCGTGTGACGCCATAGGGGCACATATAGAGCCTCCTAGGGCTTCCCCAACAATCTCGGAGCCTGATGCGACCACTGAGCCTACTAATCCTACCATTAATAGAGCTAAGTCGACCCTAGGGTCTTATACTACTACTTCAATTCAGCAGACCGGAGGGTCCACCATTCATCAAGGTAACCACATCACTGAGCTTGATGAGACATCGGATTCGGACGATGTTAGCGTACTCACTAGGCAAAATGCACTCACTAGGCGAGTTTGACCTCGTTGCTCATCCTAAGTAAAGATGTGGGTTTAGCATGTTGGATTAGGAATTGCTTCAATGTAACACCCTGCAAAAACTCATATACAAAACAATACTCCCTCTTGAGTTGAGTAAGTTACTGCTAGAAATTCACCGTCGGTCTTAGCCATATGGGGCCTATAGCTTTCACCTTGCCATAAGTAGTTTCAAGATAACATAGCATAGATAGAAACTTTCTTCCCTACTTTGGTTTAGCTAAGACTTCCTGGAGGTTTTCAAGATTTTTGAAAGAAAAACTTGCCTACTATTGGTGTTTCTTAGCAAAAGCAGAGGAATCCTTAAGCGCACGGATACACCATTGTAGCACTTCACCTAGAGATATTTAGGGTATCATATTTTCCCAAAGGAACGGATGTGTAAGTCTCTTAGTTAGTTCACCTAAAGAAAACAAGTGAGAGGTAGCTTGGGTAGTAAGGTTTTCCTAAGGTTAGATATCCTAAGCGAAGATAACTTTGGCACTATAGACTTGTTTTGGGCACCGAAGCACACCTGGTCTGCCAGGCGATACTAGCTTGTAGCCTACGTCGAACCCAGATGAAGGGGAATATGAGGGATGGATAGGGCTATCACCACCTGCCACCTATCCCTCAACTGTGCGGAACAAGGTAAACAAAGATAGCTTCTAGCCTAGACACCATGTCTACACTATCAACTTTTACTCTAACGTGCATGTAAGGGTTATCCATCTCTATCAGGGCCCTTCTACTAGAGCAACTGCCACAAGGATGAACGATGAACCCACAAGTTTATAATGGACAAGGGTAGCTTTCTTAGTATATCAATGCCAAAGTTAAACACGAACTTCATACTCCAAGTAGTAAGATGCTCATACAGGTACAACCGAAGGAGTGCTAGCTCTAACATGCTTCCGCTAAGTGTAACGAGTACACTAGGGGAAGGTTGCCGATAGCTCTGGCACTTCTGCAACTCTTTCCTCACTCACTCCACTCTTATTCTAGCTTAAGCTAAGAAAAAATGAAACTCTCCCTCTCTTCTTTATTTTCTTGATTGTGTGTTATAGAGGGGAGCCCTACCCCTCCAATTATATAGGGAGGATGGTGGTGCTTCAATCTATAATTGGCGATTGGTCAGGGATGCACCACCTTAGCATGGCGGCATGCCATCTCCAGAGCGAGGAGAGGCAGGGAGGCGCCCATAGGGGGTTGCTCACCCCCTAGGGACGAACGCCCCTTGACCATCGCTGTTGCCCACTGCCTTCATGTGGTAGGCCTTGGGCTAGACCTAGACCGCTCCCTAGTGGTGCTTTGCCCCGGTTGAGTCAAGTTGATGGGCGCCTTTGTCGTTCCTTTGCGCAAATCAGCGTCGAAAAGCACCTTTCAGTGAATTTCTCCATGCATTTATGTTTGTGACCTGCAAAACATGCTTATCCCAAAACTTGTGGAAAGTGTAAGTTAAAATCCCTAATTCTATGTTTTGGTGTTTACATTTGTTCATTTTGTTTATATGTTGGTGGTAGGATTATGAGTTTAAGCATCACCAACAAGCTCCCCCACACTTAGCCCTTTGCTCGTCGTCGAGTAAGGTTTAAGGACTAAGCGGGTTCATCCCTTGGATTTGGAGTCTGTATACAGGTTATTCCAGGCTTCACCATAACTTGTGAACTTCCAAGTGTCTACCAAAATATCTTGGGCAATTGAAAAACCGAATAGCTTGGATTCAAATCTACTTATGCTATTCATGCTTAGAAACTTGGGTCTTGTATGATTTTGAAAACATAAGGATAGCTTTTGTTCCTTGAATGATTAGCATATTTGAAAGTTTTTGCCTTCCTTTTGATTATCCTACTTCTACATGGCTTATATGGATCTTTAGGTAGGGATAAATATTGTGGGGCACACTTACCTTGCATATGTTGTAAAGTCGAATCCCGGACCTCACCGGAGAGAAGTGTCATACTCTTAGATCAAAACAGTGCAAGTGTCAAGAATTTTTGGTGGAATCATACTCCTCTATTTGATATGATCTCCTTTTCTAGCTTTTTATTTGGAGACATGGCTATCATATATATATATTTCTATGAGCCTTCATGTGCTCATCATATTATTATTTTTGAATGCTTTTGGGACCTTCATGTGTCCCTATATTTTTTCCAATGCATAGCCTTCATGTCTCTTTCTGAAAATATGCTAGGGAGATCATATTTTTAGAGCATGGAGTATTCATTTGTGGGTAATGGAAACATGCTTTAGCATATTCCTAGTGTAGGAATAGTTGTTTATTTGTGGCATTACTTGAGTTTCGATCTTGAGAGCATGAAACATCTCTCAACAAGGGTCACAAAATTCGACCGAACTCAACACAAAGTAAGAGGCATATGTGGAAGGTTTTTTGTCATGTATTAACACATATGGCCTTGGTAGGTATTTGTATGTCATTCAAGGAACATGCTATTTGAAATTTTGTTTTGTAAAATAAATCCCAAGTACTTTGTAGGAATAAGTAAATGTCATATCATCCTACTATATCTCATTCATCAATTACTTAGATAAAGTGGGTTCCCTATGATGAGTGTTCACAAGTTTTTAGGAATATTAGCAGGGAATAAAATGTATACAAACTTTTAATCATAGGAAGATTATGGAGATGGAGCATCACTTTTTATTTTAATTTGTTTGAATTTAGTTTTAGAATTCTTATTAATGAAGCGAGAGAGAGTGGCACCGACCGTGATTTTCACGTGTGTTGTTTATCTGTACAAAATTAGAGGTGATTGTGGCACCTCCCCCACACCTGTACCTGTCTTTATTTCATATTCGACAACAAAAAGGATCCAAGAGACAAGTGTAGACAAATAATTCTAATGGGAAACTTTATTTCATCATTAAACTGGTAGGCACATTACATGATTGGAACAAAACAAAATAATTTGGAATAAAAGTATTAAGAATTGAAATATGTGCCTAAGAAAATAGAACATGCGCTTAAAAATAGAACATGCGCCTATTCAAGGACGTGTTCTACATGTGCCGCTCTTGCCACCTTGGCCAGACTTCGCCTGAAGCTAAAGATGCAAACATTTAACCGGTGCTCAAGCTTGTCGCTCTTATGTTGCTATCATCTAGCTGTCCCTTGAGGATTCGAACGTCCTCGCGTAGGTTTATGATCTTATTTTTTAGTGAGGTGATTTGAGGATCTTCGAGAGGTGTAGGCTCTTCATCCTCCTCGAAGATGGCACATGATTTTAAGATAGGCGGCTTAGTGGTTCTCTTAAACCTGAGGGGTTGAGATGAGGAGCCGGCTGTCTCTTTTGAGATAGATTTTTGGATGGGGGTTGCCGGCCCCTTGCCTCTCCCTGGTTTGCGCATCAGCCCCTTTCCACACCTACCATCAGGCTTTTGAACCCCCACTATAGTGTAGCTACAGCTATAAATGATGTTGCCCAAAGGCGTTACATGGACACTTTTTGTAGCACTTTCCGGAGTCTTGCGCTTGAGGATGTCGGCCCCCAAAGCCAACCTTGATGGGGGTGTCCTCCTAGGCTGGGTGTCAGCCTATGGCGCCTTGGTCCTAGCAGTGGACCGCACACTTGCCCCGCTACGGAGTGGAGGCATGACGGCAAGTGGAGCCATTGTAACAGCGCGTGCTTCATCTCTCACATAGGTGTTTTTAGGTATTGGGTTGATGGGCTATGGAATCTCCCCTAGGTTGAGGGTGGAGTTGGAGCCGGTGTACAAAGCGAGCTCTCGGTTGGCCATGGCTCACTAGGATGCTTTGGATCAATGCTAAGTGTAAAGGGAAAGAATGCCTTTGGTGTGGGATAGTAGGAGGTTTTGGGGTACTTTATATAGGCTCAGGTATAGCATGAGGGAAAGATATTTCGGTGCTAAACCCTAGATGATCATGATGTACTCGGTCAAAATAAGCTATCCTAGCAGACAGCGCATGAGAGGAGCCAAGAGGGGGGCGGCCACTCCCTAGGGTCGCTCACCCCCTGAAAGGCACTGCCCTGACCACGCTTCCTTCTAGATGTTCTTACATGCATGAATATCTGATCCCCGTGGTGTTTCATTTTGATCCTTAAGTTTTAAACACATTTGCCAATTTTATATGCTATTTTTAAAATAAAATATGAGCAAAGTATTATTTTCACATGGTGTATGATTGTGAATGAGAAGTGTATGTGAGTAACAATGCAAGAACATATTGGAGATATTTGAATTTTCATAGATTTGCAATGAATTCATCAAAAGAGATTAAGTTTATTTCATCAATTTCTTGATTTATATCATGAGAAGGTTCTAAGAAAACTTTCAATCTTTGACCATTAACTTTAAAAGTGTTACTGTCATTGTATTGAATGGTGATCGCATCGTGCGTTGACAAGTTGACGACGGTGAATGATCCTTCCCATTTGCTATGTAGCTTACCTTTACCGAAGAGCTTGAATCAGGAGTTGAATAGTAAGACCTTGTCTCCCTCATTGAATTCTTTCTGTTGGATTCGGTGGTCGTGCCATCTTTTGGTTCTTTCTTTGTAAAGTCTGGCACTATGATAAGCTTTCTCATGCCATTCTTCTAGCTCAGAGATTTGTTTTTGTCGGTTCTTGCCAACCAGCCTTACGTCCAAGTTCCAATTTTTGATTGCCCAGTGAGCTCGGTGCTCAAGCTCAACTGGTAAGTGGCAGCTCTTCCCATAAACGAGCTAGAACGGCGACATGCCAATGGGGGTTTTGTAGCTATCCTGTATGCCCAGAGTTCATCAGGAAGCTTGTTCTTCCATCCCTTCCCCATGTCATTGACTCTCTTCTGCAAGATAATTTTGATTTGTTTATTTGAAGTTTTTGCTTGGCCACTAGTCTATGGGTGGTACAGGGTGGCCACGTTGTGCTTGGGTACAAGTTCCATTGGGAAGGCTCTAAAGGTCTTGTTGATGAAGTGGGACCCCCTATCACTTATTACCATTCTTGGTGTTCCAAAGTGAGGGAAGATCACTTTGTGAAACATCCTCCTGGCGCTCTTGGCGTCGGCAGCTCTGCATGGCAAAGCTTCCACCCATTTTGATACGTAGTCGACGGTGATGAGGATGTACTCGCAATCTTGGGACTTTTGGAATGGCCCCATGAAGTCAATGCCCCACACATCAAATATTTCTATTTGAAGGTTATAGTTGAGGGGCAATGCATTATGAGACATGATGCCCCCTTGCAACTGGCATTTTCGACACCTTTGGATGAATTCTTTGGTGTCTTCGTACATCGTTGGCTAGAAGAATCCACACTGCCAAATTTTGGCTTGAGTGTAGAATGCTCCATAGTGGCCTCCATATGGAGCTAGATCGCATTTTTTGATGATTTGTATCCCCTCTACCGTAGGCACGCACCTTCTAAATAGGCAATCAGCACATATCCTGTAGAGGTATGGGTCATCCCAAAGGTGACGTCTGCTTTCAGTTTGTAGCTTCTTCCTATTATCGCCCGGTGGTACGTACCCTGAAACCATGAAATTGACAATGTTTGCGTACCATGGGTCTGAATCCATCACCCTTAGCAGCATGTCATCACGTAGGAAGTCATTGATTGGTAGTTCCTGCATGTTAGTGGCTGGCATACGCGATAGATGATCTGCAATAGTATTCGCTAGTCCCCTTTTATCTTTTATTTCTAGGTCAAATTCATAGAGTAGAAGAATCCATCTTATGAGGCGTGGTTTTGCGTCTTTCTTAGTGAGCAAATATTTAAGTGCAGCATGATCGGTGTAGACAATTATTTTTGCTCCCACTAAGTAAGATCTAAATTTATCAATAGCAAAAACAACTGCAAGAAGTTCTTTTTCTATGGTGGCATAATTAACTTGTGCTCCTGTCAGTGTTTTGCTATCATAGGCAATTGCATGATGCTTTTTATCTTTGGTTTGGCCAAGGACCACACCAATGGCATAATCACTAGCATCACACATTATGTCAAATGGCAACGACCAATCGGGTGGTTGGATGATTAGTGATGAGATGAGTGCTTTCTTGAGTGTTTGGAAAGCATTTAAGCACACATCAGTGAACTCAAAAGGTATATCCTTAGCAAGTAGGTTCGTTAATGGCCTAGAGATTTGTGAGAAGTCCTTAATAAATCATTTGCAAAAACCTATGTTTCCTAAAAAGCTACGGATTCCTTTTATGTTCACAGGGGGTGGTAGTTGTTCTATAACTTCAATCCCCCTCTCAGACACTAAGTGTCCAAGAACAATGCCCTCTCAGATCATAAAATGACATTTTTCCCAATTAAGCATAAATCCTTTTCCTAGCATCATTGCAAGACTTTATCTAAATTTTTAGACAATGATCAAAAGTTTTTCCATAGACTGAAAAATCATCCATGAAGACCTCCATAATTTTTTCTATCATGTCTGAAAAAATTGACATCACACACCTTTGGAAAGAGGTGGGTGCATTACAAAGCCCAAAAGACATACGTCTATATGCATATGTTCCATATGGGCATGTAAAAGTAGTCTTGTTTTGATCTTCGAGGTGGATAGGAATTTGGTGATACCCCAAATACCCATTGAGAAAACAAAAGAAAGAGTGCTTCGCCAACCGCTCTAACATTTCATCAATGAAGGGCAGTGGGAAGTGGTCTGTCTTTGTGGCCGCGTTGAGTTTTTGGTAGTCTATACACATCTTCCACCCCATGACGGTTCGTTGTGGGATTAATTCGTTCTTATTGTTTTCTACAACTGTCATGCCCCCTTTCTTGGGCACCACTTGGACGGGCTGACCCAGTTGCTATGTGGCATAGGATAGATAATCCCAGCATGAAGAAGTTTTAGGACTTCCTTCTTCATGACTTCTCGCATCGTGTTATTGAGCCTGCATTGGGGTTCACGTGATGGTGTGCTTGTAGGGTCAGTTGGGATACGATGGGTGCAAAGCGTTGGACTTATCCAATTAAGGTCTTAGAGTGAATACCCAAAAACTAGCCTATGTTTCTCTAGGATGGCGATGAGTTTGGATGTCTCCTCATCAGTGAGATTGTCGCTTATGATTATAGGAGTTTGTTTGTCGCCATTCAAAAAAGCATAACATAGACCAGCGGGTAGGGGTTTAAGTTCAACAGCAGGTCATGTTAGTGCTTCCTCTTGAGGAAGATTGATGGTTTCACCTAGATCATCCTCTTCTTCTATAAAGAGTTTGGCATCTTTTTGTAAGGACGACTCAGGAGATTCGAATGATGAGACCGACATGACTTCCTTGGGTGGTTCGTGGTGGGGAAGAGTGTCTGCCACTAAGTTTTTAGCTCGAGTGATTGGAATGGAAAAAGTATATCTCCCCAATTTTATGACTAGATCCCTAGATGAAGGTGTTTCTATGAAGAGCTTCTCTAGGGGATGACCTATGAGGATGTTGAAGACATGGAAGTCAAGGGCTAAGATGGTATTTCCATGATATATGTTTACACCATGTAGAACCCCTAAACTTTCCATGCTAGATCACAGGACAAGTCTTAGGGACCTATTTGTGAGGGCGAAGGGTCCATTGCCTACATAGGCAAGTGCATAAGATGTGGACATGAGGTTTGCCCCCACAGTAGGATTATAAAGTACATTTTCCCAAGATCTACCGATTTTGCATTGAATGGTTGATGAAGGGGGGCATGAATCTGAATTTCTTCAGGAGAGAATTCTGCCTCTTCAACCCATTCATTGCTTAGGATTGACGTCAACTCCCTGATGGATTCCCTAAGGAATTCTTCATCTAGTGGGTCTAGTGGAGTGACCGGAACTGGCGGTCTCCTTTGACAAAGATAGTTCGAGATATTCCCGAATTCATCGAAAAGGTCATCCTTGAAAGGTGGGAGGTCTAAAGGTTAGATACCTCCTTTCGGATCCTCTGGTTCGGGTGAAGGCTCTTGAATGGAAAATGTAGGTTCAGCCTTGGCCGAAGAGACTTCCTCATGGCTTGACATAGGTTCTACATGGAGGTTTCTAAGGGAGGAGTGTTTTCTAGAATGCGGTCTAAGAGGACTTCTCCTTCCTCAATGGTTTTGTGCGTGAATGAACCTCCAGTGGTTATGTCAAGTTGTAGGGCAGACTCTTTGCTAAGCCCTAACAAAAAATGTTGTAATAACACATGGTTCGGTATAGACAAGTCTGGGCCAGAACGTGTTAGGATTGAAAATTGGTCCTAGGCTGCACCTATGGTTTCCTTCTCCTTTTGTTGGAAATTGAGGATCTCTTATCATAGGGCAGCAATTTGGTATATAGGGAAGAACGCAAGATAGAATTTGTTCCTTAGTTCTTCCCAATTGCCAGCTACCTTCCCTACACTATGGGCATACCATTGTTTCCCCCTCTCATCAAGTGAGAAAGGAAACAACTTCCACCAAAGTGTGTCTTGTGACATGCTTGAAATGGTCAGGCAAGCACAGAGCTACTCAAATTCCCTAAGGTGATGGTAAGGATTTTCATAATCAAACCCTAAGAAGGTTTGTTCCCAAACCATGGCTATAAAGCCAGGGCAGAGTTCATAACTAGAAGCAATGATTGGCTTCGAGGATTGAGGTGGCTCTAAGAAATCGCCCTTGGGAGCAAAAAGTTGATGAATTGTTTGGTGCTCCATTGGAAAAGAATAAAAAGAAAAGAAAGGTAAAATAAAAGATACACAGGTGACTAGGTTCGAGAACTAAAATGACAACCGTTCCCCGGCAATGGCGCCATAAATGCTTGTTGGTGTTTCTTAGCGAAAGTAGAGGAATCCGCAGGCGCATGGATACATCATTGTAGCACTTCACATGGAGATATTCCGGGTATCATATTTTCCCAAAGGAATGGATGTGTAAGTCTCCTAGCTAGTTCACCTAAAGAAAACAAGTGATAGGTAGCTTGGGTAGTGAGGTTTTCCTAAGGGTAGATATCCTAAGCGAAGATAACTTTGGCACTATAGACTTGCTTCGGGCACCAGAGCGCACCTAGTCTGCTAGGTGATACCGGCTTGTAGGCTACATTGAACCCAGACGTGAAGGAATATGAGGGACGGACAAGGCTATCACCACCTGCCACCTACCCCAAATTCATGGGGAACAATGTAAACGAAGATAGCTTCTAGCCTAGACACCATATCTATGCTATTGACTATTACTCTAGCGTGCATGCGAGGGTTATCCGTCTCTATCAAGGCCCTTCTTTGAGAGCAACCACCACAAGGATGGACGATGAACACATAAGTCTATAATGGACAAGGGTAGCTTTCTTAGTATATCAATGCCAAAGTTAAACATGAACTTCTTAGTCCAAGTAGTCAGATGCTCATAGAGGTAAAAGCGAAGGAGTGCTAGCTCTGACACGCTTCCGCTAAGTGTAATGAGTATAGTAGGGAAGGTTGCTGACAGCTCCAGCAATTCTCCAACTCTTTCCTCACTCACTCCACTCTTATTCTAGCTAAAACTAAGCAAAAATGAAACTCCCCCTCTCTTCTTTGCTTTCTTGATTGTGTGTTATAGAGGGGAGCCCTACCCCTCTATTTATACAGGGAGGATGGCGGTGCTTCAAGCTATATTTGGCGTGAGGTCGGGGCTGCACCGCCTTAGCTTGGCGGCATGCCACCGCTAGAGGTAGGGAGGCGCCCATAGGGGGTCGCCCACCCCCTAGGGTCAGCTGCCCCTTGACCACTGCCATTGGCCACCGCCTTTGCGTGACAAACCTTGGGCTAGACCTGGACTGCTCCCCGGTGGTGCTTTGCCCCAGTTGAGTCGAGTTGATGGGCGCCTTTGTCATTCCTTTGCACAAATCAGCGTCGGAAAGCGCCTTTCAATGAATTTCTCCATGCATTTATGTTTGTGACCTACAAAACATGCTTGTACCAAAACTTGTGGAAAGTGTAAGTTAAAATCCCTAATTCTAAGTTTTGGTGTTTACATTTGTTCATTTTGTTTATATGTTGGTGGTAGGATTATGATTTTAAGCATCGCCAACACCTAGTTCCTCAAATGGTATACTCAATCTCTCAATGGTATTTAAATCCTCCCCAAGGCCAAAAGATCTTAGCCTTTCTCCTACTCTAAGGCTTATGTGGAGCTCATAGGCAGGGAATAAAAAGCGAGGCTTACTTGAATTGAATGTATTGCTAAGTCAAACGCTTAGATCACAGGAGCAACAAGTCATACAAAATGATCAAGATGTGCAAGTATATGGTATTTGGTGGAAGTGGTACTCCTTTGAGAACTTCCCTTCCTCTAGCTTCCTTTTTGAGAGGGCATGGCTACCTTATTCTTTCTCTCATCTCTCCCTCTCTCTCTCTTTTGAACTATAGAGCTTTTTGCTCTTCTTTCTCCCTCTCTTTTTCTCGGTACCTCATGCATCTCTATAATATGATGGATAGCTAGAGGGGGGATAAATGTATATCTCTTATGGAGTAAAGGGTAAATATGGAATGGATGGTTGCATACTTCCAGAGTAGAAGTAGCATATCTATATACATGGTGTGTACGTGATCTTGATCAAAGGGTATGACAAGCTTCTCTACTCAGATCAACAAGGCTTAACAAAGCTCAAAACAAACAAGCAACTTTTTTATGTAGGCTTATCATATCAGGAAAGCATATATATTTGGCTCTGGTAGGAAAATTTTCACCATCGAGGAACTTCTAGCAAGTTTTTTTTTACTTTTTGTAAGAAGAAAACTCTAGGTTATCTCAGCCATTCCTCAGACAAGTTAAAAAGATTTACTCTAATCTTTGCCACAACATATCTCACAAAAGCCTATACTTGGTTCTAGCATTCACAACCCACAAAAGCAATCAGCTTAAGATGAACTCTAATTATATGCTCAAAACTTGAGAAGTAAAGGGTTGTATAGCAAGCTTTTGCAAAGTATCACAAAGCAATTATCCATCATTTCCATAAGGTGTGTAAACATCAATTTCAAAGCAAGAGTGATTAAGGCAGCTTTAATGATTCTTCTCTACATTGATTATAATAGCATAGTTGTCTTACATATTCTATTGTTTTCGATTATGCTATCATTACTGTATCTCTATATCATCATTCATTTTATTATTATTATCATATTTATAATATTATCATTCATTTTTTTATATTTTATTATTTTCTTCTTTTTTGGTATAGAGAATTAATGTAGATACAAGAGTAGATGTGAATGTCTTCATACCTGAGCGGGAAGGTTCTCCCCCAAGCTTGCCTTTTGGGGAAGTCAGAATCTTCTTCTTAGGCGGCTCTCCTTGAATCTTTCTTCATTTATTGCTACTATGATAATTTATTAGTAAGCCTAACTATTATGAGATTTATTTTATTGGTTTTTTTAGATTTTATTACTATGAATTTATTCTAAGTGCTAGTACTTCATGAGTACCTTTATTGAAAAGGTAAACATGCAATGCAACTAATAACCTAACATGTAATGCAAAGTTGGGATGGGAAATATGCAAATGGAACCTATACTAAATGCAGTAAAAATGTAGTCAAAGCATACTTTCTAGTACCGGCTCATGGCTATGCCTCCTTACATGGGTGTTCTTCTTCCTTGTACGGGAATTCTTCCTCCTTGTTTTCTTCAAGGGTACTCACAGGATCAGGCGACGATGATGTAGATGATGCTTCTTTCTTCTTGCGCCATGTCCCTCGTGGCTTTGGCTTATTCTTGCCAGGCTCTTCCTTCTCCTCAATTGGCTTTGGCTTTCTGGTTCTTCTCTTCTTTGGTTGCTTCTTTCTTTCCTGTTTCTCATAAAAAATAGGTTTTTCTAGAGGCAAAAGCAAAGGTTTCTTTCCTTCCATCTAGGTTGAATTGAATGCATCTAGATGCCACATATATACAAGCATTAGCGGTATTGAGAAAAGGACGGCCAAGGATGAGGGGTGCATCCCTATCATCTAGCATGTCTAATATCACAAAATTAGTTGGGACATAAGCACCTCTAATTTCGACCAAAAGATCAGTGGCTATACCTTCTACATGGCGGACTAACTGATCAGCTAGTTGCAAATAGACAAAAGTTGGAGCTAATTCAGTGTAAAACAAGTTTTCATAAGTTTCCTTAGGCATTATGTTCACACTAGATCCAAGATCACAAATTGCATTTTCAAAAGTATGAGGACCAATAGAGCAAGTAATAACAGGACTTCCAGGATCACCTTTCTTAATAGGAACACCCCAACCATCTAAACCAAAATCATACCTTGATGTGACAAGGTTGGCGGTCTCCATGAATTCTTCAGGCTTGCCAGGTATTCTTCCTTTCTCAAAAGATGGGATAGCAGCTGCTAGTTGTGCTAATTAGGTTTCTACCATCTTATTAAAGCTAAGTTGATTCTTTATAGTGGAAGAGAAATCATCCAATTTAGCATTTATGTTTTCCAACATCTTGTCATTAGCATGGAGTTTCTTATTTATACCATCAGTCATTCTACCTTGACTATAGACAAGATCTTTAAGGAAAGGATAATTATTACCTTGGTTATTTGGACGTTGCAAATAATCATTGTAATTATTACCTTGGTTGTTGGAGCATTGATTCCATCCTTGATTTTGAGGGCAAAAATAGTTATCATTGTTGACAAAGTTGAGATCTTCATGGGTCTCAGGGCAGAAATTGCCAGAATGTCCGGTCTCTCCACAAACTTCACAAGTCATGTGGGTGTCCATGGCTTGTATAGTTTCTTAGGCACTCATTATCTCGCAATTTTCTAGTCTTTTTGCGAGCAGATCAACCTTGACTACAAGCATGTCAGTCTCTTTAAGAGAATGCATACCTAGTTTGTGGGGCTATAGTCGTTCATCGCTCCATCCTTGGTTAGAAACCATCTTCTCGATCAATGCCTTGGCATCTAAGACATTAAGCGAAAAGAATGCTCCTCCAGCGACAGCATCTAAATGGCTCCTATCCAATGGAACTAAGCCATGGTAGAAGTTCTGGATCAAAAGCCAGTCTTCCATACCATGGTGTGGGCATGTGGTGACATACTCTTGCATTCGTTCCCAGGCTTTGGGAATCAACTCATCGGCTTATTGTTGAAAGCTAGAGATTTTGTTGCGAAGAGCATTGGTCTTACCCATTGGGAAGAGCTTAACAAGGAAAGCGTTGGAACACTTTACCCATGTATATATAGCATTGTAGTTTTAGTAGAACCATTATTTCGCTTTTCCCAATAAGGAGAAGGGGAAAAGACGAAGACGTATGGCCTCTTGGGTCACTCCCTTAATGGTAAAGGTGCTACAGATCTCCAAAAAGTGTTGGAGATGTGCATTGGCATCTTCGTGGGCTTTACCATAGAAAGGACTAGCTTGCACCATCATGATCAATGCAGGCTTAAGCTCAAAGTGAGTGCCCACATTGATGACGTTAGGACAAGTGGCTACATTAGCAGCTGAGGGGGCAGAAAACTCATGGATAGTCTTATTGGCATGATCGTGCTAGGAAGAAAAGAAGGTAACTAAAAAGAAAATGAAAAAGGAAAAGAAGAGTTGCTAAGATAGATAACTAGATAGCAGAACCTAGCGACAGATTAATGACACACACCAGTTGCCTTCCCCAGCAACGGCACCAAAAATCCTTGTTGACGGTTCGTATGTGTGTATATAGGAAAGGGGATTCCACAAGCGCATAGAACTATCGTGTAGCACTTCACTTGGTGAGAACCAAGTGTTGAATTTATATTTTCCCAAAGGAAGGCGGTTCGGCATGTCGGAAAATGTGGCTAGGTAGACTAGGTAGGTAGGTTAAACAACTCGAGGTTGGTGGATAGTGAATGTAAAAGAAAAGATAAAAAGATTGACCACGCAAACAGAGGTAACTAGAAGCGTAGTGTGGCTAAGTGTAAGAAGTAGAGTATGTAATCTTAAGCAACAAAAGTAACTTAATGATAGTGAGATCGTCCTTAGTACGAGGGGCGTGCTTGCCCTGAATTCAATGAGGCACAAAGCACAATGAGCCCTATGTTTTAATAACTAGACTCAATGTGGTGGAATACAGAGGAAGGACAAGGCTGTCACCACCTGCCATTACCATAATCTATCCGGGGATCTAGCCGTACCTATAGGGAAGATATAGCCTAAGCACCACGCTTAATCTATAAACTTGCTGTTTTGATCCTAGCTCTGGTGAAATAAGATCAAAACACCCTAACTAGACGCTAGAACAAGTACTAAGAAGGAATGAACTAAATACTAATATAATAATGATGCAAATGCCAAAGGACAAGCGCCTAAGCTCACTAATGATATACAAGAGCAAGACAGGACTTGAACTAAGCAAAGCTATATTACTGAATAAAGTACTTGACAAAGTAAAGTACTAAGTAAAGTAAATGCCAAAAGAAAGATTACAAGAGGAGCTATACCAGACCAAAAGACTCTTCTGGACTCCGAGGCGAGCTTCGCTCTACTCTATCACCACTAGCTAGCTACTACTCTAGAGAGCTTCTAAGAGCTTGGAACACTTGGAATGCTTGAGAGCTGCTTGAGTGATGATATCCACCGAGCACCATAGCCCCTTTTATAGTGTGTATAGGGCATAGGGGTATTTGTAGGTGAAGATGAGGCAGTGGAGAGGCGGTGGGGCATTGGCCAACTTTGGCCATGGTCGGCCGACCATCCATTGCACCGCCTCACGATCCAACAGCGATGGATGGCCTCTGGATGGCGGTTGCATGTAGGTAAGTTGGTTGTCACGGTCAGGAAGGTGGTTTGGAGGTCGGTTTGGCCCCTCCAAGTGTATGACAGTGGGCCCATGGATCCAAGGCTCCTTTGGATCAAACCGATTTGGATCAAGGGTGGAGAAGCAGTGTGGAGGCCTTCACGTGGATCAATGATGTGACAAGGGGGGTGGGGCCATCGGGCGAAGCCCCTAGGCATTGGCCAATGTGGCATGTGGGTCCACGGCCCCCTGCCATGTCCAATTGCCTCCTATGCACATCATTTGTCCATTTTTGTAATTTTTCCTGCATACAAATATTTTTTTCAAGTACAAGTGGAACTAGGTGAATTTTAAACAAAATATGGCACATGTGATGTTGTTTTACCTTGGTTTGGGTGGAATGTTGATGGTCAAATTGGGTGTTTAGTGACCATCAACAATGCATATCTTGATCTAAGAGTATGACACATCTCTCCTTAGATCCAGGATTTGGCTTTACAACATATGCAAGGTAAGCATGCTACAACTTTCATCCCTACCCCAAACTCCACATAAGCCTTTTAGAGATAGGATGAAAAAGAAGGCAACTTCAAAAATGTGCCTTGGTGAGGAATCATACACCATTTGAGCGGCATGAGAGTACCATTTGAGGAACACTAAGCTTTCCTCTAAAAATTATTACAAAACCTCTGATAAGAACTTGTGCGGAATAAGAAAAATAGTGCTCAAGTCAAAAGTTGTTCTATCTCTCAGCTACCTAAGACGAAGGAAAAGACCATATGCTCCATGAAGGACTAAGGTAATATGGGTGAGTTTTCAATATTGCTATTTTTCCATTCAAAGAGAAGTATGTTTGTTGTACACATGGTACTCTTGAAAAGTGAAGCATAGTAGCAACTCCTGATCCACTGAGGCTAAGTTTAATTGTTTGCTTGGGACGAGCAAAGGTTAAGCTTGGGGGATCTTGTTGACGGTGAAAATGTCACAAAATTACACACTCAAAACACCGTCAACAGCCTCGGTTTAAAGAAAGAGAGGCATGTCATGAAACATATTTTATCAATAATGAGTTCCACTTGAACCTTGAGATACTTTTATGCAGGAGATGACAAATGGAGGCAAATGAGCTGGTGGGGCCTCCATATGCTAGTTGTCCAACCTGCCTATGGACCCACCAGGCCTTGCCAAGGTGGCACGATCCATGTGAAGTATCCCAGAGTCAATCCCTACCCTTGGATCACACTTGTGTTTTGGCCCAAGGGTGGAAGATCAAGTCACACAGATTCATGGGCCCACAACGAAGCATCCAACGTGACCGAAGTGGCCAACACACTCCATGACATGTGGGGACACCTTCTAGAAGCAAGTGGTGGGGCCTAGCTACCATAGGCGGGTCGGCTGACCTACCCATGGAGGCTCCATCCCTACACCGCCTTTCCCACACATTTAGCACATGCCAAGTGACCCTGGCCCTTGGATCTAAGGCGGTTCTATGGCAGTGGATCCAATGGTTGCATGATCAAGGTCACATGGATCGCTGATGTGGTGCTCCTCCACCTCCACATATAAATAGAGGGTCACTCCCCCTCTCCATTCATGGTGGTGAAGAAGCTTACAAGGTCAAGTGAAGAGTAGTTAGTCCACTTTATCTTAGTAGTGTAGTCTAGAGTGGGAGTTAGAGTTGAGTAGTGAGAGCTATCTTCTAGAGAGTCTGGTATAGCTCTTGTACCTTTTCCTTTCTTTTGTAAGACTTTACCTTATTCAATATATTATTGTTTCTCTACTTTACTCAGTCTTTACTTTGTGCAATATTATACTAGGTATAGTATTGTTGTGGCTTATCTAGTCATAGAGTTGTTATACACTAGATTGTGATCCTGGAAACACACCTATATTGCGATCATCGCCTATCACAGGGTGCTCTAGTTGGCCTCGTAATTATAGCTAGAATAGTGAGAGAATGTGTAAGCGTGGTGCTTATACATGATCTTGCCTTTGGTTACCGCTTGTTGCATAGATTATTTGTGGTAGCTAGCAGGTGGTGACAACCCTGTCTAGCCTTTGCATTCCACCACGTGTTGTAGACAAGTTCTTAAAAGGTAGGGCTCCAGTAACAAGGTAGCCGCTTCGGATAGGGGTTTTGTCTCCTATTGTCTCGCCTATCGCCTAGCATACTTGTTCTGAGGTATCAATATGTGTGTCTCAATTGTGTGGTTTGGTTAAATTATAGGAGTAGAGTTAGAAACATAGGAGTCCTATACTCTCTCGTTCTCCTACCACCTAGCTATACTTACTAGTTATCTTATTTATGTTGGCTTGTTTCATCATCTTCCCTTCCTACCATATTCCATTTACCCCCTATACTAGTTGATACTAAGTTGTGGTACATAAGGATTTCTCTTTTATTATCATTCCTAGCTACTGCTTTCCCTTGAGATAAAAATAAATAACGATATCTTCAAATACTCCTAGGTGAAGTGCTACAGCGGTATATTCTGTGCGCTTGCGGAATTATCCAATAGACATAAGTACCAACAATTATCAATATGTACTATGGTACTCATACTTGCCAAAGAAAGTGGGTTGTCAAGAGGTGTACTTCTAAGTGTCTTGCTGAGAAGTACCTGGATTCCTTCAGAGCTGATCAAAAAATGTCCTTGAGCAATTTCTCTAGGATAGTACAGAAAAGAGTGGAACTTGACACCATCAAGGTCCAAGCTTGCTAGAGCTAGAAGGTTGGCCATGAAGAAAGTGCTAGGAGATGAAGCTGACTAGTACTCCATGTTGTGGGATTATGGACATGAAATAAGGAGGAGCAATCCTGGTACCAGCTTTTTCATCAACTTAAATGGCAACCTGTTTAGCAGTCTATACATGTCATTTCACTCTTTATCTATATTTATATCCTAACTAGATATAACATGACATTAATAGTAGAGTACTCATAATACTATTAGTAACCATTATAGCAAAGCTAGAGTTCATTAATTAGGATCGATGATAATAATTTTACAAGTGAACATCAACTTCAGATACATCAGTTTTCATCACTACTTCATCGACATCACAAACACCATCACCACCAGAACTAAGACAGAACTTTCATGAGTTCAATTAATTCACTCCCTACTACTACAATTGCCCTATCTTCCTTGCTCTAATCAGGTTCAATCACCAAACTACAGGCAGGTTGTTTCATCTTCATGTGGTTATTGTACTGTGCAACCAACTCTGCATCTTCTTGCTCCAAGTATTTGGACTGAAGCAACTTCAGGTACTCATTCTCCCACCTAAAGAAAGGGCAGCCTTCACCATTGCTCTGCACGACACCATAACCGAATCAGTAGCCAAGGATCCAAATAAATAGAGAAATGCACACCAAGAACATCAATCTTACCTTGTGCGCCGACAATAGTATAACACATCCCCTGCACTCCAGGGTTGCTTCGAAACCCGCCTCACCACTTTGAATCAACGACATTCTTTGCAAGTGATCAAGGGAATGGTACCCATGCCTGCTGCCATCATTGGCACAGATCCGCCACCCGCCGTCGTAGATCCACCAGCGCCACCACCAAGTAGCCCACGTGGATCCATGGCACCCAGCAGCACCTCCTCCTTGGTCGCCTGCTTCATCGCTCATGGACGCTGATTTGTCGTCCGTCCTCCGCTGCCGCACCATGGTCGCCTCCATTGCTAAACCATGCTTGCCTACGCCGCCGTCATGATGTGGGAGGGAGAGAGACAGAGGAAGAGAGGGGGGGAGGATTGGCAAATGAGAGGCACACAGCAATGAGGGCCTATCTACTAAAAAGACGTAGCCCAGCGTGGTCACATGTTGTAAGTGCAATCAAGCTCTAAGTGGGTTTTAGTGATGTTGATCACATAATTAAAGGACTAATAGCTTTGACAAGTGTTTGATAGCATATCTTTAATTGTGGATGCAAATAAACAAAGGAGGAGACCCCCAACTCAAATGGATGGCTTGCAACGGCTCCAAGAGCTAGTTTAATTCTTTTTTATATTTTAAAATTGAGTTATAGGACAAGCCGCACTATCAAGGGGATACTAATAGTGGTCTAGGTGGAAAACACCTTTCCAACTCAATTAATCCCGACCATAAAAAGCCAGCTGAGCTGAAATCTTTTCTGTTTTGGCCAGCGCGGAACCTCCGCGCCCAGATGTGGATTCTCCGGGGTCTGTCAGACCCGACCATTTTGTGGGTGACGTGGGTGGTATTTATACCATACCCCTTTGTCCGCAACGGTCATCTTCTCCACTCCTTCATTCCTGACGAACAGAAGCTCTCTCTCCCAAGCTTGGTGCTCAAAACTCCTTAGCTCAAATATTTGTGATTCCTCAAGTGATTTGGCTCTAGAGAGTGTGAGAAAGCTTGAGAAGATCATTCTCCTTTGTTCTTGTGCACTTGGTAAAGTCCTAGCCATTTGGTGTGTTTGTTACTCTTGGACCTTGGCTCCTAGATGGCTAGCGGTCGCCCGGTAGCTCCCAATCCATTGTGGTTGAGCACCGGACGTTTGTATTACCCTTTGTGACTTAATGAAACCCTCTAACCTATTGCCTTGGTGGTAGGTTGGAGAAGAGGAGCGAGTTGCAAGAGACTCCATAGCCTTTGTGACTAATCTCAACAACGTAGACGTAGGCCAGCCTTCGTGGTGAACCGAACCACGGGATAAATCCTCGTGTCTCTTGTGATTGTGATCGTTGTTGCTATTACTTGTCATTTGAATTGGTTTTTAGGGTTTGCATCTGATCTACGAATCTCTCAACCTCTAGGTGCAACTGACTGTTTGGATAGCTCAACATACTATCCAGGAAGACTGGTATTACATTCGATCTGTTTTTCATTCGTTAAATTCTGCAGTAGATCGATTTCATACTCTGATCCCCAGAGGTTCCACGCTTAGCCTCAGAACCTCCACGTTCTAGCCCGAAGGTTCCGTGTTCTGACTGTTTCGTGAAGTTATTTAAATTTCAGAAAAAAGGCCTATTCACCCTCCCTCTAGGTCACTTGCTAGATCCTTTCACGTGCGCTGCCCGTGCGCTGACGTAGACAGAAAAAAAAACAAAGGGGTATGGACTCTTTATGCATCAATAATTAAGATTTTGGATATAAAAATACACTTTTAAAGCTGATGAACCAAATCGACACAGCTTACAAGTTAACGGACGTACCTGGCGATATTGCGGCGCTGATTTGCTTGGAGGCAGAGTAGATGTGGCAGACCAGCATCCTCTTGATGAAGAACTCATCGAGACGGAGGAGGGAGGCGCCCAGGCACGACAGACCTGGACAGAACAGAGACGGCCACCATCATTGCATCAGTAATACTGTGTAGCGAGAACGCTGATGAAAGGCTAATTCATTTCTTATTCTTATCACATGCACCTTCAGTCTCGTGATCAGATTGGATCAACAACGTGATTAATTACCGAAGAGATCTATCCTGAGATGGACGTAGATGGGCGAGAAGAAGCCGGCGACTGATGTGTTTGGTTTGTAGAGTCACCTCATGCTTCATTAGGTGATGCATCATGAGTTTATCAAATGAATTTTGGTGGAATTAACTTATTCCTAGGGTACTTCCTCCATTCTAGAAAAAATGATGTTCTATAATTTTTCAGACAGATTAGTGAAGATGAGTAATGTCCCTAATACCCTTAATTTGTTGGAATTGATTCCCTTAGAAAAGGGATGTCCCGTGATTTGCTTGCTTAATTAATAGGCGCTGCGAGCATGCAGCCTTCCGCTGGAGGCAACGAAGAGCACCGGCCGTATGTATTCCTAATTTGGCGCAAACATTAATTTGTCTACACTAATGCTCATAGGCCCAAAATTTGAAGACCAAATTCTCGTACACTATTCCACTGGTGCCAATAAATATTGCTCTGGCGGCGATAGCTTTTTCAATCCATTAGAGATAGCAAGGCAGGCCGCGGCGGCCTCCTAGGGTGTCTACATATATTCTATTTAGTTAGTGCGTTAGATAGAAATTTCACGACTCAGATGAAGCACGTCACAACCAGCCGTCCTCCATACATTCGGTAGTGGATAGACGAAGCAAGTGGATGCGTTCAATGAAGTAGATAAAAAATTGAATGACCATGCATGCAAAGACAATATAAACTGTAGATGTACTTTGCATGTAAAAAGTTACTACGGTAGAGGGATTTACATCACTGTGCTTTCATGTGTCATTTACATAAAAAAAAAGTTACTATGACAGGAGGAATTTACATCACATGTGCCTTCTCCCTTTACATTAATGAATTTACTATCAATAGATACTAGGCAGTAAATTTCCATGCATGCACGAGTGTCTCCTAAGCTATCTAGAAATTCACTCTGTAAATTTGAAAGCACTGGATATCTTTACCTACGCAGGGTAGGTCAAAAGCAGGTGGACACATTTAATGCCTCCCCTCTGTACTACCATCAGATAAAAACAAGTCGGGCAGGTGGACACATTTAATGCATCTCCTCCTTACCATCATAAAAATAATTCACCGACCATGCAGGAACATTTGTACTTACACATGCATCCATACATCTAAGAGATGGCTAGGGGTTGTGTGCACGTTGATCCCAAGGTGGTCGGTGGTTGGAATTGGTTGCCATTAATATGGCTATCATACTTGCATCTACACCCATGCATGCAAAGGCGCCCGTTCCTCCTCCAACTCTTGCCTATATAAGCATGTGCCATTCATTGCTTCATTGCACCCCTCCTAGCCCTCCCAGTGTCTCCATGTGTCCTCCTTGTACTTCATATATGAGGAATCAGTAGCTATGGCCTTAGGGGCACCCGTAGTGGTGAGTCGACCCATCTCAGATAAAGGCAGCCACATCAACTGAGCCCATGAGTCGACTCCTAGCCCAACAGTACCACAGGCCCCATGGCAAATTAAAAAACGATAAACAACGTGACCTTTGTTTCTTCCATCGTACTGCTTTCTTCCAGCTCCGGCGGTTCTGAATGCTGAAGTGTCGCCGCATGCCTGGTTCAGACGGAGGTTCGTCTAAGCCGGGCCATCTCAACTGCTCACACGTTGTTGCAGTTCGCGCACGTTGATGCTGCTAGGGCCGGTGTACAAAACGGCGGCCGCCGCCGCGCAGGACGGCCGGGCTCCCTCTGTGTGAAGACGATGTAAATTGTCGCCGCCACTGTTCAACTCATTGGTTGCCGCCGCCGCACTTTGACTCGTCGCCTACCGCCGCCGCCTGAGTCGCTCGCCCCCGCTCGACTCGGCTCCGGCGTCGCCACTCCATCTCCACTCTTGGCTCTTATAGGTGGGTCGAATTCTTTATTTATTCGAGAGGAGTCAACCCTAAAAAGTGAGTCAATTTTTCTCTCTCTTCTGCGTGAGTCGTATACTCTAGTCGGTCGATTTTTCTGGCCTCCACCTTGGATGATGAGTCACTTTTCTATCCCCACTAGAGAAGCCCTCATCGTAGTTCATTCCTGCAGTAGTTTGTGTGTACATTGGCTATGTGTAAGCTTGCATATGTACCCGCCCCTGTTTGCCACCTTCAGATATATACATGTGGTGCGTGTTTGTGATGACATGTATTCCATATTGAATGAGAAGGAGCGTCTCCTAATCAAACTCTATTACCATGTTAACAAGCAACTTGGCCACAGAACGCTTGAAGCCTAAGCATCATAAGCATAATTCTAGGCAAGCACACTTGCCTATGGCGACAAGGACTAGCACACTCGTTGGCACCCAGTGGCAGTACTCTCAAAAATTCACATGTACCTAGGGACATTCTATAAGTGCATTAACTTACCTACCGTGTGTCATGTAACCAAAGACATACTGATACATACAAAGTCCCATTTCCTACAGCTAGTTGGAAATGGGACCAGAGCCCTCCTCTATTTTGCACTCAACAGGCAAAGAGTCCCCATGGATGTTTAGGCACTGTTTACTCGGAAGTCTGCTTTCTAGCTGTGTAGGCAATAACTGAGTGTTCCTGTTTGGAGAGAAACCATACCTTTTATTTGCCGTCTTCTTTTTTATAATAAGTAGTCCTTCGTTTGTTATATCCACTGTATCCCTGTAGTGTGGCTGTGCCTATGAGCAGCAACGAATAGAGATAGGATTTGTATTGGGCTGGGCGACTTGTTGCTGACTTTAGGATCAGATGGCTATGGCTCTGATTTGATGAGCCTGAACTGACCAGGCAACTCATCCTCAAGACAAATAAACAAGATTCATAGCTACAGACATCTTGGAACAGCGTAGGTGACCCAGCATCATTTCATCGAATTGTGTACACGTTCAGCATGGCATTATTATGCTTGATCAGCTTTAAAATGGTTCCTTCTAATTGTGAATTATTAGCCCATAACATAGCATCAAAGGCACTAGGAACCTGATGTTAGCTACAGGCGGGCTGGGGTTGGCAAAACTGCCCTTCACTCATTTCTGCGTCCATCAGGCTTCAAACTTTTAGCGAAATTTTGGCCAGCATTCATGAATTTTTGCTGTTCTTTGAGGTGGCTGCCACTATTGATTTCAGTTAAAGTACTGTATGTACATATCAAATAGGATTTGTGCCTCCGAAAATATGTTGGTTCGTATTTAAGCCAGAGGGAAGTTTCCACCTCCACCTTTGAGAAGGTGAAAAGATCAGTCCTCGTATCATCCACCCTGCCCCTTTTTCTTTGGAACGTTAGGAACTATAAAACCGATTTATTTAATTTCCTTGGCCATAGTTTCGGCCACGACCAACACTAACATTTGAAACCCTGGCATATTGAATAAGCAGCTGTTTAATAACAACAATTAACACGCGCCTACAAATATGAGGGATGCAAAGAAATGGTTTGGCTAGCGTTCGTGTAAAAATTTGGGGAAAAGAACCCGAAACTTACATGAGCACCGGCGAGGGGTGGAGAGCGCTGATGAGGGTGATGAGCGTGGAATTGGCCTAAGCCTATGTGCGCAGCAGCCATCTATTATCGTTGCCTCCGTGTGTCACGCCGCCGCCAACCCTAGCCTCAGCGCCCAGCCACAGCAGCCGGTTCTTGCCTTCGTGCGGAGCCACCGCCGCCAGACATGGCGACCTCGCCTTCGGGGTAGAGAGGTAGGGCGCCAGCACGCCGCCGCACTGGGGTGTCGTCGTGCCGCTGCAGGCCATGCGCCGGAAGGACTGCGAGCGGCCGAGGCCGGGGGCCTAGGCGGTGCCAGTGCAGGCCGAGGCCGGATGGAGGACCATCGGACCACTGGAGCTGAGCAACGATAGGGTTCCCAACACATGGGCGCAGGGCGCAGCGGTGCTTCGACGTACAGCAGTGTCAGGGACGGGAGGTCGATGATGGGATTGCGGCGGTGGGAATGCGGTTTTTTGTTCGTTTGAGAAAGGATGCGGTGGGATTTGGTGTTGCGCTGACGCGCTGGGCCTTCGCGAGTTGCTGGTGGGCCAGATGGGAATAAACCGCGTCCGTCTGTAGGCTATTTTGATGAGTACGATGATAGCAGTGTAGAATCTTACGTCTAGAGTATTTTCAAGATAAAAAAAAGAACTTTGCTCTAAAATACCATATATGTGTATACGTGCTAAATTTTTTCTAAAGATGTTGGATATGGTCGAGAGTACCCAATCGTAGTTGTATGTATATGCACCCCTAGCTTTGTTAGTCAAACATTTGTATATTTTCAACCATTGATCTCCATCAAAATTATATAGATTCATGCCACTATTTATTTGGTGATTCTAGAAATTGATTTTATTATTATACAGCGGAGGTAATATATTTTTAAATTCACTATGAGAAATGATTTCATAATATATAATTCATATATTGTGAAACAAAAAAATATTTAATGATGGTAAACGATCATAATATTTGACTTAGAACAAAGCTAATGTAATATGTCAAATAAATAATGGAAGTACCCTTGCATCAGGAGTGAAGGTGTAACACTTCTAGTGTTACGAGCTCACTATGCACTGAGATTATGACCTGAGAGATAGATCTATTAATATAGTGAGTTAATTACGTAAATGCCTATATGTGTTAATGAAAAACATCCTAATGCGAAGAGTAGAATAAGTAGTTCTAAACATTGGCACAGAAGTAATTTTTATAAACAAAATAAAATATAACTTGTATTTAGTACATGAATAAAATTTGGAGCACAAGTTTAATAGATGAAAATGCAACTTTTGTTTCAGTAAATAAAAGTCGTTCGATAATATTTTGATAGATCCTGTTTGTGCATTGTAGTACACGTATTACTTGCAGATATACCATCCATAAGTGTCACGCATGTCGTATGGTGCACGACTGACTCGTTCCTGTTCTGGAGTTAATGCTAAACTGTGGCTTTGTGCTTCGCGTCGCCTGTGGTTCACGCCTGACGTGACCCGTGTCTCCCCGTACTCTTTTCTACGCTCTTGTCGGAACCTTGTCTTGCAGCTGTATTGGTCATTAATGGCCTCGGACATCGCTCGCCTCGAACGCATGAAAAATTCAGTCGATTCATTTATAGTGATCTCATGCTGGAACCTTGGTGGACCGCGCCAGGACCACTGACCACTCTGCCTTTATAAGCAGGGTCTGGCTTAGCCGTTGGTACCATCACTCGTGCACTTTAGCTCGCCTAGCTTTTCCTTTTCAGCCAGCTTTTGGCTCAGTCCTTCCTTGCAACCATCACCAGCGATGGCAGGAGCCTACGTTAGTAGTTACTGCTTGAACACTGAGGGTTTTCTCAAGATCCTGTATGCCACCCTACAAAAGCTCGGAGTCAAAGATTGTCCCGAGTATGAGGGCTGTGAGTATGAAAAGCATGGCACTGAGCGGTGTGAAGTTACCGTCTACATTGAAAAGAGTGAAGAGTTCCCCGACATCACTGAAGCCTAGAATGTGACCGCAACCGGGTTTCGCTTCATTGACACCTACCAGGTTGTGGCCCACAAAGCCTTGTGGTACCTTTGCCAGATCTATGAAGAGCCTATTGCCTGTACCCCCATGAGGTTCTTTCCACCTTTGGAAAAGAATCGACAGGCATGGAGGGCTCGCATAGAGGCTTTGCAAGGGCGGGATACGCAAGAAGATAGTCCTACCGTAGTGCATTTGACCACGTACCTGCTTGCTCTGGATGAGCAGTATAACCGATAAGCCTCGGAGCTAAGGAAGTGCCTTCGGCGAGCCAAGGAAGTCGAGATCTTCTCCAGGATGCTCCAGGTGTAGCTTGTCGAAACATATACCAGTGCGGTAGCCATTGAGAGTCAGGAGACTGCTATGTCGGAAGCTCTGAAGGAGGCTGAAGATCGACATGCCCAACAGTTGGGAGAGGCCTACCTTGTCACCTGAGCCAAGCGAAGGACGCTGGTTGCTGAATGGCAGGATCCCTTGATCGTGGAGGGGATCCCTGTCCACCTGCCAGAAAGAAGGAGAACCAGTGTTGCAGTACCACCAGCACCTCCACCCTCGGTAGTGTCAGAAGTAGAACCCTTGATTCCTCTCACTCATCCATTGCCAAGAGAAGAGGAAGCTCCATAGCTAGGGCGGTAGAAGAATCCGCCCAGGAATAAAGATGTGTGGTCCAGAGTAGATTAGTTGCCTTGGGATGATATACCCGTAGTTAGTAGTGTCTTTTGTTATTGTCCACTGGTATTGTAATCTTTTTGTTGTATTTCATCCGTAGTTGTTGAGGTAATCCGATCTTAGGAAAGGTGAACGATGTGTCGAGAATGAGAGAGTAAGTGCCTATATTTTGTACCAGCATAAGGACGTTCAGAATATGTATTTTATTTATTTCACTATGTTATTGCGTCCATCTACCTTAAGTCTCGTTAGAGGTGCTTAGGGTTTCTGAGGGCGATGTTAAGTGGGTTACAAGAGAAATTATCATTCGGATGCCAGCAGACCAGCCGTGATTGGATAACATAGGACACTGTATCGACTAATTGTGGATGTCCCAGTAGAACACTTGAATCTCTTTAAATCAAATCCGTTGTTGGATTTGAAGTTCTTGTCCCTTATTGCGAAAGGAACCCTTGTTTGAATCTTCTCTTGCAATACTCCTCTGATTCTATGGTCTATGACCCCACCATCTTCATTGCGTGTAAGTTAGTAGTAGTTGTCTGGTTAATAGCTTATGGTGCCACGACAAAACCGAGGGCCCCTATGGAACAGTTGCCACATGCTGACGCTACTCGGCACGCGCTGGTATCGAGGTTGTTGACCAAGTACCTTTACCAAGTTACACCGCCATACCACTTTTGATACAAATATTCGGGTGTTTAAATAGGAAATCCACAACGGGTTGATGAAATAGTGTTCTCTCAAAGTAAATAAGAGGAGGTGGTTTCGGAGGAAGCATGTATGTTGCGATCTCACTTCATAGAAATATTGGCGCATATTGTGGACAAGGAAGGGAAGGAAAGAAGAACACCTAGGAAAAGTTAGCCTTGGGTAGTAGGGAGTGCTTAGAAAAGCCTAAGTGGATGTCAAGTCCCAAGCACTGTGCCCAGCTCAACCACTCTATGCACGTCGAGTTGCTATCACCGCGTGCCCCACGGACACCGTCGGTGTCAGAACCATTAGCACCCTGTCCTTGCATGGCCACGACATCGTGCCGCACGCGCCGTCCTCGTGCATTGTGCGCTTCTCCTTTTCTCGGCCTCTAGTCCGCTCTTGATCCTCGCCCTTGTCCCTATACTGGACCCCCCCTCCCTTCTTTCTTTTTTTGGGGACACGGCCACCCGCATGCCTCCCTCGTCGAGCGAACCCTCTCTCCTCTCCTTTATTCCCCCCCCCCTCCGCTCGCTTGCGCAGGGAGCATGCCATGGCCGACTTTATCCCCACAGCATGAACCGACAGTGTATCCCAATCATGTCGTCTCCACTTTCGGTGCGCTGCACCCCATCTCCGTTCACCACAATAAGATGTCCTTGGTCCTTGCTCTTCTTCTTCATCCCATCCCTCTCGAATCTGAAGCAGAGCTACGAGATCTAGTCATCATTGTGGAACTAGGTTCGTCTAACAGAGGTTATGGTGTAATCTAAGAAGAAGGGATCTGGTTTTCGATGAAGTTCAAGTCTACCGTTGGTTAGTTTGGTCTTAGGGTTCACGATGTTTGACTTCTCAGTCTCCTATTTCTGGATTTGTTGGTCATATATCATGTTTTGGATAATCATTATCTTGTTGTTTCTCCATTGCCCTCGTCTATCCCGACTTCTGGAGTAAGCCTTGGTTGTACTAGGTTGCTCTTAACCATGTAACTTTAAATCCCGGTGTAATTTAGTGTTCGACGCCGTGTAATCTTTCGTGTAATTCCAGATTTATGAAATGTGTTGTAGTTTCGGCTAAGGGGAGTGGATCCTAATTCACTCTTTTGTAAAACCTCGCGTTAAGAGACGTACTTGTGTTGTAGTTTTTGGTCTTCACACCTATAATGTAATCCTAGCCGATGTTGTGCTTTGAATTTAAGTGTGTTAGTTGCTTGAGCCCAACTCCATCAAATACTTCTTTCCACTAACATGTCATTGATTTGCTGGCCTAGAATAGGCACCATGTAATGATAACCAATATCTATGTTCGTTTACAACATTGTAATGAAAAAAGCCATGTTACCTTTCATTCCCATATTTTCCCATTTAATGTACCAAATAGACCAACCTTTCGTAGCAACGCGATGAGAAAACATATTAGACATATGAGCCATATTTCCCAAGATTTTTCCTATACCAAGCACATCACCCGCAGCGAAGCGTGGGCAGCAGTGCCTAGTAGCCTATAAAGCAAGTCCAAGACCCACAAGTAACCGATTGCTCACCATGCGCCAGGAGAGGCTGCTCGGCTGGGAAGAGATGACGCGGAGGTAGAGAAGCGGCGACAGAGACGAGGTTATGCGCTCGGGGAAATAAACCTAGCTGCATGTGTTCGGTTAAGAAAGGTTGGATTTGTTGCGCATGCATATTATCCTGTGGCTAAAAGCGTGTCTAAATCTCAATCATTTTTTTCTGGGACAAATTTCAAATCACAGAACATCATTTTTTCTTGGATAGAAGGAGTATATATTAATTATTAGCTCGTGTGGAATGAGGTGGTGATGGATCAACTCATTTCATTTCACAAACCAAATACAATCTAATAAGGAGGAACCACCTCGTTCCTCAAACAAGCACACTATGGAATGAGTTCTGTTAGATGTATATGAATGTATATGTATTTTCGCTCTAGTTGGAGGCCTTATTTGCACATGTACATGGTATATATGGCCTTATTCTAACATGGTATCAACCTAGGTTCCCTTCTCACCTTCTGCTGAGCATCCGGCAATCTGCTAGCCCCGTCACCATCGTGCGTCCTCGTCCCTGTCGGCCGTCTGCACGTCCCGCGCCTACTGCCGCGGCCACCAGCGTCGGCCTGTGGGCACCTGCGTCGCTGACCCTCCCCACGTGCCGGCACTCCGTGGCCCCGCACGCCGCGAGCCGCTGGATCCGCGCTGGCTGTCCTGCGGGCACCTGCGCCGGCGGCCGACCGGACTCGCGCCACTCACCCGCGTTGCCTCTGCGCCTCTTGCCCGCGCGACTCGACGGCCTCGCGCCCGTGCCCCACGCGGCTCGCCCTCCCGCTCCCCTGTCGACTGCCCGCGCGAGGCACGGCCTCCGTGAGGTGCGGCCTCCCGCCCGCAATTGCGTGACCTCACGTGTGCTCCTCTGTTCTGCATCCCTCCTGTGCTTCTTCTCAAAAAAAAAAAAAAAAAAGAGAAAAAGAAAAGGAAAAAAAGGAGATGCCACTGCCTGTTGTTGAGGGGCATCATTTTCGTCTGGGGTGTGGGTTGTGCTCCGCCGGTGACCTCTGTTCTGACGATCACATCTCTCCTGTCGTCCTCGCCCATGCCGTCTATGCCGTCCCCGGCCTCCGCAGTGGTGTGGAGAAGGGAAGGTCGTGGTTTCAAATCCCTTCTGCGTCATATTTTTTAGTTTTCTTTTGTAGTTTTTTCCCCTGCTAATAAACATGGCCATTTTTTAGTTTTTTTTTTTTTTTGTTGAAGTTTTGCCCCTGCTAACAAACGTGGCCTTAAACGTGGATACGTATCTAAGTGGATACACATATCTGATACGTGTGGGCTGAATTGGATACGGCCCGACAAACAAATGCGCCACCACTCTCGTCCATGCTAGGCTGCAACCGTGAGCTCTCATTATTTGACTCCAACCAATCAGCATTCCTCTCATATGTTCCGATCTAAATATAGTTTTGTTCTTTTGTCTTTTGTGTTTTTTGTTAGTATAGTACGATCTCAAAATTGTTGTTGAATCACTTTTGTACTAGCATCATGTTACTTCATTTTAAATTATGTGTAATTTTTATTATTAAAAAAATTCTAGACATATCCCCGTGTCACTCATTTTTTGAGAATTGCGTATCCGCATATCATATGCGATATGCGATACATGTATCGTATCTGGGCAACATAGCGTCGGATAAGAAAATATTTTTTAAACAATTATAATAGTTTTATATTTTATGGCAACCAACTATTATCACGATCTATCATCACAAAGCCTATGCGGAGTATACTATGACGATGTTTATGACAGAGACACAACTTGGCCATAGATAGTTGTCATCCTGTAAACAGTCATCATAAACAGCCTCTGTTAGGGACAAATAGGTGCTCTGTCATCTGGCAATCATCATAGAAGCCCAGATTTGTTGTAGTGTGAGTGGGGGATCCTTTATTGATCGATCTGATGCATCCACTCTACGAGTTCCTTGCTCACTTTCTACTGCAGAGCAGGAGATTCTTACCCTTTTTCGCCGTCTTACTACCTCTGTGTCACCTTTGGCACCTCCTCCTCACCCAGGCATCTCGTCCAAGCGGTTCCTAGATTTTGGTGCATCTTTCCATATGACTCCTCATCCAACTCATTTGTCATTATTCTCATCTCCCCATTCTTCTTCTGCTTTGCATACTGTCGATGGCATGTCTCTTCCTGTTGTTGGTCGTGGCACTCTCACCACCTCCTCCTTCCATGTTCCCACCGTTTCTCATGTTCCTCAGGTCGCTATGTAGTTGATGTCCGCGGGTTAGATCACTGACCATGGTTGTCATATCATTCTTGAGGCATATTCTTTTTGTGTTCAAGATATCCGTACGGGACTTCTGGTGGGGACTGGGCCTAGGTATCATGATTCTCAGGGTATTTGGGAGTTTGACTAGTTGCGTCTTCCTTCACCCCCTTCCGCTACCCAATCTTCCAGCTCTCTAGCCTCTGTGTCGGTTGCATCCTCTGCCCCTACCTTTGCTTAGTGGCATCAGCATCTAGGTCATCTATCCTGCTCTAGACTGTCCACTTTAGTTAGTAGCGATGTTATTTCTAGGTCCTGCTTCGGGAGAGAGTGCTCTCCGTTGCACTGGTTGTTAGCTTGGTAAACAGGTGCAACTTAATAAATCTGTGTCTCAATGTCCTTTGGATCTTGTCCATTCTGACATATGGGGCCATGCTCCCTTCATTTCCAAAGGGGGTCACTCATACTATGTTATCTTTATTGATGATTATTCATGGTTCACTTGGATCTATTTGATGTCATCTCATGGTCAGTTTCTTTCCATTTACTAGTAGTTCACTGCTATGATTCGCACTGAGTATGGTTCTTCCATTTGTGCTTTTTGTGTTGACTCTGCTAGCAAGTACATTTCTGATGCGCATAGGCATTACCTTGCTGACCAGGGTACTCTTCTACAATTCTCATGCCCTGGTGTTCATGCTTAGAATGGTGTTGCTAAGTGTAAGCATCGCCATATTCTTGAGACAACTCTTGCTCTTCTCATTTCCGCTGATCTTGCTCCACACTTTTGGGCTGAGGCTATTTCCATGACTGTTTTTCTCATTAACCGACATCCCTCCTCTGCTCTTAAGGGCTCAACTCCGTACCAGCATTTTTCAGTTCTCCTACTTCCTATGGCCATCTTCATTGCTTTGGTGTGTCTGATACATTCTTCTTCCACCTCATGAGCGCACAAATTGACTGCTCAGTCGCTTGAGTGTGTTTTTCTGGGGTACAACACTGAACACAAAGCTATCGCTGCTATGATCCTGTTGCTTGCCGCATGTAGATTTTTTTGAGATGTCACCTTTGATGAATCCTACTCCTACTATCCGCGTTCCTTTAGTAGCCCATCTAACACTACTGAGTCCCTCTCTATCCTTACTCTTCCTGATTTGTCTCTTCCGCTACCATCTTTCCCTTTACGTATTTCTCCACCTCTGCTTACACATTTGCCTTAGGTTTCTCCTCCTCTACCGGTTGTTTCTCTCTCACTAGTTGCTTCCCCTTGCGAGCACACCAGCTGCTCCACCCGTTGTCTGTGTCTTGCTCCAATGACGGACTCCTTTCCCTCCCTCCTTGGATCCTGAGCCTCCTCCATCCACCCCTTTGTCTCCGGTTTCCTCTACCACCACCCTCTCCCTCCACACCAGTATCTCCTCCCACACCACCATTGTGTCCTCGTGAGATCACTCACTACTACACTTATCGGCCATGACCTGCATCGCCACTTGACTCTTCCCCGTCTATCCTTGGACCTCCTCTTGAGTCTCCTCCTTGCTATGCTCTTCGTGACCATAGCACACTTCGTCCTACTGATTGTCTTGGCTTCACTGCTGCCATCTTTGGTTGAGCCTACAACCTTTGGGAGGCTGCTGCTTACTAGGAGTGGCAGCACGCTATGGCTAAGGAGATTGCTACCCTGGAGCATACTGGCACTTGGGATCTTGTCCCTTTGCCACCTCGTGTCACTCCCATCACCTACAAGTGGGTGTACAAGGTTAAGACTTGGTTAGATGGCTCTCTAGAGCACTACAAGGCTTGCCTTATGGCACATGGTTTCCAGCAGGAGCATGGTCATGACTATGAGGAGACCTTTGCTCCTGTTGCTCACATGACTACTATTTGGACCCTTCTCGCTCTAGTTCTCTCTAGCTTTAGGCGTACTCTAATGCGACCTGGGGGAGTGATCACTCTGATCGCCGCTCTCTATCAAATTATTGTGCTTTCCTTGGCTCCTCCTTGATTGCATGGAAAACCAAGAGCAAACTATAGTTTCCTGTTTGAGTGCTAAGGTTGGCGACTGTGCCTATGGAGGTGACATGGCTATGATGGCTTCTTGAGGATTTTGTTGTGCTTGCCTTTGCACCCACTCCTCTCTCTTCTGACAGCACCGACGTGATTAATATTTCTCATGATCCGGCTAAGCATGAGCTCACCAAACATATTGGTATTGATGCTTCCTACATGAGATCGCAGGTGCACGATCAGGTTGTGATGCTCCACCACGTGCCTTCAGAGGTTTAACTAGTGGATTTCTTCACAAAGGCATAGACACGAGCTTATCATAGATTCTTGCTCTCCAAACTCAATGTTGTAGATCCACCATGAGTTTGAGTGGGTGTGTTAGATATATAGGATGTATATGTATTTTTCCTCTCGTTGGAGGCCTTCTTTGCACATGTACATTGTATATCTGCCCCTTTGGGCCTAGCAATACAGATGGTTGGACTTATTCTAATAGATCCATCACCACATCATTCCTCATAAGCTAATAATTAGTATATGCATGAGGAATGGGACCAAAATTTATGGGATGAACTCAAAACTCATGATGCATCACCTCATGAAGCATGGAGTGACTGTACAAACCAAACACACCATAAAGAATTGAAGCCAATGTTTTGTTTTAGGTGAAACGACTAGCGTACTACAGGGTTTAAGAGGAAAGGACTATAGGATTCAAGAAGAAATGAATAGGAATGGATGATTCCTCTGTTTTGAACACTGACAGTGATTTCGTTTCCTTCTCAGGTTCCTACATTTTTCATTTGAATTTCCTTCAATGCAAACATGCCCTACTAGAAAAAAATCATGTAAACTAAAACTGTGATGCATTTTGTCTGAACAACCATATAATGGATAAACTCAAATGTCTGCAGCCTCAGACTCAAATGTTGGCGATGGATGATACACATATGGCAGGCCTCAACAGACGTTCCTCAATAGAAAGCTGATGGTACCTTCCTGGCAACAATGTCTTATGTCTGGATCTTGGCTCCATGATCCTATTGATCTCCCTCAAGCAAATTGCGGTCAGATAAGATTATGTGATGACAGTTTGCACTCGTTATTTACAAATTTGCAATTAAATGGGCATTTGTACCCAAAACTTACCAGAATTAGACATTGGACCACTCGTACACACCTAATTAATGTTATACCGATTGTAGTTAAAACCTACAAAAGTTCCTACAGCAATCTACCAACAAAAAAATTGCATTAGGCTGCCATCCCATCAAAAAGCCTACCAATTTGTACTGAAAGAGTTAACAAGTGCTAAATTAAACAAAAGAAGCACTAGTCTCTATGTATCCCTCTTTGTCTATGTCTCTCTCTCTCACCCTTTACATTTGGGCCTCCATTACTGTTGGGGTGTATTATGCATTGGGACCCCCACTAGTATGTTTAGGCCTAATTACACAACCAAGGGCTTGTGAGTTAGTGTTTCCATTTGTAGCCCCTAGAGACCTTTTGTAAATACAAGGCCCCACCATGGGAAATAATGAAAACATCCCTTCCCACCTTTCCTATAAAAGGGGGAGGGGGAAGGTGGAGGGGACTCTCTTGGCCCTCACTCATTCTACTCCTCTTATTCCATTCACTCCCCTCCTATTTGGTCATTAGCCAACAATTACCCTCCTGGTGATCAGATGTGACTGAAATATAAAATTTAGAGTTGTAAGTTGTAACAAGTATTGAGTTTAATCAATGTAATCAAACACAAGGATACTTTGTATATACCTTAAAAGAAAAATGAGTATGGTTGCAAGCCAACATCCATAACTAAATGACTTAGTTATCTAAACAAATTTGTGTGATGGATATCAAGGAACCATCCTGCAAGAGAAATTACTTATACAAGGACTCCTCCATTGAGACAGGAAGGGGTGAAGCCTCTTGTCGGTGTTTCGGACCAAGGGGTCCTCAACCAACCAGTGAATTTGAACTGTGTGCCCCTAATCCCGGATGGTGATGCAAAGAGACACAAGGTTTATACCTGTTCAGGCGATCGATGCCGTACGTCCAGTCTGAGAGATCGATCTTATATTCCTTGCACCAAAATGCTTGTAGTAGGGGGTTATAAGCTAGGGGAGAGAGGGAGCTAGTCCCAGGTCTCGGCAAGGTGTCATGTGGGCCACTTGAGACGTTGCTCTCAGGCGGCTGGGATGTGCGTGTGTGTGTGTTACAAGGTGTTCTCCTCTTCTTGTCCCCCTCTAAGTGGCCCAAGTCCTCTCCTTTTATAGTTGAAGGGAGGACAAGGACAGTACATGTGCTGACTATACGGCATCGTGCCAACAGGGGCGGTGTGTCCAAGCCCTGTGGCCTGTTCCTATGGCGGCGTGGTCATCGGAGTGGTCCATTCTTAGAGCATTGGGGCGACGTGCTGGTCACGTCCAACCCTATGTGTCATGGGAGCCCCTAGGCTGCCTCAGAGTGGGTACGGTGGTGAACGTGCAAGCTGCTGTGGACAGACTGTGCGCGAGGCCGAGGCTTGATTGGTGCCGAGGCTGCACCATAGTGGGGGGTCTCGGTGGGCACAAACCCCGAGATAGCTGAGACCTTGGTGCACAGTGCCGAGGCCCCAAGTGGGCGGCTGATCTGATGCGCCGACTTGGAGGCGGTGATGACCCGGGCCAAGTTGTCCGTGCGATGTTGTTTTCGAGGCAGGGATCATGGGACACAGTGTAGTGTGGGTGCTGATCGTGGGCACGGCGTCAGAACACAGTGGCTGATAATCCCCGCCGTGCCCTGTCCCAGCCGGTATGGCGCTAATGCGACCTCGGGTCCTGTCGGCCATTCTGTGGCGTCGAGCCATCGTCCGGCTGAGATTGTGAGAGTGGTTGAAGTATTAATGAGACATGACGCTCTGTCGAGGGGGTCGGTCGAGGCGGGGGCGATGGGCTACGGACGAATCGGCCTTGAACGACACGAAGAATGAGGCCTCGCATGAGACGGAGATCGGACTCCTTACTGAGGCCTTCTGTGAGAGGCCTCATGCGATACAGAGAATGCACCCCCTGTCGAGGCCTTCTATGGAGAGCCTCACACGAGGCGGAGATCGTGTTCCCTACCGAGGCCTCCCGTGGAGAGCCTCACGCGAGGCGGAGATTGCGTCAGGATGCCGAGACCTCCTGCGTGAGGCTCGAGGCAAGGCAGAGGGCCTGGTGGGCTTAGACGTGGTGGGTGAGAGGCCCACGGCTTACCTTCTAGCTTTATTTTTTGATGGGACTTTAGCGACCCCTTTGATGTTTGCTCGGGGTACCCCGTTCTAAGGTACCCAACAGTAGCCCTCAAGCCTCTGGAGGAGTGCGTGCACTCTCCCTGAGGGTTTGCCGAGGCCTGGTTTATACCCGCTCCGTAGGAATTGGGTTTTGTTTCTTGAGGTTCCAGTGGGTGCGCGCGAGCGCACCCGCCGGGTGTAGCCCCTGAGGCCCTAGAGGAGTGGAGTTACTCCTCTAGGGGCTTTTTTCATTTTCGCGTTTGAGCGAGTAGTTTTTATCGCATTTGCTGAGCCCATAAGCGCAAGTTCGGGTTGCGGGGGTCTCGGTGAGGCTGCAGGAAAAGCCCTCTAGCCTCCGCACGGAGCGAGAGGTTCATCAAGGGTCCCCCTGACTTTGGGTACGACCCTCATGCTTCCTTTTTGCTCAGAAGGAGGGGTGGAATGTGCCAGGCTACCCTTGATGGGCATGAGCGTGGACACTTCTGGTGAGCTGTTATCGGGTGAGTCCGAGTGGAGGCCCATACCCCGTTCGCTAGGGGACGGATGGTGGTCTAGAGACGCACTCCAAGAGTACTAGAGGGTTTCTCTAGTGGGTGCCAAGGCCGTTCGCTGGGCCTTGGTGGCTCGGTGCCTCCCTACGGTGGGATCCCATTCGAAGACTTCCCTGCCGGTCTTGAACATGACTTAGGATGCCCCGAGCGACTGTTCGCTCGAGCCTCGGCCATTCGTAGGCTCACCCCAAAGTCATCCCTGACTCTGTTGCCCTAGGGCGGCTATCGAAACCTCTTGGAGGCCTAGCCTTCGAATCCTTGGACCATAACAGGCTCGGTGCCCTTTATCGTGTTTGTAACGAAACCTCTAGCACAGACTTAGACCGTTTGTCTTTGTCTTGGGTGCAGGAGCCCCCGAGCCTCCACCAGGAGCAGGAGGGCGGTCAGGGGTCCTCTGGCTTTTTCATCCGACCCTCACATATCCTTTTCATTTGGACGGAGGGTTTGTTTGCTGAGCCCATTCTGGTCTCGGCAAGGTTGCAGGAAGAGCCCCTAGCCTCTACGTGAGAGGGCCGTTGGGAGTTCCCCTAGCTTTTTTATACGCCCCTCGCACATGAGGGTTTGTTTGCCGAGGCCCCTTTGGGCACGAGCCTGGGTCGTGGGGTCTCGGCGTATCTGTAGGAAGAGCCCCCTAGCCTCTGCATAGGGTGAGAGGGCCATCTAGAGCTCCCCTATCTTTTTGTACGACCCTCACGCTTCCTTTTCGCTCAGAAGGAGGGTTTGTTTTGCTGAGCCCCTTTGAGTGCGAGCTGGGGTCGCTAGGTCTCGGCAAGGTTGCAAGAAGAGCCCCTTAGCCTCTACATAGAGTAAGAAGGCCGTCGGGGGTTCCCCTGACTTTTTGTATGACCCTCACACTTCCTTTTCGCTCAGAAGGAGGGGTGGAATGTGCCTCGCTACCCTCGGTGGGCATGAGCGGTGGCACTTCCGGTGAGCTGTTATCGGGTAGTCCGAGTGGAGGCCCAAACCCTGTTCGCTAGGGGACGGCTAGCGGTCCAGAGACACACTCCAAGAGTACCAGAGGATTTCTCTAGTGGGTGCTGAGGCCGTTTGCTGGGCCTCGGTGGCTCAGTGCCTCCCTACAGTGGGATCCCATTCGGAGACCTTCTTGCCAGTCTTGGACATGACTTTGGGCGTCCTAAGCGTTTCGCTTGCTTGGGTCTCGGCCCCGTATAGGCTCGCCCACGGTCATCCCTGACTCTGTTATCCTGGGCCGGCTGTCAAAACCTTTTGGGGCCTAGCCTTCGAACCCCTAGACCGTAATAGGCTCAGAGCCTAGTTCCTTCATATGAAAGGAATAGACCGTGGGGAATATCTTCCCTATTGGCTTGGCAACGGGTGGCGCGCCTTTTGAGGCGGTTTCCTGGAGAGGCGAAATGACACCTGCTGCTGTAGTGGCCGAGCGTGATGTGGTGGATGGGACGTAACTGCTTCCGCATTTAATGAGGGAGATGTGGGCGCATCGGCCGGCTAAATCGGCTCATGGTTAACTACGCCTGATCGGGGGGGGAAACTTCCCCGATTTCGTCGCCCGTTCATTTTGCCTTCCTCCCTACATAAATACCCAAAGAGTCTCACCCCTCCCCGTCTTACCTTGCCTGCATTAGCACTGCCTCCGCCGAGCCATCGCTAGAGCAGCGGGTGCCGGGAAGAAGAGGAGAGAAGAGCAAACCTAGGGAGAAAGTGAGAAAAAAGCGAGAGAATGGGAGAGAGAGAAAACTCACTGCCACACCTGATTCCTCCATCGCACCCATGGCTGGCGACATCATCATTGTCGAGGCAGACCCTTGGGATCCGTCGGACGTCACCAAGGAGATGCTTCAGTCGCTTGTCGACGGTGGACTCCTTCGCCTGGTGACAGACCCCACCAGGCCAGAGTGGATTGCTTCGTACGGCGAGCTAGAGCCAAGGCCTCATGATGGCTACGTCATGAGCTTCGTCTCCTTTCACGAGCGTGGCCTCGGTGTCTCGGTGGATCGGTTCATGCGGGCGCTCCTGCACTACTATGGCGTGGAGCTCCACAACTTCAATCCCAACTCCATCACTCAGGCGGCTATCTTTGTTGCCGTCTATGAGGGGTATTTGGGGATTGCTCCCCATTGGGAGTTGTGGCTCCACCTATTCTGGGCGGGGCACACTACCAAGCCGACGGGCATGTCAGGTAAGAGGAAGGCGACGAGGGCCGGCGGCTGCACTCTCCAAGTGCGCTAGGACCGCCTGCACCTCTACATCCTAGCCCAACTCGCGTCCTCCAATCGCCAGTGGTACATGAGTTGGTTCTACCTTCACAATGATGACAGAGGACTTCCCCCCTATACTGGGCGGATTGTGGGGAGTTGCCCAAAGAGATGGAAGTACAGCATCCCAAAGGACGACCAGCCCAAGCTGCAGCCGCTTCTAGAGGGGTTGGCGAGGCTGCGGGGCCATGGTCTCACCATGGCTGTGGTCATGGCCGCCTTCCACCACTGGAGGGTGCTGCCACTGATGGCTCAGCGGCGGCGGCTATTCGAAATGAAGCCGGGTGAGCCCATTGAGGGCACTCGGATGTCCTCCTCCGCCCTTTTCGATGAGGAAATTCTTCGTCAGGTGGGGGAGATGGTAGTGGCGAAGCTGAGGGGCGGCAACTTGACCCCTATCGCGATGCGGCCATCGCGGGGGTTCCTCTCGCTGGTAAGTCGTGTGCCGCTGTAGCCTCTGAGCCTCCTCAATCTCCCCTTACCCCTTGTTTCCTTATGCACGTCCGTCGTTCCTGTAGGGGATGAGGGACGTGCGCTCCTCTCCGCCAATCGTTCCCAAGGACGTGAGGCGGCAGGCGATCAACCGCACGCACGCCGACGTGCAGAAAAAGCAGAAAGACGCCAAGGCGGTGAAGCGCATGAAGCAAATCCTCGCACACGAGGAGCTGGATAAGCGCCGCCGTCAACAAAGGAAGGATGGTCTCCCGCTGGAGGAATCCCCATCGACGTCGCTGTCGATGGAGGCCTCGGACGGGGATGACATGGGCGAGGTGGGGCGAGGTCCCCTGGACCACCTTCCTGATGTAGTGGAGGTGGTGCCCGAGGCATTGGCAAGCAGCCCGGCACTCCTAGGAGGAGGAGGAGAAGCGGACGCAGGGTCGGCGGTTGCCCGCTCCGGGGCCAAGGCCGACACGCCTGAGGCGCGGGCGTTGGGCAAATGCGTCGTCAGCCCGGTGGACTCGACGGCTGTGGTGGAACAAGCGGCGGTGGAGGCAACGCCACCGCCCCCGCAGAGGACCAAAGGGGCGCCAGGGTCCATTGAGGACTGACCGGTGCCGACGGATACGGAGGCGACGCCTCTGCCGCCGCCTCTGCCGTTGCGGACAAGGTTTGCCGTGGCGAAGCGGTTGCCGCCCCGTTCAAGGTAAGTGTATTTTTGGCAGGGTCATAGTGCCTTCCATTCACTTTTTTGGTCTCGCGCTGACCCTGTAGGTTATTTTTCCTTAGTCGGAAGCGGCCTGTGGATGAGCTCCCCTTGGCGCCCCTTAAGGCACTCAAGGCGAGCCCCGGCTCCTCCGCCCATTGGGTGGCGGAGGCACAAGCCGCTATCCAACGCGGCGTGGCGTCGGCGAGGGTCGACCCGAAGGAGCCAGCCGCCCAAGGAGGGGCTGCCAAGGCCACCCCTACACAGACGAGGGAGGGAGCGCTTCCGCCCCACGGGGGCGAGGCTCACGAGTTGGATGGGGCCAGCGTACCCTTGGTTGCCAAGGCCCCCGGGGTCTCCGAGGCTGAGGCGACGGAGGACATGGCGCTCAAGACCGCTGAGACCGCAGTGGCCGCGGTCGGCGTTTCTGCGTCCTCCGAGGCCATGATGGCGGAGGCTGGAGCCCCTGAGGCCACCAAGGCCATCGTAATGGCGGCGAGGCCGTCTGTCTAGGAGGCAGAGATGAAGGCGGCGGAGGCCTTGGTGGCGCCCTTGGTTCAGGGGTCATCGCTGTTGCGAGAGAGCACCTAGAGGCGGAGGTCTATCCGATCTCCTCCGATGATGCTTCCTGGGCGTGGGAGGTGGTCGACGCCGAGGATGCCGGTGCCATGGAATAGCCAGCGCCAGTCTTGGACGAGGGAAGCTCAGCCCTCGTGCGGGCGCGACCCGAGCCTCGTGGGTGGGATCACCCACGAGTACTGTGGTGAAGCCAGGATGACCCTGAGGGGGAGCCTCTATTCGCCCTTGAGGATGTAGCCGAGGGTGGGCACTAGGGCACCTTCGAGCAATACCGCCAGCTGGCGGAGCGGTCGCTACGGATGGCCCTGTCCGTGGTGGCCGATGAACTGCCCAGAGTCGCCCAGGTTCACGTTTTCCTTTCTCGCTCGATGTTGCCCTTTTTTGGTTTTGTTGTAATCAATGACCCATGTTCTGCTTCCCCAGGAGCTCAAGACCTGGTCCCTTGGGAAGTCGGTCTTTCTCCAGTGGGAGAGGGGCGTCTGGGACAAGCTTTAGCGGCAGAAGGGCCTTCTTGCTGGCACCAACGAGCTCCTGTCAGCGTGGAGCGCAGAGGTAGAGGACCTCCGCCTTCGTTGTGCCGACACAAAGGTCGAGGCGGCCACAGCCCAGATGCAGCTCGCCCCTCTGGCGGCACGGGTGAAGGAGTTGGAGGAGGAGCTCACCCGCGTAGTCAGCGATCGGGATGCCTTCAGGGGCCGAGCCGTTGAAGCTACGGCCTCGGCCACGGCTCTCACGGGGCAGCTGGGGGCGGAACAAGGGTCGCACCAGCTGACGAAAGGTGCCTTGGATGAGTCCCTTGTTGCAGCTGAGGCCTCGCGAACCGATGCTGTGGTTTGGAGGGGGACAGTTGAGGGTGAGTTTTAGTCCCCTCATTTTGTTTTCTTTTCCTTATGTTCGCTCCCTAACTCCCTTGTGTGACACAGAGCGGGGGAGTGAAGCTTCCAGGGCGGCCGAGGCTTCTCGGATCGAGGCCCAATGCTTGAAGGAGGAGGCCGAGGCTTCCTGGGCCGAGGCCCTGTGCTGGAAGGAGAAAGCTGAGGTCTGTCAGGTCGAGACCCGATGCTGGGAGCAGAAGGCCAAGGGTGAGTTCTGTGGGCTTCCGCCCCTAACTTAGGTTGTTTTTTCCCTCGCTCGACATCATTCCATTTTCTGCGGTGCAGAGTCAGAGGCGGAGGTTACTCAGGCCGCCGAGGCTTCCAGCGCGGTGCAGACGGTGCTCGAGACCAAGATCGGGGAGCATGAGGTGCTGAAGCATGCTGCCCTTTCCACCTACGAGGCCCTGGAGGTTGAAGGGGTTCAGTCAGGCAGCTCCCTGGGGAGCTGTTTGATCACGCTGAGCAACCAGATGCACGAGCGGCTCCAAGTAGCGCTGCACACAGGTGTCAAGCACGCGCTGGCCGTCATCTCTTCTCACTACGTTGGCATCGACCTCTTGGCCATTAGTGATGGGTATGTCCTGCCTGATGATGACGAGGAGGCTGACGTGGCGGTCACGAAGCTGATGGAGGCGGCAAAAGGCCCTGGCACGGCGCTGGCGACGCTCTTCGAAGAGGAGGTGGTTCCTCCCCTATCATCTGCTGGTGCTGAAGGCCCTGAGCCTTGATCTAGGCCTCGGGGGCTTATGTAAAAATAGAGTAGGAGTTATTTTTGTATCATAACGCTTGTGGCCATCGAGGCCTTTATTTCTAAAGTATTTGTGTTTCTTAGTTGTTTTTCTTATGTTTTCGAGCCTCTGCCCTCTATTGCTCCTCATCAGATTTTGTTTGCAAAACACCCCCTTGGGGCCTAAGCCATCCCTTGGGTGAGAGGTAGTGAGGGAGTGCCATAGCCCGGAGGCATAGGTCGTCTCGCGGCTCTACCGGCCTCTTGCTTAGGAAACAGACCTTGGTCCGAGGAGTTTTTACAACTGATTCGTCAGAGCCTGCTAGAGTCTTGGCGTAGGAATTTTTGCGAAAAACAACTGAAGAATGGTGCATGGGACCTAGGGGGGAGTCCCCCATCTAGCCCCCAAGGGAGGCTTGGTTCTGCTGAGGCAGAGCCGAGTCTCCCTTACCATGTTACTGAATTGCCGAGACCTACGATGGGCTCGGGGGGTTTCTCGAAAAATTAGACCAACTAAAGAATGCTTTTTAATTGTATTTCGAGAAACGACATATACAATGCTTGGAAATTTAGGGATAAAAGCGACGTAGCTGTTCTATGTTCCAAGCATTGGTGAAGACTTCACCCTTCTCGTTGGCCAGCTTGTAGGTCCTAGGCTTCAGTACTTGGGCAATGATGTACGGTCCTTCCCATGGCAGGGTCAGCTTGTTGCGGCCCTTGTTGCTCTGTGCTAGCCTCAACACCAGGTCGCCTACCTTCAAGTCTCGGCCTCGGACGTGTCGGGCCTGATAGCGCCGTAGGCTCTGCTGGTATTTGGCCGAGTGTAGTAGCGTGACGTCTTGGGCTTCCTCCAGTTGATCAAGGGTGTCCTCTTAGGTGGAGCGGTTACTTTGTTCGTTATAGGCTTGTAGCCACGGGGAACCATATTCCAAGTCGGTGGGGAGGATGGCCTCGGCCCCATAGACCAGGAAGAAAGACGTGAACCCCGTGGCTCGGCTTGGAGTGTTCCTCAGGCTCCAGATGACCGACGGGAGTTCGGCGAGCCATTTCTTGCCAAACTTTTTCAACCGGTTGTGAATCCTTGGCTTGAGGCCTTATAGGATCATGCCGTTGGCACGCTCTACTTGGCCGTTGGTCCTTGGGTATCCTACAGCCGACCAGGCCACATGGATGTGGTGGTCATCGCAAAACATCTAGAACTTTTTGCCGGTGAACTACGTCCCGTTGTCGGTGATGATGGTGTTGGGGACCCCAAATCTGTGGATAATGTCAGTGAAGAATAGCACCGCCTGCTCGGATTTGATTCGATTGATCAGACGAGCCTCGATCCATTTGGAGAACTTGTCGATTGATACCAGTAGATGGGTGTAGCCCCTGGGGGCCTTCTGTAGAGGCTCGACCATGTCGAGCCCCCACACGGCGAACGACCATGTGATGGGGATGGTTTGTAGGGCCAGGGCCGGGAGATGTGTCTGCTGAGCATAGTACTGGCATCCTTCGCAGGAGCGTACTAGCTTGGTAGCGTCGGCGACCGCCGTCAGCCAGTACAACCCTTGGCGGAAAGCATTCCCCATGAGCGACCGAGGCGCCGCATGGTGCCCGTAGGTGCCTGCGTGCAAGTCCCAAAGCAGGGCTCGGCCTGCCTCGGCAGTGATGCATCGTTGGAGGACACCTAAGGGACTTCACCTGTACAATTCGTCCTTGTAGAGGGCGTAGGTCTTGGCTCAGCGTGCAAGCCATCGTGCTTCGATTCTGTCGCCAGGAAGCTCCCCCTGATCAAGCCAATCGAGGAACAAGATTCGCCAATTCATGTCCTGATTAGTCTGCAGAGGCTCGGTGTTGACTTCCATGACCTTGGGCTCGGTCGAGGGGGTCTCGACAGTGGAGGGGGCGTCGAGTTTCACCATGGTTTCCACTGGTGAGCCCTCCTCTGTTATCAAGGTGTAGTTAATGGAAGGCCTGTGGAGGTCTCTAGCAAAGACATTCGGGGGGACCGGTGCTCGTGCCGAGGCCATCTTTGCCAGCTCGTCGGTAGCCTCGTTGTACTTCCGCGCGACGTGATTTAGTTGGAGACCGTCGAACTTGTCTTCTAGGTGTCGTACCAACTTGCAGTAAGCCTCCATTTTGGGGTCGAGGCAATTTGACTCCTTCATCACTTGATCTATGACGAGCCGCGAGTCGCCTCGGACGTCGAGGCGCCGTGCCCCAAGTTCGATGGCGACTTGCAAGCCGTTGATGAGGGCCTCGTACTCGGCCATGTTTTTGGAGGCAGTGAAGTGGAGCCGCACCATGTAGCGCATGTGTACTCCAAGGGGCAAAATGAAGAGCAGACCTACGCCTGCCCTAGTCTTCATCAGGGATCCGTCAAAGTACAGGGTCCAGCACTCCGTCTGAATTTGAGCAGGTGGCAGTTGGGTATCTGTCCACTCAGACACGAAATTGGCCAAGACCTGAGACTTGATCACATTTCGAGGTGCAAAAGTCAAGGTTTCCCCATAAGCTCGATGGCCCACTTGGCTATCCTACCTGAGGCCTCCCGGTTATGAACTATCTCGCCTAGGGGGAAAGATGATACCATAGTCACTGGGTGCGACTCGAAGTAGTGACACAATTTGCGCCGGGCTAGGACCACGGCGTAGACCAGCTTCTGGATGTGAGGGTAGCGTGCTTTGGTCTCGGAGAGCATCTCGTTGATGAAATAAACAGGACGTTGGGTGGGTAGAGCATGCCCCTCTTCCTACCTCTCTACCACTACGGCAACGCTGACCACTTGGGTCATTGCGGTGACGTAGAGTAAGAGGGCCTCGTCCCTGGCCGAGGGTACTAGGACGGGAGGATTTGTGAGCAGCCTCTTGAGTCTATCGAGGGCTTCTTTGGCCTTGGGGGTCCAAGAAAAATGCTCGGATTTTCTCAAGAGTTGGTACAGAGGCAAACCTTTTTCGCCGAGGCATGAGATGAAGCGGCTCAGGGCCGCAAGGCATCCCATGACCCTCTGTACTCCCTTGAGGTCTCTGATTGGTCCCATGCTAGTTATGGCTGAGACCTTCTCTAGGTTGGCTTTGATGCCGTGTTCCGAGACTATGAACCCCAAAAGCATGCCTCGGGGGACCCCAAACACACACTTCTCGGGATTGAGCTTGATGCCCTTCTCTCTAAGGCATTTGAAGGTTATCCTTAAGTCGTCAATGAGATCCTCGGCCTTTTTGGTCTTGACCATGATGTCGTCCATGTAGGCCTCGACGGTCCGCCCAATGTTGTCGCCAAAGACCTAGGTCATGCACCGCTGGTACGTGGCACCTGTGTTTCTGAGGCCGAAAGGCATAGTCACGTAGCAGTACATGCCAAATGGTGTGATGAAAGAAGTCACGAGCTGGTCAGACTCTTTCATCTTGATTTGATGGTAACCAGAATACGCATCAAGGAAAGACAGGGTCTCGCACCCTGCAGTGGAATCAACGATTTGATCGATTTGGGGTAATGAGAAGGGGACTTTTGGATAGGCTTTGTTCAAACTGGTGTAGTCTACGCACATCCTCCATTTCCTATTTTTCTTCTTGACTAACACAGGGTTAGCCAACCACTCTGGGTGGGACACTTCTTTGATGAATCTGGCTACCAAGAGTTTCTGTATCTCCTCACCGATGGCCCTACGCTTTTCCTCGTCGAAGCAGCGCAGGTGTTGCCTCGCTGGCCTAGATCTGGCCTGGATGTCTAGGGCGTGCTCGGTGACCTCCCTCGGTATGCCCAGCATGTCCGAGGGACTCCATGCGAATAAGTCGGCGTTTGCATGGAGAAAGTCGACGAGCACAGCTTCCTATTTGATGTCAAGGGTGGCGCTGATCCTCAGCGCTCGGTCGTCGGGGCAGGTGAGGTCGACCAGGACAAGTTTGACGGCTTCCGCGGGCTCAAATGCCCCCGTGCGACTGCTTGGAGTGAGGCGCCTCGCCACTGAGTTGGTCGAGGTGGGCGATGAGGGTCTCGGCCTCCGCAAGAGCCTTAGCGTACTCGATGCACTCAACATCGCAGTCGTATGCATGTTCGTACGTGGACTCAATCGTGATGATACCGCTGGGGCCTGGCATCTTGAGCTTGAGGTAGGTATAGTTGGGGACTGCCATGAACTTGGCATAGCACGGCCGCCCCAGGATGGCATGGTAGGCTCCCCTGAACCCGACTACCTCGAAGGTAAGGACTTCCTTGCGGTAGTTGGAGGGAGTGCAAAAGCAGACGGGAAGGTCGATGCGCCCGATGGGTCGCGTGCGCTTCCCTAGCACGATGCCATGGAAGGTGGCGACGTCGCCTTGGAGCCTTGATCGGTCGATCTCCAAGAGCTCCAGGGTATTGACGTAGAGGATGTTGAGGCCGCTGCCTCCGTCCATCAACACCTTGGAGAGTCGGGTGTTGCCGATGATCGGGTCGACAGCCAGTGGGTACTGTCTGGGATTCAGAACATGGTCAGGGTGGTCATCTCAATCGAAGGTGATCGCCTCCCAAGACCAGTCGAGATACTAGAGGGTGGCCACCTTGATCGAGAAGACTTCTCGGCATTCCCTCTTATGCTGCCACGCCGTAAGGCACGCCGAGGGTCCACCAAAGATCATGAAGGCATTGCGTACCTCGGAGAACCCGTCATCCTTGTCCTCGTCCCGGTTGTCGGTGCCTTCTACTTGGTGTCGTCGTTAGGGAGCCCAAGCCTAGCGTAGTAATGTCACAGCATGGAGCAATCCTCGAGGGCGTGCTTGACTGGGCCTTGGTGGTAAGGGCAAGGTTTCTTGAGCATGTCGTCGAAAGGCCTAGGGCCTCTAGGGCCTCAGGGATTCTTGTGTTCTGCGGCCCTAACCAGATCGGCCTCTAGGACCTCCTGCTTCCCTAGGTGCCCCTTTTTATTTCTCTTGGGGAGGTGGGAGGCCGAGGCCTCGGGGGCCTTGTCCCTTCGCTTTTCCTTGGTGTCGCTGTCGGGGAAGATGGCTCTGATAGCCTCCTTGCCCGAGGCGAAGTTGGTGGCAATGTCGAGGAGCGCAGCAGCGGAGCGTGGTACGTTTTGACCTAACTCTCGAACCAGGTCTCGGTAGGTGGTGCCGGAGAGGAAAGCTTGGACGATCTCCGAGTCACCGACGCTGGGCAACTCGGTGCACTGTTTGGAGAAGTGCTGGATGAAGTCTCGGAGAGACTCGTTTGGCTTCTGGTGACAGCTTTTAAGGTCCCAGAAGTTCCCAGGGCACACGTACGTGCCTTGGAAGTTCCCGATGAAGATCCTAACCAAGTCGCGCCAGTCGTGGATTTGTGAGGGAGGAAGGTGCTCGAGCCAGGCTCACGCTGAGTCTGACAAGAGCAAGGGGAGGTTATGGATGATGAGCAGGTCATCGTCTGTGCCACCTAGCTAGTAGGCCAAGCGGTAATCGGCAAACCAGAGTTTGGGGTTGGTCTTGCCGCTATATTTTGTGAGATTGGCTGGTTGCCAAAACTGGGCCAGGAAAAGGACAGCGCGGATGGCCCTGCTGAAGACCCGAGGGCTTGGCGGTTTAGGAGAAGGACTGCGGTCCTCCTCACTATCATAGCGACCACCCTAGTTTGGGTGGTAGCCCCGAGCAGGCCCCTCATTGTTGTGGCATCGTCGCCTGCTGACCACCTCATGGTCTCCCTACACCTCGCGTCGATTGCCAAGGCAGTCCAGAAGCACGGGGACCCTATGGGCTATCGGTGCTCGAGCGGGCTCAAGACGAGCCAAGGCTTCCCTGTCCTGCCGAGGCAGTGCCGCGGGTAGGTTCAAGATGCCCCTGTGCCATCGGGAGGCGGAACTCTCGGCCTACTGAACCGCGGTGGTCTCTAGGAGATCCCGGAGCTCGCCACGGACCCGGTGCCCCTCCGTGGTAGAAGGTTCGGGCATTGCGCAGACCAGCATTGCCGTAGCCATGACATTCTGGCTAGCGTGATTGAAGACTAGGGGTTGCTCACTCCCTTCGTCATCATGGATGCGGTGATGCACATCGTGGGCCCTCCGTCGGGCTTCTCCGCCTTCGCCGTGACCTCGTTGTTCCTGTTCAAGAGAGTCTCGAAGCTGTTGTAGAAGAAGTTGGTCTTGTTTGACCTTGGCCTAGAGCTCACGGAGTTGTTCCAGGTCTGGGCGTTGAGGTCGCGCAAGGGCAGGGATCTTGTTTCATGCGGCCGGTAGGACAATGCGTGGAGGTGTGGCGGCGTCTGTACCTAGGCGAAGTGGGGAACGGCTACCTGCCCCCTCGTCCTCCTCGCCCGCTCTCAGCATCCCAAGCCCGATGTGAAAACACTCACGAGTGGGGTTGTAGGTGCCTTCGTCGTTGGAGTCAGAGTAGCCTAAGCAGTAGTCGCTTGCAGCCAAGAACTGGCGCATAGCCCCAGGGTCGTGGAGTCCGGAGAAATCCACTCCGGGCCATGCCTCATCCTCCTCCGAGGAGTCGGCGTGGGTGCTTAGGTCGAGAATGAAGCACTGGCGGTGTTCTGAGGGATCCTTGTGAGCGGTAGCGTAAGCGTAGGCATAAGAGGCGGCAGCATTTCTCAACCCAAAGGGGTATGGGGATGGTGCCGTCGCCAGATTCTGCTCCGCCGGGATCGGCTCCTTAGGGAGTGGTGGAGCGGAGCTTGATGACTGGGTATCGCCGCGTGTCACCGATGATTTTCCTTTGTCCAAGCTCAGGCTAGACAGGTCCATAGCCAGGGACCCTGTGCCAATAGCTGGTCGTAGGATATCGGTGGGGAGCGGCGTGCTACCCCGGATTTGCGTAGCGTCGGGGTGGTCTTGCTCACGTCGTGCCTAGCGAGCGCGGCAAGAGCGGCCGCCCGGGCATCGCCTGTGCTTGGGCTGCCGGTGCGTGACTTCATCGTCGGTTGGTGGGGCTCGAGGAGTGAGGAGTACCATGTCGTACTCATGCCCTAGAGACATGAACTCTAGGCTCCCAAACCAAACCACCGTGCCAAGGCACAATGGTCATACGGGGTCTACCATCCGGGACTTGCTGAGATGACGAAACTGACACGCAGAGGCCCCTACGTGGCGCGCCAACTATCGGTGTTTCAGACCGGGGGGGTCCTCAACCTACTAGTGAATTTGAACTGGGTGCCCCTAATCCTGGATGGTGATGCAAAGAGACACAAGGTTTATACTGGTTCAGGCGATCGATGCCCTACGTCCAGTCTAAGAGATCGATCTTGTATTCCTTACACCAAAATGCTTGTAGTAGGGGGTTACAAGCTAGGGGAGAGAGGGAGCTAGTCCTAGGTCTCGGCAAGGTGTCATGTGGGCCGCTTGAGATGTTGCTCTCAGGCGGCTGGGATGTGCGTGTGTGTGTGTTACAAGGTGTTCTCCTCTTCTTGTCCCCCTCTAAGTGGCCCAAGTCCTCTCCTTTTATAGTTGAAGGGAGGACAAGGGCAGTACATGTGCTGACTATATGGCATCGTGCCAACAGGGGCGGTGTGTCCAAGCCCTGTGGCCTGTTCCTGTGGCGGCGTGGTTGTCGGAGTAGTCCATCCTTGGAGCATTGGGGCGACGTGCTGGTCACGTCCGACCCTATGCGTCATGGGAACCCCTGGGCTGCCTCGGAGTGGGTGTGGCGGTGAACATGCAAGCCGCTGTGGATGGACTGTGCGCGAGGCCGAGGCTTGGTTGGTGCCAAGGCTGCATCACAGTGGGGGGTCTCGGCGGGCATAAACCCCAAGATAGCCGAGACCTTGGTGCACAGTGCCGAGGCCCTGAGTGGGCGGTTGATCTGATGCGCTGGCTTGGAGGCGGTGATGACCCAGGCCAAGTTGTCCGTGCAATGTTGTTTTTGAGGTGGGGATCGTGGGACATAGTGTAGTGTGGGCGCTGATCATGGGCACAGCGTCAGAACACAGTGGCCGGTAATCCCCGCCATGCCTTGTCCCAGCCGGTATGACGCTGATGCGACCTCAGGTCCCGTCGGCCATTCTGTGGCGTCGAGCCATCGTCCGACTGAGATTGCGAGAGTGGTTGAAGTATTAATGAGACATGACGCGCTGTCGGGAGGGTCGGTCGAGGCGGGGGGTGACGGGCTGTGGACGAATCGGCCTCGAACGACACGGAGAATGAGGCCTCGCACGAGACGGAGATCGGACTCCTTGCCGAGGCCTTCCGTGAGAGGCCTCGTGCGATACGGAGAATGCACCCCCTGCCGAGGCCTTCCGTGGAGAGCCTCGCGCGAGGCGGAGATCGTGTTCCCTGCCGAGGCCTCCCATGGAGAGCCTCACGTGAGGCAGAGATTGCGTCAGGACGCCGAGACCTCCTGCATGAGGCTCGAGGCGAGGCGGAGGGCCTGGTGGGCTTGGACGTGGCGGGTGAGGGGCCTATGGCTTACCTTCTAGCTTTATTTTTTGATGGGACTTTAGCGACCCCTTTGATGTTCACTCGGGGTACCCCGTTCTAAGGTACCCGACACCTCTTCAACAGTCTCATGATTAATATTTATGCATCTACCAAACTAATAGTCTAAAATGTTCTCAAAATATGCTTCTAATTGATCTAGTCCATGATTGTAACACCCAAAAATTTGCACCATTTTAAAATAGGTGAATTTGATTTAAATGAGAATTTTTGTGACCATTTAAAATTAGAAAAGTAATATTTTTTGTTAAATTAAAATCAATTATAGGATCTACCTACATGTTTATGCATTCATGCTGCTGTATAATATTTTTGTATTGCGTGGTTTGAAACCAAAATTCAAATTGATTTGAATTTGGATTTGAAAATTTGCTTTGGAGATTGGAAAAGAAAACAAAAAGGAATTATCTTCCCTCTCTTCACCCTCCCTGGCTTTCGGCCCCAAGGCCCAAGTCTGCTCCCTCACTCTCTCTCTCTCTTGCCCTGCTCTTTCTCCCACTCCGCAACCCACTCAACTCCCTCCTTCCCTCCCGCGCGAGCCTAGCTCGGGAAGCCCATCAAGTAGCCCAGGTGAACAGCAAGCCTGCTCCAACCCTGCCCTTTTCCGCGTGGGCCTATAGCGCCCTAGCCCAGCAGCGGAAGCCTGCAAGCGTGCCTCCTCATCTCTGTCTGTCAGCCGGACCCGCCTCCTTGTCTCGCTGACTGGTAGGACCCACCTATCGGGGTCATCCCCTTCCTCTCGTCACCGAGCCGGACTGTCCCGCGCATGGAGTCCGCATCCGCCCCACCGTCGTGCCCTAGTCTTGGTGTGCGCTCCATGCACGGCCCTCCCATAAATATCGAGCCTTGCACCCGCCGCCGCCTCCTCATCCAACTTTGGAAGCAAGTCGCAACTGCCCTGTGCCCTAAAACAGCTCTGCCGTGAGCTCAGAGATCCACCACCACCGTCGGTTTGCCACGCCGCCGCTTCTCCGCCTCCGTGACTGCCTTGCTAAGCTTCTAAGCGAGGTAAGCAAGCCCTGGTACCTGCTTTTCCTTCTCCTACACTTTATGTCGCTTGTGTCGCATTGCCGAAGTTCCGCCAGAGCTTCGAGCCACCGAATCATGTGTGAGCTCACCACCGTGCCGTCGTAGGCTCCTCCGATCCATCCAACGTGTTCGTTGTGTCGCTCTCTCTCCCCTCGTGCTCTTGGTTCGCCAAACGGTGGTTCGTAGGCCTTGATTCATGTGCACCGGTGAGCTTCTCGCCACCGTTCATGGCAGCCACCGCGCCGACCTTCTTTTTCGGTGACCATGCTCACTCTCCTCGTCTCGATCTAATTTGCGTCGTTCGATCCCGATCCAACGGTCCAGATCTTAAGATACCCCTTCGCGGGTCTGTTTTGCTAAAGAGTCCCTGCACTTTTTTATATTATAATCCACAGTCCATGATGTAATCCCCCATTATGTTTTATTCTTTTAAAAACGTAGTTTCTTTCGGATTAGATTCAAAATACGTTTTCATCTATTTACAGTTTTGCCACTAGTTTTCTTTAGGCCATAACTTTTTCGTTTTAACTCTGATTTGACCCGTTCAACTTGCGTTAGGTTCGTAATTGCATAATCTACATGTTAATACTACTGTTAAGTATGTTTTCAACTTTTAAAATTCAAGGTTAGATTTAATCTATTATTTTATTAAAGGAAATCTTGTTTAATTCATAACTTCTTCGTTTTAGCTCTGATTTTCGTGATCTTCGCGTCTGTGTGTTCGTAGCAAGACGTAGAATCATTTTACAAACTTTTCATCTTGATTTTATGATGTTGGTGTACTATTTGAATCTATAGCTTTTGTTTGTTGTGCATGATTGCTTCTGGATGCTTGTATGTTGCTGTGATTATCGAGTATAGACGGTGAGCAATTCATGGGTGATCAAGAGTACTACATTGACGAGCAGGATCAGCATGAGCATTTTGTTCAAGGCAAGTATAGCATAGGATTATCCTTGTTTCCTATCAACTTTAATACATTTAATTTATGTTGCATGTGTCACCTTGATAGGGATTCCCTAGAAATTGAACTTATACCTTGTCTCCTATGGGATTGGGTAGCTTTGCTAGTGCTAGACTAAACCATGATCTTGTAACTTGACTAATGGAATATGCAATGAACACTTAAATAAGACTTTTTAGCAACTTGGAAATAGGGGGCTGGAGTGTTTAGCTACTTTCTAAATGCTTCAGATTATTCTCCCTAAGGACTTATCTGTAAGTGATCATCCGGAACTTACGGTACAACTATGAGGGCTACATGGATCTGGCTTTAGCTTAGTATGATGACCTTTTCTAGCTTGTTAGTGGTTACCTTTATTGGCTTAAGAATGGCTTGCTGAATCGGGTATAGTGCAACCTCTGTCCCCATGTGTATAGGCTGCGCGTCATGTGCCATCAGGAAGGGGGACTCTACATCTATTTTCTGAGTGAATCTAATGGCCCTAACTTGTTAGATGAACCTTTGAAAGGCTTCATAGTGAACCCGCCTGCTCACCTTGGAAGTGTTTTGGGAGTTATAAACCCAAGCATATAGGTATCACGACTCACAATGAAAGTGTACAACCTCTGCATTATGAAAAACTGGTATATTAGCCGTGCTCATGGTCACGAGCGGCCTTGGAACATTTATGGAATAGATTATCACTAAGAATTATCCGTTTATGCTATTCATTATTCATGTTTACATTGATCATGTGTTTCACTTTGGGATTAAAACAACTTGTTGCTACTCTTATGCTAAAATTGTGACAACTAAAAGCTAAATTTTGTTAAACCTGTGTCAAGACTTTTGAGCCTCATGAACCCCATGTTGCACTTGTTGAGTATGTCACGTACTTACACTTGTTTATTTTCATTATTTGGATAAAAATCCTGGATGGGTAACAGATGGCTATGGTAATGACGACTTTCTTGAGGATTACTAGACTTGTGGTCAACCAGTTGACATCCCTATGATATGGAGCTTTCGCAGGAGATTTTTCTTTATTCTTCTGCTACATTTATGTGAAGACTGTGCCTTATTATTCATGATGTAATAAACACTTGTGATGATACTATTTATAATTTGTCAACTTATGTGTGTGATTGATCTCTGGGCGCACATAAGATTATGCATCCCATTTTATCCTTAAAATCGGGTGTGACAAATTGGTATCGGGGCCATGTTGACTGTAGGACGCAAGCCTAGTTAGCAATAGTCATCTTAGCTTCTTTTGCTTCACTTATTTCATGCTCCCATCTCACCCTTGTTATTTGCTAAATTTTATGCTTCTTTTGCCTCACTTTGTTATGAAAATTATTGCTTCTAATCTGACTAAATCTAATTCTGTAGATGTCTCATGCCAATAAGACCGCTCGCATCAGCACCGGAGGCTACAACCCGCCTCGTGGCTTGTATGAGTCCATGGAGCCACGTGAGGATGAGGAACCCCAGGAGCAAGAAGTTGACTCGCCAGCACCTGCACCTACTCCTGAGCCATTCTAGGAAGAGCCTAAAGAAGAAGAACCCGAAGAAGTGGAGTTCGTTGTATTGTCTAATGATGATGATGATGGGGAGGACACCATTCAAGATCAACCTACCCCTACCAATGGATGGACAACAAAGATCTGGTACAAGATGGGGTGTGAATCCTCCGTCTTGCACCACCGACTTATGGGGATTCTTTAGACCTACTATGCTGACTGGGATGTAGCTGTGGAGTACGTCTACAATGAGCATCACACCCTCTGGAGGACACTTATTGGAAGACCAGGGTGTGCATCTCCATCTAGGATAGAGAGAAGGAAGCATACCAGCTAGACTTGAACTATGCGCATCACGCTCACTGTGCCACCATGGAAGATAGTATAGAAGATGCAGTTGTTGTAGCCTGCATGGGTCTCCGTGGTCGTCGCTTTGATGATATGAAGGAATATCAATATCGCTTCCTCCCTCACCAACACCCTGACTTGGGATGGGCAATAATGGACCCTAAAGGCATGGATCCCACTACGCAAGTGATGGTGCACTATGCCTATGAATTAGTAGACAAGAATCGATGGCTAGAAGATTAGTTGAAGGCACAGGAGGCGACCCTTAAGAGATACCGACAAGTGATAGACAAGCAAAGGGTATGCCTCAACCAGCCAAGGATCTATGAGGAGCTTCCCCATAAATTTTGATCATAGGTGTTGGAGTTCCTTTCTATGTAATAAGACGTTAGTAGCACGGGTCAAGTTGAGTCAAGTCAAGTCTATTAGTGCGGTGTGAACTTTGGTGTGACTAGTTGATTTATTATTATGTTTATGTATGAGTTGGATTTTTGTAATGAGTGCTGGAACTTTGTGGGCATGTCCGCAAGTTCCATAGTTAAGAATACTAAAGTTTGAGTCAATAAATAAATAATTGGGTTCGGTACATCTTGTTTTCTCGGATCTATTTTTTGGAGCAGTCTGCACTTATCTCAATGCTAATTTAAATCTACTTGACCAAAAATTATGAAATTTTTATGAGAGCAAATAGACTTAAGTATCTTTCTAATACCTCTAGAATCACCCCTATACCTAATCTGGCTTTAGAGATATAGCTGTTTCAATTTGAAGTTTCTATGCAGTCTAGAGTCTGGAACAGTTTTGGTTCTGTCTTATTTTTTAGTAACCTAACGATAGAATCTGGGTATGTGTTTTGAATAAAAGTTGTAGATAGTTTCTTCAGCTTTCCAACCATGTAAATAACACCTCTTTTGGATATCTAGAACTCGAGATATGACTATTTTACCAAGCTACTGATGTTGGAACTCATCCAAAAAAAATCCAGAATGTACTCTATATCTCTATAAGTGCCTATAACTTAGAAATCTTAAAATTTTGAATATTTTTGTTGGATGTCAGATGTCTGGAAGAGGAAGAGGCTGAGGTCATGGAGGTGTTCCCTACATCCACCACCACCACCGCCACCTACTATTGAGTAGGATCTAGCAGTGCAGACACAGCTTATGCAAGTTCTGGTGCAGAATCAACAGAATCAACCAATTGGTGGAGCACTATGTGACAAGCATGGTGAATTCTTGAAGGGCCGCCCCCGGTGTTTTCTCATGCCACTGATCCACTAGAAGTAGATGATTGGCTTTGTGTGGTGAAAAAGCAACTCAACATAGCGCAGTGCGATGATCAGCAGAAGGTGTTGTACGTGTCAGGACAACTCTAGGAAGAAGCTCAAGACTGGTGGGAGGCATTCAAATATGGACGTCCCACTAATGCTCCTCCTGTCGCTCTGGTGCAGAATCAACCAATTGGTGGAGCACCGTGTGACAAGCATGGTGAATTCTTGAAGGGCCGCCCCCGGTGTTTTCTCATGCCACTGATCCACTAGAAGCAGATGATTGGCTTCATGCAGTGGAAAAGCAACTCAACATAGCGCAATGCGATGACCAGCAGAAGGTGTTGTATGTGTCAGGACAACTCTAGGGAGAAGCTCAAGACTGGTGGGAGGCATTCAAATATAGACGTCCCACTAATGCTCCTCCTGTCACTTGGCAAGAATTTAGAGAGAATTTCAAATCATACCACATACCTAAAGGATTGATAGAGCTCAAGCATGAGGAATTCAGAGCTCTAAAACAGGGATCTATGTTTGTAGCTGAGTATCATGACAAATTTGCTCAGTTGTCATGTTACGCTCCAAATGAGGTGGCTGATGATGCTGATAAGCAATGCCGCTTTCTCAAGGGTCTATATGATGGCTTGCAACTCCAGCTTATGTCCAATACATACCCCAATTTCCAGACGTTATTGAATCATGCCATTATTATTGACAATAAGAGCAAAGAGATGGAGGCTAAGTAGAGGAGGCCTCAAGGACAGGCCTCTGGATGCAATACTCGTCCGTGCACCAAACCTCAGCAAGGCTTCCAGTAGAGGTACCAGGGACCACCTAATCAGTGGAATCATGGTCAGTACCCTCAACGCAACCCAAACTAGCAGCATCCATCATACCAGCAGTAGAATGGCAATCAACGTCCCCAGTAGTAGAGTGGTCAGCAGACGCCACAACAGGGAGTGCCTAACAACACTCCCATGAAGACCAATGCCCCTAGCACTCCCAACAAGTGTTTCCACTATGGTAAAGAGGGTCACTTGTCTTATAATTGCCCTGAAAAGCCAAACCAGTAGACCCCATAGAGGCAGAATAGTTATCAGAAGCCAACACCCAACACAAGAAAGGTGAATCATGTGTCTATAGAGACAGTGCTTACGAAACCAGAAGTCATGCTCGGTACGTTCAATGTCAATTCCACTCCTTCCACTGTTCTTTTTAATTCTAGAGCTTCGCATTCTTTCATATCACAAGCATTTGTTAGAATGCATAGCATACCCTTATGTTCTATGAAAGATCCTATACTAGTAAACTCACCATGAGGTAGTATGCAAGCTTCTTATCATTGTCTTCTGACTAGTCTATCTTTAAGGGGGGTAGAGTTCAAAGTGAGCCCTATTGTGTTGAGAACAACTGGCATTGATGTGATTCTGGGTATGGATTGGATGAAGCAAAATCGGTAGTCATTCAGTGTTAAGAGAAGGTAGTTGTTGTGACCGCACTGAGTGGGGATAGAATTAGTGTCGATGTAGTAGTACAAGCACAGCTGACAGCCATAGTGAACCAGTTTGAGGATTGCGTCAATAAGGAGGACCCAGTAGTGGATGAGTTTCTAGATGTGTTCCCCGATGACTTACCAGGTATGCCACCTGACCGTGACATTGAGTTTATTATTGAATTATTACCTGGAACTGCACCTATAGCTAAGCGTCCATATAGAATGGGGGTTAATGAACTAGAGGAATAAGAAACAGATAAAGGAGTTATAGGAGAAAGGTTTTATTCATCCTAGTTCATCACCTTGGGGAGCACCGGTTATATTTGTTGACAAGAAGGATGGTACCTAGAGGATGTGTGTGGATTATTGGTCCCTAAATGAGGTTACTATCAAGAACAAGTATCCATTGACTAGAATTGATGATTTGTTTGATCAGTTGAGAGGTGCTTGTGTTTTCTCTAAGATTGATCTTCGTTCTGGTTATCATCAACTAAAGATTCGTGCAACTGACATATCAAAGATAGCCTTTATTATGAGGTATGGTTTGTATGAGTACACCGTTATGTCATTTGGTTTGACCAATGCACCTGCATACTTTATGTACTTGATGAATAAGGTGTTCATGGAGTTTTTGGATAAGTTTGTAGTGGTATTTATAGATGATATATTGGTATTCTCTAAAACAGAAGAAGAGCATGCTGAACATCTAAGGTTGGTCTTGCAAAAGCTCAAAGAACACAAGTTGTATGCTAAGCAAAGCAAGTGTGAGTTTTGGTTGAAGGAAGTTTCTTTTCTAGGCCATATTGTCTCTAATGGTGGAATAGCAGTAGATCCAATCAAGGTGAGAGATGTGTTGAATTGGAAACCACCAACCGATGTGGAAGAGATTTGGGGTTTCTTGGGATTAGCTGGATACTATAGGAGATTCATAGAGGGGTTTTCTAAACTTTCCAAGCCCATGATAGCTTTGTTGGAGAAAAATGTCTCTAATGGTGGAAGCTGGAAATCTTTCTACAAAGGGCGCTGGTATTGCCCATCAGGAAAAACTTCTTTCAGAATGCATTGGTGCACTTCTCCCAAGTGGTGGCTTCATCCTTATTGGCATAGAACCATTGCTTTGCCTTCCCAAGCAGAGAGAACGGGAAAAGGCGAAGGTGGATAGCATCTGATGTCACACCCTTGATAGTGAAGGTGCAACACACCTCCAAGAAGTGTTGAAGGTGGGCATTGGCATCCTCATGAGGCTTCCCACAAAATGGGTTAGCTTGCACCATGTTGATAAGCGCAGGCTTTAGCTCAAAAGTGGCATACACCATTTGAATTGGGGTCCCGTGGCTACGTAAGTGGACGATGGGGCCAAGAGTCGGCAATCATCCTTTGAGCCATAGCTTCCTTAAGTGGTGGTATGGAGCTTCCTTCCTGGAACGGATTCAGGTTTGAGATGAACCTGTGAGGAGGAACTTTATGGCGTATAGTATTCCTCAACAATTGCTCACGATCTTCAATGAAATTTCTCAGCATTTGGAAACCGCTCATACACTGTCTTACTTCACAATAACGAGAAACAAAGACAGGGGTAAGCTCCTACACTAATTGATAACTAATTTGATGGTAAATTCTGGATTCAATTTTATTAAAATTCCAAGGCTAAAGCTTTCCCAGCAATGGTGCCAGAAATGCTTGTTGGTATTTTTTGTGTCTATTGGATAATTTCATAAGCGCATAGAATATACCAATGTAGCACTTCACCCGGGAGTATTCCAAGGTATCATTATTTATTTTTATCCCAAGGGAAAGCGGTAGCTAGGAATGATAATAAAAGAGAGATCCTTATGTACCACAACTTAGTATCCACTAGTATAGGGGGGTAAATGGAATATGGTAGGAAGGGATGATGATGAAACAAGCCAAGATAAATAAGATAACTAGTAAGTATAGCTAGCTAGGAGGACAATGAGAGAGTATAGGACTCCTATGTTTCTAACTCTACTCCTATAACTTAACCAAACCACACAATTGAGACACATAGATTGATATCTCACAACAAGTATGTTAGGCGATAGGCGAGATAATAGGAGACAAAACCCCTATCCAAAGTAGCTACCTTGTTACTGGAGCCCCACCTTTTAAGAGCTTGTCTACAACATGTGGTGGAATGCAAAGGCTAGACAGGGCTGTCACCACCTACTAGCTACCACAAACAATCCATGCAACAAGCGGTAACCAAAGGCAGCAAGATCATGTATAAGCACCACACTTACACCTTCTCTCACTACTCTAGCTGTAATTACGAGGCTAACTAGAGCACCCTGTGACAGGCGATGATCGCAATACAGGTGTGTTTCTAGGATCACAATCTAGTATATAACAACTCTATGACTAGATAAGCCACAACAATACTATAGATAGTATAATATTGCACAAAGTAAAGACTGAGTAAATTAGAGAAAGAGTAATATATTAAATAAGGTAAAGTCTTACAAAAGAAAGGAAAAGGTACAAGAGCTATAGCAGACTCTCCAGAAGACAGCTCTGGAAGACCCGAGCAAAGCTCACTACTCAACTCTAACTCCCACTCTAGACTACACAACTAAGATAAAGTGGACTAACTCCTCTTCATTTGAGCTTGTAGGCTTTTTCACCACCATGAATGGAGAGGAGGGAGTGACCCTCTATTTATAGGTGGAGGTGGAGGAGCGCCACATAATTGATCCATGTGACCTTGATCATGTAACCATTAGATCCACTGCCATAGAACTGCCTTAGATCCAAGGGCCAGGGTCATTTGGCATGTGCTAAATGTGTGGGGAAGGCGGTGGAGGGCTAGAGCCTCCATGGGTAGGTAGGCCCACCACTTCCTTCTAGAAGGTGTCCCCACATGTCATGGAGTGTGATAGCCACTTCGAACACGCTGGATGCTTCATTGTGGGCTCATGAATCCGTGTGACTTCATCTTCCACCCTTGAGCCAAAACACAAGTGTGATCCAAGGGTGGGGAATGACTCTGCGATACTTCACATGGATCGTGCCACCTTGGCAAGGCCTAGTGGGTCCATAGGCAGGTTGGGCGACCTACTTATGGAGGCCACCAGCTCATTTGCCTCCATTTGTCATCTCCTGCATAAAAATATCTCAAGGTACAAGTGGAACTCGTTATTGATAATAATATGTTTCATGACATGCCTCTCTTCCTTTAAACCGAGGTTGTTGACGGTGTTTTGAGTGTGTAATTTTGTGACATTTTCACCGTCAACAATAACCTACCAAGAGACCTGCCATCAACCGATCCATACAATTCCTAGGTGTAGTCCTTGTCACAAACTGCATGCAGCCTTTTCTTCTCATTCCTTGGATACCTGATGTCCACTCTCTCCTTAACATTGTACTCAATGACCACCCTCTTCAGTACCACCACAGAATCAAATACCATACCAACCTTAAATCTAGGATTTATCATGTCACTATCTATGAATGACTAAAACCTCATCCTAACTTCACCTTCCCCATCTATGTCAGGTAAGTCTAGGTCCTCTCCTTCATCAGTTGTATCATCTGCATCTGCATCTATGAACCTGACATACTTCTTTCCATTGCTAAACTTGTTGCCTATAGCCACTCCTTCTATAACTCCCTCATCAACATTATCAGTAAAGAAGTAATCATCCTCAGCATCTACCTCATATTCTGAATCCACAAAGTCAGGGTCATCTTCACTGGTCTCACTCCCATTATCTGGATCCATTTCTTCACTTGTCCTCTTCAAGTCAGTGTTGAAATCTGGTAGCTTCTCATCCTCCTTCCTTCTTGCATTGATCACATTTTGTGGACTACACACCTTTGGAAATGTTGGCACTGGATTAGCAACAATGTCATCCCAATTGAGCCCTAAAATGTTATTATGATGATCTATGTAGAGTACAAAGTTCTTCACCTCATGAACCATTGATTGCATGACAATAATTTTAGCGTCTAAACTAATAATCCTAAGCCCATTTGACAAAGCCTTGCCTGGTAAAAGCCAATACACTTGTCGGTCTGGATCCTTGGGGTAATGCAGCTGACAAAGGAAGTCATCTATCGAAACTATTGACTAGATATCCACCTCACAGTGATCAAAATGGCTAACCTTGCCACCAACATAAGATTTGTTCGAACCTTGACCAACAAAAAAACCCCATGATGCAACTCCACTGTGAACTCTTCATCATCATCCCCTACATTACTGCAACAGATCAACGTCACTACCATATCGATGAAATAGAAATGAACAAACCCTAACTAACACACAGCATCAAACCCTACCCACAGCATCAAACCCTAACCAATAGAAACAATCCAAAATGTAGTTACTGACAGTACCATCTACCAATATACTACCTCTTAATCCAAAAAAATAGATTTTGATGGCACTTGATTCAATGTATTTAGGCCGTGGATCCATCAGCCGTTGCACAATGACCACCATCACGTAGGTTCATCGCGGCTACCACAGGAACTAGCGCCTAGAGACCTCCCCTTCCGCCTCCACCACCACGTAGCCTTGATTCCTGTTCGTAGATCTGTCGTCCCTCCTCCGCTGCACCGTGGTCGCCTCCGTCGCCGTCGTGTTGCGGGAGACAAAGGAAGAGAGAGGGGGAGGACTGGGGAATGAGAGGAGCACGGCTTTGAGGGGCCTATCTACAAAAAAGGTATGGCCCAAAGTGGTCATGGGCCTTGCGCGTGTGATGACAGCCAGTTTAGCTAGGGCCTGCTAGCATCCAATTGGGCGGACCATATTTTCCGTTGATGGATTCCCACCCAAACGACGCTGGCCAGGCGCGTGCGAATAATGGAGGAGCAGTGCACCGGACAAAGGAGGCGTGAACACGCGCTAAAACTGCCAGAGAATCATTTCCATTTGATAGATTTGCACCCCACTTGCATGCAGTGACGTCATTCTTTTTTACCAACGAAAAAAGTCATAACTACCAAATCGACTATCTAAATTGAATTCTAATTGCACTATTGTGTTTCTTATAATAAATCCTTCAAAACAAGACCCCACATGAATATATTTAGGTAAAGTTTCATTAACGAACATTTATTTCGTAAAGATAGAATATTTTCTTTTGTTGAGCAGAGACGATGTTCTAGATTTAGAGAACAATGTTCTGTCGTCACAAGAAAAATATTCTTGATTTAGAAGAACATTATTCTAGTTTTAGGTGCACGATATTGGTATTATTATATACATAAAAATAAATAAATACATAACATAAAAAAAACATAATCTAGAGTAAAGCATAAGGAAAAAAATAAAAAAATAGACAATAGAATATCACATGTATAATAAGTGAACATCACTAAATACACTATAGAACATCACATGTATAATATGTGAACATCACAAAAAACATCATAGAACATCACTTGTATACTACGAGAACATCACATGTATATTCCGTGAACATCAAAAAATACGTCATAGAACATTACTTGCATACCACGTGAACATAAAAAAACATCTAAGAACATCATATGTATAACACGTGAACATCAGAAAAAAAAATATAACATCATATGTATACTACATAAACATAAATAAAACAACACAAAACATCATAAAAATAATAAGAAAGAAAAACAAAAAGAAATAAAAGAAAGGTAAAAAATATTAAAAATAAAAATAGTAATAAACACATAAAACAGAAAAAAAAAATGAATGAGGCACGAAATGAAAAAAGAAAAAAAGAAAAATTAAAGAAAGATAAAAAAACATGAATCAAAGAAAAACATAATTAGAAAAATAATAAAGTAAATGAAAGTATAAAAAATGAAAAGAATAATGAAAAATTACATGAAACAAAAAAACAAAAAGAAAAAATATGGAAAGAAAAATTAATAAGAAAAGGAAAGGAAATAAAAGAAAGATAAAAAATAAAAAAACATAAAATAGAAAATAAAATAAAAATAAAAAATAAATGAAGCACAAAATGAAAAATATAAAAAGAAAAAAGGAAAAGAAATAAAAAATAAAAAGGAAAAAAATATAGAAAGATAAAAAAAAATTAAAAACACATTAATCATAGAAAAAACATAAGAAAAGAAACATGAAATAAACAAAGATAACATCATATGTATAACACGTGAACATCATATGTATAACACGTGAACATCAGAAAAAAAAATATAACATCATATGTATACTACATAAACATAAATAAAACAACACAAAACATCATAAAAATAATAAGAAAGAAAAACGAAAAGAAATAAAAGAAAGGTAAAAAATATTAAAAATAAAAATAGTAATAAACACATAAAACAGAAAAAAAAATGAATGAGGCACAAAATGAAAAAAGAAAAAAAAAGAAAAATTAAAGAAAGATAAAAAACATGAATCAAAGAAAAACATAATTAGAAAAATAATAAAGTAAATGAAAGTATAAAAAATGAAAAGAATAATGAAAAATTACATGAAACAAAAAAACAAAAAGAAAAAATATGGAAAGAAAAATTAATAAGAAAAGGAAAGGAAATAAAAGAAAGATAAAAAATAAAAAAACATAAAATAGAAAATAAAATAAAAATAAAAAATAAATGAAGCACAAAATGAAAAATATAAAAAGAAAAAAGGAAAAGAAATAAAAAATAAAAAGGAAAAATTATAGAAAGATAAAAAAAATTAAAAAAACATTAATCATAGAAAAACATAAGAAAAGAAACATGAAATAAACAAAGATAACATCATATGTATAACACGTGAACATCATATGTATAACACGTGAACATCAGAAAAAAAAATATAACATCATATGTATACTACATAAACATAAATAAAACAACACAAAACATCATAAAAATAATAAGAAAGAAAAACGAAAAGAAATAAAAGAAAGGTAAAAAATATTAAAAATAAAAATAGTAATAAACACATAAAACAGAAAAAAAAAATGAATGAGGCACGAAATGAAAAAAGAAAAAAAGAAAAATTAAAGAAAGATAAAAAACCATGAATCAAAGAAAAACATAATTAGAAAAATAATAAAGTAAATGAAAGTATAAAAAATGAAAAGAATAATGAAAAATTACATGAGACAAAAAAACAAAAAGAAAAAATATGGAAAGAAAAATTAATAAGAAAAGGAAAGGAAATAAAAGAAAGATAAAAAATAAAAAAACATAAAATAGAAAATAAAATAAAAATAAAAAATAAATGAAGCACAAAATGAAAAATATAAAAAGAAAAAAGGAAAAGAAATAAAAAATAAAAAGGAAAAATTATAGAAAGATAAAAAAAATTAAAAAAACATTAATCATAAAAAAAACATAAGAAAAGAAACATGAAATAAACAAAGATAAAAACAAAAAAGAGGAAAAAGAGAAAAAAAAACAAAGGAAAAGAAAAGGAGAAGAAAAATAATAAGAAAGGAGCAAGAGAAACAAATTAAAGCTGGCCACAAACTAATGCGCCGCACGGCTGCTGCTCCATTCTCGGATAAAAAAATTTGGCGCGCAGCCTTCGGCGGGAATTGGCGCGCAGCGTTCGGCGGACGCTTCCGGTCCGGCCGTTTGGACCGGAAGAATTCCGGTTCAGCTGTCACGGTGGTATGTCCATGTAGACATAAAACATCAAACGAAGGGGTACTGACTCTTTATGCATCAATAATCAAGATTTTAGATATAAAAATATACTTTCAAAGCTGATAGACCAAATCGACATAGCCTTACAAGTTAATGGACTATACATGCACTTTACTCTATAAATAAACACATCCCAAACAATCATGACATAAGCACACGCCAAGTTCATCTGCGTTTCCTTCTTCATAAATGCGTTCGTTCGTCTTGATGATTTCAGACCAGAGCTCAAGAGCCTTCAAGGAGGTGGTGATCATCCGGCACCCCAGGATCCGCGAGTACGCGGTGGGCTTCGTCACGGCGACGGTTGCGCTGCGCGGCGCCGGGGTCCGCGGCGACATCTTCCTCATGAGCCGCGCCGACGTCATCATCCCGGACCTCTCCGTCCGGGAGGCCACGGGTAATTAACAGCATGCCAGCATGCATCACCAGCCTTCCTCTCCTCGTGCCTACCGAGTTTCTTGATCTGAATGGGGAATTTGTTACAGAAATCGTCCTCAGGCGGCATGTCTGTACCAAAGATCATATCGGCGGTGGAGGGGGCCATTGGCCTCGGCGACCATGGACGAGCAGTGAAGGACTCCTAGCTCACACGCACTTCTTTCAACTCCTGACAGTTGACGCTTCCTTCTCATCATCACAATTTTGGGTTGCTCTTCGAGGTTCTGAATGTTTTAGATGGCAGGTTTAGACAACGTGTTCCAATTTTCATCAGCCATAGGAAAATATATTGTAGTATATCTAGCAATCTATATAAATACTTTACGCGAGTTTTGGTATGAACTGACAAAAAAAAACATTGTGTCGACAGGTAAACAGCATAAGTTTACACTGATACTCATGACAACAGGCAAGTCAAAGAAGAAATCCATGTTCGGTGCACAATTCAGCAACATCTTGTTTCCCTGTTAATGTGGTGCGCAACCAAATTAACTAGCATTACTCCACTCCAGATGTATGTGAGACGCTTATTCAGTGATCAGCATCGATCTTTTATTGCTCGTGTCGCCTTCATTCCACACGCCTAAATTACCACAGGACCCAACCATAAAATCCCAACAGTCCCAATCGTCCCTTTCAATAACCATATGGGATTGCAAATTTGCAGTCAGCAGTCAATGATGCTACTATGCACAATTGACTGAATCGAATAGCACTGATACGTCCATCACACTAGCTTCTCAAATCAGGCAAGCAGCTTTTGGACATCAGGCTTGTTGGATGCCGCTAGGCCATGTCAGGTTCTTCACAGGCTCAAGAATTGCTTCAACTTCACGCAGAAGTTCTTCATCAATGCCTGATGTTGATAACTCCAGTGCAGCAGCCACATTCTCCTCCACCTTGTATCACGGAAACACAAGACGTTACACCCGAAATCACCACATTGCCATCCTAAGCTTCTGTCCCAACAAGCAAACTGAATGATTCTCCGTGGTGACACAGCAATCTTTAAATGGGACTGAAAAACCCCACTGCTGGCCTTGTTTTGGAAAGAAGAAATGGGCGACGGTATCATCTTTGAAAAAACTCAGTTTCACTTCACATTTTAAGGTCGAATGTATATTTGTATATATATACCTGCTTCAAAAAGGATGCTACCATAGAACGACAACACATGATGGCAAGTGGCAAGTTCTGTGGCAACTCAGAATTGAAAAGGACTAACCCAACAGGCTGCAGTCATAAGGTGAGTGCTCCAATACACTTCATTGCTACTAATCAATAGTTAAACAAACAAGATACAACATGGTTTATTATCAAGTGATACACTTGGTGACTACCAAAAATTCTTTTCATATTTTGTAAAACTTGTACAATATATGAGAACTGGCTTGGTAATCTTTAGCTGTTCTAGTTTAACAAATTTACAAACCTGTACTAAGTACTAACTAAATAGGAACTAGTTTATAGATGCGATTTAAAAGAAAAATAAAGGCTTAAACTAACATGGCTATCTCTATATTACCCTTATTTAGGATGAACTGTACAGCACAGTGATAAAACTATGATGATAATGAATCTATTCCTAGTTAAGATTAAGAAAGAAATATGAAAATCTTTTAGGGTACATGTGATACAGACCAAGCCAAATATACTAGGAGTCAACAGGAGATCTGCTCACAGCTCACATCTGGTTTAGATTGTGGAAGCATGGAAATATGATATTCAGAACGCAAGCTTAGATAACAATATTTCTTATCATTTCCTAAACCAACCAGAATATGCTCTAGCAGCTCACGAGTTAGAAAATATATTTATTCATCAAGCAATATGAATGAGCTGAATAGAAGACAAAAGTGCAAAAAAAATAAAATAAAACAGTGAACCTGTTCTGAAGAGTTCATTCCAACAAGAACTGTCGAGACTTCATTATTCATCAAGCTATACTGCATAGCTAGCTTGGTAATGCTTTTCCCCTTCTTTCTACAGTGATCTGCTGCAGCCCTGCATGCTGACTGATAAACAGGCAATATTATACTTGTCAAATAAATTTCTAGCAGAGATTGGAACAATATGTATAAGAAATAAACACAAACCAAAAAAATCTTCAGCAAGATCTAGAAGACGGCATGAACAACTATTATGCCAAACAGAGTTCTCAAGTTCCACACGAACGGTTTATCCTTGAGAGTTCAGTTAAGATACAAATATCATCAAGAATATTGAGTGGGTGTGTGCTTGAGTGTGGGTGTGGTATTAAGTTAATGCAATGACACACAACTCCCCTGTGGATTCAAGAAAAAAAATAAATTATTGTGGTGTTGTGGCAATTTTTTAGCCCATCTCTGTTAGTTCCTATGGACTCAGATTGAATAAATTACACTTATGTATGATTTAGTTTAGGTAGTTTTAGAATACATTTGCTGTGGTTCGGTGGTGTGCATCCACTGTGCACATCAATATATGCTATATTGAACTGATGACTTGAGGACATGATCAACATCTTGTCGTGTGTTTGGTTCGTGGGCTCACAGGGACAGAGCGGGTCCGTCCCCAAAAATACAGTGTTTTGTTTGGAGTCCACCGGGGTTGGGATGGTCCCTAAAAGGCATATACTGCAAAGATGTGGGACCAACCGAGTCCCTGAAATCGGTGGGACGGGGACGTCCCTCGTCCACGCCATCTTCATCAGTCTCCATCAACAAGCGGGCATGGGCGAGCACGTCGGGTCAATGGCAACACAGGTCAGGGCCATGGACGGCTCGACAGGGACGGCTCAACCGCACGGCTCGTTGCTCCAACGCACGACTCGTGCTCCTCCCCACACCGGAGCTCACAGCCCTTGGGGTGCGGTCCTCCCCGCCCTGGAGCTCGCGGTGCCTCGGGCACGCGACTCCTCATGCCAGAGCTCGACGGGGATGTGTGGGTCGGCGAAGGCCGGCTCGAGCAGATGGGCCCGGTGGGTAAGTAGAGCTGGGGCAGACTGATGGCGACGCAGTGGCTAGCGATAGTGGGGGAGGCTGGTGCGAGTAGCTGAGCGCCCCGATGGCAGCGGTGGCACAGGGAGTGCAGGACGAGCAGGCATCCTGGTGGCAACATGGCGAGGCAAACGCATGGCAGGAAGAGAAGAAAAGATGTTGAGGCTGACCGGTAGGGCCAACTACAACTGTGAGGCCCACACAAACTGTAGCTGACAGTGTCAAAATCTCTATCCATCCCATTTGACCCATCACTCTTAACCAAACAAAAAAAATGGACGGTTCCATCCCTCCCAACTGGACACTATATGGGATGGTTCCATCCTTAAAAACAAGGACAGGCCCATCCTATCCCAGCTTGTCCTCAAACCACACGCTTGAAAACCATGTGGGACATTCGTACTCCTTCGGGCTGTTATTACTTGAAGATTCTTACAGAAAAATTGAACTAATTGCAGACCAATTTGGCTGTCTGAAACATCAATTAATATCAGCTCGAGGCAGCATCACAGGAGGTCCCAACATGGCCCATAACACAGCATAGGTGGTGGTGCATCAAGGAGCCTGCAATGGCTCTGCATACCAGGATCAGGTTTGATCCTATATCTCTCTGTCGTTTCTTCCACACACAACAAAAAGGTAAGATAGATAAATTAGACCGGAATATGGAACAAGATAGGATTGGTTAGTTCGATATCCTTGCTGACATTGTCAAAATCAAGCAATAAGAAAATTATATGCTCTTTCATCCTGTTTGCTGTTTTCCCATCTGCAGCATGCAATCGATCCCCCAAGGCCCCAACATCATGTCTGTCGACGAAATACGTCCGGCAGTCTACCGAGGGGTATGCCCACGATAGTAGATGAATCGGTGGAGGTGCGCGTGAGGGAACCGGATGGTGACACAGAACGCAAGAGACAGTGATTAGGCAGGTTCAGGCCGTCAGCTTGACGTAATACCCTACGTCTTGTGTCTTTGTGGATTGTATTATGAGACTAGATGAAAACGAGGGGGGTCCCTACCCGCCTTATATAGCTCGGGGATAGGGTTACAGGTCGGTTGTTTCTATCCTAATCGGTTTACAAGATAGGAATTACAGAGATTGCGGAATCTTGCATATCCGAACAGATCATCCTTGATTGCCAAGGATCTTCACGTAGTCTTGCGAGGCACACCGACCTGTGCCGTGCTCCGCGTGGCGTAGTCTTGCGAGCTGGGCCTCCCCGAGCGGCTCGGCCCATGTACAGCCCTGTGGGTATCGGGGGTCATCCCCCCACAGCTAGTCCCCAAGCGCCTTGTATCCGCTGAGCAACACCGTCTTGAGCTTGTCCGAGCTGTTGAACGGGCGTCCGAGCTGTTGAATGAGCGTCCGAGCTGTTGAACGAGCGTCCGAGCTGTTGAAGTAGATGTTCGAGCAGTTGGACTGGTCGATGAAAACCGGACTCACTCAAAGTTGAGGTTTGTCAGAAGGATGTAAGGGGCTCAAGTAAAAAAAATTTGAAGTCTCCATCTTAGATGAAGTGTGCCCATTTAAGTTCGAGCGGCGAGGTTGGACGCTTAGCGTCTCTGACTTAGTCAGCGCGGAGGAACTTAGTCCCTCACGAGCGAAAAGAGATGCTTAGCATCGATGCCTTAGGCAAAATTTGACTCTCAGAGCCAAAACAGGGAGCTTGGACGATTACAGTCTACGACTTAGTCGCTTTGTAGAAGACCAAGTCCAGAAATAAGCACTTTCACCGCTAGGTGAAGTGTGACCACTTAGTCTCCGAGCCTGACAATAGATGAAGTAATCACATGGTGCCAGGGTCCAAAGTAGTAGTCATCAGGTGCTAACCCAGTTTCCAACTTGCTGAGACAAGCAGTGTAGAAAGAAGTACAGTCTTCGCAAGATGACGCGTACACACGTAGTCCCCGAGCCTGCTGGAAGATTGCAAAGATATCTTGTAGCAGGGTCAGAGAAAGAAAATATCTTGTCGTAAATGTCTAAAAAAACTCCGTCGAAGCAACGCTTAGCGTTGAATTCCGTTGCGTCGGCCCGCGTAAGACGCGGTTTGTCGTAGCGGCCCAACGGCACGCGGAGATTTCGGGAGAGAACACGACGGGGCAGGCGTGGTTCCCCAAAAACCCTGGGAGGCGAAAAGTCAGGGGTCGAACCGTTATAAGAGCGCCACGGCCCCGACGCACATTCCCCACTATTTCTCCGTCACTTCATCTTCTTCCTCGCGCCCGCACCGCTGTGCCCGGCAACAGCTCCGCCATTAGAGCGACCGCAAGCGCGTAGTCTCCTCCAAGCCACAGATCTGTTAGATGGAGCCGAAAAGAACTCGTGGCGGCTCGAGTAGGGCAGCGCACGAGCTCAATCACGCCAAGGAGTGGGTGGAGTCCGTCAGCAACGAGGCGGTGCTCATCAGTTGGTGGTGCACGGCGTGCTGCCCGATAGGGTGACGGCGGGATGGCATCCGGCTCGCGGTGAGAGCTTTCCTACTCCTCATGGCGATGAATTAGTAGTTTTTGAAGATCACTTCTATTGCGGATTTGATGTTCCGATCCATCGTTCCTCCGTGGGTTGATTGACTATTACGGGATCAGTCTTTGCAATCTCAGCCCAAATTCCATCCTTCATGTCTCTGTCTTCATCCATTTCTGCGAGGCCTATCTTAGCATTCTTCCCCATTTTGATATTTTCCGCCACTTCTTCTGTTTGAAAGCCCGGGGGGGATCTGGATCTAGGATCGTAGGCGCGCCGTATTTGCAGCTTCAGGATAGGATGGTGGGTCAATACATTGCCACCCCTTTGAACACAAATGTGAAGTATTGGGCGCAGCCATGGTTCTACATGCCACAAGCGAAGCCGTATGTGGCATGCGACGTTGATCAGATCCCCGTGAGCAACGCCAAGTGGTCGGAGAGGCCTAATGCTAACGGAATAGAGCAAGTGACGGAGCTCTTGGCGCTGATCGACCGGAGAAGGTTGGATGGGGTCATAGTAGCGACAAATTTCACTTTTCAGCGGGTCCAGCCCAGCAAGGAGAGGGCACACCCCGGGTATGAATTCCAAGGGGAGACCGATGGGACCCGTGAGGTACCCGAGGAGATCAGTCGGGATGAAGTCAAACGGCGCATCTCGATGATGTTCAACCTCGCTGGGCGTCTTTGGATCAACGACCAGCAGAGGCCCTTCAATGTGGAGAGCCTCCCACCATGGGTAAGAGTCTTCTTTTTGGTTTCGCTTGATTCCTTATCTGTTGCGATGTACTCATTCGTGTTGATGCCCGGCCGAGGGGTCCCCAGAGTCGAGCCAGCTCGGAGGCTGGTGAGGACAGCTCGGCCGACCTTAACGACGAAGATGAAGACGAGCGGACGTCGTATGTCCGCGAGAAGCTCCAGGGGAAGCGGCCTGTTGGCGAGGAGCCATCCCCGAAAACAAGAAAAACAGCAAGGTCGTCTCATCGTGAGGAGAGACCGGTGAGCATTGGAGCTACCGCCTAGCTCCGAAGACGGCAGATGGTGGTGTCGAGCTCGTCAGACGATGGACCGGCGGCGCCTCCTTCACCGAGGGCCATGACGCCTCCGCCATCTGCCCCGGCTGGGGCGGAGACGCGTGAGAGGCGGTGGATGCGGGAGGCCGGAGCGGCGATGCCCGACAGTACTCGGGCGACACCAGCGGCGGCAGCTTGAGTGGCACCGGCAGCGACAGCCCAGGTGACTACCGCGGTCCCCGAGACCACGCGGACGACTCCAGTAGCGGCAGCGCAGGTGGCCACCGCAGTCCTCGGGACCGCGCGGGTTACTCCAGTGGCGGCAGTGGAGACGCTGGGCAGTTTGGGTGCTGGACTGGGCGGTTCCGGGCGAGCGCGCCGGTTCCGAACAGCGCGATGGGAGTCCCAATTCTAAGTTCCCTTCTTTTTGCGCAATTCTTCTCTAGCACGGTGTTTTGTTTCTTGACGAGTTGTTTGCTTGCTAAAGTGCAGAGTCGAATGAGGACCTGCAGCCTTCTGCTGCTGATGGTGGGGGCGTGTGGAGGAACCGAAAACTCCCAACGTCCAGCAGAGACAAGGGGGAGCAGATCCAATTGCCCCCACCGTGGTGCAACCAGCGGATGCGGAACCGATAGCCCCAGCAATGGAGGAGCCACCAGTTACCGGACCTACCTCGCCTAGTGGTGGGGCGCACGACGAGGGTGATCCGGGCGATGAGGGGTTGTGGAGTGCAGCGGCGACGTAGGCTGATCCTGTCGGAGCAGGAGCAAGGGCCACAGGGGATGCGCCGAGCAGCGCGGCGTGGGATCCACCCACGGTTGCTGAGCAAGCGACGGCACCGGCAGCGTCGACAGCGGAGGTAAGGCTTGGACGGTCCGAGCACAGCAGCGACCAAGGAGGGCACCTCTGCAGGCGGCTGCTGTGGAAGTTGAAGAAATCGCGCAGGAGCCCACTCCGCCTCCCCAGCTCCTCGGCACAGTTATCCAGCGCGGTGAAGAGTTTGAAATGCTGGAGGGGGAGGTGAGCGCAAAGACAAAGAGGCTGAGAAACGACCTGACAGCAATGATCGGCCGCATTGAGGTAAGCCTGAAAAATCATTCAATTGTGTCCCTTGAAGATCGCAGTCTTTTGACCCCTTGCTCTTTGCAGAATGTCATGAAAGTGTCCGAGCAGCGCCTGCGGCAACTAGAGGAGATGACCCCGGTGCTGAAGGAGAATAAGAATTTGCAGGCGTCGGTGAACGACCTCCAGGCGCGCCTACTCCAAGAACGCCACCGCAGAGAAGATTTGGAGGTGAAAGTCCTAGCGTTGGAGACAGAGCGCCGGCAGATGGAGGCGGAGAGCCAGTCGCTGGCCAAGCAGCTTAGCCACAGTACCGACCAGCAGAAAGGTATGATTTTGGATCTTGTTTTGTTAATGCTCAGCGTTGTGTGACGTCTGGCTGTGATGTGCAGCGCTGGAGATGGAGTTTGGCCTTTCCCAGGAGGCTGTCATGCAACTGACTGCGGGGAAGGAGGAGGCAGAGGAGAATGCCAAGAGGGTCGCTGAAGATCTTCAACGTTGGTGCTTGCCACTTTATTTTTACTTGTGCAGCGTTGGACGCATGCTTAGCATACGGCTGCTTTTTTGCAGAGTATCGGCACCAGGCGCACGCGCAGTTCAAGGTCTTTGGAGACCAGGTGAAAGCGCGGGATGACACCATTGAAGCGATGACGGCGGGGATCAAGCCCGTGCTCGACTGCATTGGCTTTGAACCATCCGAAGGGAGAGAGCAACTGCCTGGAGACCCGCCACCCTGGTCAATCGTGGACCGGTGCCGGATGGCGTGGTCGGACTTCCAAGAGTTCACACGCAGCGCCGCCCATGGAGCCGTCGTCCATGCACTTGCACAACTGCGGTCGCACTACCCTTCAGTGGATCTCCAGCGGGTGGTGACCGGGTATGCCCGAGGGATGATGCAACAAAGATCGCTAGGCTGGAGGATGAGGCAGAAGAACCAGCGAAGAGGTTGGCTGGAGACGTCAACCTATTCAGGGAAGGAGGGAGCGGTACCCAGTAGATTAGGAAAAACTTATGTTGCAAAGTTGTGTAAAAGTACTTAGCAACTTTTGATGAACACTTAGCGTTATGGTGGATTTTGTGTTTATATTTAATATAAACCATCCGAACAGTTTGTGTGTAGCTGAGCCTCCAGCCTTAGTTAGCTTGTTAACCGTAACGCGGAGCGCGGAGCCCGTGTGCGTGTAGGAAGAACAAAGCGTCACCATGGAGCCGTTGCCGGCCACCCATAACGCAGAAGGTGGACGCTCGTGCATGTGTAGGGAGAAGCTGGAGACAGGGCCGTCTCTGGAAACATCCGAGCGTCAACATGATTGTTCGGGGATTTACCTTAGGCATAGTTTGCATGTCATCTTTAAGATGTTGTACGCAGAGAAAGATTCGCTTAGCGAAAAAGCATGGAGAAAACAATATGGAGAAACATCAGGGTAAAAAACTTTATTGAATACTCAAATATGAAAGGTACATATCTTTGAAATGAACGTTTCAAGGGTATAAACGCCTAAGCAGATCGATGTGCCAAGAGTTTGGGACATCTCTTTCGTTCATGTCGCATAATCTGTAGGATCCTGGTCGGGTGACCGCCTTGACAATGAAGGGGCCCTCCCATGCTGAGGAAAGCTTGTGCATCACATCAGTCTTCTGCTTCTTGCGGAGTACTAAGTCTCCAACCACGAAAAATTGATCGTTGACGTTGCGGTTATAGTATCTTCGCATGTTGTCTAGGTACTTTGCTATCCGAACACATGAAACCAGGCGCTCTTCTTCTAAGCTGTCCACTTCAACGAGCCGAGCTTGGTCGGAGTTCTCCTCGTTGTAGTTCTCCACCCTGGGTGCTCGGAAGGCGATGTCGGCAGGTAAAACGGCCTCAGAGCCGAAAACCATGAAGTACGGAGAGACACCGGTGTTGCGACTGGGCTGGGTCCTTCTTGCCCCTGCTTGATAGAGGGCATCACCAGGTCCTGGATGAACACTCCGGCTGGAACTTCGGCCCGGGTTGACCCTAACTTTGACAGCTCATCGGCTGCTTGGTTGTCAGCCCGGACCACGTGGTGGTACTCGATGCCGTAGAACTTGTCTTCTAACTTTCTTATCGTGGCGCAGTAAGCGTCATCTTCTCATTGGTGCAGTTCCAATCCTTGTTGAGTTGATTGATCACGAGTGCGGAGTCGCCGCACACCTGGAGGCGTTTAACGTCGAGCTCGACAGCTATACGGAGACCATGAAGTGTCGCCTCGTATTCAGCGGTATTATTAGATGCTCGGAAGCGTAGGCGGAGGACATAGCGAAGCTTATCCCCTGATGGCGAGATGAAATACACACCTGCCCCAGCGCCGTCGAGGTTGAGAGACCCATTAAAGTACATGGTCCAGTGCTCGGGGTGGTCAACCGGGACAAGAGTATGCATATCCGTCCACTCGGCGATGAAATCGACGAGCGCCTGCGACTTGATCGTGTGGCGAGGCCTGAAGTCGATGGTATAGGTGCCGAGCTTGACCGCCCATTAAATGATGCGGCCATTGGCTTCCTTGTTGCGGGGCATGTCGCCGAGTGGGTACTCAATCACTACTGCTATGTGGTAGGCGTCAAAGTAATGACGGAGCTTCCGAGATGTGATCAGAATGGCATACAACAGCTCTGGACCTGGGGGTAGCGAGTCTTAGACTCGTTTAGGACCTCGCTGATGAAGTAGACTGGGCGCTGGACTTTGTATGCGTGTCCGGCCTCTTCTCGTTCAACAACGATGGCGGTGCTGAACTTGAGCTGCTATGATATGCGCTCGGACCTTCTCGACCTCTAGAGTTTGAGGAAGTTTCTCGAGCTCGTTGAAAGCAACGGTGAGATTAGCACTTGGGGTCTGGTGGACCGGCTGGTTGCCCACCATGTCGAACTCCTCCAGATTACGCCCCCGGCGCGGTGGGCCGTGTCCATCCACGTCGCCCCCGTAGGCCGCCTCTGCATCTCAGCGACGTTGGCGATCGGCGTTTTTCGCTAGGCGAGCATTGCGCTCGTCGGTGATTTCGCCGTCCCTAATGGCGCTGTCGTGGCTGACGTGGAAAATCATGCCCCCAAACCCCGGAGGGAAAGTAGGGCAGCTTGATGCAGTCTTGGTTGAGCCCTCGGAGTAATCACCGGGGCTCTCCTCCAGGACGTTGTGGAGGGAGTCGTCCGAAAGGTGGCGAAAAGCCACCATATTCACCACGGGCGCGGGCTAACCTGCCTCAGGCAGATCAATCCTGTAGAGGTCGTCGACGTGGTCGCGCTCGGCGTGGTCGATGAAGAGGTGGTGGACAGCGTTCTGGTACGAGGATCCTGCACCCTCCAGCCTGGCGGGTTCTCCATCGGGACCTCATAATCGGCCAAGCGTAGGCCGGTAGCAGGAAGTGGACGGCGCCGCACCGTGTGCCCCTCTAGAGTGGTCGTAATCACCAAATCGGAATCTAGCCGCCTCGAACGATGTGGCCGAGCAGGTCGCTCGGTTGCAGCGACTTGGTGATCTTGGAGTGCAAGAAATTCGTCGCTCTCTCTAGATTGATCTAAGACCGAATCCACGAGGAGCTGGCATTCCGTTAAGTGGTCTGTGACCCGATCGATGGATGCGATCAAATCGTCATTGCTGATGGATCTCCTAACCCAGCGGCGGGGCGCCGGAATCAGAGATGCCGTTGCAGGTGTTGGCGCGATCGGCGCAGGGTGATCCTACACCACCTCCACGATCTCCCCGTTGCCGTCGAGGCCGATGACCCAGGTCATGGATCTGACCGTGAAGATCTGGCCCGGCTTGAGAAGGGCCATGGAGCTCGGAAAGCGGACCATCTGGCTCGCCATGGATTCAGCACGCACACCCCCTACCTGGCGCATCACTGTCGACGAAATATGTCCGGTGGTCTACCGAGGGGTATGGCCACGGTAGTAGATGAATCGGTGGAGGTACGCGTGAGGGAACCGGATGGTGACACAAAACGCAAGAGACAGCGATTAGGCAGGTTCAGGCCGTCAGCTTGACGTAATACCCTACGTCATGTATCTTTATGGATTGTATTACGAGAGATTGGATGAAAACGAGGGGGGTCCCTACCCGCCTTATATAGCTCGGGGGGTAAGGTTACAGGTCGGTTGTTTCTATCCTGAATTACAGAGATTGCGGAATCTTGCATATCCGAACAGATCATCCTTGATCGCCAAGGATCTTCATGTAGTCTTGCGAGGCATACCGACCTGTGCTGTGCTCCGCGCGGCGTAGTCTTGCGGGCTAGGCCTCCCCTAGCGGCTTGGCCCATGTACAGCCCTGTGGGTATCAGGGGTCATCCCCCCACAATGTCCCATAACCCTAGTTCAAAAAAGTTTGAAAAACAACAGCCTGCCATTACCCACAGCTACCAGTTTTGATATCTCCTGGGAATGTGACAAGCTGTAGAAGGTGACAAGGTTGGCCCCAATGCCTCATGTTTGGAAATCTCTGAACTAGTAAGGAAACGGGTCGGCACTGGGAAGAAGCTGTATAAGGATCGACTACCCAGCTAACAGGCATGAAAGATAGTCTAACTTAACTGATTAATAATCTTACAACAAATGGACAAATTGTGCAACTGTTGCCTGTTCAGGTTTAAAAGTGGATAGGGAAGCTATGGAACTCAATAATAACACCATTGTAAGAAAAGCTGAAAAGGATAGCTGCAGAGGGCTGTCAACAGTGAACAGAGGGTGATAAATCTGGCAAACTATACCACAAAAGGAGCAATGGGCATATTATGCAGCATCCGATGCTTTTGCCAAAACAACAAAAACTTATTTCTGGATTTTTCCTAAATTTTAAAATCCTATTTTCCGTAAACAAAAAATAATAATTTCACTACCCAAAAAAATCAAAATTTGAAGAAAAAACTATAAATGATTGAAATGGCTCCTAACTTCCTAGTGTCCCTTGCCTTCTGTAATACATGAGGCTTTCTAAAATCAGTTCCCAACCCAATATTAACTTCGAACGAAGATCCCATAAAAAATCATCGCTTCTCTCTTAAAACACAACCCACCCTAGACCAAGCCCACTTTTTCAGTGACACCCCAACCCTGCTCCCTCCCCTTTTCGGGTTCCAGCAAAGGACCCTAGACCCTCCCTCCCTCTACACTTTACACCTTCTCATTGCACAAGTGCCCCACTCAAAACTTCCTCACCATAAGCCCTTAAGTTTTATTTTATTCTTCTCATTTGTAACCATAAGCTCTATATAATTACGGACATTTTCCTTCCCTGTGATTTGATACAATCATCAAAAAATAAATGAATATGAATTGAATATTTTCATTTCCTAAGTAGAATTCAGGCATCTATGGGGCTCCAAAGAGCCTTTATGGAAAATAGATAAGAAATGCAGAAGTACGAAAATTACAGGCCAAAAGATAGAATGGTGTGGATGCATGATTGAAATATTAGCAAAGTTCGGCTAGGCGGCGACTACGCGCGCCTAGTCGCTGGGCGAAGCCCGTCGCCGCGACTAGGGGCATAGTCGCGCATCGCGGCGCGGAGGCGCGCTAGGCGGGAGTGGACGCGGCGCGTAGGCGCGCGTGATGAGCGCGAGCTCGAGGGCGGCCAATTTTGGCGCGCCAAATCGGAGCGCAGGAGGAATTCCCGCGCGGCCAGGCCCGCGCGCGGCCACGAGACCCAAGCGCGGGAGGATTAGAAGGGAGCGCGGCGCCATTCGCTCGTCCCCGCGTAAGATTTGGTCGTCCCCGCCGCCGGTCCTCCTCGCCGGGCGAGGTCCATCCCGCCGGACGACCTCCTCCCCGCCGGTCCTGCTCCTCCCGCCGGTCCTGCTCCTCCTCTGCTCCTCCCCTGCTCGTCCAAGCTCGTCCCCGACTCGCGCGCCGCCGGTCCTGCTCGTCGTCGACTCGCCGCCGCCGTCCTGCTCGTCCTCGACTGGAACCCCTCCCCGCCGGCCACCCCAAGTCCCCAAGGTGAGCTCCCTTCCCTCCCATGCTCCTCTCCCCTCCCATGCCGGCAGCTCCTCCCCTGCTCATCTCCCCTGTATGATTGAATTTGCATGTGTTTGTTTAGTGAAGTCTTTTGTTTACTGAATGAGTCTACTGAATGAGACTAGTGCTGCTGTCATCATTAGTTAACAGTAAAAATGTGTTTGTTCAGTGAAGTCTTCCAATAATTTTAGTTTTGATTGCAGTTGCAGTTTACCTACTGAATATCTAATGTGCATGCTCTGTTCCTACTGAATTTCCTACTGAATGATTGCAGTTGCAGTTTACTGAATGTCTAATGTGCATGCTTTGTTCCCTGTTCTCTGTACTGCGGTTCATTGGTGAACTCTTGAATTTGAATGTAGGATGTCGACAGAACAAGGTGTTTCTGCACCAGATGCAACAGGAACTGAGGCAACTAATCTCCTGAAAAGGAACTCAGATGATGTTGGATGGAAATATGGTGTTCTTGTTGATGCTAGCAACAAGAACAAGGTGAAGTGCAAGCTCTGTGACAAGGAGATGAGAGGAGGGATTCATAGGTTGAAGGAGCATTTGGCTCATAAAGGAAAGAATGTGAAGAAATGCACAGCAAGAACACCACAGGCTATGGAGGCTAAAGAGAAGTGCAAGAAGGCGCTAGCTGATGCAAACAGGAAGAGGGAGGAGAAGATTATTCGTGAGCTAAAAATTAGAGAGGAAGTTCATGTATCTAGGGTTGGAACAGATTCAGATGAAGTCACCTGTGTTGGAAGTTCAGAGCCCCACAAATTAGGACCCATTGACAAATGGACACGTGCTATTGATCCTAAAGCTACCAAGTCTGATTCTTTGAAGCAACAACAGCTGAACAAGGAACTTTGGAAAGAAAGAACCAATGAGGTGCATAAGTACATTGAAAGATGGGCATATACACATGGTAAATTGCTAGTATACTATGCTGTTTTTACATTTCAAAGTTCATTAGATGTTGTTTTCCTGTACTGAACACTAATTATGCTTCTTTCAATGTTGTGTTGGCAGGAATTGCTTTCAATGCATGTGATAATGATGAGTTCAGGCAAATATGCGAAGCAATTGGACAGTTTGGTCCAGGACTTGTACCTCCAACTCAGGATGCACTGCGAGGGAAGTTGCTGGAAGAAGAATATGAAAGAACCAAGAGTTTGCTGCAGGAGCGTGAAGCCGAGAAGATGAAAAATGTGTGTTCTATTATGACTGATGCTTGGTCAGATAGGAAGAGGAGAAGCATAATGAATCTGTGCACCAATTGTGTTGATGGAACCTCCTTCATCAGCTCTAAGGAGATGTCACATGTCTCACATACCAGTGAGGTCATCTTTGATCTTGTGGACAAAGCAATTGAAGAGATTGGTCCAGACAATGTGGTGCAAGTAGTGACTGACAATGCCTCTAACAACATGGGAGCAAAGAGGCTATTGGAAGAGAAGAGACCACACATATTTTGGACCTCTTGTGCAGCTCACACAATCAACCTTATGCTCCAAGGATTTGGCAACATGACTCGGTTCAAGAAAGTGGTTGACCAAGCAAAGGCATTTACCATATTTGTCTATGGCCACACAAGGACATTGGAGTGCTTGAGATACTTCACAGAGGGGAAAGAGGTAGTGAGGCCAGGAGTGACTAGGTTTGCTTCAAACTTTCTCACTTTGAGTAGCATGCAAGAGAAGGACCAGTTAAGGAAGATGGTGGTTCATAGTAGGTGGGACTCATTGAAGGATGTGAAATCAAAGAAAGGAAAAGAGGCAACAGCAACTATATTGAGTCCAAGCTTTTGGAAGGATGTGAAGCTAACATTGACTGTTTTTGAGCCATTGGTCAAAGTCCTCCGTTTGGTTGATGGGGATGTGAGGCCATCCATGGGTTTCCTTTATGGAGAACTACTAAAGTCAAAGAGACAGATCAAAGAGGCCTTTGGAAATGTTGAGGCTCGGTTCAAGGATGTAATAGCTGTTATTGACAAGAAGATGAATGGAAGACTTGATTCTCCATTGCATTTGACAGCCTATTTGCTGAATCCTCACTATAGATAGTGACCCATCAATCTTTGATCAACCCAAAATATCAAAAGGGTTTATAGCTTGTGTTGAGAAATTTTATTATCATAATGACGACATGCAGCATCAGGCTGCCAACATTGAACTAAAGAAGTTTCAGAATAGAGAAGGACCCTTTAGCAAGAAGTTTGCTAGGACTTTTGAAAACTTTGATTACAACCCAGGTAGAGGTACTTCCTATAAGCTTGCATGGCTCATGGCTGTTTGTTGTTTGCTGTTTTCTGAACTAATAGAGGTGTTTTTTTTATTTCAGCATCATGGTGGAGACTGTATGGATATGAAACACCAGCTTTACAGAAGATGGCTACAAGGATCCTATCTTTGACATCAAGCTCTTCTGGTTGTGAAAGAAATTGGAGTGGGTTTGAAGGGGTACCTATCTATTATGAACATTTCAGTTTCAGCAGCATTACAATTAAATTGTAGAACTGAGAATGCTTTTTTTAAATTGTAGATGCACACTAAGAAGAGGAATAGGCTTACTACAACCCGCCTCAACAAGCTGGTGTATATCCAATTCAACTCCAAGCTGCTTAGTAAGAGAGAAAAGATCAAGTCAAACAAAATCATTGATGTTCTCTTGTCTAGTGATACAACTGAAGCTCAAGGTTTTCTTCAAGAGGGTGGGGATGATTGTGCATTAGTTGACTTTAGAGATGGGGAGGAAGATGAGATGGAGGGTACAGGGATACCTTGGTCTGTCATTGGAGAGGCAGTGGGAGCAGATGAACAACTTGAGCTGCGTAGAAGTGCAAGAGTGAGGGAGCTCTATGAAGGAGAAGAATTTGAGTCTGAAGAAGAAGAGTATGACGATGAGGATATGTACTACAGTGAAGAAGAAATATGATCTGGACCATCTCCATCTAGTAGTGAAGCCTTTTGTGATGCCCTGGTCTTATGAACTACAGCTGTGTCACTTTGTGTCTGTGTGTCTTCTTTTGTGATTTGTGAGACCTGAACTAAGAACTATGCGCTTGTGCTGTCCTTTATTTATAAATTGTGTTGTGCACTTGTATTACTGCCCTATCCACTTGTATTGTAATTACCAGCTACTGATATGGTGTGCTCATGGATGGGAGGCTGCTGAAATCATCCAGATAAGTCACAACTTAGTGTTTTCTATTTTTTTTTATGAACAGCTAGCTGTCTATTGACTAATTTACTAACTACTAGCTGTCAAAATGTGTTGCAGGAGCTAGGAACATGCAAGAGTAAGCCAGCTAGGAGTCAGATATGTCTACTGACCCTCTTTTTATACTTACTGTGACTCATATATATAGTAGTTATATTATATATATAGTTATATACATAATATATATATAATTTATGGCTATATTGCCAAAACGCCTAGGAAAACGCCTAGGAGCGCCTAGGACCGAGTACTCCCGACTAGGCGCTAGGCAATGGGTCAGCGCCTAGATTCCGCCTAGCGCCTAGCTGAACTTTGAATATTAGAAAGTCATTCTAAATATGGGGGGTTTACACTGTCAACATGCCTATTAGGACAGTAAAAATGGTGTGTTTGACAATTCATAAAGCAACAGCCACAAAAAATAAAACTGTACTCTAGGAAGCTTGCTGTTCAATCAACAGGCACATAACAGATTTAAGGATATACCTTAAGTTCTTCTGGTGCAGGATGCCACTCTGGTGGCCCATTATCTGTTAAAAGACCCATGGAGAGGGGAGAAGCACTGATAACCCCAACACCTTTGCTCTTCAAGTAGGGGAGCAGTTCAACAAGGGAGGTGTCATTAATCCCGTAGTGGCAGTAAGATAGAATCAGGTCCACCGAGCCTGGTGCTACCCGGTCGAGGACATAAGGGTAGATGCTGAGGGGCAGCCCGGTGATGCCAATGAACCGTGCCTTCCCACTCTCCTTAATCTTCTGGAGTGCGGGAATTGTCTCGTTCACAATCTACAGCAAGAATGAGTGTCAGTGTGCCCAGATTCCGGGCTCAGCTCACTGCACGGGAGCCTGGCAATTCGTCAAACAGATGGTGAGCGGAAGCCGTAATCGGGACCGGACCTGGTCGAGATGGGTGAACTCGATGTCGTGGGCGTGGAGGATGTCGACGTAGTCCAGCCCCAGTCGGGCGAGGCTCTCGTCTATGCTCCGTGTCACGCGGTCGGTGGAGAAGTCGAAACCCTCGTCTTTGTAGCGGCCGCACTTGGTGGCGACGACGACTCGATCCCGCGGAACGGCCGCGTGGCGGAGGCAGTCGCCGAGGACTGACTCCGAGATCGTGCCGCCGTAGTACCTGAGCGCGGGTGGGCGGTCAGACCAGTGGCATCAGTCAGCGGAGGAGGAGAGGAGAGGGGACTAGGCGAGGAAACGAAAGGGAGTGAGGAGTTCCGTACGGGGAGGTATCGAAGAAGTTGATGCCGAGGTCGAGCGCGCGGCGGACGGCGGCGCGGGCGGCGTCGCGGGGCACGTCCCCAAAAACGTTGCCGAGCGGGGAGGCACCAAAGCCGACGGCGCTGACGCGGAGGCCCGTACCGCCCAGCTCGCGGAGCTCCATGGCTCGTCAGGCTCAGGCTTTTGCTGATAGGCGCGCGCGACGGATTGGAGTTGGAGGGGAGGGGACTGGAGTGGGTGCGCGAGTGTGCGCGCCACGGATGGAGTCCATCTACCTCAAGGTCAAGGTTATATATGTAACTGACATATGGGTCACGGAATGACCGGACCATGTCAATGACAAAGTTGGGCTGCTTGATGTCTTGCCAGCTAGGCAGCTACTGTACCACCTTGCTTATTGGATTCTTAGCGAGTTTGTCTCGTAGCATGTGCGGGTCATGTGACGCTAGACGATCGTGTTTATTATTTTTGGAAGTTGCCACCTATAAAGCTTAAACGCTGTGACTCCGTAAAAGCTGGCAACTAGATTGTGCGGTTCTCCGATAAAGATATTATTGAGGGCTCTTGTCCTTGTCCCGGTCGGTGAAGGCGGAAAGCAGCTCTAGTAAAAGTGAGGCATTGAGAGTGTTAAGTTTATTGGTCGAGTCAAAGTCTAGTGCTCACCTTGAGCCTACCTCGAGGGATAGTCCGGGCTGGGCTTGGAAGCTAGCGAGAGGATCGATAATCCTTGAACTTGGCAACTCGCCTCGGGTGGGGTGGTTGGCAAGCCACCGAACTTGGGAGGAATATTATCATGTCATCCACTGTCTCCCGTGTGGTTTGCACTCCCCGATAGTAGCTCTTTACTTGTAATATCTTGGGCTAGTGTTGTTGCTCTTGTACTAGTGTAGCTAGTTGTAGTTGCTTACCATTGCTCACTAGTATATGCAGGAGAGCTCACTTTGTGCTAGCTTGTGCTCTAGTAGCTTAGGTTGTGTGACCTTGCTAACTAGATCTTGTGTAGGTGAGATCCCACTACCAACTCAGCACCATAGTTGTTACCTTGATTAATATTTTTTGTAGGGGTCCTGTGAACAAAGGTAGAGGAGTGTAGTCATGGCTAGATCGACGAGGTTAATTCTACATTTGTTTTGATTAGCCAAAGTGATTGTTTTAGATACAACTATTCACCCCACCTCTCACCCCCAGTTGGCCATCTCAACCTTACATCATGCTCCAGCGTTAACTCTAGGACGCCAACAACCCCGCTCACCAACGACCCAAGTGCTTCTGCGGCATCCTAAACAGTGAACATGACCCATTTCATCCCCTCTCCCTTCGCCATCTCCCTCTCCCTTCGACCCCAACCTTTTCCCCAAACCGTAACCATGGACTGTGTTCTTGAATTTTTGATGGAATTTTCGGTAAAAAGGAAGTTTTGCAAGAGGGACATGGGGAGAAGACGATTCGCATCAAATTGGGTTCGGGAGGATCGGATCAAGGGGCATGTGTACTTCCTTCCTTCTCCTTTGAGCTCTTTAATTTCATATTTTTGTTGATGCATTCTTTTTCCGTTTACATTTCCTAGCCATTTTGCTAAACCAAACAAATGACCATATTGATTTCTCTATAATAGGTAGCAGTGGAAATGAGTTCTGTTGTTGTTACCGTCCCTTTTGCTAAACCAAATAATACTTTAGCTGTTTAAAATCGTTCATGAAAGAGACCGGATAAGCTTTTGAACACAGGCGCTAAGGATAAAGATGATAGTCCATTAAAGTTGGTTCAATTATAGTGGAAATAATGTATATCACTTCTAGATGGGACAATCGATGTTAACACCAGTCATTTGTCACTCATCATATGTAAGTGACCAATCTTGCTATGTCGCTACACAAAGGACATAAAGTTGATGCACTTTGGTTACATCTGCCACTAAGGCTTCAGCAGTGATGGGCCCATTTTTGTGGACATCACTATTTTACTATTTTCAAGTGGTTTGCATGAAACTAATACTGTGATAGATAAAGCAAATTAAAGTACTTCTCATATCATAACATTAAACTTCATTCCACGGTCCAATGGCGGAGCGAAAGACAATATCATTTGGACAAGCTTTGAACATGAATTACATTTAGATCCTCAACCCAACAAACTGAATAATGATTCCAAATATTTAATTATTGCATGCCATTTATGTGATTTATAGCACCACATGTGTATTTAAAGAACTCTAGTCAACTGAATTTCTTTATGAAGTTGATTATGTGCTCACTAACTTCATTTGGTTTTTCTTCATTGATAAAATGCCCAACATCTTTCATGACGACAATATCATCGTCAAGAAGTGGAGCAAACTTTTTGAAGCCACCCTTGTGAATGAAATCTTGTATGCCAGGATTATGGTACGTCAAATCCAAATCTCCAATGATGAACTTGACAGGTACATTTATCTTAGCTAAAGTCCATGGTGATGTGAGCTCCCATGTCCTAAATATACACAGATTAGGATTTTATTACATTGGAATGTGTAATCCATGAAATTGATAATGCACATAATCTACAATATCAATTAACTGTAAGCAGCATATAATTAAATAAATCATATCTAAATAGTATTAATATACTTCCTCTGATCAGAACTATAAATCTATCTTAGTTGTCTTAAGTCAACCTCAGTCAGCTTCGCTAAGCAATATCTAGACATATTGTCTTACATAAAAAAGTTTTATATTGTGAAAGAACTTTTCGTAATGGTTCTAGTAATGTCAATATGTATAGAAGTTTCTATATTAATGGTCAACTTAAAAGAGTTTGACTTTGGATGAACCTTACTAGACCTACAACCTTTATCAAAGTAAATATATGTAAGTTATTTGTTTGTTAAAATAGAGCCATTCTCACTATACTAACCAACTTTATTAGTTCTTATGGAAGAGTGTTGGTTCTGGTTCCTTCGTGGGCTGCTATATTTTTTTTCACTTCTAGTTTATAATAATAATGTTGCTTATTTATCTATTAAGTACCAATGTTTCAAATGCAGATTAATTAAATGCATTAATTAAGTCAATCTTCTAAAATATCCCCCCTCAAAACTTATGAGACACAACAGAGAAAACTATGTACCAACTTTATATGAGAAATATAATATCATCATTTGACAAGGCTCACAGCTCATGAACCCGTCAGCTAGTTACTCTTTCCGTTCTAAATTATAGTTTATTTAGTTTTGTTCTAAGACAAACTTCTCTTAATTTAACCAAGTATATAGGAAAATGCACTAACATCTACAACATCAAGATAGTTGCATTAAATTCTACATTAAAATATTTTGACATTGCATTTATTTGAAATTTTAGATTTTAATATGTTTAAAATAACATGTAAGTTAGAGAAATTTAACTTAGGACAAAACGAAAGTAAACTTTAATTTGAAATGGAGGAAGTATCAAATAACAAACATACTTATTCAGGGCACGGTAGTAGTTGAGTCCTCCAGTGAAGCCGGTCTTCTCAAACTTGCTGGTGTAGTATTTGAGGTCCTCCTCCGTTACCCAGCTCGGCAAAGGTACTTCATCGTCTGGTGAGCCCCAACCACTCTTTGGAAATAACAACGGTCCAGGGGAGCGATAACTAAAGAACTTCTTGAGCACTAGCTCAGTGCCAAGGCGTGCGAATTCTGCTTCAGTTTCTCCGGGCTCCTACATATAATATCCATTATTATCATAGTTAGTTACTAGCTAAAAGATAGTGTTGCTAGCCTGAAAGGCATGTATGCATCGTTACACTTTGTGTGCCTCAAAAATACCAATAATTGCCATCTTTTTTTGAAGTGGAACAAAACGTATGACATGACAAATTGATTCATGCAAGAGAATTAAGCATACCTAAGAATTCCGCTATATGAAAAGGGTTTGAATCAAGGACCTTGAAAATAAGGCAGAACAAACATATTGAAGTGATTGCTTTAGCTCCAGTCTGCCATGGTAGTTCCAAACAACCCTTGGAAGATTTCATGGATAGGACTTATACAATCCAGTCCAAAGGAAAATTAATTTTGCCTTTTTCCCATCCTCTTTCTCATTTGTTCCTTCTGTCCTTGCGTTTTCTCATTCTTTAGTCTAAGGTGGGGGTGAAAAGGGATTGGTGACGAGGTTTCCCACTTAAAACTGATAGTGTGATATTGTGAACATGGCTCAGGCATGTATGATCGATGCAAACCCTAGTTCCCATGCATGATGGGACTGATGGAGTCGTCAAGGGTCGATAGGACAATGTTGGAGGAGGTACGGGAAACATGGTGATGTCGGTAGGTACCACTACTACAAATGCTGTCATAGGCAATTTTGATGGAACTTTGGGTCAAATGGAAAATGTGATGCATGCAACGTATAAAGCAGGGGTGTGTGGTAGAGCTTCTCTACCAGCTTCACAAAGCTGTTTTCAGCTTTTCCTGCTAAACGCGTCCGAACGAAACAGCTTTTCCCTAAAAGCTTTTTTTAGCTCCCCTCACACGCACGGTTCTCTAGGTAAAGTGAGGTGAATCTGAAAATACTAGTTTCTCCCAGCTTTCTCTCTGCTATCTTCCCTAAAAAGTTGTTTTACCAAACGTTTATGAAAATGGTTTCAGCTCTACCAGTAAAGCTGTTTTTAGAGCTAAAACTAACGAAAGCTGATTCACTAGTGAAATTGAGCTGTACCAAACATATGCCGTAAGATGAGTAGTTTTATCTGAAGGCCACTGTGGTGCAAGCTTCAAAGAATGACTTGCCATAGCTAGATTTTACTCTTAGGGGCAACTTTTCAATCTAAATGTCCTGTTTGTAGAGATAAACAAGGCTTTTGGATTACATGTACCGATGGAGGCAGCCTTTTAATGAAAACAAGTTTGTTCTAGATTACGAGTAAGAGAATTTTTTAGCATGGTCTCAAATGGGGACCTTGGAAGCATAAAAGTGATTCCCTCATTGTAGTTCTGCATGACGGCTTTTTCAAGCGCCCATCCAAGGCTATAAGATTGCCCTGGCTCTAGGTCTGCATATCGACTAGTAAATTTATCGCGCATATGGTGCCAAAAGAGAAACGGCCAATGCCTGTTTCCTGAGAGAAGTCATGCGGGCGGTACTGGAGTTTGTTGGATGATTGCGGAGCGACTCTTGTGTTTGAATCCTCAAGGTATGCTAAGCCTTCTGCTTAAGCTTGACACAAATGAGGGAGTGCAATTTCTTTTACTACTCTGCAGAACATTGTAGGTATTTAACAATATCACGCATGAATCTGATAAATTGTTCTGTACATGATCTTTCCGGTTTCTTTTTGCATGTACTGTAGAGACTATGCAACATCCGACAACAGCAGAATTCCTTTTGGTGCCAAACCTAAGCTTCCGTTGTTGAAATTCTATGGCTGCAAGGAATGCACACGCCTTCAGGGAGAGAGTCTGCGATCTAGAAGCCGCCTAAAACCGGGCTGGCTAAAAGCTAATGTTGATGGGGCATTCAAGTGCAGGTCAGATCAGGGGAAGCTAGGCTTTGTATTGCGAGCGAGACAGGTTCTCTCGAGCTCACGTTGCTAAATTAACCATTGGCTCAGATGTCGAGGATCGCACGCAGGCAAGGCGATCTCCTTGCGGCAGAAATAGGATGAAAACAGCACGGATATTACCGATATGCATCTGTCTAAAGGGGTTCAAACACAAAATGAATAATCTGAATATGAATATGGACATTTAATATCCATATCTTATTTAGATATGTACTCCACCTAGAATATGATCAAACACCACCTAGACGTGCGATCCTTTTTAAGTACTAGTATAAATCCTTTTTAAGTACTTGTATAAATCAGAAAACACCGTCTAGGTGGTGTTTTTCCTAGAATTTAGAGTCATATGTGACGCCTATTAATACAACTGATAAAAGAGAATAGAGCATTTATTAGCAGTTGGCATTTCACTTTGCGGGACTGTAATTTGAATTCTGAGCAATAAATACAGCTGTATTTTTCTTAAAAAAGATGGGGGGTTTTTTGACAACATAAAAAAAAGATGGTTGGACATCTCTAGCAGGTGCCTTGTAGCTAAAGTATAAAGATGTCCTAAACAAAGTTCAGGTGCCTTGTAGCTGAAGTATAAAGGATGTCCTAAACAAAGTTGATTTGGACCACAAATGGGTACATGATTATTATTTGAGCTCGATGTAATGATCTTGAATTAATTAAATTATTCCTTTATTAAAAAGAAATAAATTAAATGAAGTTGATTCTTTCAGATTGCCTATGGAAAGGATACTAACGAAGACAGAGACCAATATAGAGCAAGAGATTACTGTTGGTAGAATTCTTAAGCAAAGTATAACATTCGTCACGGCCTTACACCAAATACTTTGGATTGAATACGTAAAAGGCTAAAGCGTGCAAGGAATCGGAGAACGGACAAAGGAAAGCATCATCGCACTAGTTCAGCATCAGGGGCGGAGCCAGAAAGTTGATTTTTTTAATGTTAAGGGGGCCAACAGTGTTGAATTTTTAAAATTTATTTAAATTTAAAAATTTTAGTGGAAAATTCAAATTCATAGGGGGGCCTAGGCCCCTGCCCGCCCCCTTGTCTCCGCCCCTGTTCAACATGCATGTTAATCAAAGGCTGATTGTTTTGGGTAATCCTTGGCGTCACATGGATTTTCATGTTCAAAAGATAGATCTAAACAATAGTGATTAACAACATGAATGTTGATTTATGTAGTAGCAACTGCCAACTACGGCAACTTTTTGGAGATTGTTGAAATCCAAAAACTATTGAAACTGCTTTCAACATGCGCCATGTTCGCTTGACTTATAAGCCGTACTTTTTCAGTCAACGAACAGTATTTTTCTCTCATAGCAAATCAGCCAACAGTACTTTCAGCCATGCCTTATCAGCCAAACGAACAGGACAGTGAACATATTGGCATGCAAGCAATTTGCATTGGTGGAAGATGACGACGATATGACAGTAAAAAATTGGAGATTGCGCTGGGCTTCGAGATATTTCTAATGCCGCATCTGCAGATGGATGATCGAATCATTGCTCATTGGTCCTCTCTGATAACTGTTTCAGTAGTGAAGTGGTTAATCAGGTTCGTCTACACACTGCTGGGGAAAAGCAGTTCAACATATGTTTACCGTAATTTTAGTTGTTGTTAATAAGACCCTGATATTGTGTAGGCAGCAGCCAGATATTATATTAATTGCTATATAAGTTGGACTTGCTTTTGCCGGACAAAAACAGTTGAAGGCACTTTATATTGATCAAGTTCTACTTACAGTAAACTCCCATTGCGTTCTAAGATCGATTGTATTGGTTAAAAGACAATTAAAGAAAGAAGGAACACTTTTTTATATTATACTTTTTCTATTCCAAATTATAAGACGTTTTGATTTTTCCAGATATATTGCTTTTACTATGTATCTAGACATAGTGTATATATATGGTCCAAGCAAAAGGGTTGCACTGTGTAAGTAATTTAATCCGTGGACGCCTAACTATCCCTCGCCTAGTGTGTCAGTCGTGGCGCGTCGTTGTAACTTGCACTATTTCTCGATCTCAATACAAAGATGTGCAAACCTTTTGCGTATTCGAGAACAAAATCGATGGACGCCGTAACTTATTAGGATGAAGCTGCACTGAAAATAGACAATGCAACTACAAATATCATAAGGCTTAGCTTGTTTTGGATTCCTTATGAACCAAATAGACAGTGACGGAAATAGACCGGACAAGCCTAGCACGCGCTAGTTGCAATGCTGAGACATGGAAAAGGACATGTGCGCACTAGACACTACCCGTGAAAGCGACCAAAGTAAGAGCGCGGGCGAAGCAAGGTATAGATGCATGACTTTGGACGAAGAACATGAGTAGTGCAACGCTAGGGATTCTATCAAATCACACCCGTCTTCCTCTTAAAAAAAATGAAAAAAATATAATTTGAATCAACACACGAAGCAAGATATAATAGTAAGCAATATCAAGCATGGCAAGGGTGCATGTGGCCCATGGCTGTGCAGGACGTGCAACCGTACAGGGCCTCAGATTTTTTTGGGGCCTCAAATTAATTTACAGTCTATGAGGAGTCTGGAAATTGCTGTGATACTGCATCAGTCAACCCAGCACTTGCATGTCCATCTGCCGACCAAACTCGTCGAACTGATAGCCGTCTAATTGATCTACGTCGTTCTGCCACTCTGTCGTTTGTTATCTCCCAGTCTCCGCTATAGGTCTGGAAATCTCAAGTCTGCGTAGAGGCTGTGTGGGCTGCCTGTCCGTAGTGCCCCAAACTGCTTGGTATTGTCTTATATAGTTTTGTATATTGTTGTAATTATTTCTTTTGATTGGGGTTCTGGGATTCAAATGACAATATTTCGGATCTGACCGAAATGGATGAATCTCGGAAATTTTGGTAATTTCGGACCGGTTTTCACTCGTTTTGACCGGTCAAACTCTTCAGATTTAGCTTATATTTGATGGAATTTTGGCCAAAATTTGATCAAAAAGCATGAAGATGAAATGAACTAATTATAGCTTGTTAAGTTTGCAATTCTATATTGAAATAAGAACTTGTAGGCATGTTTGAACTCTAGACTTGACTGAAAAATCGAAAATTTCTGGCTATTTCGGACCTCATCGAAATGGGTGAATTTCACCGAAATTCAGTCATTTCGGGGCGAATCCCAGAACCATATGATTGCTAAACTTTCGCCTGTTTGCATAGGACTTCACTGCTAGAATTATTTCTTTTAGAGGTTTGCTGTATAAAACATTTCTTTAAGAAAAGAGTATATTTTAGCATATGTATTATTGCCATTCTATTTTTCTAAATTGGGTAGGGCCTATTTTAAATTTTAGACCCAGGCCCCAGATTTTGCCGGCACAGCCCTGGGTGCATCACATGCAGGTAGTTTAATTTTAGAGGTACCTGGATTCGGCAGATGTAGTAGTCGTCGCCGAAGAGCGCCCTGAGCCCGTCGACGGGCTTCCGCGCGGCGCTGCGGGGCGTGTAGGCGACGCTGAGCGCGACGAGCGCGCGCACCCTGTCGGGCCGGAACAGGCAGAGGCTCCACGCGATGAGCGCGCCCCAGTCGTGCGCGGCCACGAACACCTGCTTCTTCTCGCCGCCGAGGACGTCGTCGATGAGCGCCACCAGGTCCCCCACCACGTGCAGCGCCGTGTACTGCCCGGGGTCCGCCACCGCGGGCGCGTCGGAGTCGCCGTACCCGCGTAGGTCCGGCGCCACGGCGCGGTACCCGGCCGCGGCCAGCGCGCGCATCTGGTGGCGCCAGGTGTACCACAGCTCCGGGAAGCCGTGCAGCAGCAGCACCGTGGGCGCGGCTGAGGACGATGGGCCGGCCTCCGCCAGGTGCAGGCGCACGCCGGTGCTTAGCTCCACGGTGCGGTGGGTGATGGTCGTCGTCTGATCGTCGGCGCTGGCTGTAGCGGCGGCCATTATCGGCGGCTCTTCTTGGTTAGGCTTAGGCTTGTCGAAGCAGCAGGAGCAGAGGCCGCGGAGGCAGGATGTGCCCATGAACAATGGACACCGCATGCACTAGGCACTAGCTAGCTTTGCTAGTGGTGGCGCAGGAAGCTACAGGACAGGGCAGGTCCTTGTCGTGTGCGCTCTCGCTCTCCGGCCTGCTTTATTTTGTTTTGGTGGGAGACCAGTGACAGTGTGGATGGAGGAGACTAGAGCTAGGAGCAGCCGAGAATCGCATGTGGTGTGGGGATGAACCATCCAACTGATCCAATAGCATATGTTGTCCCTGGTGGTGTGTACGCATCTTTTGTGGCCGTTGAGATGCCCCCATCTCTTTGGGCAAGTACCGTGGGTGTGGTAACAACTTTATTCTCCTCGTGTAGTAGGTGTAGGTCCACTGACATGAGCTGTGACTGAATGTGTGCTAGGTAAGGTTCCTATTTAACGAAAGCAAAGTATATATACGGGACCATGTGCAAGCATGCGCATTTCTTTTTTCGAAATGATAATCAACAGATGTTCTTAGGCCAGTCTCAGTGGAGGTTTCATCTCTAGTTTCCAACACACCCATATTTTGGAAACAGTGCAGAAGAGTTTCATCCCATGAAACTCTCTCTACTCCCATAAAACTTTTATCTTCTCTCTCTTCATCAAGACAGTGCCATGTCAGCATATTTAATGTCCATAAAATTCTATGAAATCTCCATTGAGACTGGCCTTAGTAAAATCTTCAACAGTCGACTAGTGGCATAATGCACAAGACTTAGCCATTAAGAAATGCCAGCTGTTCAGTATTTTTATTCGTCTTCGACGGAGCTTGTGGATGGCGTGACCCCTGGTTTTGAGGAGGTTCAAAATCACCAATACACATAACATGGAATCCCTATCGGTCTATCACTACCGTGTGTACTAGAATCAGCAGTAATCCAGCTTCATTGACAGGTCATAAGACATAGGATCCATATAATGGCCTTGTTCGCTTCTTTTATAATCCATCTTTTTCAGCTTGTTTTTTTAGTCAGAAGAGTGTTTTTCTCTCACAACAAATCAGCGGAAACAATATTTCGGCTTGTTTTTTCAGCGAAGCGAACGAATAAATGATTGTGATCCTATTGACCTAGGAGTGAAGCCTTCTATCACTGTCGAAATTGGCAGTACTGCAGGTGTTAGACACATTGATACGTCGGATTTTCACTGCTGGTTTGGAAAATCACTCGGCAGTTACATTCAAATGTTTAATTGTGATGTGGCCTGGCAGCGGCATAAGGTCTTCACTACGAGATTTTTCATTGACCGGACAATGATAGGGACCATTGGATCCACCACATCTATTAGTTGCTTCTCTACCATCAAATCCAATTACCACCATTGCTTATGTTTATAAAAAATGTGTTAATTAATATTTTTGTAATGACATATATTGGTAATTTGAACGCAAATGTAGTGGTTAGTTTACATTACCTTTCATAAGAGTATATGAAGATAATTTAGTATATGATAGAAGTGGGTAATTTATATACAAATTTAGGTGGCCTATTGTGAATTATCTTTTAAAATGGCGAAGGTGGGTAATATACAAACTTAGAGGGTTCTTTTGAATTATGTTTGATACCGGTAGAGGTGGACAATTTATATATAAATTTAGAGGGCTACATTGAATTATCTTTCATGCACCGATTAATAATGCTAGAGGTGGGGAATTTAGAACCAAGGGGTTACTTTATGTATTATAATAACAAAGGTGGATAATTTTTATGAAACAAAGTAGATCAAATATCTATTATTTATTATGACGATTAGACTCTAGCAAATTAAAGCTCGATGTTTTGGATTATTATGAAAATTTTTAGGATTTATCTTCTTTTTTCTAGCGTATCTAACGTGGAAGCTCTATTAGAGCCCCAAATTGGTAATAGTAAAGATAAATGCTTCTGGGCACACGCAGATTGTCCCGCATGGACAACTTAGGTCCCCTGCCCATAGTCCCACACGGATTTAGTGACACACTAGGTGATTGCTTCACCATTTGTAGTATCTGTAGGAGGAACTCTCTTGCCAGGAGAAAGTCCTCCAGAACTTTGAAATAAACATCAAATAAATCAAATTGTTACAAAAATTATAGTTTCTATATGAAACCTTTTTAGGGATGTTATAATATTGTATGTTAATCCCTAACCAAGTTTTGGATTTTTTTTAAACATTTTGGTACTATTAAATTACAGAAAATATGAAATGACAAAACAATAAAATTGTAAAGTATACAAATATCTGATTTTTTGTTTCTAACATGTAGCATTGAAATGCAACACTACACTCATATGAGTATTTTATTGAAATTTAAGGATCGTTTTAACAATACATGTAGTTTAAATTTGAAGTCAGGCAAAAATATATTTTAATACTCAAAAATATAATTTGTGTAAAGATATTTATATAAACTAGGAATACAATCTGTTAGTCCGATCGTCCTCTCTGTAACCCTACATCTCCTGCCTATATAAAGGAGGGAAGGGACCTTGGGCACGGGATCCATCTTCCGCTGTCCCAATCTACCTCGTAGCTAGGAGCAACAACCCCTGTAATTGAGTATACGAATACAAGAGCAGCAGCACCACTAGAGTAGGGATTAGCGCGCACCGTGCCCCGAACCAGTATAAATCCTTGTGTCTCGTGTACTACCATCTGGATCCGTCTACGCGATCACGTTACTAGACATTACCGGAGCTAAAACAATCCGACAATTGGTATGTGGTGCGGTCGTACTAATGTATGCAAATATACTTCATTTTGTTTTAGGTATAATATTCAGGTACACATAAATATTTCTTTTTCTTGTGTTTTGTATATACATAATAAATACCATTTTTATATATGGCATGGAGTCATCACCTTAAAAAAGAAAAAAAGTATGAACACGTACGTACTACCATATATATATGGACATATAAACTCCCAGCATGTGTGCAATTTTAAAAACGCCGGAGTGCGTGATCCTAATCCGTAAAGGATTTGGTGGTTGCTTTTGACAAACCCGATTAGAACAGAGATCCCTGTGTGGTTGAGTAGATACGGGTGGCAGGAAAAAAAATATCATGGTGGAAACTTTGCCAAGTAAAATAAAATTTTGTCTAATTTATTTTCTATTTGAATTAGGATTTCTATTCATATTCAGTTTATTTAGGCTCGGAGAGATCTATTTATCTAGGGTCTTAGACAGAAGAAATTCTCGACTTCCGGTAGTTAGGGGAAGGTGGACGAAAAAAATAGATGAACAAAAAAAATAATCGAAAATTTTGCCTCTTTATTATTAGGTATAAATTTTATTTTATGTCAATGTTAGATTCTATATAAATTTATAAATAAAAAATATGTCAATCGGAGTCGGATGGGTGATATACGAATTTTGAAAGGTTTGCTGTTAGTTTCATTTCATAAAAAAAACGAATTGTATAAATGGGTCCTGGCTTTTATCAGCACGTGTTGTGCTGCTGGTGGGGAGCTGTGGCCACTGCTGGGATGATGGGCCAAGGCTAGGAAAAGAAGGGAAATGAGTTGGGCCAACTTGGATCCAAAGTGTAGGGGAGAGAAAAGGAGAGGGAGTAGGAGATGGCTGTTGGGCCGCCGCCCACTGATAGAAGAGTCGGCGAGTGGCAGATAGAAAAAGTGGATGGCTTCCTACCAAGGTTTATCACCCATCCAACTCACAGCAAACCAACCCCAATCGAATTTATCAGTCCAAAATCCTACCAGCGCAGGCACTAATCCCGCCAAGATAACAGAATCATGCACGTGCGGCATGCGCAAACCGGCCGGACATGAGCAGCGAGTGATGATTGTAATAAAGCACGTACGGCGCCGGCTGATCTCATCGATCACGCGAACACACGTGTCCCCATTATCGGAGGAGTGGAGCAGGCGTTCGGACTGAACCTAAACTCCCTTGGACAATGCTGACGGCAGACCTTGATGCTGAAGGCATCTGCACACTTGGATGATGCAGCTAGGCATACGCAGAACGTGGACTGATCGACCGATTTTTTTTTTAGCTCTTTTTTTTGAAAAAATTTCACAAATATATTTCTGGAGGAAAGATTTCAAAATCTGAACCCTTATCTCGACGCTCATCGTTGCTGGCGCCGAGCTTACACTGCTCGACACCATCGCTGCTGGCACCGAGGTCTTGGGCTCGACGCAGACGTGACAGTGACTTAATAGGCAGCTCGACGCTATAGATCCTGGCGTCGAGCTTGGTGCCGTAGATACCGACGCGTCGTGCCCTACTCTGTGTTGCATTGCATTTATTATCCCGTCACTACCGAATGGCATTGCCTGCTACGACCTGCTCGTAGTCACATCATCATAAATATCGATATTCAGCATGTTCGGTTGGCTGGTTCGTATCATTGCTGGTTCGTGAAGAAGTACTGCTGGCTGGTTTGTGTGAGAGAAAAATACTGTTTCGGCTGAAAATTTACGATTGTTTACGACAAGCCACAGTCAAACGAACCGGCTGATTTACTTATAATGTGGTGCTTTATGACCAAATGAAGCCGGAAATTGAGCTCGGTGCGCATGCCGAACATGACCGAGTTAACTGTTCAAGACTGACAAGCTGAATGCAATAAAGAGCGGTGGTAGCGGTATTTGGTCATATGTCCACCTAAATCGGGCACGCTCATTTCTAATTGAAACATGGGTATTTTTGGGTGCGTGTTTGAAAACTCGTAAACGGGGAACTTAGCTGGTAACCAATATAAACGGCGTATATATTGTATCAGTTATTAATGACACGAGAGTACTCCCTCCATCAACAAATGATTTTAATTTAAAAAAGTGTAGTGAGTTAAAGCATGCTAAGTTCGGTTAAATTTATATAAAAAAATATCGATATTTATGATGTCAAATACTTTTATTAATTTTTTAATACAATTTATTTGAATAGTGATGTTTTTTTTATAAATTTGGTTAACTTTTAAATAATTTAAGTAAAGATAGAATTATATATTTACATATCTTTCATGACAGAAGCAGTACTAGTTAATCCTCTACACTGAAATTAGCTTTATAACATTAGCACACATCACGTGCCTCGTGTACTGAGCCATCACGGTTTTCATAGGCCCGTAGTTAACCGAGTATATATATATGTCCGGTTCGCTGGCTGATAAGCTATGATTAAAAGTATTATTGGCTAATTTATTATGAGAAAAAATACTATACATTAACTGAAAAAGTACGACTTATAAACCAAACGAACAAAACGCTAGCAAACAGTAATAATGCCAAAAACAGCACTAGCTAGAAAAACAATAAATTGAATCGCAAGCCGCCATTGTGTTGCGCACGCGACGAGCCTATCGTGTGACTGCTAACATCAGAGCAAGTATAATAGTGGACTGTAAGCCGACTAAATACTGAGGTGGAGGAGAGAGGAGAAGAGAGAGAGGAGAAACGGGCTGTAAGCTTACAACCGGTTTAGACACAAAAACCAAGAAAGTCTATGAGAGAGACAAGTGGGCCATGTATTAACTGTAAAGAGCTAACTACTATATAAGTAGGCTGAAAGAAGGCTGCAAGGAACCTTATAGCCAGCAAGCCGACTATATTTTTAGCCTTGCTCTCATAACAGAAACATGCTTGTGCGGCATCTGAATCTTGGCCTTATTCGCTGATGTGAATCTTGGCTGAAACTGGCTGAAAACACTGTTCCAGCTGAATTATTATGAGAGAAAAATATTATTCCGGTTAAAAAAACAAGCCAAACAAATTAAATATAGGGTAAGTCGAACGGAGCCGGATAGCAAACATACGTCTACTTATTTTTGCGGCTGGACAAGATGGACAGGCGTGAATACTCAGCCTGTTCACTTGCTCGTAAACGATCATAAATTTCCAACCAAGAATAGTATTTTTCTCTCACACCAAACCAGCTAACAGTAAATAATCCACAATATGATACGGCTCCCGAACAGGCCGTTCATCGATAGATGACGCTAGCACGTCCCCACAAAATCGGAGCAGGAGTGGAGCAGGCGCGTTCCGTTCGGACTACTGAACCTGAAGTCGGTGAACAATGACGACAGATGATGAAGGCATCTGCGTGTATACCTGATAATGGGTTTCAAAAGAAGAAAAGAAAAAAACAAAATTCTAGCTTTCTTTTTTTTTTGTTTGGATGCATGCATAAAGCATTAAATATAAATAAAAAATAAAACTAATTACACAGTTTAGACGAAATCCACGAGACGAATCTTTTAAGCTTAATTACACTAAGATTGAACACTAATTGCCAAATAACAAGGAAAACACTACAGTAGCATTTTGCCAAAAAAATTTGACATCCAAACTGGCCCTAGGATGATTCAGACATATGGAGAACGTGGACCGACAGCGTCGATCGATCGGCGTGTCAATTTCAGTATTTGTACAACTGTTGTATTATAGCAAGCGGCCGGATAATAGCTAAATTAAATTAAATGCGATGTATATATGTCCTAAACATGAAATTAATGGTTTCTTAGGGCAGTCCCAATGATGCATTGATGATGGTTTTTATTCTTATTAAATGACTTGCCACGTAGGCAAAACGCTGATGTGGCAACGTAATTAATGAAGAAAGAGAGCAAAAATCATAGAAATTGTTTCTTCATGAAGAAACCAGATCTACTCTTGACCCAATGCACTAAGAAACCATGAAATCGCCATTGGGGAGAAACCACTAGTTTCTAGAGAGCTCGTGTCGCACTCCCATTGGAGGAAAAGATAGAGTTGGGAGAGAGAAAGAGAAAATAGTTATTACTCATAGAAACCATGGGTTGGAAAGAAGTACCTTTTTTGGTGCGGTATCCTATGTTATAGAAACTACTAGTTTTTTTTATTGGGACTGCCCTTAGACTTGTATATTTATATCAGTTTAAATTCAGTAGCCTGTGCACCCGTGCAGGTACACGTACAGGATGATAGCCAAGGGCATGTTTGGATCCTCGGGTTTTTAAGAATCTGGTTTCTCTGGATAAGATCCAATTAGACTAGTTTTTGTTCAGTTTCTTGTGTCAGTTTTTGTCAAGAAGCTCAGCTTTTACCAGTTTTTTTTACCCCGTGAGCAATAAATGTTGCCAGATTTTTTAAAACTAGTGGATCCAAACACCTCACCAGTTTTTGCTCAGAATCCAGATTTTAGAAATTAGAGGAAAAAACTGTTTTTTTAAGAATCTAAAACTCTTCCAAAGACGCCCTTAAGCCAGTGTGTGCGTATGTAATCGAACTCACGACGCGGACCGCTAATAATATTGTATGCCACGTCCACCTACTACGCGTTTCAAAAGTCACTCGCTGTCGCTGGATGCGCGTAATATAATGGTACTACGGAGCCAAAGCGTACGTATATACGTGCAGCCGTGGCATCCTCCCATTCCCATATCTACAGTAGTCTACAAGAATCATACATGCAGGTCGTACGAAGCAAGACTAGTAGAGAGCAGATATGCACGGAATGTATTAGTATCTCCCTAGATATTGATAGCCGTCCCCATCACACTTGAATAATTTCAGAGACTAGCTCCATGAATAATGGACGCATGCATGATATGCGAGAAAAGTTTGAACTCAGGAATGAAGCTTGGCCAATTGGTGCCTTGCTCCTCATACAGTAATCTATTCGTGAGCCCAAGTCAAATAGCCTGTTCGCTTGTTGGTTTCAGCTAGTCAAAACCAACTAGCCAATAATGTTTTTCTCTCACAACAAATCAGCACCAATCAATCCAAACCAGTCCAAAAACCCACCAACAAACAGGGTGAAAATCTCGTTGCCGTGGAGAATGACAATTCCATCCTCGTCTAATTAGCCGCCACACACAACGCATTGCACTAGCTGTAGCTACTAGCAGTCTTGCTGTTCTTCCATGCATGCGTCAAAATTCGAATATAGAAGATATCTTCTTTTTTATGTGCCCGAGTACGGAGTAGACAATCCTTCAATTCCTCAGTAGAATACTCGTGGTCGGCCAAGTCTCCAGCATGGCGATGGCGTATTGTTTACCACCACCTGTGGTTGCGGGCTTGCGGGCCAAATTAAAGAAACCTGCTTGTTTTTGCTGACTCCGTGGTCCGAATCCTATCCACTACCCGTGGCCGTGTCCTGCGAGGTGCGCCTGGGAACACAACACGCGCGGTGCGCGGGGATCGCGTGTCGTCGCTGTCGACAGCTTTATTTGGATCACGCCGCGCGACTCTTCCAACAACATGCCGACTTTACTTCAGTCTGTTTGACTTCCGACGCGCCGACACGTCTGAATTTTTTATTTTTTGCCTTTTTTTTAAGTTATTCACAAATATGCTGTATGTTTTTAAAATCTGAACCCTTAATTCGACGTCATTGTTGGTCGCGCTGAGGTTACACGTCTCGGCGTTAGAAAGTTTGGCCCCTAGGTCGGGACCATGTTGACAACGTGGACGCTGACATGACAGCCAGCTCGGCGCCGAAGATATTGGCGCTGAGAGCTTAGCGCCAAAGATCCTAGCACCAAGGTGATGTTTTAACCCGGCGCCCAACCTTGCTGCCCTAGCCTTCTTCCTCTTCTTTCTCCTCCCACTTAGTTTTTCTCTCCCTACTTCATCCTACCTCACGAATCGGCATATTGGACCTTAGAAATTTTGATTTGATCTGTAGATCTTCGAGAGCAAGGTATCCTCGCTCCCTTCTAGTTTTTTTTCACATCGATTCGGTATATATTAGTCAGATTTTTCAACTTAAGAATCGTCATTACTTAGGGTTTCATTAAATTTTAATATTTATATTATATAACCGTAGGATGTCATGATATGGAAAAGCTAGCAAACCAAGTTGACCTCAGCGCACGTTATTATGTTATGGATTCATTGTTGTGGATCAAATGGAAAACCCTAGGTGTAGAGTTTAATGTTAATTGCTTTCGGTTCTTAGAATGAAAATGGCTAAATTGTAGTTATGGCCGGATGACCAGAAATGCGTTCGACCCATTGCCTTTGCCTAGTGGTGTTCTAGTGCCCATGTGCTTTTGCGGCGATCCTTGCAAGGTAGTCAAGTCTGATGAAGAGGACACGTATAGGCAGAGGTATTGGATGTATTCTAATTTTGCGTTTGAGCCTACACTTCGTCAGCACCGCATTAATAAGATGGTGAGAAATTAATATTGTGTAATAATTATTTTGTGTCATATGACATCTTGCATGATTTTTTTTGTTTTGTAACAATTGTATTGGTTGCAGACCCCTCCATCGCTCTGTGATTTTGAGCAGTAGATCGACACTAAGATCGAGCATGAAAACTAGGAATGGATACAGAAACTGTTACGGTGAGAGATAGAGGATAAGGAGATGATGGAGAAGAGACATAGAGAGAAGGTTGCAGAAAAGGAGTACAAGGAAGAGGAGAAAAGGAGGCGTGTTGCTACGTATAGGGGGAGACGGAGAAGAAGTTTGAGCGTGCACGTTGAGCGAAAGCAGCGATGGAGGAGAATCCCGATGCCCTGAGAAAGGGAAAGTGGCCTCGTTGCACTCAGTAGTCTCCATTACTTGCTAGTTCTATGGTTTATTCATGAACAATGTTGTCTACTGTTGGACTTTTCATTATGTTGTCATGTAATGCACTTTAAGTATGGGCATGCTTAGGTCATATACTGTGTTATTTAGTTTGTCGGCACGTACTTCTAGTATTATTGTGTTGTTTAATGTGTCATAGTATTGGACTTTTCATTATGTAGTTGTTTTCATTATTTGTGGTCATAATATTCAATTTAATATTACAGACGTAGTGAAATGTGATCACGTGCTGCAAACAAAACCTAACGAAGTAGGACATTATATAATTCAACACACACAACACATGAAATGGCATGTGAGAACATGTACCGAACTAGGGTACAGAGGTCCTAAACTAAACCTAACATGCCTTAGGTAATTGAAGCGAACAATAAGCACACGAAATGACATGTGAGAACATGTTCCAAACAAGAGTACATAATTTCTTCGACTAACCTAACATGCCTTAGATAATTAAACTAAACAACAAACACATGGATGTGTCATGTGAAAAAGATAGGGTCATCCTAGTAGTGTGGCCACATAACAAATTGTGTTGCACCTTCTCCATAGTAGCCTCCCATTATTGATGATGGTGGTGGCGGGGGTGACGACGGAGGTCCCTTGTTCTTGTGATTAGGACAGGTGTAATATGGATCATTACAGAGTGCCTCCTGTGAACTTGCACCATTGTTGTTGTCGTCGTCTTCGTCTTCTGTGTACCCGCTGCTAACTTTCCTTTGTAGATCAAAGATTTGGTCTTGCAGGTAGTAGATATACTGCTAATGTAGATAAATTGGTTGAGGATCGACCCACCTAGTGAACCTATAATTTTCTTCGGACTCGGAAGATTACAATAAGTATGTCCTGTGAGTTGTAAGGGTATTCGAGAAACATATTTAATAAATGAAATGTAATAGCAATTACCCATGCTCGCGGGCATTTGAAGAAGCGACGACCTTCGTCGATCCCCTCGGTAAACATCTGCACTAAATAGTCCTCACCATGCATGCATTTTGGCCAATCTTCCTTTCTTTTATCGTATCCTCTAAGAGGACACTCTTTAGTGAAATCACTCTTGCTCTCGGGGGAAAACTGATACACTGGTTCCTCAAAGAAATCAGGTCCAAGAAACCCCTCCCACACAGTGGGAGTTCCCTTTGTCCCCTCATTTCCTCTCCCACTCCCAAAACCCTTTCCTCTAGATAACCCTCCAGACATTCATACTCCAACGAAACCAAATACTAGTTTGATTTTTCTTTTGTTTAGCAATACATCCTAGAACACATATATATAGACGGAGGCAGGTTTGCTAGCCGTTGTATTATGCTGTAAATGCTCCTAGAAAGCCTACTCAGAATCACTGAAAAGCCTACATCGAAGAACGCTGGAGAGCCTAGATTCCATGATTGAAAAGCCTATTTGATTTCAGACTTCAATCACTATTTCGAATGACACTGAAAAGTCTATTCAACGGTGACATGACAAATCACTATAAATGCTACATTATTTTACTAACTGCAGTTGGAGACGATGACATAAATGTACCTGCCCGCTAGTCTACTCTGCTGCTGCTCAACGGCTCAGTGCTCGGCCACTCACATGCAAGATTGGCTCACACGCATACAATGCACGTAATTACGTTCAGTTCTTTTGCATAAAATGGAAGGAAAGAAAAGAAAATCTCAACCAATGTTGTACATAATCATGTTTGGTTCTTTTACATGAAAGAAAAGATAATCTCAACCAATACGGTAGGCCGAGAGGCATACATGCATACTGATAACAAAAAACAAATTGATTACTTAATGAACTGAAAAAACTGATGATGCTAATTAATAAGTACTTTAGGCAGAAAATTTTGGCAAAATTTCCCCTATTTTTGATGCAATCTATACACAAATATGAGATGAATATTTAACCTCAATACAACATGTTCAAACATACAAATATATGCCATATTCATCTTAAACCATATACATAAGCATATTAATAGTCCACATAGTCCATAATTATAGTCCATAGTAGTTCATAGTCGATAATAATAGTCCATACAGTCCACAATAGTTTATAATGAAAGTCCACAAAGTCCATAATAGTACATAATAACATCTTCCACAAACCCTCACTATCTCCTAGTTTTACCCTTACCTTTGTGACCAAGAGCGTCGGTGCCTGGAGTGTAAGGGTCAGGTGGACGGCGTCGTCTAGTGCCTGAATGCTGTGCAGGCTGAGTCGAGGGAGCGTCCTGGAGCTAAGACGGGCCAAGCTCCACGTGCCTCTGGTCCACCTCGTCGTCCTAGTCCTCGTACGCAATGCCTATGTACCCTGTAGGTGCTTGGTTAGACGAACCTAATCCTCCTCTGGCTGCGGAAGGAACGTGCAAGTCTTGCGTCATGGCTGTCCTGCAACCACAATGAGTAACCGCACGGTGTAGCCGAAGTGACAGCCTCTGTTGTACAAAGTTATGTTAACTGAAAGAATTTAACGTATTAATAATATATCTAAAAGAATATTTTAAATCTTACGTCTAGGAAGCTAAGTGTGTCGTCATCCCTAACTCTCAGACGAAAGCGCTTAATGTTTTCAACCGAGCATTTGAGGGTATTGCCCTGCTCAGTAAGATTGTGGTGGTGTGTTGCCTCCTCCACAACCAAACATAAGCATTAAGTAATGAACTAACCATAATCAGGAACTTTTTTTCTTCTAAAATTACAAACAAAGCTTGTTTTTTTCTTATAAAATTCCAAACAAAGCTTGTTTTAATAAAGCTAGCTTCTAATTAAAACTCCTATATTTACTTCTCAACAGATAGCAACAAGTTTTATTTTCTTTTGTAGAAGAAAATTTCACTAAAAAACTACTAGGACTAAACCATCAGAATTTGTACCGTCACCTACAGGTCATCACAATATCCATTTGGTCATGCATCAAACTCCATCCAGTCCTCTTCTGAAGGCATGATTATTTTGCATGATTAAATTAATTATAAGGATGCTACGGCTCGAAGGTGCCACTAACAAAAATAGAGACCTCAAACGCAGAATGTATTGGTATGCAACTTAACATAGAAAAATAAGGGAATTGACTTACCACTCTATCCAAGATTGGTCCTGCCTCCACCTACCTTCCTACACGAGTAGTTTGGTCGTAAGCCATGTCTTCATCGTCGGAGGTCTCGATGTTGGCGTAGTCATCTTCTGTCCATTGTAGCCTCCGCCTGCAACATGTCGCACCTTGGTACCAAGCTTGGTAGCGCCTGTACTCATGTTTCACGTGCGGCTTGTTGTTCTCATCCACGTTGTCGTGTAACAGCTCCCATTGTTCAATGTAGTACTAGTGGTGCTTCTCCCAATAAAAAAATTTCCTGTTCTTCTAACGATCTAACCTGCACATCACATAAGATGTTAGTTTCTTAGGGATGAAATTGATGCTATAAAATGATGGCACCTAAGCTATATGATGCAACTATTTGATGTAAGCTTCACAAGAAAGGTACAGAGTGATTGAAGAAATCATACGTAACAGTATCATCGTATGTAAGCTTCACTATGGAAAATGTTACCATGTGGGTTCCAAAGAAAGAAGAGAAAATAGATCACAACATGGGTTAAACCCATAGTCCTATAACTTGCCATAATGATGAGAACAAGAAATGCCCATACATGCACATGCTTCTCGATCAATGTACATGTCACCATATTAAAAGTGCACGTATGTCATCATTACTTTATCTTATATAGGAATTAATGGAAATGGACCATCACGAGACAATTGAAATAGTAAAATACTTACTTGTGTAAGTCAACGCTAGTCGAGAACGGAGCCGTTGGCCAAAGCTATCTCACTCTAAATTGGCGTACAACTCTATCTGGCCGATGAAACTCAACAGCATAGAAATAGATTAGAGGGCACCTCATCTTGTAGAAGTCGTCGTCGCACCCACACATGTTGCTCAACTAAAAAGGAAGTGCCCCCTCTCCATCGTACGACTCCCACGACACCTGCAACATGTCCAAACAAGATGTTAGATGCTATGCTAAACCATTTCAAACCAGCATGGGAAATAAAATTTACTTACACTAGACGCCATGAGCGTGTCTAGCTCGTTCGTGAACTCAATGCACGCCTGCTCTAACCTTGCATGCGGAACCCTAACCTGGTCCCAAAGGTACGCCCACATCGACTTCCCCTCCGCTATGAGACGTCCTCGGTGGGTCTCCTCGTACGCCGAGTCGAGCAGGTGGAATTGCGCCATCCTACAAAAAAGTCAATGAAATAGAAATTCAATATACAATAAAACATAAACTTAGAAATGTATAAGTAATTGACACAATTATAAGCACAAATTGAGACGTGCATAATTAATTGAATGAATATGACAAATATGAAATAATGAAAACAACCAATAGTCGCACCTCACTAATCTGCCAATGGCAAGTGTATGAATTATGGCCCAGTCTACCACACTTGCCGCACTCATACTGCTCTGGGTCAATAAGAAATGGGGTTCCTCTCCCACGCCTTGTTTTTTTGGTTATCTGATCCATAACCATCCTGTGCCTCGTCCTCTTCCTTGATCAACACTTGTTCTAATGGTAAGCTGGATCCACAATGTACTTTTGCCCATCATATGGAGGCCACTCTCCAGGGTCCCAGAAAGGCATGAAGCAGGGGCTCCATGTGTGCACAAGCGTGTTGACACTGAACTCGTGAGGTATCCTGCTCTCGATATTATAGTTACGATGCCTAACTACTGCCACCAAATGAGAACATAGAAAGTGGTACTGTCTTGGTTTACCATAAGTGCATGTGAAATCTTGAAGGATTACCACATGCATTCTCGACTCTCGGACCTCGCTGTTGAACATTGTACTGCCCCTATGCTCGACCTGATAAGTCCCTGTGGCATGGTCAAAACATATAACCTCATGTGTGCCAGCCCTTTCATTTGCCTTCTCTAGGTGTGCCTTTGGTTTTGGAGCTCATATCTCTCCATCACTCCGCAACTTCAATGCATGGGCGTGTCTATCATTCCAGGCCATAAGCTTGTAATAGTGAATTGAACGATTACATTCATGGGCATAACACATATCCCCAATAGCAACTTATTGAAAGACTCCGTCATGTTGCTGCACTAAAACTCGTACCTCCATCCACCGACATTGTGAGCTCTTGTCCATTTCTCCAAATCCCTCATCAAACTTGTGAGCCATTGTCTACCTTCTGCATTTGATGCGGTTCTAACCTGCTCCAACTTTTTCTAAAAGTACTTGTCCTCAAGCTGTCGAGCAGCCTCCTAGAACAGATCAAAGTTATCCTTCACACCATACTTTTGAAGTAGATTCTCGGCAAGGTGCCCAGTACACCAATGATGGTGTAAAGGTGCATACCTCTCTATCTGCTCTCACACGGCATTAAGTATGCTCTGGTGCCTATTAGATATGATGCCAACCTCCCTGCCAGGCCCAACCACATGTATCCGGACTAGCCTCAAGGACCATCCCCAACTATCATTGTTCTCCTTCTCAACCAAAGCAAATGCCAAAGGAACCAACTTATTGTTCGTGTCATAGGATATGGCTATAAGAAGTGTGCCCTAATATTTGCCAATCAAGAACGTACCATCGATGGAGAAGATAGGACGACAGTGCCTAAAGGCCTCGACACACTGAGGGATGCACTAGAAAGCACAGAAGAATATCTGCCTCCCATCCTTCCATGCATTTGGTTTTGGGATGTACTCATAATGCATGCCTGGATTCACCACTTTGATTGCATTAAAAAGTACTGGCAACTGCTCATAACCATCCTCCCAGTCCCCATATATCATCTTCCATGCTCGCTGCTTAGCCCTCCAAGCTTTATCATAAGTTATCACATAACCTCCATATAACGTCTCAATGGTCCTGATAATTGTCCTAACCTTCATGTTGGGTTCTCTCTGCAATATTTCCATCAATCGCTTGGCAATGAGGTTAGATGTCAACTGCTGGTGCTTTAGTGTCAGCACATGGTCAGCACAATTGTATGGCCCAACAACTTTTATGATCTTCCACTTTCCAGTGACCTTTTGCTTCCTTGCATAAACCCTCCATGGGCAACGTTTCTTGTCACACACAACTCTGTAACAACACTCCGCATATGAATGCAAGACCTTGTAAGGTCTCTTTCGTATCACTACAAATGCCTACAACCACCTCTTCAATGCAGGGAGGTCCTTAAATACCCTACCCTTCTTAATTACCATGTTAGGGCTGGCCTCATGAACTTCTAGGAGCTCATCATCTTGTCCTTCTGCACACGCCTGATCGAAATGAGCAAGATCGCTGAACTCATGAACTCTTGGATCATGGCGGCCAGGAAAGATACGCCTCAGCATCTCGACATCACTCTCTGCCAGCTCTCCAATAGGGCGATCATCATCAGAATCAAGAGCCCTTGTCATCTCATATGGCTCCGAATCATTCATCATTTCAATACTATTGGAGCCATAGAATCTATCTCCACAGTGCACTTGCATAGCAACAGGGGGGCACATCCACATTGTCAGGAATGTCTCTTGTAACATAAGTAGCAAAATGAGGAAAGAATGAAAAAATAGATGTAAGGAAGGGGTAAGCTCCCAATAACCATGCAGATAAGACACTTACTTGGATGATTTTGTGTCAAAGGGATCTCACGAGGAGGATCTGCCATAATATCATGAGTCTGACAAGCATCTCCAACTAGCTCATTGGGGGCAGATTGAGCATCGAGAACTGTAGGTGCAACCTCCACATCCATATCAGGTTCCGGGACAGGAGGGTCGAAGTGTGCCTGCTGATCCATTGGTGGGGAAAACCCATGAGGGATGGGATCAACTAACACCCGACGCACAACCACGTCCAAACTTTGGAATTGGCACTTCATAGCCGATCTTATATAGTTCTCCGACTGGTCTGCACACTCAATTGGGATAATCTTCCTTAGGATGTTGGGAAGGGAACCTAGGTGAAGTACATCCTCTACTGAGATGCCACCATCATCATCAGCTCTATGGTAATGTAGCTCCTTCTGAGCCCTTGCAACCAACTCACTAAATGAAGGCTTCTCATTGAATAACACAGGCACGCTTTGCATGTCAACAAACTCAACATATCCATAGCGATCTCTTTCCACAGTGCCTCCATGATATATGCTCACTAGGTTGTCCATCTAGTAGTTCAAATAAAAATTGAAATACAGTTCGTTTACTCCAAAGTATCTACTATATAGTACATCTCTAATACATACTAACCAACTACACCCTAAATATATAAATACAATCTATTAACTACATAGCTAAATCCTACCTAAATAACTGTCACTAGCTATCTAACTATATGTATCTGACTATATTTATCTCACTAACTAAATCAACTAGCTATCTAATAACTATATTTATGTACCTATGTCACTAGCTATCTAACTATATTTATCTAACTATATCTATCTCACTAACTAAATCAACTACCTACATCATCAAATTTACTAGAAACTACAAAATAATCAAAGTAGCACTACAATTCAAGTGAACTAAGTACCTACATTGCTTATTAAAATTTTTTACCTATCCAAGTCAATGCAATGAACAAAGCATGCGACATTGGAGGCGAATAGAGCTCTGCGGTTGTTGCGGCCTTGCAGTAGGACACCAGCCCCTCCTCTGCAGGCGAGGAGGGGTAGGCTCATGGACGCCGGAGCAGGTGCCGTGGTCATGGCCGGGCGGAGCAGGCCGGGGATGCGACGCGGACGCGGACGCCGGGACCAGAGCAGGATGGGGATGCGAAGGATGGGATCGACGACAAGGTCGTGCCACGCTGGGAGCAGGGGCCATGTCGCGGCCGGGGTCGCTGGAGGGAGCGCCTATGCGCGCGGTGGACGCGGCGAGCCAGGACGGACGAGGCGGTACGAGTGGGCTAGGGCCGCGGGCGGCCAGCACGGCGGGGCCGTCGTGGGCGCAGGCCGGGAGGGGCTCCGTGCGGCGGGTGCGGGACGGTCGGGGCTCCGCGCGGCGAGGCGCCGCGAGCGGGTTGGGGCCGCGGGCGGGGGCCGGCGCACGGCGGGCGCGGGACGGCTGGGGCTCTGCGCGGCGGTGGGCGCGGCGGTGCGGCAGCGATGGCGGCGCCCTGGCTCGGGAGCGGTAGAGAGAGAGAGGAAGAGACAAATGAAGGAAGTTAAGACAGGGTACGACGCCAATGATCTTGGCGTCAAGCTCGGACGTCAAGATCTCTTGGCGTCAAGCTCAGCGCCAAGATTTACGGCGCCATGCTTGGCACCAAGATTTACGGCGCCAAGGTGGCTGCCAAGTCACTGCCACGTCTACGTCGACGCCTATGTCAGTCCAAGACTTAGACGCCAAACCCTTTGACGCCGGGACGTGTAAGCTCCGTGTCACCAACAATGACGCCGAGATAAGGGTCCAGATTTAAAAAAAATACCTACAGAGAATATTTGTGAAAAACTTAAAAAAAAGGCAAAAAAATAATAAAAAAATTCGGGCGACACGTACGTACAGCCTGGACGACATCCAAGTACTCCTACGTACGGGTGCGGCAGCGCCGCAGTGCGTGGCTTCATACCGCACTGTCGTACTAATATTTGTTATCCTTTCTAGAATTTTTTTTATCACTATCTCCATGTTGGTTGGTTTCACTACTTGTTTTTTCTATGACTGGGTCGATACACGGCTCTAATGTCTTCTAATTTGTTACTATATATCCACTGCTCCATCAACCCCCGTGCATCCATCAAACTTAATAAGATCTTAAAAAGCATAAGCATTATCAGTTATTATCTAATATCTCTGACCTAAAGAAATTACTTATATTAAATCACTTTCTTTAGTGTTTAGATTACAACTAGAGAATAGACTTTAGAACGATGTCCCAATTTGGCATTAGCCTCGGCATTTTTTACCCCCAGGACTAAAGGATCATTTAGTCCCGGTCGGTAATACCAATCGGGACTAAAGATTCCTACCCAACGGTCGTCCGCGGATCAGGAATCTTTAGTCCCGGCTGTTATTACCAACCGGGACTAAAGGTTTACCTTTAGTTCCGGTTGGTAATACCAGCCGAGACTAAAGCTTTTAGTCCCGGTTTGGGTGATGCTCCAGGAATAAAGATTAATCTTTAGTCCCGGTTTGGCCCCCTAACCGGGACTAATTATCCCGGCCTATAGACCAGCTCATTTCTTCCTCCTCGAGCCCGAGCCATTTCATTTAAACTCACCGCCTCTGTTCTTCAGCTTGGTTTGCTCTCTCCCCCTCCATTGGTGTTGCTCTTCGATTTTGGAGGTAACAAACTTAATCCTCTTATGTTTTATCAGTAGTTTATCTCATTTTGCGATGTAGATGTATGTGTAACTTTATATGTTGGACTTTATTATAATTTTATATGTCATTTTTATCTCAAAATCACATGATGATTTGCATATATGTTTGGATAAACAAAAGTTAAATTAGTTCATCAAAATCACACCTCGCTCGTCCTCGCTGAAGCACGCGCCATCCTCGTCCCCGGTGGCTTACGTGATCTTAGAATTAATTTTTTCATGAAATGAAAAACTTAGAAAATAGTTAGAAAATTGTAGAAAATCCGTACTAGTTGAACTTGCGGACCATGTTCAGCTCAGCGAGCATGTTCTCCGCCGAGCGGTAATGGACGTCAAGGAGGAGCTTTGATTTTACGAGGGAGAGCGGCAACGGTCGTGGAAGACCGTGTTCCCTTCCTCGTAGAATCAGAGCTCTTCCTTGGCTAAGTACGGTGTCGTCTGGTGAAGAAATGCTCGCCGAGATGATCACGTAAGCAAGGTCAACTAGTACGGATGGTTATTTATTGAAACATGTTTTTGAGCTATAATTTGATGGATATTTGATAACTTCAGATCTACAAATGTCATCTACAAATGTTACTATCCTCGGCAACCTAAACGCTCGCGAGCTCGCCGATATCGAGCAGGTCACTTAGAATTATTTTTTCCATAAAATGAAATACTTAGAAATCATGCCTTTTATTTTTTAGAATTAAATTTTCCATGAAATGAAAAACTTAGAAAATAGTTAGAAAATTATAGAAAATCCGTACTAGTTGAACTTGCGGACCGTGTTTATCTCGGTGAGCATGTTCTCTGCCGAGCGGTAACGGACGTCAAAGAGGAGCTTTGATTCTACGAGGGAGAGCGGCAACGGTCGTGGAAGACCGTGTTCTCTTCCTCATAGAATCGGAGCTCTTCCTTGGCCAAGTACGGTGCCGTCCGGTAGAGAAATGCTCACCGAGATGATCACGTAAGCAAGGTCAACTAGTACGGATGGTTATTTATTGAAACATGTTTTTGAGCTATGTGATTTCTATGTCATTTTTAGCTCAAAATCACATGATGATTTACAATAATAAAATCACTTATAGTTTGGTATTTTACTATTATACATAGTACATATTTCATGGTTTAGTTAGATAAATAAATAATTTTAGTTTTATTTAAATATATTATTTTAGAAAATGTGAAATTTACACTACTTTGCAAAAATAAGTATAGAAAGTAGATGACAACTGGTACCGGATCCTCGGCCTCTTATTCGGTTGCGAAACGACTGAGGCAGAACTCCCTCTCATTATCTGCGGCAAGTGTAAGCTGAAGATTGTGATGGAGTATCGAGTGAAGAGATAGGGACCCAACAAGGGTCGTGTTTTCTACAAGTGCCCGGATCGCGATGTGAGTTTCTTACGCATTTGATTATTATGGCTAATTGACCTGCTTTTCTTGAATATTTTTGACTAAATATTTTTTGGCTTTAATTTCAGTGGGAGGGCAATGGATGTGATGGTTGGTACTAGGAGGAAGATTATGCTACATACGTGCAGAATTCGGGTGCGCTTAAGGTAGCGGCTGCTGATGATGAGGCAGTAAGCCAGTAGGAGAAGCTTATTGATATTCAACAGAAGAATGATTTGTCTGTTTTAGTTGCGTACGGTCACGAAATAATTATGTTACTGAAGTACATTGTAGTTTTAATTTGTTTAGTGATAGTTGAGATTGCTTATGTTGTAGCCAGGCTTAGTTAATTAATCAACCGTGTGTGTAATCTATGTTGTGTAATAAAATACTTAATTATGTTCAAGGTTTTCATAATTTATCGTGTAATGCAGATTATGTCATGCCATTGGATGTACAATGCCGATCGCCGCTTCCAAGACTTTATTGAGGGTGTGCACTATTTCTTAGGTGTGGCCGAGGCAAATAAGCAGGATAGTTTCATGTGCTGTCCATGTGCCATATGTAAGAATTTAAAGAAATATTCAAGCTAAATGAGTCTTCATTCATATTTGCTTAAGTTAGGTTTCATGTCAAACTATATATGTTGGACTAAGCATGGAGAAAGTAGGGTCATGATGGAAGAAGGTGAAGGAGAAGATTTAGACATTGATGACATTATTGCTCACTATGGTGCCTTTGATGATACTACAATGGGGAGAGATGAAGAAGAGGTAGCGGTAGAAGATGATCTCGGTGATGCTCTTGGCGATGCCATTCGTGATGCACAACAAGAATGCGAAAGTGAAAAAGAGAAAGTTAAGTTCGAGCGCATGCTTGAGCATCATAGGAAGTTGCTATACCCGACGGCCGAAAAGGGGAAAAAAAAGTTGGGTACAACACTAGAATTGCTACAGTGGAAGGCAAAGAATGGTGTATCCGACAAGGTATTTAGGAATTTATTAAACCTCATAAAGAAGATGCTTCCGAATCCAAATGAATTGCCCACTACTACGTACGAAGCAAAAAAGGTTGTCTGCCCTTTAGGATTAAAAATCCAGAAGACACATGCATGTCCTAATGACTGCATCCTCTACCATGGCAATGAATACGAGAATTTGGATGAATGTCTGGTATATAAAGTAGCGCGGTATAAGATTAGAAGTGATGATCCTAGTGACGTCGAGGGTGAACAATGTCCAGGGAAGACTGAAGCTTGGATTAGGCGTCAGCACATGGAAAGTTTCAGTGGTTGGTTGCGAAAAGAATGTCAAGGCTATGATAATATTGATGAGCAACTGTATTTGTTGGCTAGGCAACCATCATGGCATATCCTCATATACCAAGGGTATAAGATAAATGGGAATATATTTTACACAGTTGCCCAAGATAAAAGGAGCACCAATCAAAATAGTGGTGTTCGCATAGATGGCACAGATTTAAATGGGAATATACAAACATATTATGGCCGCATAGAAGATATATGGGAACTAGACTACGCACCTAATTTTAAAGTTCCTTTATTCCGGTGCCAATGGGTGAAGCTAACCGAAGGAGGGGTAATAGTCGACAAAGAGTATGGAATGACAACAGTGGACCTCAACAATATTGGGTACAAAGACGAACCATTTGTCCTTGCTGCCGATGTGAGTCAGATGTTCTATGTGCAAGACATGTCTACAAAATCAAAGAGAGGAAAAAACGAAGACATCAACTCAATGATCAATGAGCCAAAGCGCCACATAGTTCTTTCTGGGAAAATAAATATAGTTAAAATTGAAGACAAGTCAGACATGTCAGAAGATTATGAAAGAAATGTCCGAATTCCACACTTCATAGTGAAGAAAAATCCAAGCATCATGTTAAATGATAAAGACACTCCATGGTTATGACAAGATCATAACCAAGGGTCATATGTCAAAAAGAAATTTATTGTTGTGCCCGCATGATACAACGATGCACTGTTGTGACATAGTTTTAGAAAGTCTACATGAGATTCAAGAATTTATGACTAGTGTTTGATAAAACTTTCTCAAATGGAAAAATGAGCTATGTAACAATTGTAGATCTTGCTGAGATGATCAAACTTGGTATTCAGAGATTTTTCATCTGAGGTCATTTAGTGTCTCATTTGAGCAAGTTTGACAAGTAAAATTTGGTTAAATGAAAAAACAACACTTTGACTATAGTATTATGAACTCTAAATGACTTCAAATTGAAAAGTTTTGAATACCAAATTTGTTAAAATCATCAAGATCTACAATTGTTGTTTTGGTCAACTTTCCATTTGAGATAGTTTGGACGGTTCAAATTTGTGATTTTTAAATTTCGACGCCTACAAACTAGTTTTCAGAACCCTAGATGGTCTCAAATTAAAAAGTTTTGAATACCAAGTTTATTCAGATCATCAAGATCTACAATCCTTATATCGGCCATTTTTTTATTTGAGAAAGTTTGAATAAAATGTAGTTCAAATTTTACAAGTGTGTGACATAGTTTTAGAAAGTCTATATGAGATTCAAGAATTTATGACTAGTGTTTGATAAAACTTTCTCAAATGGGAAAATGGGCTATGTAACAATTGTAGATCTTGCTGAGATGATCAAACTTGGTATTCAGAGATTTTTCATCTGAGGTCATTTAGCAAGTTTGACCAAGTCAAAGTTGGTCAAATAAAAAAACAACACTTTGACTCTAGTATTATGGACTCTAAATGACTTCAAATTGAAACGTTTTGAATACAAAGTTTGTTAAAATCATCAAGATCTACAATTGTTGTTTTGGTCAACTTTCCATTTGAGATAGTTTGGACGGTTCAAATTTGTGATTTTTAAATTTTGACGCCTACAAACTAGTTTTCGGAACACTAGATTGTCTCAAATTGAAAAGTTTTGAATACCAAGTTTGTTCAGCTCATCAAGATATAATATTGTTGTTTTGGTCAACTTTCCATTTGAGAAAGTTTAGATGATTCAAATTTGTGATTTTTAAATTTCGACACCTACAAACTAGTTTTCATAACCCTATATTGTCTCAAATTGAAAAGTTTTGAATATTAAGTTTGTTCAACTCATCAAGATCTACAATCCTTATATAGGCCATTTTTTCATTTGAAAAAGTTGTAGAATAAAAATACTACATTTTCTTTATTTTTATAGGTTCAACATAAATTTCTTGTTATTTTGGTCAAAAAACCAAGAAAAAATTGAAACATTGACGTTACAATAATATGATAATAAATTTCCTATCGTATAATATTAGTTTTATTAATTTTTAATTACAAATATATTTTTGCATTAACAAAATACTTAGTATTAGTAACATTTATATTCTGTATTCATAAAAGAAATTAAAAACTTTAGGTTACAAAATTTTTCTATTTACAATAAATAATTATTTAATCAATAATATTTTTTAAAATAATTATTACAAAGTATTGAAGTTGCTATAGAATTAATTAGTATTAAACAAGGAGAACAAAATCAAAATCCTAGGCATTTTCAATTACTTTGGCGGGCTGCTAAAATTTTCAGGCCTTCAGTCCCGGCCCAGGCCAGGAACCGGGACTAAAGATCCTTTAGTCCCGGCTAGTAAGCCGAGCCGGGACTAAAGGGTTGGGCAGACTTGCTCGCCCAAAAATACCTTTAGTCCCGATTCGACTTACCAGCCGGGACTAAAGGATCTTTAGTCCCGGTTGGTGTTACTAGCCGGGACTAAAGGGTCTCGGCCTATATATATCGAACGGTTTCTCTGTTCATCTTCTACTTTTCGATCTACAACACGTCGATCTCGTCTCTACCGCGCCCGGCTGCGTCGAGCTCTACCACGCCGCCGTCGTCGTCTACCCCCGCCCGGCCTCGTCGTCGAGCCTCGCCCGGCGGCCGTCGAGATCGTCTCCGCCGTAGGTCGTCCTCGCGCGGCTCAGCTCGGCCCCGTGGCCGGCCAGCACGCCCGCCATGGCCATCCGCCCCTAGCCTGCTAGTGCTCGGCCATATTTTTTTAGATACTTTTTAGATAGTTTTTTAGATAGTTTTTAGGTAGTATTTGATATATATATGTTAAATTAAAATGTATTAAAATTTAATTAGTAGTTTATTCTTAGTTGTTAGATAGTTTTTGATATATGTTAATTAGATTTAAATGTATTAAAATTTAATTAGTACTTTATTTAGATAGTTTTTATTATAGTTTTTGATATATTTAGTAATTATTATTCTCTCTCTCTATATATGTGTTAGATTTAATTTTGATTTAGTAATTCTATCTATGTATATATGTTAGGTTTAATTAGATTTAGTAATTAATTCTATCTAGAGATTCTATATGTATACATATATATGTACTTAATTATTTCTATGTGTATATATACATGTACTTAATTATTTCCATGTGTTGAGAGAGAGAGAGAGAGAGAGAAAATTGTATCTAGAGAGACATTCTATGTGTTATCACATGCATATCTAGAGATATATACATATGCACTTGTTCTATGTGTTGAGAGAGAGAAAATTGTATCATTATATGCGTATATATACATGTACTTATTTCCATGTTTTTGGATCCAAAGTGTTTTTGATTCGATTCCAAAGCCTATACCTTATTATTGTTTATCCTTATGAAATATTATGTGTTATTATATTTAATTGGATTTAGTAATTCTATATGTGTTATCACATGTACTTATGTTATGTGCCATAGTAATTCTATCTATGTGTTATCTTGAAGATACAAATGACTGCTCCGGATGATAACTTGAATGATAACATAATGGTGGATATTATCAACGTCGGCACCAATGCGGATGTAGATGACACAAGTCAGTACTTTATTGATTATGAGGATATCCTGAATATCCTGGTGGTTGAAGATCAATAAATTGTCACGCAAGAAAATACTAGCGAGGTATATTCGATTATCTATCATCTCTTATAGATGCATGCGTACGTATATTTGTTGTTAATCGTTGTGTTTCTACTCATGTAGCCGGTCTCTGGATCTACATTAACCACCGGCAAGAGTAGGAAAGTCCGAGGGCCAAAAAAAGCTATTAGAGGGCCATTTCATAATATCAGAATTCGACACCGACACCGGCAAACCATTGGGACCACATGCTCAGACATATGTCAATCAATGTGGGTTCATTGTAAGGGATAGGATCCTAGTTAGTGCTCGTGAATGAAAGTAGAAGATATCCGCTCCTAATGTTAGTTTTGTATCTGATCGTGACAAGAACCTAGCTTGGAGAGATATCACTCAGCATTTCACATTACAAGCAGATGATGCTTTGAAGGAGCTAGTGAGGGATTGGACAATGAAGAAGATGGCAACATTGTTCTAGAGTTGGAAGAAGACATTGTATAAAAAGTTTATCTTGAAGAATGAAACGCCGAATTTCAATGCTAAGGTGTTTGTCAAGTTGGAGTCCCATTGGGATGACTTCGTACAATACAAGACATCTCAAGAGAGTGAGGAACGTGTGATGAGGAATCAGCAGAATGCCCAATAGAAGCAATACCATCATCGCATAGGATCAGGTGGTTATAGGAGTGCTATTCCCAAGTGGCAAAACCTAGAAGCAGAGATTACTGCTAAGGGAATCATACCTGAAACAATAGAGAAGAACTGGCCTCAACGCGCGAAGAATTGGTTCTACGCTTATGGGGGAAGCCTAGACCCAGACACTGGCAAGCTAATTTTTGGCCAAAAAATTGAGAGAGCAACATAGAGACTAGCTCGTGCTAGGGAAGAAGCTAATAGTGGTGTTTTCAAGCCCAACAGAGAAAAAAATGAATTGACATATGCCCTAGAGAATCCCGAACACGGTGGTCGAACAAGAGGCTATGGGGCGGTTCTGTGGCTACAAGCATTCTCAGCAGACAAGGATACCTACAGAAGCCACCAGAGAAAAGAAGGATGAGGAGGCAGATCGAATCCGTGTATTGGAGCAATTTGTTAATGAGTCACGACAATCATTGCTTGAATCACGTGAAAGAGAAAAATCTCTTGAGGCAAGAATGCAGGAGGAGATCAAGAGGCAAGTGCAGCTAGCAATGAGTCAAATACAATCGCAATCAACGCCGAGAGTCACCATTAGCCCCGTTGGTTAGATGAAAAGCAGTTGTGCTTCCACAGAGCTGCCAGTTATTCAAGGTGATGCCGGGTTGCGCTTCCCTGTTGATGACATTACCGAGCCTCTAACAACATGTGAGCTGCACATTCCAGATGGTAATAATGCATCAATCATGGTGGCTGTCGGGGTTGTATCTCCAATAGACCGAACGAAGACACCAAGAATCCATGGGTCAGTTATTCAACCTGGATATGCTAGCGTCTCGGTCGATAGAGTGCTCAAAGGTTATAGCAATGTTCCCCTTGACATTGAAGGCGGTGATGGGGAGAAGACACTAGGAGAAGCAGAGAAGACATTTATTCAATGGCGCAAACGCTTCATCATCATTCTTGGGGTGCCACCGCTTCCCCTACCTCACCCTAGGCACGAATGAAAGTGAATAAAATATTATTTTCCATTAATTTTATATTGGCTTCAAAAATAATTGACCCACAACTTGTTTTTGTAGCAGGGTCTCCCCCCAGCCTAGTCCAATCATTCATTCCCCATCTCATCACAGCGTCGTGGGGGGCGAGACGACTTCATCCCCACGGCGATCTCCAACTCCTACACCAGCCCCATCGCCTCCACAACGATCTCCAACTCCTACACCAGCCCCACCGCCTCCACAATGATCTCCAATGCCTCCATGCCGAACTCCAACACCGGCCTCATCGCCTCCACGCCGATCTCCAACACCGCCCCCACCCCCTCCACAGCGACGCACTACAAAGATGTCTAAGGTCCTAGCAGCAAAGAAGACCCAAAAAAAGAGTTATTTCTCAAGAAATACTTCCTGAAAAGACTGATGAGCAAATAGCAGCTGAAGAAGACAAAAAAGTGAAAGATTTTTTATAGATATCCAAAAACAGAGACAAGCGAAGCTTAAGGAGAAGTCGTACTTTTACATACCATGAGATCAGCTGAGGCAGAAGGTCGAAGCTCAGAAGAAAAAGATGCTTGAAGTTCATAAGCCTCCGCCACTATCAGATTATGACCGCTCCCTCGTGAAGTCACATGATGCATATAAGAAAAGGAAAAGAGCATCAAGGAAGGATGTCCCATAGCTCAGATAACAGAAGCAACCAATGCAAAATCTTGTTGTTGCTAATGAATATGGTTTCAACATAAAAGTCTATCGACCAGACAACTCTGGAGAAGTGTCGGTTCAAGACCTTAATGCTTTTTTTGAATAAACTGGTTTAACCTTGGATCAATTGATGGGCAAAGCTCCAATCCAGAACCTGGATGTTGATACCTGGAAGACTTATAAATTTGGTAAAAGTCTGTACAACCCTGCGGCTCTGAATGAATTGGGTACGCAAATGTACTTGCTCAACAAGTGGTACATGCAAGCGTGTGGTAAGGGTGAGCAGTGGATCTTTGTCAGATTTAGAGACCATCATTACTTCTGTGGTGATGACATCTTACATATTAGTTTCGAAGAATTGCATCAACTATACCACTTGGACGCTCTGGACAAATCAATCATTAGCTCCTTTTGTTTGTAAGTGATTCTTACTTTTATTTAATAAACTCACTTTCATGCGTACGTGTATATAATTATCCTCATATGTAACTTATATTTATATACAGATTCCAGATATCAGAGCTCCAAAGAATACAAGACACCAGTGTTGGCTTCATTGATCCTTATATCATATTCAAAACCGATATTATTGTCAAGGAGCACTGGGTATCTGAAGCACAGACAAATATCATGAAGTTCTTCGTGAAGCAGCACGACAAGACATAATACTTTTCCCGTACAACTTTGAGTAAGTGTTAATAATAATGTAGTCTACACATTTTATGTAATATCAATACAACTTATATGCATGTACGTGTGTATAAACCAATGCGGGTTTCACTGGATACTCATTGTCATTGAGTTAAACTCAAGTCGGTTAGTAATCTTTGACTCATTGAGAAAAGAGCGGGCACTATACTAAGATATGATAGATATTATCCAGGGGTAATTTTGATCTCTCGCGCACAACTATTATTGAATAGACTTTGCCATAATTTATTAACGATCGTACATTATTGGTCGCACAGGGTTTGGAAAGAGTTTATTCGACAACACCGCAAGGATTGCAAGGCACCACTTAATGTAGTTGAAATACCAGTAAGTTATACTATATATACTTCCCCACGTGTTTAATTACTATATCGTACTTCAATTTACGTGTGAGATGATGAGAAAAATCTTCTTCTCGTACAATGGTGTTTACGGCAGCAACTAGGTAATAACTTGTGTGGATACTATGTTTGTGAATTTATCACCACACACATAAGAAGAACTCCTGAAGATGTCCTCAGAGTACGTATATATCAATTTTTTTATTTATTTTTAAATGAATATATATATATATGTATTAATACTTTTCCTTTTATTTCAAATGCAAGACTGAATGGTTGAAACGAAGGGTCATGCAAAAAGACCATTTGAAAGCAGTTCAAGAGTCAATAGCAGGATATCTTCTAGAAAAAGTGCTAAATCCCAACGGCGAGTTCTACTTTGATCCTAAGGAACTAATGATGTAAATTAAATGTTTATTGATATCGTTATTTTCGAGAACAAGATTATGAAAGTGTTGTATATATACATATATATATATCTATAATATATATAGTTTCATACTTTATTCGAATATAATAATGCTCGAGATGAGAATTAGATGTAATTATATGCGTGCGTGTATTTATATTAGCAGCGTCGAATACGTACATAAAACATATTATATATTAAACAAATATGTGTAACTGAACTAAAAACAAATTAAACAAAAAAAAAGAAAAAGAAAAGGAACCTTTAGTCCCGGTTGGGGTTACCAACCGGGACTAAAGGGTGCAGCCACGTATGCTCGGCTGGATGGCCTTTAGTCCCGGTTGGTAACACCAACCGGGACTAAAGGTCTCTCTTTAGTCCCGACTCGATGACCCGGGACTGAAGGTTCCACTTTTAGTCCCGAAATCGTTGTCTCGGCGCGGTAACCGGGACTAAAGACCGTTACCGCCTGGGACAACAAGTCCATCATGTAGTAATGGATGCCTGACTCTTCAGGCGATACTGTATCCACGTACTCCTGCCTTGATTTTTCCCCGTCAAGCTAAATCTCCATGTTAGTTGGTTTCACTACTTGTTTTTCTATGGCTGGGTAGATACACGACACCTGAAAATATAGCAAGTTCCATATTAAATTGTGTATTTTTTTTTTCTCTTTTTTTCGTTTTCTAACATAATAGATACTTTGTAGTCTCTATATATCTAGATGTGATAAACTTATCAACTATTGATATATATATATATATATATATATATATATATATATATATATATATATATATATATATATATATATATATATATGTTTTTTATACATACCCATAGCTCTTTTTCATTTGCATGCATGGCACCTTTTTGTATCTTTAATATACATTTAATTGCAAAACCTTAATCTAAACTATGGTGGCTCTTGTTTCGGTCCATATCTCTGCTAGAGTTAAAATTCTCATGTTTGTGTCGGCTTGAGATAAAATGCTCATGATGGAGACAAGCTTGTGCGATTGGAAGCTTGATTAAGGAGTAGTGAACCTTAGGCTCACCTCAACATGGATTAGGGGGTGACCGATAAGTCATCGATACCATAGGATAAAGTTATTGTGTCCTTGTGTGGTATCACTTGTCCTCTACTCTTTACTTGCATGACCTTGAGTTCTTCACTCCGCTAGAGTATAATTATTAGAACTTGTCACCCAAGGTCGATCACAAACCTCTAATTAAAGTAGATTTATTAGTGTCTCTTTGTTGCACTAATCAAGCTGCGCTAGTGTTGTTGAGAGTTTTTAGTGGTCAATCGATGAAAAATAAAGTTTATTGTTTATACGGAAAATATCATATGACATTTTTAGTGTTGTGGTTACTATCTTTTCGTCGTATGTAAGAATCCAAATTTTTGGACCGGCTTGGTGAATGGAAAGAACGGGACTATGTACGACTACACAGCAAAAATAATGAAGTAGTCATCATATCGTTGTCTGATTATGAATCATCCAAGAACAATCCAAACAAAGCCCTTGCCGACCCTACACTTTCCTAGCCGGCCAGGCCCTAGCTGCTGCTGGTTTGGCTGCGCCAGCATAGATAGTCTGGGGCCGGATGTGGGAGAATGGCAGCGGCCCGCGGCAGCATGTTTTTGGCCGCCTAAACGCCGGCTGCAACTGGCCAGTGGCCAGCCGCGCATCTAGCTGAGGAGCAGTAGTGCCTGGTTGAGGGCGGACGATGGGCACAAGGGTGGAGCGAATGGCCTAGGGGCGGTGGCATTTTTAGGAGGTTAGTATAGGTAACTTTTAGTTTGGTGAGAGGGATAAATTGAGGTTCCTACTTATTTTTTATTTTCTTAAGTTGTTATTAACTTTTTTGCGAATTACACGAGTACAGACGTAAACGCTCACAACACACACGCATACTCACCCCTATGAATATATGCACGTAAACTCTACCCCTATGAGCACCTCCAAAAGATTGTGCCAGCACATCTGAGATTGACGAAGTCACCACATATGCATCGCTGTCGACGGGAACGTCACCTACCACTGAAAGCACAACGTCGTTAAATCCTAAAATAAATCCAGAAAAATAAGAACACCCGTGCAAAGTCGAGGACTTGAACCGGGTGAGCATGTTTCACCACAAGTGACCTAACCAACCAAGCTAGGCTCAGTTCGCAAATTGTTATTAATTTAGCAAGTAAAATTTTTACAAAGATCCTTAAGTTGCTTAACTGACCGAATTTTTTATTTTTAGCCCTTTTTGAATTTTTTTTTCACAAATATACCCCTAGAGGTACGATTTCAAAATCTGGACCCTTAGCTCGGCGCCATCGTTGGTGGCGCCGAGCTTACACGTCTCGGCGTCATAGATTCTGGTGCCTAGGTCGGGACCATGCTGGCGGCGTGGACGCTGACATGGCAGCCAGCTCGGTGCCGTGGATCTTGGCGCCAAGCTCGGCGCCATGGATCTTGACGCCAAGCTCGGCGCCATGGATCTCGACGCCGAGCTTAGCGCCATGATTATTGGCACTGAGCCCGGTCTTATGTATGGGCCCTCCATTCCTTTCTCTCTTTCTCTCTTCCTCTCTCTCGAGCCAAGGCGTTGCCACCGCTGCCGCATCGCCGCGTCTGCCGCCGCGCGTTTCCCCGGCCACCGCGCCTGCGCCCACCACCGCCACCGCCACCGCGCCAGCTCGCCACCGCGCCCGCGGCCACCACGCCCTCGTTGGCGCCCGCCACCGCTCTCGTGGCCTGCGCACGCAACAGTGCCGCCCGCCCATGGCCCCAGGCCGCTCGCGCCGCCTCGCCGCATGGAGCGCCAGCCGTCCCGTGCCTGCCGCGCACCACCGCCGGCCCCGGCCCCTGCAGCGCCCGGCCACGCCACCGCTGGCCTAGCTCGTCGCCCTCACCCACGCTCGGCGTCCGCTGTGACTCTGTCCTAGGGCCATTGATCCTGGCGTTCACTGTGACTCCATCGACGTCTGCGGCCCCGGCCTCGTCACTGCTGACCTCGGCCCCTGCAGCGCCCGATCGCGCCACCGTCGGCCCGGCTCGTCGCCCTTACCCACTCTCGGCGTCCGCTGCGACTCCATCCTAAGGCCATCGACCCCGGCATCCGCTGCGACTCCATCGACGTCCGCGACCCCGTCCACATTCCTGCCGCCGAAGAAAACTGTTACTATTTGTTTCTTCAATATGTTCCTCTTCTATACAACTTACATGACATACTTATTGCAGTCTTCCTTGGCCGAAGAAAACTGTGGGTTCATTAGGTGGGTCGATCCTCGACCTATTTATCCGTATGCGGAGTACATCTACTATCTACAGGACCGTATCTTCGATCTGGAAAGGGAAGTTAGCAGCGGTTACAAGGACGACGAACATGACGACAACAACAATGGTGCCGGTTCACAGGAGGCACCCTGCAATGATCCATATTGCACCTGCCCAAATCACAAGAACAAGGGGCCTCCACCATCACTCCCACCACCACCACCACCAACAATGGAAGGTTACTGTGGAGAAGATGCAACACAATTTACTATGTGGCCACACTACTAGGACGACCCTATCTTATTCACATGGCACATCTATGTGCTTGCTGTTTGGTTTAATTACCTAAGACATGTTAGGTTTAGTCGAAGGAACTATGTACCCTTGTTTGGTATATGTTCTCACATGTCATTTCTTGTGCTTGTTGTTCGCTTCAATTACCTAAGACATGTTAGGTTTAGTTTAGGACCTCTGTACCCTAGTTCGGTACATGTTCGTACATGCCATTTATGTGTTTTGTGTGTTGAATTATATAATGCCCTACTTGGTTGGGTTTTGTTTGTAGCACATGATCATATTTCACTACGTCCGCAATATTAAACTGAATATTATGACCACAAATAATGAATACAACTACGTAATGAAAAGTTCAATACTATGACACATTAAACAACACAATAATACTAGAAGTACATGCCGATAAACTAAATAACGTAGTACATGACCTAAGCATGCCCATACTTAAAGTGCATTACATGACAACACAATGAAAAGTCCAACAGTAGACAATATTGTTCATGAATAAACCATAGAACTAGCAAGTCAAGGAGACTACTAAGTGCAACGAGGCCACTTTTCCTTCCTCAGGGTATCAGGATTCTCCTCCATCGCTGCTTTCACTCGGTGTGCACGCTCAAGCTTCTTCTCCCTCTCCTCCCTGTACGCAGCAACACGCCTCCTTTCCTCCTCTTTCTTGTGCTCCTTTTTTACAGCCTCCTCTCCGCGTCTCTTCTCCATCATCTCCTTGTCCTCTGCCTCCCACCGCAACAGTTTTTGCATCCATTCCTTGTCTTCAGGCTTGATCTCAGTGTCGATCCACTGCTTAAAATCACAAAGCAGTGGAGGGGTCTACAAAAAATGCAATTGTTACAAAACAAAAAAAAAATCATGCAAGATGTCATATGACACAAACATCAATTCCTCACCATCTTGTTAATACGGCGTTGACGAAGTGTAGGCTCAAACTTAAAATTGGAACACATCCAATACCTCTGCCTATACATGTCCTCTACATCAGACTTGGCTACCTTGCAAGGATCGCCGTAAAAGCACATGGGCACTGGAACACCACTAGGCAGAGGCAATAGGTCGAAGTCATTTCCGGTCATCCGACCATAACTATAATTTAGCCTTTTTTGTTCCTAAGAACCGAAATCAATTAACATTAAACTCTACACCTAGGGTTTCCCATTTGATCGGACAACAATGAACCCATAACATAACAACGTGCGATGCGGTTACCTTAGTTTGCTAGCTTTTCCACGTCTTGGCATCCTACGGTTGTATAATATAAATATTAAAATTGCATGAAACCCTAAGTAATGACGATTCTTAAGTTGAAAAATTCGACTAATATATACTGAATCGATGTGAAAAAACTAGGAGGAAGTGAGGATACCTTGCTCTCGAAGATCTACGGATCAAATCAAAGTTTTCAAGGTCCAATATGCCAATTCGTGAAGTAGGGCGAAGTGGGAATAGCAAAAACTCGAGAGGGAGGAGAAAGAAGAGGAAGAAGGCTTGGGCTAGAAGGTTGGGGGCTGGGTTAAAACACCACCTCAGCGCCATAGATCTTGTCGCCGTTCTCAGCGTCAATAACCATGGCGCCAAGCTCGGCGCCAATAACCATAGCGCCAAGCTCGACGCCAAGATCTATGGCGCCAAGCTGCCTGCCAAGTCATCGCCATGTCTGCGTCGAGCCCAAGCCCTAGGTGCCAAAATCTATGGCACCGAGACGTGTAAACTCGGCGCCACTAATGATAACGCCGAGCTAAGGGTACAGATTTTGAAATCATACCTTCAGGGGCATATTTGTGAAATTTTTTCAAAAAAGGGCTAAAAACAAAAAAATTGGCTTAACTGAGAGAGAGGGGAACCATAAATAATAGTTTAATTGTAATTTAAAATCAGCCCGCAGAATATAATACTAATACACGTGTAAAACCATTTATTTCTTTTTCTCCGTGTTTCCATGGATACCTTTATTGCCCTCTGCCCTACAACGACGACTATGTTCCATCTCTCATTACTGAGATGCCCACGCTTTATTCAAAGTTCCATGCTACTAGGAACGAAGTTGTCCTTCGGAGGACTTGTAGCCGTTATCGGCAGTTTATCACGAGATCTGAGCAAACTGCATGAGTGCCATGTACTCTCTCCGATCTAAAATAAGTATCGTTCTTGTTTTTTGAGAAGTTAAGTGGCTTTTAACTTTAATCAAATATATATAAAAATATTAATATTTGTAGTACATAATTAGTATTGTTAGATGGATCGTTTAATCTATTTTTATAATAAACTTATTTAGAGATACAAATACTGCTAATATTTTTTATAAATTTAATTAAATTTATGAAACTTTGATCGACACGGATACTGTAATAACACTTATTTTAGGTCGAAGGAGTAATGCTGATATAAAGGGTACTGGTACCGAGTACAACATGTATGCAAGTTTCATTTATTTAATCTATTATTAATGTCAACTGCTCAACGCCCGACTCCACACGGCGAGTCCATCCACATCCAGCCGGTGTAGACGTGCAGAAGACATCTCTGACTACATGTCCTTTGATGACTCTCACTCCAGTTGTGAAGTACTCCCTCCGTAAAAAAAAAAAAATAACTACGGGTTACGTGCCGATAAAAGTAGTTTATATTTAACTAAATTTCTAGTGAATATTATTTATATTTATGGCTCAAAAATAATTTATTATAAAAATACATTTTGTAATTAATTTAATAATATTTATTTGATATTATAAATATTGATACTTTTTATCTATAATTGATTGAACTTAAAATACTAAACAATGACATTGTGCTGAAATTATATTATTTCACGCACGGAGGAGTAGCAAAGCTAGCGAACCAGGATCTACCTCCATGTGGTAGCAGCTAAGAGGCTCATGTGGCCCCGTTCGCTTGTCTGAATTCTGAAGGAATCTGGATGGTTTGGAGGAATACTGAATGAATTTATGAGAGAAAAACACTGTTTCAGATGAAAAAAATAAGCAGATCAAATCGGATTTAAGGGCACACGAATGGATGATGCTTTCTATCGCCATCGACTATGTGCTTGGTCAGATGAGGAATAGTTGTCTCAGACTCAGTAGCCGCCATCGAGTAATCTATTAGCTCATATAAATAACAAAACCAGCAAGGTTTGAACTTTATAGTTCTTACTTATCCGCTAAAAAATTCCAAATGTTCATGTTACAGCGTGCCACATGGTTGAATGACTATATACGCCTAGCTATTGAATTGGTACTTGTCGCTTATTTACTCATGAAATCTGATTTTTCCGATCCAGTGGGCACCATTTGTATTCTAGCTACACGTCCCTTCTAAATTAATTAGACCACTTGTTAGATTAAACTTCTCTATTTAACAAGTTAATTGAATATTATTAGCATCGACAAGATTAAATAAATATAATGTTGACATACATTACTATACAGAAAGAATTTTAGTAGACACGTCCCTTGGTTATTAGATGCGGTCATTTTGTGTACTGTCTCTGCTAATGGTTCGACGGGCTTCGGTCAAATACCAGCCTCTATCAATTATTTTCAGACACGGGCATTATAAGTTTCTATATCTAGAAGTCGCTTAAGGGTCGGATATACTAAGAGCACCAAAGATAGAGAACTATGATGAAGAGAACAACGATCAGGCACGACAAGATGATATCGACTGACTTGAGGAAGAATGCTTGGTCACATGTGTTTAGACGGCCAAGTACCTGGATAGTCTGCGTAAATACTTCAACCGCAATATCCAGGAGCGATCCTTCATGGTCGGCGACATGGTACTCCGTAGGAAACAGAGGACCGGCGGGATACGCAAGCTATCTTCACCTTGGGAGGGTCCATACATTGTCAAGGCTGTTGCCCAACCTGGATCCTATAGACTCTGTGATCAAGACGTCGTAGACATCCCTAACTCCGGGCACATTGAACACCTCAGACATTTCTATCCTTGAGACATCCTACTAAGATATGTACCCCTTATGTATTTATGCTTTTCAATAATGATTTTCTCTATGATGTTTTCTCCATTTGTTGTTTTCTCTGTAATTTTCCTCCAATTATCTTTTGTTTTTCTCCATGCTAAACATCTTTAAGATGATGCTTTCTATTGCCATTCGATTCGCCGACCAACCACGTTTTCATTCGCGTTATCCAGAAGTAGTCATGTTCTCGATTTAGCACTTAAATGTGCATGGGCAGTAGCGCTCTGCATCATGGGCGGTCGACAGTGGCTCCTCGGTGATGCCTATATTCCTAAGCGTGCACAGGAGCTAAGCTCTTTACACCATGGGGCGTGGAATAGCCGAGGCTGATAACAAGATAAAGGACTAACAATGCATCGTTAATATTAATACTTTATACGTACTAAACACTAAAGTTTCATTTACAACTGCTCGGCATAATGCCGACAAGCCTGTTACATTCTAAGTTGTCAGGGTTCATTGCTAGCATCACCGAATAGATCCATGTCATCCGCCAGTTTGATCGTCGAATCGGACACCTCCTCCTCCAGTGCGGTGATTTGCTCGTCGCTCAGATTTCGGGCAAAGCCACCGTCGATTTGTTTGAGCTTCACCGAGGTGTAGACTGACCGTACAGCTGCTAGTGCGTGGCCTACGGCAGAACAAGCGACGCCACGAGCATAGTGCTTAAAGTTCTCCGGTGCCAACTTGCACCTCTCCACGATGATATCCGGCCACGACGCTCTGTTGGGCTCCAACACTTCTTGGTCGATGAGATCCAGCACGGGTTTTATCCCATTGGAGATGGTCTTCAACTTTTCCTCACTAGCCTCCAGCCGGAGCTCGAAGTCACGGAACTGCGCCTGACTATTGGTTCAGATCACTGCAGAAAAGAAGGGCAATCATCTTAAACACGTTTTTCATAGCAAGAGGGGTATTGACATAATGAATAACTTATGGTTTAGTTCTTTGGCGAGTTGTTCTTTCATCGTCAGAGCTTCATCTCTTTCTTTCTCTGCTAGCACTTTGGCTTATGTGCTAGCAAAGCTTGGGTCTCTGCCTACACCTTGGCATCATGTGCCAGGCGTGCTTCGGTCTCCGCTCGCTTCTTCACTTCATCAAGCTCTACACCAATGAAAGATTACTACCAGGATGGGCGAATTGAAGATATGAAAGCAATACACCATTGGGACTAAGGCCTTACTTTTCTCTCGGTCTATGCCATCAACTAGCTGATTCGTTAGCTCCCAGTTCTCCGCCTCTAGTCATGTCTTTTCTGCTTGCAACTTCTCCCGGTCGGCGTGCGCTTCAGGCAGCATCCTCTCCAGAATCTCACAGACTCACGTAGCCTCTGGTTCTCAGCAATTGCCAGAGCCACCCGTTTTAGCTGGCGTGCGCGGTTCTCAGAGATCTTCATTAGCTCTTGTGGCAAACAACAGTTAACTGGCATAATCTTTAACTGAAAGAGATGCTAGTGCCAACCTGAGCTCCTTCACCTGCTCGCTCACCTCGTCGTCCTCCACCACCTCAGTTGTATCTCCATGGCACACAAAGGTATGCAAAAGCTAAGGTTGGATCCCGAGTATTTGGCGCTTCGCGCTCAATTTCTTCAATCACCTCGGGGGACTCCTTCGCCTGCCTTGGCACCTGGTTGGCTTATGGTCGGATGCAGGGGCCAAGATCCATTACTAGCGTTTGAGCCTAGGGACTGGCCCTTGGCTCTAGGTGACTGGTCGGCTCGGTAGCAACATCTTCATTCATTTGCTTCGGGTGCTTGGGGACCAGCCTAGTTTCTGGGTATGTCTCATCTTTCTTCTGGCTATCCTACCCTAGCACCCTGAGCAATGGTAGTCGTGGCACTCGGCTTAGTGTCCTACTGAGCATCGCCGATATCGATTGGGTGAAGTTCCTCGATCGATGTTTCCCTGCAACATGATGTCGTATCATCAATACCTCCACTTTGGTTATGCTTGGACTAAGTCTAGGCAGAGACACTCGTCGGATTGCCTGCGTGCAACTCTGAATGGCCGGTGCCTGTTGGAGCTCCCCTATCATTCAGTTGTCGGCACAAATCTTGAGAACACCGGAGGCGTCTGGTTCGCCTCCGATGGTTCTGACCTTGCCGCGGTGGCTCTCCTAGCCAAAGCCCCTCATCTAGGCTCGGGGACTTCACCCCAAGTGGATCTCTGGTTGGCTGTGCCTTGGGCTAGCTGGTCGGAGGCTTTGGCGGTCGGTGTTGGAGCAGTCATCCACGTAGCTCATTGTTGCAGCATCTCGCCTGTGTCTTCATCATCATCCGACCAGTCCACTGATGACTTGTTGGCATGCTAAAGTCTCTCTAATCGAGATTCCACCCCTCTTTGCATGGTGGTGGAGTGCTCGTTTTTTTTCTTCTTCACCAGCACTCCTCGGGCTGGTTGTTTCCCGTGCGATGGCTGCCGACGCCTGGGAGTTTCCTCCACCACGTCTTCGAATTAGGATGATGAATTGCTCTCCAAAGGAGGACCGACTATAGCTGGGTTGCATGGGCATCTATGCCCTTCGGCCAGGTCCCATTCGGAACATTTGAGACATACACGGCACAATCCTGTCCACCATGTAGACGTCATTGAAGGGATGGAATGCTAAGTGGTTCTATATCCAAAATGTTGAACCAAGCCTGTCGATCGACATACACCATTTAGCAGTGCCAAGCGCAAACTGTTCGGCAAGACCGATCAGTTCAGAGATGACCCAGGTCGATGAACTTCTACAAATTCTAGGTCAGATGCATAACAATCTGGACGGAGTTGGTGTAGCCATCAACTTTGTCATAAGTCAAATCTAGCCAAGCAAGGAGAGATTCCAGCCCGCGTATGCATATATGGGTGATGAAGATACCGCTCGGGAAGCCCCCAAGAAGATAAATAAGGGCGACGCCTATATTCACCTCATAGAGCTCTTTTCAAGTAACATCAAACTAAGCAACATGGGGCAGTGAGTGGCATACAACATAAAAAATCCACCACCACTGGTAAGAGTGTACCATTGGCAGTCCTTGTAATGTCAAATAATGTTGATGTTGAAACGTCTTCTTGAAAACTTGTGGACAAGATCATGCTATGTATGTCTCTGACATGCCGGATGGGACCTGGCCGAAGGGCGTAGATGCCCGTGCAACCCAAGCTCCCGCTGGTGCTCCTTCGGAGAGCAGCTCATCGTCCTTATCCAAAGACGTGGTAGGGACCCCCCCTTGAATGCATCTCATATTCAATACCAATTCACCGAGGACACAAGACATATGGTATTATGTCGATCAGAAGGCCTAAACCTATCTAAATCATTTGTCTCCGTGCTTGTGCCATCATCCGGCTCCTATTACGCGCACCTCTACTGATTCATATACTACCGTAGGCATACCCCTCAGATGTGGACGGTTTCGCCGCTCCATCCTCATCTTGGTGAGGTGGTCGTGGCACGGTCGTACTCTAGAGATCAGGTGACTCCATCATATGATGGTTCTTTCCTGCCTCTATGCATGCCCTAGTGGTGTGCTTGGACCCCCATCGATGTACATGGAGGTGCTTCTAGAGCCAATGCGCCTCCTATCTCTCCCTCTATGTTCTTTTGCTCCACAACCTATGGCAATCCAACCATGTTGGTGGCACCAGTTTGTGTGGCCATTTGGCCATATTGGTTGGTCAGAGGTCTATGACCCTTGCATGAATCTCTTGTTGAGATGTCATGACTTTTTGAGGGGTCGTGGTGAGCCCCCAAGCTGTGTGCTCAGGTTTGGGCACGCAACTTTTGAGTGAGCTATCGATCTTCCATCATGTTAGATGAAGTCGAGTTTTGGTTTTGGCTCGAATGTTATTTCCCTGATGGTGCTTGCTTCATTGCATTTTTGTGATCACCTGACGGATTATGACCGCATTCCTAGGTGGCAACATGATCATGAGATGTCCTCCTTGATCAAGGATCGAGGACTGGCCTCGACCACACGGTCAGGGTCACGGTCATAGATGATTGGGTTTAGCATTGCTTCTCGAGGAAGAAATTACTGCGTAACCCTAGTCGTCTGCTCCATCGATCTCTCCCGAAGGGGTCATAGACCGCTGTTGGTTTGTGAGATTTTTTAGAGTTGGCTTTACGTCATGGACCTGGGACAAGGGGAAGAGTCGGTCGGGGCTTGGCCTCGACCTCTAGCAGGGTCGTAGGTACTCGTCTCCTTTTTTCCCTAGTGTCTTTTTGACCCTAAGGGGTCATGTGCCTTATTACAGGTAGGTTTTGTTTTGCCCCACATGGAGAGAGGCTTGTCCACCGTAACCACGTGGTCGGAGCGGTGCGCCTCATTGAGGTCAATGGGTAATTCAAGTGGGACCCAATGTCCTCCACAATTGATGTGAAGTTCAACTATGTCTCATTGAGAGACATCCCATAAATCGTTGGCTGTCAAGCCCATTGGTCCCCAACCACTTCCACAGCGGCTAGAGGGCATGATGTCTCCCCCTAGTGGGGGTTAACCCGAGCAACTTCGAAGCGAACGAGTCAAACATAGGGAGAGATGGTCGAGAGGCTCCACACCACTGATAAGAGCTATTGGGGCCCATCTCACCCTGCCCCTATCTCTTTGTGGCCTCAAGCCCATCTAAGGGCTAGCCCAAAATAAGGTTCCCTAAGTGCGACACATGGTCGCGGATGCGGTGAGTCGCTCTGCGCATGGACCCAAGGGCTCATTGCCTCCCCAGTTACTGCCCAACTTAATGGCACCCACTCATGTGTGATCAAGCACTGCACCGGCTGCGTGGTCATGATGACAGAGGGCTACTCTACGTGTGAATCCTATGGGTAGTCGACCTCCCCGGTTTCTCCCTGGCTTAATGGCGCGCTCTCATGTGGTTGTGCGTTGTGACACGTCATCTCATGTTCCCATGGGTTCATGGGGACTCCATGTGGGCGTGGTTCACACCCTAGGTGCCACCACATAAATAGCCCCCTTAGCCCAAGCCCATTCCTTACATTGTTCTTGCCTTCCATCACCATTTGTACAATTGAGAGAGAAAAAAAGGAAAGGGGAGATTGGGCTCATAAGGTTTACCTTAGACACACACCGTTGCCTACCATCGTACAATGTAGTCATCGTTCGTTGCTGGTTTTGCTATCATTGTCATGTTTTCCACCTGCATTGCAAAGTGAGTGAGTGGGTACCTTCGGTGGTGATGGAGGCAAAGCTACAACGGCTCATGGAGAAGGGCATTCTCTCGCCAAAGGTGGTTGCTAGATGGAGGGCTACTGCCGACGATGTGCTTTCATTCCTAGGGCTCAACGAGATGGTGTCATTCACCGACTTCCATGAGCATGGGTTCATGATCCTAGTGTTAGACTTCCTTTGTGGCTTCCTCCATGAGTATGGGGTTTAGCTACAGCATCTTCCCCTAATGGGGTGTCACAGCTGGCGGGCTTCATCATTGTCTATGAGGCCTTCCTAGGGATAGGCCCCAACAAGGACCTATTTTGATGAATCTTTGAAGTACCCATAAGGCCACGGCTTTGATGGTGGTGTTCTTGCCTGGGTGGGCGAGATGAACCACCAGATGCACCATGGAGTGTCCCATAGTTACTCGTGTCTACCGTTGAGGAGTTCGAACTCTGGCTTGCATGGGAATTGGTTCTACATCCATGACAACGCTGCTGCCCCTTCCTCACTTCTCCGTTGCCACGCTAGTGAGGCTAGAGTCATGGGGTTGGGGTGTGATAGGGACCATTCGATGAAGGTGTTGGAGATCCTAAAGATCCTCGAGGGCTGGGATCGGTTGGCCTAAACGGCATCACGGTCCTGCAGACCATGGTCGAGCACCAGGTTTAGTTGTTGAAGCAACGAGTGCACCTACTATGTGACTATACTAGGGTCGAGGACTAGACTTGAGAGACCATGGAGATGCTTAAGGCTAGTGAGGTCACAAAACGGGTCACCGAGCTGGTTGCTCCCACGACCGTCGTTACGGCTAGGGATGTAGTCGAGGCATTCTTGGCCTAGCTTGGTGAGTCAACTTGATCCACTCCTCCTTTTTCGTTAGGAGTTGTTAGTTTTCCGATGTTGTTATTGTAGCGCGTACCTTCATTCTATTCCCATTTCCACCTTCCCCTCCCTAGGGGCGCCGAGTGTTGGCGGTCACTAATGACCAAATCCGACCGCCAATTATAGTCCAAAATAGGAGAAATAAACATACTTTTGACACATGCATGTACTATTGACCTAGTTCCACTTATGTTGGAGAAAACATGTTTTTAGGTCACACATTCGAATACAAGTGGAAAATAAACAAAACCAAGCAAAAGGCGCAAAGCAGAAAGCGTAAAGCAAAAATGCGCAGAGGGAGTACATAAAGAAGCCCACCTACGCAACTTACCTAGGCAGAACACTGGCATAGGAGGGGCCTAGGCCCAACCACCAGCCCACCTAGCAAATGCGGTGCCTAGGCAAGCCAGCCAGGGTGTGGCCGCACCCTGGTTGCGCCCACACCCTAGGAGGCTCAGCCGAGGCCCCGCCTTTGTAGGCGGCTGCATGGCGGCATGCTTGGTCAGTTCATGAATGTTTCCTAATTTACGTGCACCAAACCGACCAAGCTTCACTATATAAGAAGAGGAGGAGCTCATTCTTCAACACACACATCATTTGGAGCTACACCTCACTACCCTACTCTTGTACTCTTTTAGCCTTAGTTCTTAGTAGTATTGGGATGGCACGAGGCCGATGACATGGTGTGGGTGCATCTCTCATCCAACTCTGATGGGCTACCACCACCCTTCCATCCACGATAGTCTACTTTGCCTTGGAGGATTGGAAATCAACATAGGCAAAATTCAAAATACACTTAACACTCGTGTGCAGGATACGAGACAGTGGCACCTACAGCAGCAGCAAGAGTTTGCAGACATGAACGCGCTGCTGAGGCAACAACAAGAAGCATAGGCGGCCTACTGGCGGTCTATGGGATATAAACCTGAACCATAGGCTTGGAGCTAGCTTGGGGGAGGACCCCCACAGAGGTACCCTTGTATCTTTTCAATTCCCACATTTACATTTTCTACATTTATTATTATTTAGCATATAAAAAATCTAAAAAAAATTAAAAATACCAAAAATATTTATTCCACTCTCATATGTGTTTAAAGAATGTTTAGTTTCTCCTATATTGAAATGATAAATAGTTGCTCTGTCTATAATTCATCTGTGCCTAGGTTATAACTTAGTATTCCCAAGATTTAAATTTATTGGCTAAAAATGCCTCATCCTAAAAACTTGAAAACTTGTGGGTTGCAATTGCATACTCCTTTTCTAAGTTGTTGCGAGTTATGATATGGTACGAATAGAATTTATTATGACTTTGTTCTAAGAGAGACTTGACATCAGGAGATTTTACTTTCAAAATTGCTAAAATTCAAAGTTCCTCAATGATTATGAATACCTACCAAGGCCATATGACATGATATTCAAATTCAAACCTTAGTCATATGCTTGTTGTTTGATCATTGAGCTTTGTCAAATTGTTGTGACCCTTGTAAGATTCTCATCATGCACCCATGATCAAGACACACGTACACCCACAAATAAACTGTTGACTGTTACACTAAGAGTTACACATAAACATGCTTTTTCCGTCCACCAAAATATTTACTCCATTCATTTATCATGTGTCTCTCTCTCAAAAAATTTTCATATGCCAAAAAGAATAGTATGAGCTATGCTAAAAAAGAGAAGAGAGAAAAGAAAAATGTCCATGCCAAAAGGCATGAGAAAAAATGCATGCCAAAGAGCATGAAGAAAAGAAAAGAGAAGAAAAATAAAGAAATAAAGATAGCCCATACTTTCGAATAAAGGCATTCATCCAAAAAGCGAGATTTAGGATTCAAAGGAGTACCAAAAATATTTAGAATAGGAACATTATAAAAATTCCACACACTTGCATGTCTTGATCAAAGTGTATGACTTGCATCTCCTTGAGGTCCGATTTTTGACTTAGCAAAATATGTGATGCAAGTATGCCCCACTTTCATATCTACCCAAAACTCCACTCAAAAGCCTTTAGTGGTAGGATCTGAAAAGAAGGCAAAATTTCAAATGCCATTGGTGAGGTTTCATACACATTGAGAGAATCATCTGAGGAACTTACATTTGTTTTGCAAAATTCATAAAACCTCTAGATAGATGGTTAATCGAAGAATGAATAATTGGTGATTTTGTTATAACCATTCTATCTTGCAACCGCCCAAGAACTTGGAAAAGCTATATGCCCCATAGGGATCAAGGTAAAAAGGATGGATAAAATACATACTTATTTAAATTATGGAAGAATACTTTGTTATAGGCATGGCACTTATGAATTGTATCGGCATAGTAGCAACTCCTAATAACCAACCAAGTACTTAGCTATTTGCTCGGGATGAGCAAAGGTTAAGCTTGGGGGGTTTGTTGGTGGTCACTAACGACCAAATTCGACCGCCAATTATAGTCCAAAACAGGAGAAATAAACACACTTTTTGACACATACATGTCCTATTGACCTAGTTCCACTTGTATTAGAGAAAACATGTTTTGCAGGTCACATATTCGAATACAAGTGAAAAATAAACAAAACCAAGCAAAAGGCGCAAAGTAAAAAGCGTAAAGCACAAATGCGTAGAGGGAATACATAAAGAAGCCCACCTATGCAACTCACCTGGATAGAACACCACTGTAGAAGGGGCCTAGGCCTAGCCACCAGCCCACCTGGCAAAGGCGGTGGCCAGGCGAGCCAGCCAGGGTGCGGCTGCACCCTGGGTGCGCCCACACCCTAGGAGGCTCAGCCTAGGCCTAGCCTTCGTAGGCGGTGCATGGTGGCATGCTTGGTTGGTTCATGGATGTTTCCTAATTTACCTATGCCAAACCGACCAAGCTTCACTATATAAGAAGAGGAGGAGCTCATTCTTCAACACACACATCATTTGGAGCTACACCTCACTACCCTTCTATTGTACTCTTTTAGCTTTAGTTCTTAGTAGTATTTGGAGCTAGCAAAGCTACATGGAGAGTGTAACACCCTAGTGTTAAGCATTGCATTTGGCACTTGCATTTCATGAACACAAGCATCATCCAAGCATTCATGAGCATAAGCATGTGAAGTTTCATTTCATTCACCTTCTCTTTGTCACATGTGATGTTGCTTATATACTTACATATGCTGGTGATAATGTGTGACCAATGTGAGAGATGGTTGTGAGGTCACAAAAACACCTTAAACATATCTAGTATGGAAAATAGAACAATGTTTGTATTCATAACATGGGCCAAATTTGCTTCTAAGTCCTAGTTTATTCATAATATCATTTTTCATGATCCTACTTTGACTAAAGTTGAACTATATCATAGAGTGTTTGCATGGCAGTGCACCCTTAATAAAAGTTGTAGCTTATATTATGTGGAACAGACTTTGTTTAAGGGTCATGAGCTAATTCAATGCCTAACATGGTCAAATAGGGCCCAAAAGAATAAAAAAAATGCTATTTTGAGACTTAAAAATTTTGTTGTCTAGAAGCTGTTTTCAGTTTCAATGTGACCTACTTTGGAGCTTTGCATTTTGAAAACCAGTGAGAATTTGGCAATGCTTCTTAAAGCAAAGTTGTAATACTCACATAGCTCTACAACTTCTATTAATGATGTTTTTGCTAAATCACCATGGATTAGGAGTAATGGTGGTTTGAAAACGCACTGTAAATCGGTCTAAAACCGACTGATCAAGCAGCAGCAGTTGTCGATTGACCACAGGCCATGGCCGCCGCGTGGCGTGCACATGCCAGGCTTGGCTGCGTCGTGGCCGGGCGCACGCTGAAGAGATCGCCGCACATCCCTGCCCTCACTTGCTCCCCTCACTCCTCCCCTCACTCGCTCTCACTCGCTCTCGCTCTGTCTCGCTCGCTCTCGCGCCCATAACAGCAAAGTCGAGCACCGTCGTCGCCATTGCCAAGCTCTGTTGTGCTTGCACGCCAACCACACCACACCACCATTCAATCCATCTCGCCCATAGCTCTGCTTTGATGTGCTCCACCTCACTAAGTCGCTAGCACCGCCATTCGAGCAAGGGTAAGGATGCATTACACATCACCGTCGCCGCCATGGCCATGGAGCGCCGCCGAGCTTCGAGCTCATCGTGGCCAGCCCTATCCGTTGCTCCTCCTACCTCCTTCTTCCTTGGTGCATCATCATCTTAGGTCCCAAAAGGTCACACCATAGTTGGTTTAACTACTACCGCTATCGCCGTGTGGGAACGCATGACCGCACCGCGCCCGACCTCCATGGCTATGAGCTCAAGCTCGCCACGGCCGGCACCAACTAGACCCCATCTTCCCGATCCTGTGTTTGTCTCCGCACTGCTGTGACCTATAGCACCTTCTCCTATGATGGAGACACGTCACCAACCACCATCTCATTAGAACGACAAGCGCCACCACATGCGCTGTGCGCTGTTGTGCCGCCATGCATGTTGCCAGAGCTCACCGCCGCTTCACTGTGGCTTGATTCGCACCGTAGAGCTCCGCTAGGGTTCGTAGAAGCCGTAGCCGTGCTTGCTTGGTCACATATTTGCCTGAGTCGGCAAGCCCACCGCCGCGCAACACCACCGTCCGCCATGGCCGCCATCGAGCTTGCTCTGGCGAGCCTCTGAGCGAACCAAGGGCACCAGTCGACTCGGAATGGCAAGTGGAGTCTAACGCCAGTGACGCTACCGCAGGTGACCTCGCCGTCGGTGAGATTTCACCGATCAAACCATAGCCCCTGTGTTGTGCCGCTAATGCGTGGGGTCCATTGACTATGGGGCCCAGTTGTCGACGCCTCTGTGGTGCACTGGACCTGGTGCATGTAGCGTTTAATAGGGTTTTGGTGTTTTAGTTTTATTTGTTTTTCAGATTTGAATGCAATCTTGCAAAAATGATATCTTGAGCTAGGAGTATCCAAATGGAGTGAACCAAATTTTGTTAGCTTCATCTTGAAATGTACTATCTGATAAAAAATATGAAACTTGCTGTTTGGAGTAGTTTTTGGTGTGAATTAAATTAAGCTAGTAAAGTGCTTTTAAATTTGTTTCTATCTTGTAAAATGCATAACTTGAGCTAGGGAAGTGCTAAAATTGTGATTCTAATTTTGTGGGTCTTGTGTTAGTATGGTATAGCTAGGAAAAATATTAAACCTACAGTAGACATACTTGGAATATGGTCTTTCTATTTCACCTCAATTAAATGCTAGTTTCTGGTGAAATTAATTGGGGTAAAAATATATAACTTATGATCATGCAAATTTCTACACAGTGTCATTATGCTAGGATGAAAGTAAGAAAAATATGAAATATGTTGTTTGACACTTTTCACTAGGCTAAACTATTTTCACTAAAATAAGCCTATGCAACTTGATATTTTTTTAGAGATGGCTATACTTATCAAATTGGCATAAAATTTGTATAGTAGACTTTTGGTGTCATATGTAAGCTACTATAATTTTCTAAGAATTTATTGTGCACTGGAATTATTTATCTTCTAAATCGCCCTATTATATAAGGAAATTAATAAATCTATATAAATAAATTAGTTGGGCTTAACCTTGATATTTTCTGTGGTGCTTATGATGCATATGATCTGTTGATATTAGTAGTTGTGCTTGGAATTGATTTGTTATAGGCAGCTACTTAATCATTGCTTTATAATTCAACTAGATGGCTGCATGAGTAGTTTCTGTTGTGTTGACAAATTCATGATGATAGGGACTTTTTCTGTTAAACTTGTTAATAACAAAGTTGTAGATAACTTACTCATATTTCTTGTCCTAAAATTTGATGGTCATAGGCCTAATGGTTTAAGAGTTATAGCTGTTAGAAGTCTGCTATCAGATTTGTTTATCCTCTAGATAGATCTAAAAGATTGAATTGTTTGACCTAGATAGGTACTAAATCACCTGAAGATGATTACAAGAAAGTTGTAGACAATTTTATAAGCTCTCCATAAAGTTCAAGATCATATTATTTGGATGTGTAAAACTCCAGTTATGGTCAAAATAAGTGGCTGCTGTTTTGCAATTCTAAAATTGCTTAAATGGAAATTTGTTTAATTACTAGAGAGGATATATGCACCTACTCAGTAATTTTTTTTAATCTTGTTATCACTTTAATACATTACTATTAAGGACACTTATAAGTATGCAATTTATCATATCATATCATCCATGATATCTTATTTCATGCGCGTACATATAGGATTGTCCGAAGGAGTAACCCTACTGGAATTCAAAGAAGAGGCGGAGGAGAATCAGGAGACACCATAGCCAGTAGCTCCCAAAGGCGAGGAACCTGCTACTGAGGATCTTTCGGAGTGCCTTGACCACCGATCCACTTCTTTCCTGAAAGGCAAGCCCCGGAGCATTATAAGCCTCCTATGTTTTATAAAATATCACTTGAGTCCTTTTATGTTTGATGCATTAGGTTATAAGAGTTGATTGAAAACACTTGATGCATAGAACTAGCTTATCTAGAAATATACCTTGAATCCTATGTAGGTCCAGGATCAAATAACTGCTTAGCAATGCTTAGCTTGGTAGAAGTCGGGTGATTTCCTGTCACCTGCGAGATATAGGTGGACATTGAACCACGGTTGGCTATATTTGCTATCGTGTAAAAGAACCATGGGATGTTGTAAATCAAGGCCGTATGGAGTCTATATTGTAGGTTGACTCATGTGATTCCATCTGCACTGATTAAGGACCGCATTGTTGTTGGTCCTCGGTCATTTTGAACGCATGCCTCTCAATTAGCTGGCCAGATAACTCGTTCTGACCGTGAAGCCAAGTAGCTCAACTCAGGTCGAGCCTTGTTTTGTTAGAGTGCATATAGTGGAGATAGTAAGGGTGTGCAGGGAGCCGATGTGAGGCCAAGGGCAGGTTAGAGTCCTGATCGACCTAGCATCCGACAGTGTCCCTGATTGTGCGACGCTGATCGAACCCATGAATTGGACCTGAGTTGTACCAAAGGTGACCTTAGGTGACCGTTAATCTAATCTACCTAGGTTTGTGTGAGGAATACTACCCAGCTGGTTGCAATCGATTCGAATCGCTGTCTCTTCTGGATAGTGAGAAACTTGACTGAGCTTCCTTCTATCGTAGTGATAATGTCAAGTGGTATGGTTATGAGAATGATATAATAAATTGCTATGGTTACTATTGTTCTGTTACTACTGATATACCACATGTTTGGCATAGGTTAGTTGCTAATCTAGAGATGAATAGATATAATTAACTTGATGACCGAATTATATAATGTATAGCTGAATTAGTGGCTTTTATGCAAAATGTTGTCAAGCTAGCTCCACTTATAAAGCCTTGCATGATCCTTAGAGTCACTTTATTTTTGGTTTATGACAGGTAAGTCTAGCTGAGTACCTTCTTGTACTCAGGGTTTATTTCCCACTTGTTGCAGATAACACAGTCTTTCACGGCTATTGTAAGAATTGCTTCTGTCCTACTGTGGACGAGGAGTCGGCCCTAGGCAAGGTGCTTCTACTTATATATCTTATCTGTGATGCTTTTGTGGGTGGTGATCATGAACTGGCTTGTATTAAACAATGGTGTGAGATGTTGGTTTAAAAACTACTTTGCTTTCGCTACTACTTTATTTGAACTTGGTTTGTAATAACTTTAATCGCACTCTGATGTATGGCAATGTATTTGTGAACTCTATGTAACATGTGGCATGTATGTTGAATCATGTACAATCTTGGTTGTATGTTGGCAATGAATCGAGACCCTTCGTGGTACTCGATGGACTACCGAGTATATATGGGCTCAAGTTTGATAGTGCGACCGCTTGCGAGCTACCATTGTACTTGTGCTCTTATAAATTGGTTGGTTCTGTTATAGAGAGTTTATCTCCTTGGAAGAAGAGCAACTTTGGTATGAATAATACTATGAAGAGTTCTTCCATATTCATGCTCTCATATCATTTATATAGTACTGCATATGAACCAGAGTATAGTTTTTATGTTATAATCATGATATAGGAACTAACATATAGTTTGTGTGTTATGATCTTAACATGTCCAACTTTATGCTTAATCATTCATATGAACTGGGGTTGCTTATATTCTTGCTTGTCAATCCGTAGGGTTGGCGTCCCAGGGGGATATAGGTAGTTTCCTTGTACACGAGCGTGGTGCTCATGTGCACGAGAACCGTTAGATATGACGGTATCCCACGGTTGAGGGGTAGGCGATAGGTGGTGACAGCCCTATCCATCTCTTATAATCCCCCATGTCTGGGTATTGCGTAGGAGTCTGAAAGTCTCATGCTTGCTGGCAGACCAGTGCTTGGAGATCTCCCCGTTCATCTCACACTTAGTTCTAACTCTAGTCATATAACTTGTATGATCATTAACTATTCTTTACATGGCTATATTAGAACATGTCGGCTCCATGTTGGAACATTCTTTTATTCTTTGTTTTTCTTTTTCCTTGAGGTTGGCCCAGATGTGTGTCCACTATCCTTGATATACCATTTTTACCCCTATCATGCACTATGTTCCACTATGCAAGTATGTAATCATGTTTATGCTCATGCTAGACTCTTATGCCTGAATACTTCTGAGTGAAATGCTACAACGATAGATGCGTGCGCTTGTGGATATTCTCTGTAATCGTTGAGAACTATCATAGTTGGTGTTTCTTGGCAGCGTTGCTAAGATTAACTCAATCTTAGTAATGGTGTTAAGAAATACCAATAGGCATTTCTAGTGCCGTTACCAGTGGTGGACTTAAAACCTCCTCACTTGGTGATTGCGCTAAGAAATGTCAACACCGAGCGCACCACTCAGGAGAAAATGGTCACCGAGGAGAAGAAGCATCTTAACCGGAAGAAGGCGCGGAAGCATATGGAGTGTCAAAAGTATGGGGCTTCATCATCGGATGACGACGACGACGATGATGATGATGAGGTTACTAAGGGTGAGGACGAGGATCTTGTGGTCCTTTAGAGCATCCTCGATGTTTCACGGAGGTCCATCGATGGCGCTGGATCAAGCGGTGAAGACCACACGGCGAGAGCCACGGATGAGGAAGGCGCCGCTTGGAAGCGCGTGGCATCATCACCATCAAGGGGGCCAAGTCCAAAGCGCCCTCGTGCCTCCATCGATGGCAGCTAGAGCTCTTCATCCATGGCTCCTACTAACCCTTCCCTGGTGGGGCACGAGGCCCCTGCCTAGGGGGAGTGTGTCGAGGACACGGTGGTGATAGGCGCTACGCTTAGGGTGGACGATGAGGCCCCCCACCCTTCCTTGATGTGGAGATTGAGCATCCTATGCCCCTAGCATGACCGGGGGTGCCTCATCGGCCTCTAGACTAGTGGCACCGACAGTGGCGCCTCCCGCTTCAACCCCGCCCATGGAACATGCAGAGAGGCGAATTACCCTACCATTTATGGAATGTTCCACCAGGTATGCCGTCCTTCAATCCTGCCTTTGCTGTAGTTGTTAACAGTGTTAGGCTGTCTAATCCCTATGATCTCGTGGTGCAAGGAACCCCTCTCGGGGTTCATAGTCCTCAGGCCATCGGTGAGCTACATGGGCTCTCCCACACGACCAGACTTATTGTCAGGCGGCAGCGTGGCCTTAGAGATGGTGACCCAGCTTCCCCCCATCGTAGCCCTACACTCACCCCTTGGGGGAGTTCTATTATGGCAGGAGATCGCTCTCGTGCTGGCACGGAGGCAAACTAGGCCGAGGGGTATTGATACTTCTTAATGACTAGTGGAGGAATTCTGCAAGTGCACAGAACTATCACGTAGCACTTCGCTCAATGAGTACCGAGTGTTGAATTTATATTTTTCCCCACAGAAAGGTGGAAGGCTAAATTTATATTTTTAGTTAGGATTGCTAAGGTAAAGCCTAAGTGTATCCTAGGTAGGTGAAGGATAATGGTGGGTTGAGTGTGAACTACCTAAACTAACTAAATCACAAGCTACACTAGAGATAGCTAGGTGGGAGAGCGAGTGATATATCTTTCAGTAACAAAAGGTAAACTAATGACTAGGAGAAATGCGCTAGTACTTCAGGGCACAACCCGCCTACCAACTAGGAGAGTTAAATAGACAAGGTCTGCCACGAGCCCTACGATTTAATAACAAGACCTATCATGGTGGAATACAGAGGATGGATAAGGTTGTCACCACTTGCCAACTACCACAATCTATCCAGAGGCCTAGTAGTATCCATAGGTAATCTATAGCCTAATCACCTCGCTTAATCTATAGTCTTACTACTTCAATCCAAGCTCCAATGAAATGAGATCAAAGTACCCTAACCAGATGGTGGAACCAGTACTAATGAAAGACTACTAACTAAAAGATAACCTATGCTACTAGTGGCAAGTAACAAGCACCTAAGCTCACTAATGATGAACAATAATGAACTAGCAGCCTATTCATTTCAGCTGAAATGATCATGGATTATAAGCTAGAAGTACTGCTGGCTGGTTTGGTGTGAGAGAAAAATACTATTCTAGCTTATAATCCACGATCGTATATGATCATATAAGCCCAGCCGAATAGGCTATAGAACTTGAACTAAGCAAAACAATAATAATAAATAAAGTACTAAAAGTAAAGGACTGAATAAAGTAAATGCTAAATGAAAGAATTACAAAGGAGCTATACCAGACCTAGAAGACTCTTTTGAACTCTGAGAGAAGATCCGCTCTTGCTCTACTTCCACTACTAGACAACTACTCTAAAGCTAAGCTAAGCTAGAAAGCTTGGAGAAGCTTGGAAATGAATGGGGCACTTCTCCACCAAGCAGCACACCCTCTATTTTTAGTGTAGAGAGGCATGGGGGGTACTTGTAGGTAACCAGGAGGCCGGTGGAGCACCTTGGGTGCTGTGTGGCTGCATAGGGGCACTGGGCGGCCCTTAGATGCATAGCCTCTGCATCATAGCACTATGGTTGCTCCTCAATGGCGGTTGTGAAGTTGACACTTGCCAAGTTTTGGGAAGGAAGTCGGTTTGGAGGTCAGTTAGAAGCCTCCAAGACTATGACGGTGGGCCGGTGGATCAATGGTCACTTCATCTCATCCATCGGTGCAAACCGACTTGAATCGACGCTTGAGAATGCTTCTGGAGCAGCTCCCATGGATCGATGACATGGTAGGGGCCAAGGTGGCACCGGGCGGTGCCCTTGTGGGGTGGTCAGCATGGCATGTGGGCCCCTAGCCCCACTGCCACGTCCACTTGCTCCCTTTGTCCATTTTTGTCACCATTTTGCATATTTTTGCTATATTTTCCTACATACAAATAACTCTACAAGCACAAGTGAACTAGGAGAACTATAAACAAAATGCAACATTTGTTATGATGATTTACCACACTTTATCATGCTTTTAGGTGGAATGTTGATGGTCAAAACCGGTGTTAGTGATCGTCAACAAGTGGGATACACCAGCCGATGAGGAGCACGATGTTGCTGCCACCTTAGAGGGGGCGTAGGCTCATCGCCCGCCAATAGCCCCCCGCCTAAGGAAGTGGCCTCTGATGGCTTGGATATGGCAGCTCTCATCCACCACGAGGAGGAGCTCAAGTTGGGTGAAGACTTCTTCATGTGGCCACGCCCCATAAACCCCCATGAGGCTCTGTTCGTGGTAGACAACATGACCGAACGAGCTATGTGGGATGGCATCTCCTAGTGTCATGGAGAAGTCCAGGCGACCCTATCCAAGCTAGGTGACGCGCTCGCCACGGTCGCCCAACTTGGTGTGGATGTCCAACGGCAGATGGCTGATGAGGTGGTGGCCCAGGCGCAGGTAGGCCATCTAGCCCCTTCTGTCTTCATCCTTATTGTGCTCGCCCTAATTTTGCCATGATCGTCTATCACCTTTCTTTTCTTGCAGGAGCTGATGAAGACTTTGCTGGCAAAGTCTCAGTTCTTGCGCCTGGCCTGTTAGGCGTAGACGGGAGGTGCCATGGACCACGGTCGCCTAGATGTGGCGAAGGCCGAGGTGCGGCACTTGCGTGGGGAGCTAGAGGCTTCCTAGAAGGCAAGTGAGGAACAACTCCAGCGGGAAATGCGGGCTCAGTCATAGATCATGCTCTGATGTCCTAGGTGGCTAGTCTTAAGGAGGCGATGGTCGTCCAAGAGATAGAGCTCACCTTGGCGGGCGCTACTCAGGATGAGGCCGAGCAAGGGCATCGATGCCTCGAAGTTGAGTGCCAAACCATGTGTTCTGCTTGTGCAGATGAGTATTCTTTTTCCTACGTCTTGCTTTCATTTGTTTGTGGAGTTTAGCTATGAAGCTGTCGCTCTTTTAGGGATGCTTGTGAAAGTGCTCTCAGATCAGGAGGAGAGGATGACTGTGGGCTAGAGGGCACGAGAGATGGTAGCCTAGCTGGCGATGCTGACCACCTTCAGGCGGGCTATCTGTGATGTCGTGCTTGCCGCTGGCCGGGGGGATGCCCAGCTGGTGCTCCGCCTTGATGAGGCTCGCCTCTAGGTGTCTCCCCTGATCTCTGAGGGCATTCATTGTGGTGTGCATGTTGCCTTGACGTCAGTCAGGTCACACTATGATGGCGTCGATTTTGATGCCATTGGGCATGGGTACGCGTTAAGGAAATCCAATGACGATATCCTTGCCATCGGTAGCGCCGCTGCTCGTTGTGTAGAGATTCTCATGAACACAATGTCGGCTGCCAGTGTCCGCCTCTAGTATCAAGCCCCCAGTGCATGAGTGTCATTAGTTTGGATGTCTCGTGTGATTGGGATTGTACAATTGTGATGGACATGGTATATTTATGCGTGTATGATATTTAATCAGCGTATTTGTTTGTCTATCTTGTTGTTTTCTCTTTCTTCTCGTTCGAGTGGGAATGTGCTCCATTCCCCTTAGTCCTATGCATGTAGGTGTTCATTTTAGCCTAGGGTCTGACCCATGGGGTCAAACGATGCATGACTCGGTAGCACAGAAAGACATCGGTGGAAGGTTGCAGATCCATTTCGATGCGAGAAAAAGGTGAGCAGATGGCATGGGTTCTATTCCTCCCATTCCCTATGCGTTGAACGAAGCAACGCCCCATTCCTCTTCGAACTCTTGCATGGGTGATTATCTTTGCCTTGGAGCTGGTCCATGAGGCTTGGTTAGAGCGACCTCTTGGTGCGAGTGAGAAGTCAAGAAATATGCCACCGATTCATGATGGCGTGGGGGTGCTAGCAGAAAGGGTTTGAAATAGGTCACTTGGATGATGACAAATAGTGCTACGCCTTAAAGTGTATGTGCGTGTCTCTGTATGTGTAACCCCTACGAGTGAGTGGTGTCTAGCTACCAACGCAAGACAGGATGGGTCACTCGGAAGGTAAGTGACACTAAAATAAACCGTATGTGTCTTCTGCTCCTAGGTCTACCCTATAGTTTGGCTCTAAGTTTTTTAAATCTATTGGTGGGCCTACATGTTTATGTGAATGTGCTTAGGTAGAGAGGTTAGGGATAGTCGACATAACTAATTGGCATGCCAGGTGATGTCGTCACTCCTACAAGCATCGCTTTCACATTCACCATCACTCACATCATATTTTACCTTGGTAGTCTTTGCCATGAGGCATGTCAATGGAGTGTCAAAGATGGAAAGCTTGTTGTTGATGGCGATGCTTGCTAGTGCTTTCTTGATAGATTTATTGCCATCATCACTAGAGTCATCACTATCCTAAGTGACCACATAGCCTCCACCCTTCTTCTTTAGGAAGGTCATCTTCTTCTCCTTCTCCTTCTTGTCCTTGTGCTTCTTCTTCTCATCCTCATCATTGTCACTATTGTAGGGACAATTCACTACAACATGATCAGGGCTCTTGCAATTGTAGCATCTCCTCACATATTCTTTGCTCTTGGTGTGATCTCTTCTCTTTCTTGCACCATAGCCCTTCTTCTTCATGAATTTTCCCATCTTGCACAAAAAGAGAGCCATAGCTTCATCATCACTGTCACTAAGATCTTTATCATAACTTGATTCTTTCTTGGACTTGCCCTTGTTCTTGGATGATGAGCTAGCCTTGAATGCCACACTCTTCTTCTTCTTGTCTTCTTCCTTCACAAGCTCTTCACCATCACTATTGTATTGGTCCTCGATCATCACATCACCAAGCACCTCATTTAGAGTGACATCCTTCAATCCACCTCTAAAGATGATAGTTCTCAATGTCTTAAATCTCTTTGGCAAACACATCAAGAACTTGTGAGAGAAGTCCTCATCCTTCACCTTCTCACCCAAACTCTTGAGATCATTGATGATGACTTGTAGCCTATAGAACATCTCTAGAATGGACTCATCATCCTTCATCTTGAATTTTGATAGCTTGTATTTGAGCATGTAGAGCTTGGCACTTTTTACCGTTGAAGTGCCCTCATATGTTTCTTCTAGTCTCACCCAAACTTCACTTGCCTTCTCAAGATCTTTGATTTGCTCAAACACCTTTGAATCAATGCCATTGTATATTATGTTGAGTGCCATAGTGTTGCATTGCTTGTTGATCTTGTCATTGTCGGTGAGATTAGTAGGGTCAATGATCACAAACTCATTCTCTACCACATCCCACACCTTGTCATTGATTGGACCAAGGTACATCTTCATCTTTCTCTTCCAATAATCAAAAGATGTGCCATCAAAGAATGGTGGTTTACCCCCAACATGGTTGAACACAATTTGAGCCATATTTGTACCAAAGGTTGTTAAGCCTTGAAACAAACAGTGACCACAGCTTCGATACCACTTGAAAGGTCCTAAATGGCTAGAAGGGGGTGAATAGCCTATAAAAATTTCTACAAAAACACTAGAGCAAGAGGTTAGTACACTAAATGGTGAAATACAATTTTGCTCTAGCTCTACAAGGGTTGCAAGCCACCTATTTCAACAATTCTAGTTTCTATAATCACTAGCACACACAACAAGCTAGGTCACTATTCACTATGCTAGTGTGATCTCAAAGACTAACTAAAGAGTCACACTAACCAAACTAATAAGCTCTCAAAGACTAACTACACTAAAGAGCTTGACAACTAGTTTGCAAGGAATGTAATGGGGTGAGTAGGGTGATTATACCACCACATCGAGGAATGAGCCAATCACAATGTGGAGACAACCAATCACTGGGAGAAATCCAATCATACAAGAGACACAAGATTTTTCTCCTGAGGTTCACATGCTTGCCGGTACGCTAGTCCCTGTTGTGTCAACCAACACTTGGTGGTTCGGCGGCTACGAGGTGTTGCACGAACCTCATCCACACAATTGGACACCGCAAGAACCTATCCACAAGTAAGGTAGCTCAATGACACGAGCAATGTACTTGAGTTGCCTTTGGCGCTCCACCGGGGAAGGCACAAGACCCCTCACAATCAACCAATCGAGGCTGAAGACAATTACCAACTCCACTCAACGATCCTCCAACCACCGGGCCATCTAAGTGTTGGCAAACACCAAGAGTAACAAGCTCACAACTAGCCCAAATCACCCAACTAGTGCCACAAGATTATGCAACTCAATGCAATGCACAAGTGGCTCTCCAAACTCACTCAAGATGATGAAATCAAGTGAACAAGTGAGTCGAGTGTGTTGCTCAGCTTCCAAAGGGTGTGCACAAGTGTATGAGGTGCCAAGAGGGTGGCCAAGGAAGGCCACACACTCTATTTATAGCCACACAAGCAAATAGAGCCGTTGTACCCCTTGGAGCTGTCTGCGTGGGGGCACTGGACATAGTGGTGGCACACTGCCCCTGGGGTGGTGGTGCCCCAACGGTCACTTTCCAACATCTAGAAAACTAGTCGTTGGTCATAGAACATGGCATGGCGGTGGCACCGCCCTAGGGGTGGCGGTGACCATCCTAGCCAAGTCCCCGAAACCGGCCCTCTCTAGAAAAATAGGGCAGTGCACTGCCGTCACCATGGTGGTGACCATGGCGGTGCCACCCTCGGTTGCCACTACTCTCTGCCAAAAAGGGACGGTGGCACCCGACAACCTATGACGGTGCACCGCCGTGCCAGTGGCAGTGTACACTGATAGGGGCGGTGACCACCCTAAAGCTGCTGCTCTCGACCACGTCTAGCCGATCACCGGATAGGCTAGGGTGATGCACTGCCGTACCCATGGCGGTGACCACCTCGAGGCAAACTCCTCTGTTAGCTGCGTTTTTGATTCTCAATTCGATCCACAAGCAGTCTAACAATCCTTTGCAAGCGTTGCTAACTCTCAAAGTGTTTTCTCAAAACAAATTAGAGTCAAGTTAGCATTTCACAAAGCATTTTCCATAAATATTTTTGCTTGCTCTCCAAAGTGCACTAGCCCTAAATGCAATGCATGAAGTCCAACACCTAGTGGCACTAGATGACCGAATTGTCTAGTTAAGAACCCCTCTTAATAGTACGACCATCTATCCTAAATGTGATCACAGTCTCTATAGTGTCTTGATCACCAAAACGCAAAACCCCTATTTATACCTTTGCCTTGATCTCCATAGGGTTTTGTTTTTCTCTTTCTTCTTTTCCAAGTTGAGCACTTGATCATCATCACATGTGGCCATCTTCATTATTTTATGTGATCATCATCACCAATTGAGTGCCACCATGCTTCATACTTGGATTGCACCAACCTAGTTCATATCACATCTTATGACAAAGTTTAGTGCATAGGTTTCATCAATTATCTAAAACCAAACTAGGGCTTTCAGTGTGGCGCATGTTTAGGAGGCAGTTCGTGATGATGTGGCGGACGACTAGTCCTACATGAGAGGCTTGGCCCTGGTTCTAGGCTCGATCTCGCGAGGCAAGGTGCCGAGTGGCCATTTGCTTGCTTGTAATGACACCACATGGCGGTGAATGGTTTCGTCGCTCGCGTGCGTTCAGATCTATCGTGCCTCGCCGGTAGTGAGGACGCCGTTCAGTGCGTGGTTCTACTATGGGATCTAGGTTCCCAGCATGGGGTGCCTGGCCGGGGTAGGAGTCGGCAACGGGCATTAGCCCGTCGATGTAGGCAAACTCGTGATTTCCCAAGAGAATGTGGCCGCTGAGGGCCATTCCGTGGGCGGGTTCGCCATGAGCCATGGACCTTAGTTTTCCTGGGCGGAAGCCCTAGTTGTGGCTAGAGATGAGAGGGGGTGCTGGCCCCCCTATGTAGGTAAACTCTGGGATGCGGCCTCTGGAGGCCGTTCCGAGAGCGTGTCCGCCATAGGCCTCAGAGTCCAGGACTCCAGAGTAGAAGATCTAGCTAGGGCCGAAGGCAAACGTGGGCGTTGGCCCATCGATGTTGGCGAACTTGGGGTTCCCATGGTGGATGCAGCCACCGGGGGCCGTTCCATGAGCGAGTCCATCAATGGTGCGAGGAGCCATGGCTTCCTTATCAACAAAGAGTGTGTGCGACTGTCCCCTACCTGGGGCACCAACTATCGGTGTTTTGTCAATCGACGAGTGAATTTATACGAATGTTGCGCTGCTCCAGGAAGACGATGGTGGCATCCAAAGACACAAAGAACTATACTGGTTCAGGCCAGAGCCCTATGTCCAGTCTCAGAGAAAGATCGAGTGTGTGTTCCTCGGTTGAATGCTCTGAAGTTCTTACAATGGGGTATGCAAGAAGAGTGGAAGAGGTAGGAAAGTGGAGAGGGACTGCCTGAATGAAGTCTCGAGAGTCCGTCCCTTTGGAAGGGTGTCCTGGCTGCCCTTATATAGAGTCCGGGGCCAGGTTGTGTACAAAGAGTTAGGTTCTCCCGACCGAGCAGTCGTGAGCCTGACGGAGGAGAAACTATCTTAGTTTGCAAGAAAGGTCGTCTTGTCTTGGTGTCAGTGCACGTCCGAACGTGGTTGTCGTCATGGTCTTGTGCTCACGTCGTGGCATGGGGTGGCGTGGTGCTACAGTATCGTTCGTGACGGCACTGTTGGCACGATGGTGTTTCGCCAGCCATTCTGTGCAGCATACGGTGAAGGGAGAGGGAAGAGGTTGTGCCCAACTTCCTGTCTCAGTAATTGGCCTAGGCCCTCATAGCTTAGTTGGACCTCGATCGCTTGGGCTTGTATTAGCTCATTTGTCGTAGGCCATCCAAGTGGCTAACTTATCGGTGCCTTGAGATACCCAGGGTATCATAACCCCGACAAGATAAGAATCATATAATTTTTACCATTATAACAAGATGAACATGTGCCTGCCACACATACATGTCCACTAGTATATATATATAGTTAGAATCATTCATGCAAAATAAGAACAAGAGGTCCTTAGCTTCTCCTAGCTGCCCCTTAGCATATGACAACTAAGGTGAAAATAATTAGTATGCATGCTAGCGGCTAACGTTGTGCAGCCCAGCAAGCTGCTGCAAGCATGTTCTAACGTGGAGTCAACCAGAATCATATGTATGCAAGTGTGTGTATATATACACACATACACACACACACACAAAATGTATGAGCATCACGTACGCTATCACAGTTCACGCATGATACGCACAGATCCTTTTTATATAACAATAATCAAATCAATCAATCAGCCGGTCTAACGGCTCGTAACAGCTAGCAGAGCGTAACTAGTTAGTCAAAATCCACCAAGATGCATCTCTGATACTCTACTCAATCCGATCCCCATCACTCCCCTTTTTCATGGAGGCGCGTGCAGCTCCAGCGATCCCATGGCTAAGCAAATACAATAATCGCGCGCTTGTTCTAAGTCAGACCTCGTGGCTCTTTATTTACTACTAATCCCTTCTCGACCAGCAGCGCTGCTTTGCATTGCATATCAAAACAATAACGCACTGTCATCTTCTATAATTGTGATGGCATCGACAACGAATCACATCTCACCAGCGTGATCAGCGAATTTCTCCCAACTTGGTGATGATGTTTTGCTAAAATATATTCGTCATGTACGTGCATGCCAACACAGCTGCCACACTGGCGATCATTCTTCAGGCGTGTTCTCTAACTTATCTGTGGTTCAAGGGAAGAGTTGGATTAAGAATGCTCATAGAAACTATTTTTTATCTAATACTACTACACATAATATTTTTAGCCACGGTCAAAATAGATTTATATATACAATCGGTTTTGGTAACGACCACCTCTACGCATGGGCCTTTAGAAATAAGTTTTGGCAACCACGCCTGACACCTATCCCTCTCTCTAGCTAGATAAAAATTAAATCTTAATTAAGCCAATAATGTTGTTAACAAAACATTAGCATATCTATAGTTATACAAACAATTTGCAAGAAATTAATATGGCAACAATTCATATTTATTGAACTCACAAAAAAATATTTTACTCTCCCTCCCTCTCTCCCCCTCAAGCATATATCTTGATCAATACCCAAAACATAATACCCATTCTTAGAGAAAATAGTAGAGTTGGGCTAAACAATGGGAGAATCTTCTGTGCCTACTCAGTTTACCAAAGTGCCTCCAAAGATTTGAGCTTATTTCATGTCTAATGGGGCACACCACTATGCGTGAAGAGAATCTTGCAAACAAAAACATAATTAACAAAAAAAATCTAGCACTAAACTGTAACAACATTGGATTATTGGCATATTCTTACCATCTAGAGTCAACTCCTCATGAAAATCAAAAGCAAAACATTCCCTTTTAGATATACTATTTCAAGGTTTGCTCTTGAAGCTCCCTTTTTTCTCTTTGGCGCTTACAATTCGGTCTTGAAGAGAGAGAGAGAGAGAGAGAGAGAGAGAGAGAGGGGGGGGGGGGGGGTATTCTTCTTTGCTTAAATTGCTCTAGATGAGGGTGGTAACACAAATGGCCCCTACAAGTTAGTCTCTAGGGATGTTTGTTCTTACCTACCGCACCTGAAAATAGCTTACATTTACAAGTTGTGATAGATGTGTAGTTTCATGATTTTCATAGACCTTTGATGAGTGGTGGAACACTGTTGTTGCCTCTAAAATTATTTTTCTACCGTATCTGAAGTTCACTTTTATAGTAGTGAAACAGAGTGGTGAGGCTAGCCTAAATGGATAATGGCTCATCCTTTATTTGGTGCGAAAATTTGGTGACTAGAAGCCTATCCTCGGTGATTAGAGATATTTTTTTGCCTATTCGCTTATATATATATAAAGAAACAAATATCTAGTTTCATTCCTTGTAGCCAAGGGGATCAGCCCTCCACTTGTTACAATAGCTTAAACCAATACAAAAAGAGTCCAACTCGAAACATAATTTTAGCATTATATAGCCATCAACATGAAGTAAATAATTGCTTTGCCTATTCATACCATGCATGGGGTACCATAGTTGTGCGTTCTTGCCCTTCTATTTACTTGCCATATTTACACAATGACCAAAAGAATACTAAAATTTGTACTCACTTCGTTTGAAATTGTAAGTTGTTTCGGTTTTTGTAGTACATAGCTTTTGCTATGCATCTAGATGTACGTTATGTCTAATTATATACTAAATTCTGTGTCTTTTAGAAAAGCCAAAACGACTTACAATTTGAAACGGAGTGAGTACTGACTAAATACTTGCATGATGACTTCCCTAATAGTCATAATGGTATGAAATTAAGAACGAAAACTAACGGAATATTGTATTTGACTCGATATGTATGTAAGGCCCAACATTCAACTAAAGATCAACCAACCATCCCTACTCCCTAGCCTACCACAAAACCTCCATTCCTTGAAATTATACTATTTGACATCATATTTCAATTGGCAAAAACAAAACAATCACTCACGTATGCTACAAACATCAAAACATACACCAAACATTATCTAAGGGTGTAATAGAACTTCCAAGGAAAACATCTCATTTCTAGAGTTGGAGCTGGAGGCCCGGAGAGATCCACCTGTTCCACAATGAAATAAGATGCTCTTTTGAAAGTATGGAGTAGAACGGGAAAAAGTGGAACAAATCAATCCCAAACAAACACTAAGGATAGGAAAACAAACAATTCTTTTCCCTCGTCTTTGGAGCCGAGAGATTCTGCAAATATTTGCTCGATTAAGTGTCTATAAGAAATCCACTACAGCTAATCACATCTTCCACACATGATCTTAAAGTCTTTTCTTGTCCAGCTAACACGCATCAACTTGCTGCGGCAGGAACACTTGCATATATATTTGGCAAACGTATATGCATGCAGTGCTCAGATCATGCATGGGCACTTGGCACACTATTATACTGATGAAGTCAAACGGCTGCTTAGCGAAACACGTCCCTTGCGCAGCAGCAAGTAGCTGTCAGATTCGGACCTGGTTAATATATGGGAGAATTCTGTATTTGGCACTGAAACAAATCACTCCTTCATATTTGGCACTGAAAATTTTGAACTTCCTTATCTAACATCAACTTGAAAATTTCTTCCGTATATGGCACTTTCGTCCATTTTGGCCATCCATCCGTTTGATGACTTCCTCGACCATGTCAGTTTTTCTTAATAAGTACCAAAATACCCCTCTGTTTAATTTGGTCGCACCCACCTGCTCGACAGTCGCTACGGGCGAAAGTCGCTATGGGCGAAACTCGCACGCTCGCTCCCCTTCTTCCCCCCGTCAGTCTTCTCTTCTTGTGAAAAAAACAAAACCCTAGATGGAAGCCGGAGGAGACGAGGATGGGGCGGAGGAGCCGTCGGCCGCCGGTGCCCTTCCTTCAGCCAGAGGCGCCGGTCCCTCAGCCGAGGTCTCCCCATGGTGGTAGATCGACGCGCGGGTTTAGCAGGGGTCGCGGCAGCGGGGCGGGCCGAGCTTCCGGCAGGGGACGCGGCGGCGGGGCGGCCTTGCCCGCTGGGGTGCCCGCTAGTATATACCCTCGGGCCTCGGCCGCTCCGCCCCAGCCCGGGCAGCATACCTGCCTCCGCCATCGCCTCTCCTTCGGCGCCGCTACCAGCAGTGACGCGCTGTCGGCCGCCGTTCGCTCGACTCCGACCTTCAGGGCCTCCCGCATGCATCGCTCGCTGCCTCCACTCAGCGCCGCGCCGGGCGCGGACCTGGAGGAAGCCCCCGGCGCGACAGCCCCGGGCTGGGTGGACCGGCGCCCCTGCTCCCACCCGACGCGGAAGCCCCAGCATCGGCGAGGCTCTGCCTCCTTCGAATCAATCCCTTGGCGGTGCCGGCGAGCGTAGGAGACGCAGCAAGGTACGCTCACTCCTCGCCTTTTCTCGATTCCTCTTCCTCTTCAGCCTCCCCCTGCACAGAAGCCACGTAGAAGACACGCATGGATATGGAGGTCCTGTTCTACCTTTGTGTGTTCCATTACTCCCTACTTTTTGTTTGTTATTAAATTTTTAAGCTGCTTCTCAATTTGCTTACACCAATTGTCTGATCGTGCTTGGGTTTGAATGAATCCAGAGTTGCATACCATGTGCTCGATGGATTGCCCCTATGAGATATGGTCAGCACCAATTATTTCGCTAACCTGCGTTTCGACTGCAAAGGTACTTGCGTTGTGTAGTCTTACAAATGTAGGCTCCAATTACTCGATGATTTAATTTACAGATGCTCTTCTACCTATGGATATGCTGCCTGAATATTTTCAGGGATTGTAGGCGGCTTCTGATAAGCATGGTACAAATCTTCTATCTTCCTCCATGTATTTTTTTTGGAATGGTAAACATGATTGATTGAAATTATGTGCATTTCACCTGATGGAATGAATCCCTAAGAAATTATATGCCTACTGCATATCCAGTCCTCCAAGTAATAAACTGCTCTTCTGTATATATTCATGGCCTCTTTCTTGGCAGTTTCTCTCCTCAATCCATCGGTATGCTGAACCTGAGGTTACTAGACTCCCTAATGCAGATGTGTGTTCATGACAACCATTCCTTCACCTCCTTAAAATATTAATGATAGCCCTTTAATCACTTGCTAAGCTGTATGTCCACGCAATTCGTGAGTTCTGTATGTATTTCCTACTTTTAGCCCTGCTTGGTAGCTCTAAATCTTTTGTTTGCCCTTCTATCCCTGTGTACCCTTATATGATTCCGGCAATAAACCAACATCCAATAGCATTTCCTTTTGTTTTTATGATCCCATTCTGAGTATAATTAAATATTGACTCCAAGTTCTTTTCTGGTTTCGTTTTGCTTATTTTGCAGCATATGTTGTTGATATGCTGAAGTGCTATACTACTATTGGTTATGTGTGTTCAAGACAAGCTGCTAAGGAGCTTAGAAAGAAAGCTATATATCTTGTTGTTCCGTTTATTGCTGAATGGTCCACAAACAAAGGACATTTTATTAAATCCCAATTAACAGCTGCAATAGGTAAACTTATTTTGTTCACTAAATTCTTTGATGCTAGCATAGATCTGTAATTTTCTCATGAGATTTGATTTTCTTATGTATCCACACGTGCAATAGATCTTATGCAGCTGCTGGAAGACTTGAGAAACCATCTTAGTGCTGAGTGCCACTAAAGAGAAGGTGAACGGGAAGACTTGAGAAACCATCTCCTTGCTGAGTGCCACTAAAGCGAAGATGAACCGGAGGCTTACATGCTGACACATAAGAGTGTTATGTTGGATTCCTTATGGAAGCTTAATGTATGAACCTTCATGTGTTTATGTTTAAGAACCTGATAATGTATGCATATTTATGAATCTGGACATGTGAACTTAGACCCCTATTAGATGGATTTGTTGAGCTAATGTGAGGTGTGCAAGGTGTTTACATTTTTTTTTGTTTTTTAAGTATGCCGACAATGTGGTCAGATTTGTGAAGCTTGTGCATCAAATTTATTGATTATTATTGTCACTCTTCAATTATCAAAATGTTATGTTTCATTCACAAGTATATTTATAATATTTGTGCTTTTCTTATTTGACATTATGTCCATTTATTTTTTTCATATCTGGCACTAAATATTGCTGGTACATAGAAGGGCATATATGTCATTTTAGGTGGCACTTGACACCGTTACTGCATCAAATGGATGGACATGCCATATACGGAAGGAATTTTCAAGTTGATGCTAGATAAGGAAGTTCAAAATTTCCAGTGTCAAATATGGAAGAGTGATTTGTTTCGGTGCCTAATACAGAATTCTCTCTTAATATATTGCGTATCCACTGCTGCTGGATTGCTGGAACATACATGTGAATTAAGAATGGCGACAACGTGGCAACAAAATCCCTGACGACCCTGCACGTCCGTTCAATTTGATCATTGGTTTCTTTTCCTTTTTTGCAAAAATGTCATTGTACTTTCTATTTATGGTTACTCCACGATCTACAATCAGCAATGACTTTTCGGAGATAAGATTTACAGTATCTAAAATATAGATTTTGACCTTTTTTTAATTTCTACAAAATTTATGCTTAAATTGTGTATTGTTTTAGAGATGGAATTGAGTACGATAAATTATTATTGTTGTTGTTGTTGTTATTATTATTATTATTATTATTATTATTATTATTATTATTATTATTATTATTATTATTATTATTATTGAAAAAAACATGGTTCCAAATAACATAATTTACACGATTTAAAATATTTTGTCACGACTGATCTGGCGCAGCAGGCATCTTGTTACTATGGTGTAAATCGACCACACCATTTTGTACACATGTAGTATTCCGCTTTCCACTTTACTATTTTCCCAAGCTTCTATTTTCTCCATTTTTAATTATAAATTGTTCTAATTTCGTAGATACATAATTAAAACTATATATATATATATATATATATATATATACACACACACACAATAAAAGATACGTATCTAAAAATTCAAAACCCGTTTTAATTTCACATGGAACAAGTATCTACGTACGTGTATGTTATAGCTGTCTCTGTCTGCTCAGCGAGCACACATACATTGCTAGTCAACCAACCACTGCAAGTGGCTAGCTAGTGCACGCGTCCCTATAAGTACCACTCGCAGCACGGCAAGCTGTGCTGTGTCCCTTCTCCTAGCTATATATCTCCACCTCTATTATAACCAAAGTGTGGAAAGAGGTAGCCAAAGCCGGCCGGAGACGACATGGCCCGCGGCGAGGTGTCCATGTGCACGCCGGCGTTTGCGTCCCGGGTGGTGAAGAGCCGGTGGTTCGTGGTGTACGCGTCCATCATCGTGATGGCGGCGTCCGGATCGACCTACATCTTCGCGCTCTACTCCAAGGTGCTCCGCTCCAAGCTGGGCTACAACCAGGAGACGCTCAACAAGCTCTCCTTCTTCAAGGACCTCGGCACCAACGTGGGCATCATCTCGGGGCTGGTGCAGCAGGTGGCCCCGACGTGGGTGGTGCTGCTCATCGGCGCCGGCATGAACCTGGCCGGCTACCTCATGATCTACCTGGCGCTGACGGGGCGCACGGCGCCGCCGCCCGTCTGGCTCATGTGCTTCTACATCTGCTTCGGCGCCAACGCGCTCACCTTCTCCAACACGGGCGCGCTGGTCGCCTGCGTCAAGAACTTCCCGGAGAGCCGGGGCATCGTCATCGGCCTGCTCAAGGCCTTCGTCGGCCTCAGCGGCGCCATCTACACGCAGCTCTACCTCGCCATCTACGGCGACGACGCCGCGTCGCTCGTCCTCCTCGTCGCCTGGCTCCCCGCCGCCTTCAACATCTTCACCGTCTACACCATCCGCGTGCTGCCGTACGCCCGCCGCAGCGACGGCGGGAAGCCCTACAACACTCCCTTCTACCACTTCCTCTACCTCTCGCTCGCCCTCGCCTCCTACCTCCTCGTCATGATCGTGGTGGAGAAGCAGGTGCAGTTCTCCCACGCCGCGTACGTCGTCACCTCCACGGCGCTGCTCATCATCCTCTTCAGCCCCGTCGGCGTGGTCGTCAGGGAGGAGTACAAGGCCGTCTCCCAGCTCGAGGAGTCACTGCAGAATCCGCCGGCCATCGCTGTCGAAGAACCAAAGGCGAGCAGCGCTGATGGTGGCAAGGACAGCGACGAGTCGTCGTCGTCGCCTCCCTTGTGCGGCGGCGGCGGCATGGGCGGCTGTCTCACCAACATGTTCAAACCGCCGGCGCTCGGGGAGGACTACTCCATCATGCAGGCGCTGGTCAGCGTGGAGATGCTGGTGCTGTTCGTCATCTCCGTGTTCGGCATCGGCGGCACGCTGACGGCCATCGACAACATGGCGCAGATCGGGCAGTCGCTGGGCTACCCGGCCAAGAGCATCAACACCTTCGTCTCGCTCATCAGCATCTGGAACTACGCCGGCCGCGCGGGCGCCGGCTACATCTCGGAGTTCCTCCTCGCCCGGTACAGGATGCCGCGGCCGCTGGTGCTGACCGCGGTGCTCCTCGTCTCCTGCATCGGCCACCTCTTCATCGCCTTCGGCGTGTCGCAGTCGCTGTACGCCGCGTCGGTGATCATCGGCTTCTGCTTCGGCGCGCAGTGGCCGCTGCTGTTCGCCATCATCTCCGAGGTGTTCGGGCTCAAGTACTACTCGTCGCTCTTCAACTTCGGCTCCGCGGCCAGCCCCGCCGGCGCCTACGTGCTCAACGTGATCATCACCGGCCGCATGTACGACGCCGAGGCCACCAGGCAGCACGGCGGCGTGGCTGCCGTGGGGGACAAGATCTGCAAGGGGGTGGTGTGCTTCAAGCGCCCCTTCCTCATCATCACGGGCGTCACGTTCGCCGGCGCGCTCGTGTCGCTGGTGCTGGTCTGGAGGACAAGGAACTTCTACAGGGGGGACATCTACGCCAAGTTCAAGGTGGCACCGGCGGCGGCCTCTGAGTCGTCTGAGGGGAGCAGAGCCGACGGCAATAACGTCGAGATGGTGGAGGAGACGGAGGGAAAGAGCAAGAGCAAGAAAGAGGTGGTCAACCAGGACTTGTACTAGCTTCATTTGATTGGAGCAGTGTTTGGAGACTAATGAGGGGTAGAAAACAGCATGCGTAATTGTCACTCTGTATTCTGTTATGTACCACACAACTTGTGTTATATGCATATTGCCTGTTTGCATAGGGGGGTTTGGATGATTGGATCCTCCAACTGTTTGCCTCATCCTCTCCTCCAAACACCCTCTGTGTGTGGGCCTGTTTACAACACCTGAAATTTGAACCCGAAAACAGTTCAATTCCATAGAAAGTAAGAAAATACATGGACTTAATGTAACATGGTCTCAATGTTACGGGAACATAGTTTATGTTTGTATTACAGATTTACAGCTCCCTGCACCACTAGTACTCTCTCACAGAACACTATTGAATCATCCAAAATAAGTCGAGCTACAGTGAACAAGGGTACCAGCCGAACACCCCGTCTTCCAGAATAGTATCTAACCTTGTGTCACTGTGTCTCCATGTCTTTCTCAAATTTGCTGGGAATAATCGCCTTGTCTTCTGTCAACTTCATCAAGTGAAGTTGAAGTTTTGGGCGTCTGGACAAACCTGTAGTCATCGTGGATAGCGGAGTTCTGACATACTACGAAGCGGCTGCTTTTGACTTCAAGCATTTCACACAACTAACATGTCGAGCCTCAGGGGTCACCCTCCGGCCTCCATCGATGTGGTCAGGCTGCACGCCCAGCGCTGCAACCAAAATCACTTTCGTTGAAATTAGGTAACTATCTAGTATTAACAGCACATGAACACACTCTCATACAAAATATCAGATCAATGGTTATGAGTAAATGATGATAGTTCTTCGTAGGAGAGCTGGACACAAGTGCAAGTTGCAAAATTTAACGTGGCATGCTCCTACAAAAGAGAGCCAAACGCAAGGTATATATTAATCTGAAAGTCCAACCTGATGCCCTGATCAAACGTTAAGTATCATGACAAGCTAAATCCATTAGCTAAGCACTACCAGAAAAGATGGCTGAGCATATTTTCAACTCGCCTGCATAGGCAACAAAGATTAAGTCAAGGAGCTTAGTAAAAAGACGACTAATGATGCAAAATATGTAACCAAGTTTGATTAAGTCTGCTTTAGTCAATAAACATATGACAACGACATGCAGAGTCAATTTGCTGACCAAATACTAGATTTCTCTTATTAAACAATAGAGGCATGATAACATTAACATAGCACTTATCTCATTTGTCACCGTCCCGTTTCCAACTTCGTCCATCTTGTTTTGAGTGGAACGAAACTGAAAAAAAAAAGGATTTCACCAGTAGTATTTTGGTAAAATTGTCTCCGTACATGTAACACTCAAAATTTGCCTCTTTTGAAAATATGTTTAAAATGATTTAATTCTGTATTTTGTGCTCATGAAATGTAGAAATAAATAAATTTCTCATGAATTTAAAATTTATCATAAAATAGTAACATATATGTGCATTCGTGTCGCTGCATATTATTTTGTGAATGTTTGGTATTGATAAAAAATTTCAAAGAGAATTGAAATTTGAATTGAAAATGCTTTTGGAAAATTTGTTTGGAAAAAGAAAAAGGAAATTTCTTTCCTTTCCTCCCCTCCTCTGTTTTCAGCCCGAGCAGCCGCTGGCCCAGCTCCCACTCCCGCCGGCCCGCTGGCCCAGCTCGGTTTTCCCCTTGCGCTGCTCAACGGCCTGCGCGGCCCAGCGCCGCAGCCGGCCCAGCACCCCAGCAACCGCCGCGCCTCCCTTTCCTCCTTCAGCCGCTGACCGCCCGGGCCTGCACGTCAGTGCCGCCCCCTTCTTCTCGCAACCGTAGCGGCAGTCAAGCCGCAGCGCAACCGCGCCCGCTCCACGCGCGTCGTGGGAGCGCCCCCCTCCCCGCGCCTCGGCCTCTTTTTAAGCGAAACCGAGCCCCCGCGCGTCCCTCTCTCGCTCCCCGCTCCAGTTTCGCACTCGCGCACGCATCGGAGGCCGCAACCGTCGCACGGAGAAGCACCGCCGTCCGCCATCCGCGTCGACCGCCCTTCCCGAGCCGTCTCCGACCCCCATGCTCCCCTCTACCTCCCCATGCTCCCCTCTACCTCCCCATGTCGTTTAATTTGAGTTTGGTGGCTTGTATGGCCGTTTCGCGTGCGCCCGGGAAGCTCTTATCGCTGGCCATGGCGACTGCCGCCTCAGCCGCGTTCTCCGGCCACCGCTTAGGCCTGGCCGAGATTCCCTGCTCCCCCGCTAACCCCCGGTGCCCTCGGTTCTTCGAACCGTGGCCCCTAGCCCCCGTACCGTGCTCGCCGGAGTGCTCCACGCCGCCGGCCATGGAGAGCCACCGCGGCTACACTGTTCCCCGCCGGTGTCTCCTTCTCTCCCCCCCCCACATCTAATCTGAGCCCTCCATTGTCTGATCAACGGCTCTCTGGGGCCGATACCCCTTCACGGGTAGATTTTCTAAAGAGCCCCTCTGTTTTCGCGTAATATAACCCGCCGTCCTTAGCGTATTTCCCCATGTACACTTTCTCATTTTGAAAGCGTAAAGTTAACTGTTTTAGTTCAAAGTACGTTTTCAGTATTTACAGAAATGCCATTTGAACTGTTTTGCTTATAAAATCGTCGTTTTAGCTCTAAATTGATCCGTTCAAATTGTGTTAGCTTCGTAATTTCATAATCTACATGTTAGAACCACTGTTAGTCAAGTTTGGAATTTTTAAATTTCATGGTTAAATTTAATTAAATATATTGCTATAGGAAATCCTGTTTAAATCATAACTTTCGCATTTTAGCTCTGTTTTTCGTGAACTTCGCGTTGACATGATCGTAGCGAGACGTAGATTATTTTCATAAATATTTTATCTTGTTTTCTATACTGTTGGTGTACTGTTCTAATTATAGAAATGTTTGCTTTGCATGAATGCCTTTGGAATGTTGTATGTTGCCGTGTGGTCGCGCTCAGACGGTGAGGAGAACGTTGGAGACCAAGAATTCTTCGACGACCAGCAGGACTAGCAAGAGTTTATGAACCAAGGCAAGTATAGCATGGGATTTACCTTAATGCCTATTCACCATTATTAATTACTCATTTGCATGTGTCTAATTTTGATACCCGTAAGGAAATCCTAGTGATTGATTATCCTGTTCCTTGTCTCCTATGGGTTATTTGCATATGGGTAGATTGCTAGTGCTCTAACTGAACTTGATCTATACGATGGTGAATGATTCTATGGAACTAAAAGTATAACATGAGTTATAACAACTGTTCTATAGGGCGAAGGTGCAAATGACTTTTGATCATGTTGCTCCCAGCCCTCCATAAGAACTTATCTGTCGACAAAAGCTGGTACTGACAGTGCAACCGGGAGAGTCATATGGCTTTGACTTTAGCTCAGTAATGGGATCTTTTCTAGCTAGTTAGAGGTTACCTTTATGGCGCAAAAGGGGCTTGCCACGTTGGGTATAAGGCTACCTCTGTTCCTATGTGTATAGCCGCGATGGATTTGTGCCATAGAAAAGGGGGGGTTCCTACATCTGCCTGCCAAGGAAACCTAGCAGCCCTAATTTGTTAGAGAAACCTATGAAATAGCTTCATAGTGTACCCTGCCCGCTCACCTTGGCAGTGACATGGGAGTAATTAACTCGGGTATATGGGAATCACGACTCGCGGTGAATGTGCACCACCTCTGCAGAGGGTAACAAACTGTTATAACAGCCGTGCTCATGGTCACGAGCAGCCCGAAAAACTCATAGAATAACTGGTTACTTGTTGATGATCATTTAAGTTGTTCTATGATGATATATGATACACTTGACCCTGATATCTGTTCATATAGGATTAAATGGGAGCTTAAGCATAATTTGATAATACCTGAGAATAAAAGCTTGACTTACTAAAAATGCTAACTGTAGTAAACCAGTATCAACCTTTTTGAGCTTCATAACCCCATGTTAACTTGTTAAGTACGGGATGTACTTACGCTTGTTTATTTTCTTTATTTGGATAAAAATCCCGGATGGGTAACAGATGACAACGGGTATGAGAAATTCTCTGAGGATTTTTAGGCTTGTGGTCAATTAGTTGACCTTCCCTGTGATGAAGCCCCACGAGAGAGTTATCTTTTTATATTCCACTGTGTGATGTAAGACTAAGTTATATTATGGATCTGATGTAGGAGACACCGTGATGATACTTTATGTAGTTTGTCAGCTTGTGTGTGTGATTGATCCCTGGGCACACACGAGTTTTGTGCATTCAATTTTATCCTTAAAATTGGGTGTGACAAATTGGTATCAAAGCCGTGTTGACTGTAGGACGCAAGCCTAGTTAGAAAACGATCGTTTTAGCATCTTTGCTCCTCTGGTTTCTTGCTTACTGTCTTATTCTTGTTATTTTATTAAAACATTTATGCTTTTCATACCTTGATCTATTATATAAAATTATTGATTCTAATTCTATCTCACTTTAAATCTATAGATGTCTCATAACCCGAAGACTGCCCGACTCAGCACTGCTGGCTATCGTGCCCTATTCACCCCATGAGCTCCACAGGCGGAGAAGGAGATTGTGATCATCTCCGACGATGAGGAGATGGCTACCCCGACACCTGCACCTGCTCCTACTCTAGCTGTCACACCGGTCTATCCTGCCGTAGCTACACCTGAGGAGTCGACGGCTACTTCCCCTACACCTGCACCATCCTCAGCTGTCCCTGTGGTGGATGAGGAGATAGGCTAGAAGTGCAAGTACTACTTCAAACCAGCCCTAGAGACGGCCTACTACCACACCCTCCTCACTCACGTGCTGGACGACTACTACCCTGACCTGCACGCCTCCATCAGCTACCACTGTGCAGAGTACCAGTATCCATTGGAGGCCACCTTCTGGAAGGTAGAGCTAGTGGTCACCGCTTGGAACGACATCAAGAATGGATATGAGGTGGAGACTATCCACCGTGCCACTGCCAGGAGGGCCCATGCCTTGGATGGCATGGAAGATGCAGCACAGGACGCCTATATCCACTACCATGGTCGTCGCTTTGAGGCCATGAGGGAGGATCGCTTCAGGTTCCTTTCTCGCAATGATCATGAGGGTGTTTGGTAGGTCTTGGCTCCACCAGAGAGTGACCCAACTCTGGAAGCAACGGTGCAGCATGTCCATGCTATGCAGGGGGTGGATGAGGAAGTCAAAGGAGAACTGCGTGCATCCTAGAGGGCTAAGAGACGCCTCCAGAAGCAAGTGGATGAACTTTGAGCTCAACTTGGGCAGCCATCAATCTACAAGAAGAAGCGCCGGTCCTTCACCATGATTGACACCGCTCCATAGGTGTTAGGTGCCTTGATTTAGATTACCACGTCGTTAGTTCGTGTTCCATATTTAGTCTTGTTTGGTCTTGTGAACTTGGATGATTAGATGTTTTAATTTGTGAACTTGGTTGACTTGGTATTTGTTTGATTGCTGGAAGTTTGTGGGCATGTCCACAACTTCCTTAGATTGGACCCTTAAGTTTAGATGAAATTTTAATTCAGATGTTTCGCTTTATCTTATCTCTGCTGTGCTGATTTCTGAAGCAGCCTATGTTCTTTATCTGGTATCTCGAAATCTGGGCTGTCAAAAATTCTGAAATTTTTGTGGAGACAACTAGACTTCTGTATCTTTCAAATGTCTCTGGAATCACGTCAATAGCTATTCAGGTTTGTGAGATCTAGCTGTCACAAGTTGATGTTCCTGCGCAGTCTGGAACCCAGAACAGATTCGGTTTAGCTCTACTTTTGACTATGTGTGTGGCAGAATCTGTAAAAGTGATCTAAATAAAAATTGTAGTTGATCTCCTAAGCTTTCCAACTGTTCTTGGTACACCTCTGTTGGATCTCTAAAACTCAAGTTATAACAGTTTTACTGAAGTGCTGAATTTAAATCTTATCTAGAAAATTCTCAGCATTGTTTCTTATCTTTTGTAAGCTCTCTATAATTTGGAAAATCTCTAAATTTTGCGCATTTGTTGGAAAACAGATGGCCGCAAGAGGAGGAAGAGGCAGAGGCCGTGGTTGTGGACGTGATGCTCTCATAAATCCACCACCATCGCCACCTGTGACCATGGAACAGATATTGGGAATGCAAGCGTAGTTGATGCAAGCTATGATGCATCGCTTGGACAATGAACCTACAAGAGGACCACCACCTGTTCAGGTCAGAGATAAGCGTGGAGAGTTTATGAAGGGTCGTCCATCGCTGTTCACTCATGCCTCAGACCCTATGGAGGCAGATGATTGGCTGCGTGCTATAGAGAAGCAACTTAACATAGCACAATGCAACGATCTCGAGAAGGTGTTGTATGCTTCTGGTCAACTCTAGGGAGCAACTCCGAATTGGTGGGATTCATTCCAGTATGGACGTCCCAACAATGCTCTTGCTATCACCTGGTAGGAATTTAAGGACAATTTCTAGTCTTATCATATCCCTGATGGACTCATGGAATTGAAGCAGGAGGAATTCAGGTCCCTCAAGCAAGGATCCATGACTGTGGCGGAGTATCGTGACAAGTTTGCTCAACTGTCACGCTATGCTCCAAATGATGTGGCTGAGGACAAGGATAAGCAACGCCATTTCCTCAAGGGACTCTATGATGGACTGCTTGTACCATGACAGGAGTGTGGACAACATAGAGAAGTACAAGGTGGCAAAGAAGACTGCAAAGCGAGCTGTAAGTGTGGCAAAGGGTAGAGCGTACGAGGATCTTTACCAACATTTGAGTACGAAGGAAGGAGAGAAGGACATTTATAGGATGGCTAGGGTTCGTGAGAGAAAGACACGGGACTTCAACCAAGTTAAGTGCATTAAGGATGAAAGGGAGCATCTCTTGGTAAAGGAGGATGAGATCCGACATCGATGGCAAGAGTATTTTGACAAATTGTTCAATGGTGAGAATATGGACACAACCTTTCAGTTGGATGACTCTTTTGATGACACCAATAGGCGCTTTGTGCGGAGAATCCAAGAATCTGAGGTCAGAGAGGCGTTGAAAAGGATGAAAGGAGGTAAGGCGATGGGACCGGATGGTATCCCAATCGAGGTGTGGAGATGCCTCGGGAACATAGCTGTAGTATGGTTAACCAAGCTGTTCAACCATATTTTTCGATCGAACAAGATGCCTGATGAGTGGAGGAGAAGTATATTGGTACCGATCTACAAGAATAAAGGAGATATTCAAAGTTGTACAAATTACCGGGGAATTAAGTTGATGAGCCATACTATGAAGCTATGGGAGAGAGTTATCGAGCATCGCTTAAGAGCAATAACGCGGGTCTCTATGAACCAATTTGGTTTCATGCCCGGAAGGTCAACCATGGAAGCCATTTTCTTAATAAGACAAGTTATGGAGCGGTATAGGGAGAAGAAGAAGGACCTACATATGGTTTTTATTGACTTGGAGAAGGCTTATGATAAAATACCAAGGAATGTTATGTGGTGGGCTTTGGACAAACATAAAGTCCCAACGAAGTACGTCGGGCTCATTAAGGACATGTACAGCAATGTTGTGACTAGAGTTCGAACAAGCGATGGAGACACGGATGAATTCCCGATTAAGATAGGACTACATCAAGGGTCAGCTTTGAGCCCTTATTTGTTTGCTTTAGTGATGGATGAGGTCACAAGGGACATACAAGGGGACATCCCTTGGTGTATGCTTTTCGCGGACGATGTAGTGCTAGTTGATGAAAGCCGGACAGGAGTGAATCAGAAACTGGAGTTATGGCGGGAGACCTTGGAGTCCAAAGGTTTTAGACTTAGTAGAACTAAAACTGAGTATATGAGATGTGACTTCGGCACTACTACTCGGGAGGAGGAAGATGTTAGTTTGGAAGGTCAAGTAGTGCCTAGGAAGGATACCTTTCGATATTTAGGATCAATGCTACAGAGGGACGGGGATATTGATGAAGATGTTAGCCATAGAATCAAAGCAGGGTGGATGAAGTGGCGGCAAGCGTCTGGTGTCCTATGTGATAAAAGGGTACCACAGAAGCTAAAAGGCAAGTTTTATAGGACGGCGATTAGACCTGCTATGTTGTATGGTGCAGAATGTTGGCCTACGAAAAGACGACATATTCAACAGCTAAGTGTCGCGGAAATGCGTATGTTGCGTTGGATTTGCGGTCATACAAGAAGGGATCGAGTTCGGAACGATGATATACGTGAGAGATTAGGGGTAGCACCAATTGAAGAAAAGCTTGTCCAACACCGGTTGAGATGGTTTGGACATGTGCAACGGAGACCTCCAGATGCACCGGTGCGTAGTGGAATCCTAAGTCAGGATAGTAACGTGAAGAGAGGCAGAGGAAGACCGAAGTTGACTTGGGTAGAGGCAATAAAAGGAGACTTGAAAGGATGGAATATACCCAAAGACTTAGCCTTAGATAGGAGTGCTTGGAAGACAGCTATTCACGTGCCTGAACCTTGATTGTTTCTGTTGGGTTTCAACTCTAGCCTACCCCAACTTGTTTGGGACTTAAAGGCTTTGTTGTTGTTGTTGTTGTTGACTCTATGATGGACTGCAGCTTCAACTGATGTCCAACACCTACCCCAACTTTCAGTCATTAGTGAACCGCGCTATTGTGATTGACGATAAGCGCAAAGAGATGGAAGCCAAGAAGAGGAGGCTTCAAGGGCAAGCTTCTAGAAGTAACACTCGCCCGCGTGCCTATCCCCAGTAGGGTTTTCAACAAAGGAATCAAGGACCATCTAACCAGGGAAACCATGGTCAGTATCCTCAACGGAATCAGTTCCAGCAACGCCCTCAGTACCAACAACAGTATGGTAATCAGCGTCCCCCGCAACAGACTAGCAATCCGGCAACATGCCAGGGACCATCCAACAATGCTCCTGTGAAGAGTGGTGCACCCAATACCCCCAATGCTTGCTACCGCTGCGAAGAAGTAGGTCACTATGCTCATCAGTGTCCTAAGAAGCAGAACCAACAAGTACCTCAGAACCAGACTGGCAATCAGAAGTTCAATGCCCGACCACTTCACACTACGAAGGTGAACTATGTGTCATCTGATGCAGCTCAGGAGACGCCTAAGGTCATGTTGGGTACGTTCAGCGTCAACTCTATCTCTGCTACAATACTTTTTGATTCTGGTGCTTCGCATTCTTTTATTTCCCAAGCTTTTGTTAGAATGCATAGCATACCTTTGTGTGCCATGAAAAAACCCATACTAGTAAATTCACTGGGAGGTAGTATGCCCGCTTCATATTGGAGTCCCTCAACTAGCATTTCCTTAAATGGGGTAGACTTTAAAGTGAAACCAATTGTGTTGAGAATAGCAGGAATTGATCTTATTCTAGGAATGGATTGGATGAAACAACACCGGGTCATGATTCAGTGTTAGGAGAAATCTGTGGTTGTGACATCACTCAATGGAGATAGAATCTATGTAGAAGTGGTAGTGCAAGCTCAGCCTACAGCCATAGTGAATCAGTTAGATGGTGAAACCAATGAACAAGATCGTGTCATGGAGGAGTTCCCGGATGTCTTCCCCGATGACTTGCCAGGTATGCCACCTGACCGAGACATTGAATTCATTATTGAATTATTACCTGAAACTACACCAATAGCTAAATGTCCATATAGAATGGGGGTTAATGAATTAGAAGAGCTTAAGAAACAACTAAAAGAGTTGAAAGAAAAAGGTTTCATACGCCCTTCCCGTTTCGCACTCGCGCACGCATCAGAGGCCGCAACCGTCGCACGGAGAAGCACCACCGTTCGCCATCCACGTCGACCGCCCTTCCCGAGCCGTCTCCGACCCCTTTCTTCCCCGTGGTGAGACTCCCATGCTCCCCTCTACCTCCCCATGCCGTTTAATTTGAGTTTGGTGGCTTGTATGGCCGTTTCGCATGTGCCCAGGAAGCTCTTATTGCCGGCCATGGCGACCACCGCCTCGGCCACGTTCTCTGGCCACCGCTTAGGCCTGGCCGAGATTCCCTGCTCCCCCGCTAACCCCTGGTGCCCTCGGTTCTTCGAACCGTGGCCCCTAGCCCCCGTACCGTGCTCGCCGGAGTGCTCCACGCCGCCGGCCATGGAGAGCCACCGCTGCTGCACTGTTCCCTGTCGGCGTCTCCTTCTCTCCCCCGACATCTAATATGAGCCCTCCATCGTCTGATCAACGGCTCTCTGTGGCCGATACCCCTTCGCGGGTAGATTTTCTAAAGAGCCCCTCTGTTTTCGCGTAATATAACCCGCCGTCCTTAGCGTATTTCCCCGTGTACGCTTTCTTGTTTTGAAAGCGTAAAGTTAACTGTTTTAGTTCAAAGTACGTTTTCAGTATTTATAGAAATGCCATTTGAACTGTTTTGCTTATAAAATCGTCGTTTTAGCTCCGAATTGATCCGTTCAAATTGTGTTAGCTTCATAATTTCATAATCTACATGTTAGAACCACTGTTAGTCAAGTTTGAAACTTTTAAATTTCAGGGTTAGATTTAATTAAATATATTGCTATAGGAAATCCCGTTTAAATCATAACTTTCGCATTTTAGCTCCGTTTTTCGTGAACTTCACGTTGACATGATCATAGCAAGACGTAGATTATTTTCATAAATATTTTATCTTATTTTCTATACTGTTGGTGTACTGTTCTAATTATAGGAATGTTTGCTTTGCATGAATGCCTTAGGAATGTTGTATGTTGCCGTGTGGTCGCGTTCAGACGGTGAGGAGAACGTTGGAGACCAAGAATTCTTCGACGACCAGCAGGACCAGCAAGAGTTTGTGAACCAAGGCAAGTATAGCATGGGATTTACCTTGATGCCTATTCACCATTATTAATTACTCATTTGCATGTGTCTAATTTTGATACCCGTAAGGACATCCTAGTGATTGATTATCCTGTTCCTTGTCTCCTATGGGTTATTTGCATATGGGTAGATTGCTAGTGCTCTAACTGAACTTGATCTATACGATGGTGAATGATTCTGTGGAACTAAAAGTATAACATGAGTTATAGACAACTGTTCCATAGGGCGAAAGTGCAAATGACTTTTGATCATGTTGCTCCCGGCCCTCCATAAGGACTTATTTGTCGGTAAAAGCTGAGACTGACAGTGCAACCGGGAGAGTCATATGGCTCTGACTTTAGCTCAGTAATGGGACCTTTTCTAGCTAGTTAGAGGTTACCTTTATGGCGCAAAAGGGGCTTACCACGTTGGGTATAGGGCTGCCTCTGTTCCTATGTGTATAGCCGCAATGGATATGTGCCATAGGAAAGGGGGTTTCCTACATCTGCCTGCCGAGGAAACCTAGCAGCCCTAACTTGTTAGAGAAACCTATGAAATGACTTCATAGTGTACCCTGCCCGCTCACCTTGACAGTGACATGGGAGTAATTAACCCGGGCATATGGGAATCACAACTCGCGGTGAATGTGCACCACCTCTACAGAGAGTAACAAACTGTTATAACAGCCGTGCTTACGGTCACGAGCGGCCCGAAAAACTCACAGAATAACTGGTTATTTGTTGATGATCATTTAAGTTGTTCTATGATGATATATGATACACTTGACCCTGATATCTGTTCATATGGGATTGAATGGGAGCTTAAGCATAATTTGATAATACCTGAGAATAAAAGCTTGACTTACTAAAAATGCTAACTGCTGTAAACCAGTGTCAACCTTTTTGAGCTTTATAACCCCATGTTAACTTGTTAAGTATGGGATGTACTTACGCTTGTTTATTTTCTTTATTTGAATAAAAATCCCGGATGGGTAACAGATGACAACAGGTATGAGGAATTCCCTGAGGATTTTTAGGCTTGTGGTCAATCAGTTGACCTTCCCTGTGATGAAGCCCCACGAGAGATTATCTTTTTATATTCCGCTGTATGATGTAAGACTAAGTTATATTATGGATCTGATGTAAGAGACACCGTGATGATACTTTATGTAATTTGTCAGCTTGTGTGTGTGATTGATCCCTGGACACACGAGTTTTATGCATTCAGTTTTATCCTTAAAATTGGGTGTGACAGTACATATTATGTTGCTGGTGAGTGCCGAAAGACTATCCAAAGTTAGAATATTGCCAAAATAGCATCGGCTGTGTCTGACATGTGGCTCATGGCCTCAACTTTGGATGGTATTATGGCAACTAAGTTTCAACATAGTGCTATGCTGGTGGCAACTTCCCTGTAATATTTCATCATTCCTGATAATATCCAATGCCAATTTCTATGTAACAATCTCCCACAAGACCAATATTGTAAAGATTACTTATAGACCACCAAGTTATGCACAATGGAGACCACGGTTTTGGAACAAAGAACGATATGCAGTATTTTATTCACAGAAACATGTCACTAAGGCAAGAGCATCAAACCTTAAGGTTGAACCCGACTATAAACATAAGAGTGATGCAAATACTACCTAAAAACAATAACAAAGAGACAGCTAAACGCAGAGAGTTTTCAAACTGAATCGAACTGCAGCCTAATCACAAGGGTGGAGACAGCTAAGCGCAAGAGTTTTCAAAACGAATCTAACTGTAGCCTAATCACAAGGGTTTGAACACGAAACCCTGATCCTTCTACAATGGATTACAAGGAAAGGTCATCACCAACACACCAGAGTTTCAACTTGCCTGCATAGTACAGGTCAAAGCAGTTAGCAAATGAATGGCTAACGATGTAAAATAAGTAGATCAGTCTAAATATTAATAGATATATCACATGCAGGACCAATTCTTTAACCAAACGTATCAAGTACATGCTACCTTATTAAACAACAGTATGACTAACAAGAGTAACATCAACAGACTATTTTGCAGAGAAAGACTTGCAGAATGTTTAAGAAACGATAATACCACAGAGGATTTCTTCTAAAATGTTTCATTTACCAATGTTAAATCAGTTCCATGTCAACTAAGATATCCCCTTTTCAAGGAACCACAATTATCTTCTCATGTTATTGCTACAAACCAAACATGGAATCAGGCATTGATAAGATCCACCCAACGACAAATTCCGCACTACATTCTTATCCAGAATGAAGATTGTACAAAATTTTGAGGACCCACCATGTTATGCACATTAGAGGCCATAGTTCCATACCAAATAACCACATGCAGTATCTTATTCACACAAATGAACAGGAATAAGCGTGCTTTACAATTGTCATTAAGGCGAGATCATGAGGCCCCTTAGCACTGCAATCCATGGAGGAAGGCTATTTACAGGACGCAAACATCCCAAAGCACACTAACATGTAACAATGACCATTTCATCTTCGGTCAACTTCATGAACTGAAGTTTTGGGCGTCTGACAAACCTGTAGGCATCGTGGATACCGGAGTTCTTTTTTTTTTTTTTTTTTTTTTTTTTTTTGAAAATTGGATAGCAGAGTTCTGTACCAAGCGACTGCTTTTGACTTCAAGTATTTCACACTACAAGCATGTCGAGCCTCAGGGTCAGGGGTCACCCTCCATCCATAGAATATACTGCAGAGCACTATTCCATATAACAAATATGTGGTCAGGCTGCACGCCCACCTGCAACCAAAATCACTTCCGCTGAAATTAGGTAACTATCTAGTATTAACAGCACGTGAACACACTCGCATACAAAATATCAGATCAATGGTTATGAGTAAATGATAAAAATTCTACACTAGGAGAGCTGGACACAAGTGCAAGTTGCAAAATTTAACGTGGCGTGCTCCTAGAAAAGAGAGCCAAACACATGGTATATATATTAATCTGAAAGTCCAACCTGATGCCCTGATCAAACGTTAAGTATCATAACAAGCTAAATCCATTAGCTAAGCACTATGAGAAAAGATGGCTGCGCATATTTTCAACTAGCCTACATAGGCAACAAAGATTAAGTCAAGGAGGTTAGTGAATGGACGACTAATGATGCATAAGTAACCACGTTTGATTAGTCTGCTTTGTAGTCGATAAACATATGACAACCTTCAGAGTCAATTTGCTGACCAAATAGTAGAGTTCCCTTATTAAACTTTAGATCTGAGGCATGATAACATTAACAAAGCACTTATCAGAGGAAGACATGCATAATATTTGCAATATCTCTTTTGTCACCGCCCTTTTCTATAAATGTTTCTCATAGTAATCTGAACTCGGTTCCATATCAACTTCAGCCATCTTGATATCAGTGGAAACCATAGCTATCTTGCTGTGTTCTGACGAAACTGAAAAAATAAGTGGCCATTAGTATTTTGGTAAAATTGCCTCATAAATATTATGTAGCTGGTGAGTGCCAAAAGACCATCCAAAGTTAAGACATGCCAATTTTTATTTTTATTTTTTGAGAACGTGTCTGTTTGACACATTTTTCATTAAAAGAGGACATGCCAAAATAGCATCGGTTGTATCTGACATGTGGCCTCATGGCCTCAACTTTGGACGGTATTATGAAAACTAAGTTTCAATATTATGCTATGCATGGTGGCAACTTCCTTGTAATATTTCATCATTCCAGATAATACCGAATGCAATTACTATGCAACATTCTCCCACAAGACCAATATTGTAAAGATTACTTACAAGACCAAGTTATGCACATTGGAGACCATGGTTTTGGAACAAACCATATGCAGTATCTTATTCAGAGAAACATGTCGCTAAGGTAAGAGCATCAAACTTTAAGGTTGGAATGCGACCACAAACATAAGAGTGTGATGCAAACACTTTTTAAAATAATAACGAAGAAACAGCTAAAGGCAAGAGTTTTCAAACTGAATACAACTACAGCCTAATCACAAGAGTTTGAACTTTGAACACAGAACCCTGACCCTTCTGCAATGCATTACAGGAAAAGGTCATCACCAACTCACCAGATTTTCAACTTGCCTGCATAGTACAGGTCAAAGCAGTTATCGAATGAATAACTAACAGTGTAAAATAAGTATTCTTGATCAGTCTAAATTTTTCAATAGACATGTCACATACAGGATCAATTCATTAACCAAACGTATCAAATACGTGCTCCCTTATTAAACAACAGTCTGACTACCAAGAGTAACATCAACAGACTTTTAGCAGAGAAAGACATGCAGAATGTTTAGGAATCGATAATACCAGAGGGTTTCTTCTATAATATTTCATCTACCAATGTTAAATCAGTTCCATGTCAACAAAGTTATTCCCTTTTCAAGGAACCACAACTATCTTCCAATGTTCTTACCACAAAACCAAGCATGGAATCAGCCATTAATTTTTCAGCAACCTGATAAGACCCATCCAACGACAAATTCCGCACTACACTCTCATCGAGAATGAAAAGATTTTGAGGACCCACCATGTTATGCACATTAGAGGCCATAATTCCATACCAAATAACCACATGCAGTATCTTATTCACACAAATGAACAGGAATAAGTGTGCTTTACAATTGTCACTAAGGCGAGAACATGAGGCGCCTTAGCACTGCAATCCATGGAGGAAGGCTATTTACAGGGACGCAAACATCCAAAGCACACTACCATGTAACAATGACCAATTCATCTTCACCAGAACATTTGGTGAGTGACAACTTGGGTACTACCAGTTTTCTTTCACAATCTTTGACTTCTCGAATATGAATTTTCCTTCCTTGTATTTCTGTGTCTCTTCATATGCTCTCTCATACTTCCAGCCCAACACCTCACGGCAATCATTACAGTAGATATCAGCGACTGTGTGTAGCCCTGTCATAAGCTGCCTATCCTCCTTCGCCCCAACAACTACGTTCATGGCATGAGAGAACAGAAATGCACGGCCATTCCTCCCCTAAAACAGAAAAATGAAGAATGTATTATCCTCCAGGCGCCAGCAGAAGCCTCAACTAATATGGTGCTTACAAAGAATTTTCCGATCCGTAATGACACAGAGCTTACAAATGGTTTCAGAGACAATAATAGGGATCCTAGTTTTTGGTTGTGCTTTTAGCACCAAGTCACCGAGAACGTATCCAGTACTCCCACCTCTTCACCATACTCCTATGCTCCCATTTGAAAAAAAAAAGACATCCAAATGAGTCCGAAAATTATAACAAAAATATGAATGGATGCGTGACGCAAAGTTCAATGTTCATGTAAAATTTGAGATGCAACAAAAATCTGTGCAAGGAGATAAAAAAAACTAAAAAAAAAAGTAAAATCAGCGCTTGTATAGTTGCATCAGAATAAACAGTGCAACCCGTAACTATTCCAGTGTTGATTTCACTTTTTTGTATCTCCTTGCACATATTTTATTGCATCTCAAATTTTAAGTGAGCATAAAACATTTTGGTGTTTTTTTTTCAAATGGGAGCATGGGAAAGGGTGGGAGCACTAGATACATGAATACTATATAGTTAAAAGCACTGCAGCAAACAAGAGCGCCCTTTTGCTGTTATGTTTCATTCAGTATTTAAAGTAAAATCAGAAGTACTATAATACAATGGCCCTGTTTGGATACTCTAGCACAGCTAGAGGTTAGAGTTAGTTTCTAGCTCAGGACTAGCCCTGAACTAACTCTAGCCTAAGAGATGTTTGGATACAAGGGTTAAAATGATAATAAATGTGCTTTCCAAATCATTGGTGCGGGTGAAAGTAGAGAGAAAACAGTGAACCTCACCTCAAATAGCCCCAACTAGCCCTAATAATCACCTCTTTGGGGGGATAGTTTTTTAGGGTGGGCTAGTTGCAAATAACACACTCTAGCCCTCCTGTTTGGCTACTTTAGGGCTAGTTGAGCTCCAAGTAGCCCAAACTAACTCTAACCCATGGATCCAAACAGGGCCAATGAGAAGTACAACCATATATGGACATGAAATCTGAAGGCATGATTCAGAGGTGCAAACATAAAAAGAAATACACTAGCACAGACCATCTGTACCTTAATTCCCTGTACCCGTTCAGCTGGCAGAATTTTGACTGAAACTGGCTGAAAAACACTGTTCTGGCTGAATGGTTGTGAGAGAAAAACACTGTTCCGGCTGGAAAAAGAAGCCGAACAAGCCGAATATGGGGTAAGCCAAACGGGGAAGTCAAGTGGAAGTTGTGTAATCTCTGCTACCCATAAAAGACATGACTATGAAAACACAACTTGCAAAGTAGCAACGCACTGACATCCCGAGCTCTAAGTAAACAAACAGAAATGTTACAGCAGACACGCTTGGGGTGTCTATTGCCTGTCACCCCATTGCATTGCTTGTCACCCCATTGCTGCAAAAAGGATCGCTCCACTTGGCAATCACAAATCAATCAGGTCATCAAGAACATCCACACAAGTGGATCCACTAAGTGTATCACCTACATGAGGACCCGATCCACTAAGTGTATCACCTACATGAGGACCCGATTTTCGGAGGAAGCAGAGGTCCTAATTCCTACTAGTATAGATAGACTCGCCGGAAGCTAATTACAGAAGCTCCTAAGAACAAACAACTCGCCGGAAGTGAAGGAAAGGTGATTCCGCGGAGTTCGGACCTGAAACGCCTTGGAGATGATGTCGTCGTGGAGGCAGACGTGGTTCCGGCAAGTGCAGCAACTGTAGACGCGCGGCCCCACAAGCTCCGCCATCGACCGACGCTGCGCCTCGCGACCTCACCAGGGCCGACTAACCAATCCTGCAATTCCAGGATCGGAACACCAATTTATTCGATTCAATTACAGTTTTTCCAGAACCGAAAACCGCATCGATGACTGGAGAAACATGGAGGAGCAGCGACCGCTAGGCCCCCAAATCGGAGCGCGGGAACGGGAGGAGCGGAGGTCGTGAGGGTGAGATTAGCGTGTAAGCGCGCGGGAGGTACTCACCGATGCGGCGTAGACCCGGTGGACGCGCGGAGAGCAGCCGAGGAGAGGGAGATGGAGAAGCGGGTTAGAGAGACAGAGAGGGAGACGGCGGCGGCGCCGGGGTTGAGGTCAGGATCAGAAGTGAGAAGGTGGATTAGGGAAAGCCAGAGGAATGTGTTTAGTTGCGAGAAACGTTTCGGACTTCTAGTAAATCATTAGAATAACTACCAAACATCAAATAAAAAAGATAAATATTTTAAGGGTATGTTTGGTACAGTTTAGCAATTTTTTCTTCAATTTCATAAAGCAGCTTCACCACTAAAGTTATAACTGTTTTATTAAAAGATGATCGGGAAAACACCTTTAAGGGAAGATAGCACAGAGAAAGTAAGGAGAAACTAGTATTTTTAACTCCACATCGGTCCTTGTGCTATGAGAGAAGTAGTAAAACAACTTTTAGGAAGACATTGTTTTCGTTGGACTTGTTTTGGTAGAAGAAACTAAAAAAAAAATTGTGAAGACAAAAACCCTGCCAAATAGGTCCTAAGAAAAATCAACCGATTCTCTTTGTTTTACTACCCGTAGCTAGTCGCACGTGTGCACCTCCCCCATCTTGTCATTACCCCTAGCCTTGCGTCTTATCATCATAGGTTGACCTCGTCGTTAGAGCTTACCGCCTCCCAACTAGATGTTGCCCTTTCGTTGCCATCGCCACTCACGAAAAGCTTGACCCTTGCTCGCCCCGAATATATCGCCTTCCCTCCAACGTCTTCTTTATTCGTTGGTCTGGTTATAAGCTTTTGTGCTTAATACCTCATTATGACCTACTCCTCTTATGTATGTAGTTAGTCTTAAGGACTTATTAGGACCTATTCTATTTCATATACTTTCCATGCTCATGTACCTAATTGTTCTTGGGATTGTTGAAGGAATCTTTGTCAGGCAAGAGTGCATCTATTAAGGATGAAAATGAAAGGGTTAAATCTTGACCCGACCCATCCCGTTTTTCACATTATCTGTTTGTTTTTGTATTATCGGCAACATCCAAAAATAGGATATGAATCGGGTCAGATGTGTTCGGGTCTAACATCAAAAACAAGAAAGACTACACTTGCTCGTATTTATGGGATCTCATATTTGGACCGAAACATTCGTATTTGTGACTTTCGGGGTAATCCCAAAAACTAACACCCTATCCCAACAACCAAAGGCCCACCTCAGCCACCGCCCATGAGTCTCTCATCTCCCCATCCGCTGCTGCGAGTAGCATAGGCCTCAGGGCATGTACAATCCATAGATAAGGGTCATCTGAAAAGCGCCTTGAATCTATCATACAGAAAGGTAAAAAGACAAGTCATACAACCCATAGTCTATTTTGTTGTCTACAAGCTGATTAATGCTCTACATGTAGCTAATATCAACGATAAAAAAATATTTTTATACCATTGTGTTGTTGTCTAATAGAAAATGTATCAAGCATAAATAAGAGCAACATGATCAGAATAATTGATGTTCAGAGACAATGAAAATTCACTTTACCAGGCATTTAACTGAAAATTCACACTCAAGTGATGTTTCACACTTAACATATTCACACTAAACTAAAAATTCTAGGTAGCCCATACCATCATGACAGATCAAATAACACTGATGTTTCAGATAGCTAATAATTTAACTACATATTTAGATAGCTAACAGATAACAGAAGACTTTGATCTCACTCCTTGTCCATCTTCATTCCACACAGCATCATTATAGCCCCAACCATATAACCTACACAAAAAAATTGTTGGATGGGAGCTTGTGACCAAATTGAAAGGTTTCCCTTTTGCAGTGAAAATTGTAGGCTGACTTCTATGAAACAGGCTTATAGTAGACTATTGGGAAAGAAGTTTGGAAAGCATAGAATGGGAGTTCCATTCGATGGTGATGATATCATGCCAGCATTAAAGCATAGCTACAACTACCTCTATTTTGTAGGACAACTATGCTTCTCATAATGTACATTGTTTCGTGGTGATTATGAATTTGGTAGTGGAGAGTTAATCCATTTCTGGGTAGGTTTTGGGGCACTAGGTACTAGTGAACAATACAAGAGAGTATTGGAATGGATTATATAATATGTATACTATGAATTTAGCAACTACTTTACATTCTAGGTTTTGATTTGTGCCTCTTAGAATTTCAGTGCAAAAAGATTGTCAAAAGAGCTTGCTGCAAATCTCCCTAAAGTTGGCAATGGAGAAGAGAATAAAATTGAGCAAGAGATCACTGAGACAAGGTTACAGTCCACATCTGTGAAGATGGGGCGGGGGCAAGGGGGCAAGATCCCCCCTATGCCCATATAGTTTGCACTAAAAATCGAAGGTCCACCACTAGCAAAACTGGTTGAAACAAAGACTATTTAGCAAGATTAGAACAGCTGGACAATGAAGACTATATGCATCTCTTCCAATCTCATGTTGGATGGGAGCTTGTGACAAAATTGAAAGGTTTCCCTCTCACATCGAAAAATGTAGGTTGGCTTCTAAGAAACAGACTTATAGTAGACTATTGGAAAAGAAGTTTGGAAAGGAAAGAATGGAGGTTTCACTTTGGTGATGATGATATCATGCCAGCATTAATTAAAGCTTAGCTACAACTACTTCTATTTTGTAGTACAACAGTGCTTCTCATAATGTGCGTTGTTCCCTAAAGATTATGAATTTGGTAGTAGAGAGTTAATCCATTTCTGGATAGGTTTTGGGGTACTAGGTACCAGTAAACAAAACAAGAGAGTATTGGATTGGGTTATATAATACATATACTATGAATTGAGCAACTACTTTGCATTCTAAGTTTTCATTTGTCTTAGAATTTCATTGCAAACAGATTGCCAAAAGAGCTTGTTGCAAATATCCCTAAAGTTGCTAATGAAGAAGAGAGCAAAATTGAGCAAGAGATCATTCACAGAAGGTTACACTCCATTAGCAAAGAAGGGGCGGGGGCGGCAAGGTACCCCCACATGTCTGTATAGTTTGCACTAAAAATCATAGGTACTAGTAAACAAAACAAGAGAGTATTGGATATTGGATTATATAACTAATTTGAACAACCATGGATTCTTTAAAAAGGGTGAAAAAATGATGGCCGTATTTATTATACTATCCATGACCTTTTACATGAGCTGGCTAAACATTTCACCATAGAAGCTTTTGCAAACTACTATGCTATTTGTTTGTAAAGGCAATAGGACTTCATGTTTATTTTGTGGAGTAAAGTTGCCTATAGAACCAACCTCGAGGAGACTAAGGAAATTCAACGCTAAGTCCAAGATCTTTTGGACCGCGGGTATATACATGAGAACCTTTGTCCTTGTGTTCTTTTGGTTTCGATAAAAGATGACAGTTGGCGCATGTGCGTAGGTTATGTAGCCATTAATAATATCACAATAAGGTATGATAATCCTATTCCTAGGTTAGACGACATGGTTGATATTTTTTTTCTAAAATTGACTTACGTAGTTGGTACCACCAAATAAGAATGAAACTAGGAGATGAATGGAAAACAACCTTTAAAACTAAGTTTGGCTCAAAGTGTCTAGTAATGCATTTTTGGTTTGACTAATGCACCTAGCACTTTCATGTGATTAGTGAACGAGGTTTCATGTCATTTTATTGGTAGATTTGTGGTGGTTTATTTTGATGATATCTTGATATATAACAGGTCTTTAATCGAACATCTTAATCATCTATGTGCTATTTTTTATGCTTTGCATGTGAAAGGTCTAGGCTCTTGTTTGGGTTTTGGTAATTAATAACAACACTTGTGGACTAACTTCTCTATTTGAGTGTGTGAATGAAAATTGGTTTAGTTCATAAGAAAAGTTGGACATTATGGATTTGATTGTTAGCATGTTGGAGTGCTCAAATCAAACATATCAAGCAAGTGAAGACCGAAGCAAGACTTGGCTACGATGGACCATGTGCAACACGATAGTGAAGGGCAAGCTAGTGGGCTTGGCGTCGATGGACCGAGGCGATGGTGAAGGGCAAGTCGAGAGGCTTTGGAGCGACAAACCTCACATGGTAGAGAAGCTTAAGTGAGACTAGCTAGGCGCCGAAGGACTGAAGCAATGGTGATGAACAAGTGAGCCTAAGGTCAATGGACTTGAAGTCTATGTGGTGGTTTGGGTGATCCACATCATCTATGAAGATCAAGCCAAAAATTCATGGTCATTCAAGTGGCTTGGTGAATATGTTAGACAACATTTTCCTTGTAGGCATCAAATTGTGGAATTTGGATTTGCGTGAGGCAAAGGCATGAACATAGGATGTTTCATTTTATCGGCTATGAGGTGTGTAGAGAAGATTAAGATAGCTGGATTTAGGATAGATAGCTTACTATTAAGAGGGGCAAACATGCTTTGAATTACGGTTATCTATTGCCACTTGTGAACTCTAACGTTGAGATACATTTAGTGGTGAGTGGCGAAAAAGTTAAAACCTCTGTGAAAAGTTTGTTAAAAGCTAACAGGTGTTGAGTTCAAACGATCTTCTTGTGGGAAGTCATCTCTTGCTGCTAGCTTAATCTGAAAAAGGTTTTCAAGTGATTGGTAGTTTCTTTAGTTTGTTTTGGAACCATCCATTGTGCTGTGGGGTGATAAACCAAAACAATGGAGGTGACGCGCCTGTGGAAAGGTTTTAGGAAAACTGTGGACAGTCTAGCCTTTGTACAGTGGATAGTCCGGTGGCAAAATCCTAGAAACCAAACAGAATGAAAACCATTCCATTCCTAGCTGACCTGACAGCGATGGACAGTCCATGCCCTGGCAGCGGACAGTTCGCCGATAAAAAACACCGACGAGTAGAGGTTCTAGACTTTCTATCTAGAGTGTCGTGGATCAACGATGGACAATCCACCAATCAAGTTTTTGGATCTAATGGCTAGTTGCTAATAACTATGGACAGATAGTCTGGGACTTGTACTATGGACTACCCGGGAATGATGTTTCAGCATAGTAACGGCTAGTTTTTGGGTACTCCTCTATATATAGTGGGGTGTCCGGTTGGAGAGGGCTCTCTTGGCCATTCTAACAGCATACTCTTTGAGAGAGCACCTTCCTAGCACTCCTCTCATACTCCTTGCTTGAGGGCAACATTTGGAGAGTGAGTCTGCTCCACTAGTGTGAATCTTTGCGTGAGAGATTACTTGTGGCACTAGCTGGTCGTCGTGCGGGTGCAGTAGCTTGTTACTCTTGGAGCTTGCCGGTTCCTAGACGGCTTGATGATTGCGTCTCCATGAAGCACACAAGAAGATTGTGCGGTTCTCTGGAGTTGGCTTTGTGAGGGGCTATTGAGCTCATCCCTGTAGGAGGAAGGCAAAGAACATCTCTAGTAAAATCGAGGCTTGTGTGAGTGTCTAGTTGATTCGGCCAGCTCAAAGTTTAGTGCTCATGTGGAGCCTACCTAGTGAGGTAGTTTGAAGCTTGCGGGCTTGGAACTAATAAGAGGTGCGGCAATCCTAGAACTCGCCTCAACGTGGAGTAAGTGACCAGCAAGTCACTGAACCATGGAAAAACATTGTGTGTTATCCTTTACATTGTGGTTTGCTCATATCAACACAAGTTTTACTTCATTGCAACATATTGTGCTTGTGTTTGTTAAGTTTATGCTTGTTGTTTACCGCTTTTATCACTAGTATATATGTAGAAGCTCTGTTGTGCTTGCTCCTGCTCTAGTTGCTTAGGTTGTTTGATCTTGCCAACTAGAATTGTAGAATTGTGTGTAAGTGAGCTCCTTTTAGCTTGCTACCCTTAGTTGCTCTCTAGCTCAATCTTTTATAAGGGTGCTAGCAAATTTAGATAGAGGGGTGTAGTCAAGGCTAGACCATTATTTCACTTTCGCATTTAAATTGGCTAGCTCTTGCGATTAATTTCTAGAAATGACTATTCACCCCTCCTCTAGTTGGCCATCTCGATCCTACAACATGCTGCATGTTTATTTGGTAACCTCGAGAAGTGCACTTTTTGCACTAAACGAGTATTGTTTCTTGGCTATTTTGTGACATCACAGGGAATTAAGGTAGAAGAAGCCAAGGTGCACGCTATACAGAGCTGGCCAATGCCCCAACATAGTGACACAAAGTGACAAACAAGTAAACCACAAGTGTATGGTTGTCAATATAGCCTTTACTAGGAGTACTCCAGGTATCGATTTCCACAGGGAATGAGAAGTTAACTAACTAAAGATCAAGATCATCCTATGATGACATAAGGAGTTTATGATACGGGTCATTTGGATATTGCGATCTATCTCATATACATATCCAAAATCTAATTTTGAGTATTAGAATTAAGATACGGTTAGATATTAAATGTTTGGATTCAGATAAGGACTATCTGTATAGGGTTTTAACCCTTTCAGGACGGACAGATATTGTGAAATATCCATCCCATTTTCATCCCTAGTACTGAGGACCAAGCTTCTAGGATTCTTTTCTTGAAATTTTTTGGAGCTCACCGAATTGGAAGAAATTCGAAAAATTCGGACCGCTATCCACTATAAATTTGAATGAAATTTAAGCAAATTTGAACAAAATTTCCCCAGATAATCAAACATGGCACTAGACATGGAGAGGGTGTGTGCGGCCCACCATTGAATGCATAGGCAGCGAGGAGGGGGGCGGCAGTGTGTGGTGGTGGTAGGGGGCAGCGTTGGCACGACAGATTCGATGACAGGGGTGGCCATCGAGGAGCCACCATGGCATGGGGACAGGCGTCGAGGAGCCACCATGGTGCTAGAGCAAGTGGCAAAGAGCAGATACTATGCGTTGCTAGCGGCGCAAAGCCAAATGTTGGGTGTTTCTACAAGACATCTGTTGACGATTGTTAATGTCAATTATAAACCATCAATATAACCTGCATCTATGCTAAATTCCATCACCAAACATAGGTCCAGGGGTTTAAACTAATAAATTCCATAAGCTTTGGTGAATATGTGAATGTAGGAGGATTTATCCAGAAAACAACGCCTAGGACCACTGTCATACTTTCCAAACAAGCAAACTGATATTAGAAAGAGATTCGGCTCACGAAACCTATGGAAAATTACTCAAGATGTAGTCTAGAAGCTTCCACCGGAGGGTGGGGCCCACCTATCATAGAGATAGGCTAGTTGCCCCACCTGTAGGCTGGACAGCCTATGGGGTCCACATGTCACCCTCTCTTTTCTACATTGGTTTCCCACTGCCTTTGAGAGTCCATCTCAGTCGTTGCTCAAGGTCGGTTCATCCAACAGTGATCGAGAGAGTTAACACAGATCAATGACGTGGCAATGCCTTGCCCCCTACTCCATCTCCCCTATATATAGCAGCCCCTACCCCCTCCCTAGAGCTATCATAAAACCCTAATTCATATCCTCCTCATCAGAATCAGAGCCAGCTCTCAAGATGTAGAAGTAGAATAGCTCAAGTTGAGGGTTATGGAGAGTTGAGCCATGCTCAAGGGTCTGGAGAAATCTTCAGAGGTTAGGCATATCTTTATATCTTACCTTTGCAAGACTTATGCTTTAATATAGTTATCTTCTCTATTTACTTTTATGCCTTTCATGTGTATGGTTAGAATAGTCATCATATCTTAGCATGGGATCTCTGCTCGCATCGAGTGCTCTAGTTATCATACGTGGCTAGAGTAGTAATAGGTAGTATAGACAAGGTGTCTAGACTATAGGTTACCTGAGATTGTGCCCAATCTTACTGTTAGTTGTGGTAGTCCTAGAGGTGGTAGCTCTGTCAGGCCATTACAATCCACCATGTTAGGATTGGTGTTCGTAGAGCTTAGGGCAACCTTCCCCCAACTACACTTTCTCACCGCCCTCGAGAGTTGGAAAGGTACTGTTGCTCCAAAGTGTTATTGTGTGTGATCACTATATCTACCCATAAATTTGTTATACCCTATAGAACCAAAGTAATAGAGAAGTATTTAGGAACCTTGAACTCACTTGTTGTCCTCTCAACTTAGCTAAACTGCTCATTTATTTTACCATGGAATTCTCCTATATGTGCTATTATTCATAACTCTTATCATCATCAACACCTACCCCCACTTTAGTTTAGTTGGTATACTAGTTAGTAGATACATGATGGTGAATTATGAACTTCTTTAACCATTGTTTCCCTGTGGATAAATACGATACCTTGGAATACTCCTGAGTGAAAGCTACAGTGGTATCCCTGTGCTTGCGGATTTATCTATGTGCATTTAAAAATACCAACAAGCTTTCTGGCACCGTTGCCATGGAAACAATTGGCGTAGAGATTTTGATAGTGATCTTGATGTCTACAAATCTAGTTGTGACTAGCTTTTGTGGGATTACCCCTGTTCTGTTGAATTGTAGAAAAGGCAGGACATCAGACACCGTTGCAACCTTTCGGTGAGTTTCCACAAGAAAAGAAGAAACATTGAAGAACCCAGGGTGCCTGAACATTCATGATCCATCATCACATGAACCCTGCCATCTTATAGGTTTGTATAGACATATATATATTATATTAACCATGTGTAGATTGGAGAAAAGGTCACCGTCACAAGAACTCAAATCTCATCCCAAGTAACGAACAAAGACGCTGCACTACTCTCAAATTCTATCATGTGAGTCATGGTAAGTATGATCAAGAAAGGTGAGATAGTTGTGGTAGAACCGCCCAAAATAGCACACTTACGGAGACGCTCATCTTCCACCAGACACTAAGCACCCCGATAGCAAGCTACAACGGGCGGTATCCGTCGGGCACACCCCAAGGGAGAACCTCAAAGATCCACATTTTCCCCCAAGGATCCAATAATGAGAATGAGTTACAATACTCAATGCATTTCATACATCTAGAGTTCATAAAAGGTACATTATTACATTTCCAAAGTCATAGTGTGGAATATAAAAATAAATCTCTAGCGATAAAGAACGAGAATTCATCTGTGCCCACCAGAAGAATCCTCAACACAATGGTACTCTTCAAACATTACCTGCAACAAGGGTAAATAACCCTAAGTACACAATGTACTCGCAAGACTTATCTGACTAGTGGGAATAATTTCCTAACTCCAAGGAATATGATAAGCTTTATGGTTTGCCGGTTTTCTTTTTGCAGAAAGCAATACTAAGAGTGAGTCCTTATTGATGTTATTATTAATAGCCGTATTAATTTATTATCTAGCCATTCTATGTAAGCACTTGTTCTACTTTCAAGCAAGAGTTGAGCAATTAGTTCCATTTCATCACCTTCCATCTTTCAGTTCTTACTATGATACTAAATCGTAGACAAGCCGTACTAGATTGCCTGATGATTCGTGAATCAATGCCCCCAGCTGGATACCCCAAAAACACATGCCCCGCTTGTACCCTAGGCATAAGCAGGACTAACCCATCACCCTTCTGTCTTGGGTGTCTAGGTCCCCGTCAAAACTTGGACTCCAAGCCCCCACTCCTGAGTCCCAGACTCAATGCGGTGCAAGGACCTCCACCATCCCCGCCACCAATTAGTTAGTCCGAAAAGAGCCGGATCAACGACAAGAGAGCAACGAGTCTTCCTTGCACCCATACCCAAGTATGTGCTTGGGATAATAAGTCTGTGACTTGCCTAGAGCCATATGCAACGACCGGTCCTTAACCGACATAGACAGGGAAAAGTGTAACCAAACTATGCTGTGTTGGCCGCAAGACACAACCTCTTACACCCACCAGTACCCAAACCATATCCCTATCTAGTCACCACTTTTCCTTTCCACCATTTCATCATGAGTGATCATATTTATCATCTATTTGTGAGTAACGACAGGTTACTCACGCTATCGATATCCTGAGCATAGTTGATACTCGACTTATACTAGTTGGACTCATAAGTAGATAGATTTATGCATGTAGTTTCCATAAAATGCCTATAACGTAAATGCACATCATATATATATTCAGTGATCATAAAATATGGGTTATGCACCGGGGCTTGCCTTGGGCAGGCGACGGGTCAGCAAAGTCAGCACCAAAAGGCTCTGGGGCTCCCTCCTATATGAGGATCTCCTCCTCGTACTCCTCAATGACCACTTCGTAATTTTGTTCGTCCACGGACATGAACTCTACCAACTCGTGATCTACAAGCATGAAATGATGATGCAACACTTAATAATATGGCAACAACAGCTCTTAAAATAAACTATATCTTATCAAGTTACTAAGCTAGTCCTACCGGCTAAGGTACTAAGTTATCTACCGTTACCACTAACAAGTATGAAACATGACATACATTATCGTAGCAACTAAAAGTATTCTTACTCCTAATACTGATTTACTCTATATATGATAAAAACAAGGATAATAACTACTCTATTTATCAACTTACTCTAGGGCTACAAAATTTACAACAAGTACATAATAATCTAGTGAGCCTACTATAAAATCTTCATAGCTATAGCTATCACCAATTTACCACAAAAATTCCTACAAATATTAATCTACATAATACTAAGCTCTCTAGTTTGGATTTATGAACCTATCACTATCACAGTTATCTATAAACTAACCACACTAACAGATAGATGGTATTTTTGTGAACCTAACAAACTTGTTTCACTATTTTTGGACATCTACAGAATTTACTATAATTTCTCAAAGTTCAGCTAAAAACTATATTGAATAAACATTTGTAATTCACTGGAAAATTGAAAAACCAATTTCACAGTGCGGCCCGTGAGCGAACGGCTCAGCCCACCCCGGTGTCTCGCCTGCGCGCATGCGCAGCACCCGGTGCTGCCCACGCAGCGGCGCGTGAACGCAGTCCACGGCGGAGCCCAACATGCGCGTGTGCGAGCGGGTAGCGTGCCAAGCATGGCAGCGGTAGTGCGGCCGGCGTGACAGTGCGCGTGGGCACGCCTGGGCGAGCGACAACACTGGCCGAGTCATGGTGACCGTGCCCAGACACCGAAACCAACAGGAAACATGCCTTGCACGCATTTTAAAGTTGCTACAAAAACCAACTCGATGATCCAGTAGCTACACCACTTATTTTATGCTCTAGTTGGTATATCAGGCTACTAGAGGAAACCCTAAAACCATGCCACTACCTAATCCGATTGTTCTACAAAAATTGCCAAACTTAGCTTCATCAACGCGTTGTCCCGCTTAGGAATTTCGGCTAAGCCCTAAACGGTTACGCGTCGAATTCCATTTCCAAGCTACTCGATACACTAGCTAGCGAATCATGTTCTCGACCGCACATATTTCATCGTCACTGACATAGTTCATGCAACAAACTTTACTAAAGTTTCACATATGCATTACATAGCATTTTCATTCAATAAAAATTCATTTAGAACACTAAGTAATACAATGTGACATGAAATGTAACATGTGTTTCATGTTTCAAATGAACGTTTCAAGTTCTGTATATTGCTTTACACTTTATAACTCATACCTTTACACCTAAGTATGATGCTCATGCAGTGTTTTAGCAAAAAGTTGTACAGTGTAACACCAAGGGTGTTACAAATCTACCCCCTAAAACAAAATCTCGACCCGAGATTTCATGTGCCTAGTGTGAGAAGGAGATAGGAAGTACATTTCAATGTAACAACTACTCATCAGAACTAGAGAGAAGATGTGGGTAATGCTTCAATATATAGCTCTCTTGTTCCCACGTGGCCTCATCCTCAAAATGGTTTTGCCACTGCACCTTGTAGAACTTTACCACACTATTTCTGGTCACTCTTTCTTTTTCATCTAGGATTTTGACAGGGTGCTCAACATAAGTCAAATCAGGCTTGAGGGGAAGCCCTTTAATTTTGATAGCTTCATCAGGAACCCATAAACATCTCTTCAATTGCGATACATGAAACACATTGTATACCACAGATAAAATATTGAGAAGCTAGAGACGATAAGCAACTGGGCCACACTGCTCCAACACCTGATAAGGACCCACATACCGAGGGGCTAGCTTGCCATGGACACCAAACCGATGCACCCCTCTCATAGGAGACACCTTGAGATACACAAAATCTCCAGCTGCAAACTCTAAGGGCCTTCTTTGCTTATTTGTATAAGCTTTCTATCGGCTTTGAGCTGCCTTCAAGTGACTTCGAATAATGATTACTTGCTCTCGAGCCTCCTTTATGAACTCAGGCCCAAAATACCCACGGTCTCCCACTTCAAACTAGTTAAGTGGTGTCCTGCATTTCTTTCCATATAGCACCTCAAATGGTGCCATGCGAATGCTCTCTTGGTATCTATTATTGTAAGAAAATTTAGCTAACTTCAGGCATCCATCCCACTTCTCAGGAAAAGAAATGGCACAAGCTCTCAACATGTCTTCGAGCACCTGGTTCACCCTTTTAGTTTGACCATCAATTTGTGGATGATATGCTGAGCTTCTAAGAAGATGAGTACCAAGACATTCCTAGAGTTGCTCTTAGAAATGAGAGACAAAAACTGACCCTCTATCAAAGATGATAGTAAGGGGAACTCCATGTAGGGTCACAATCCGATTAAAATATATCTCAACATACTTTCTGGCATTATATCTAGTGTCCACCGAAATAAAATGAGCAGACTTAGTTAGACGGTCCATAATGACCCAAATATAATCATAGCCCTTGGATGTGCAGGGCAAACCCACCACAAAGTCCATGAAGATATCCTCCCACTTCCAAACAAGAATGGGCAAGGGCTACAAATATCCTAGAGTACGCATATGATCTATTTTAACTCACCCATAGGTGTCGCACTCCACGATGTACTGGGTGATGTCCTACTTCATGTGAGACCACCAATACAAGTGGCACAGATCATGGTACATCTTGTTGCTGCCAGTATGAATAGATAGCTTTGAATGATGGGCTTCACTCAAAATCTTCCTTCTCAGCTCCTCACTAGATGGAACCACCAGTCTATCCTTGTACCTCACTACACCATGCTCATCAATACTAAAGTGAGGACCACGCCCTTCGATGATCAATTTCCTGATGTGAGAAATTTCTTTAGGATCTTGCCTCTACTCAAGAATGATCTGCTCCAGCAATTCTGAGGTCAATGCAATGTGAGCCAACACCTCTGCATGGTTGAGAGACAAAGGTGTTTCCTCAACCTGATGTGACTTTTGGCTTAAAGCATCAGCTACAACATTGGCCTTTCCTGGGTGACAATGGACTTCCAAGTTATAATCCTTTATCAATTCTAGCCATCTCCTTTGCCTCATATTCAGCTCAGACTGAGTGAAAATATACTTGAGGCTCTTATGGTCTATAAAAATATGCACTTTGTTGCCCAACAGATAGTGCCTCCAAATCTTTAGAGCGTGGACCACAGTAGTCAGCTCTAAGTCATGGGTAGGGTAATTTACTTCGTGCTTTTTCAGTTGGCGTGAAGCATAAGCTATCACACGCCCATCTTGCATAAGCACACATCCCAACTCCATCTTCGAGGCATCACAGTATACATCAAAGGGCCTATCAATATCTGGTTGGGCCAACATAGGAGCAGTGGTCAGAAATGTCTTCAAAGCTTAGAAGGCTTCTTCACAGGCGGGGCTCCAGTCAAACTTGGCTTCTTTTTGGAGCAGCTTGGTCATTAGCTGGGCTATCTTAGAAAAATCTAGAATGAAACGCCGATAGTACCTGGCTAAACCAAGGAATTGGCAAATCTAGTGCACAGACTTGGGAGACTTCCAATTCAGTACATCTTGCACCTTGCTGGTATCTACAGAAACGCCGTCAGGTGTCAACACATGCCCCCAAAACTACACTCGATCTAACCAGAATTCACACTTGCTGAATTTAGCATACAACTTGTGTTCCCTCAATTGAGCTAGTACTATCCGAAGGTGTTGGGCATGCTCTTCATTATTCTTGGAATATATCAGGATAACATCAATGAATACCACAACAAACTTGTCCAGCTTCGGCATAAAGACTGAATTCATCAGGTACATGAAGAATGCAAGAGCGTTGGTGAGACCAAAAGACATCACTAGATACTCATACAGCCCATACCTAGTAGAAAAAGTTATCTTTGGTATATCATGTGGTCTGATCTTAATCTAATGATAGCCTGAATAGAGGTCAATCTTCAAGAACACCTTGGCACCAGCTAGCTGATTGAACAAAGTATCTATGTGGAGCAAAGGATACTTGTTCTTAATTGTTACCGCATTAAGAGGGCGGTAATCCACACACATCCATAGAGTGCCATCCTTCTTCTTCACAAAAATGGCTAGGCAACCCCATGGTGAAGAACTAGGACGGATGAAACCTTTTTCCATCAACTCTTCCAGCTGCTTCTATATCTTAGTCAATTCCCTTGGAGCCATGCGGTACGGGCATCGAAAGATAGGAGTAGTACTAGGCTCAAGCTCAATGGAGAATTCCACCTCTCTGTCCAGTGGCAACCTAGGTAGATCTTTAGGAAAAACATCCAGGAACTCACATACTACCGGAATAGAGGTAAGATCAGGAGAGGCTTTAGCATGAGCAGCAACAGGTAAGACTAGATCTGAGGGTACAAGAAGAGACATCCTATCCTCAGAAGAAGGAAGCCGTAACTCCACACTTCTCCGCATCAAATCTAGGACTACCCCATATACACGTAACCAGTTCATTCCCATAATAGCATCAATGCCTTACCCAAGCAATACCATGAACTAGAGACAGTAAGTATGTGTGGCTAATACCAAGTTTATTGTGTCCGTTCAAGTATTGATGCACATCTGCGAACCCGCAGTACGGATTCTATAGGCATACGATATAGCCATAAGTGGTATATTGTGCCAGTCTACAAATCACATGCTTATGAATGAATGTGATGCACCAAAATCAAATAACACATAAGCTAGATGGGAATCAATGGTGAACATACCAGCCATCACTGGTTCCTGCTGTAATATCTGCTCAGCATTCGGGAAATTCACCTATCCAGATCAGTTGGCAGGCACTTTCCTCTTGATCACTGTCTACTTGACTAGCATGGAGTTCGCTGATGGTTGAGCAGACTAGGCTGGCTGGTTCTAGGGACACTCTCGGGCATAGTGGCCATCCTTGCCACATTTAAAACAAATGCTCGACTTGTTCCCCAATCCTTGGCGAGATGGGACCTGCTGTCCCTGAGGATGCTGGGGCTACACCTGCTGAGTGGGTGCACAATACTATGTGGAAGAATCTAAGAAGTATGCTGGGGCTACCAAAATGAATGCCCACCTGATGATTGATAGGGCACTCATCGGACAACCTGAACTTTCTGAGTATGATGGTGGCTAGAAGACCCTGTGTCCACCTGCTTTCTCTTCCCCTCTACCTAGGAATCCTGCTGCAAGCCCTCTATGGTGATGGTAGCATTCATCATTGCCCCAAAGGTCTGATAGTTCCCAGTGTATAGTTTCTCCTGAATGATGTAAGAGAGGCCACGATAGAAGCGGTCCTTCTTCTCATCGGTGTCAACATGGATGCCAGCATACTAGGACAAGTGATTGAACTTATTGACGTAGTCCATCACTGTCATACCCCCTTACCGAAGCTCTAGGAACTCAGTTAGCTTCCGGTTGAGGACACCAGTAGGAATATAGAACTCTCTAAATGCTATGAAGAATTCCTGCCAGGTCACCTGGTGATCTAGCTGCTGCATGGCATGGAAGGTATCCCACCATGCACTCACAGACCCCAATAGCTACTGCGCTGCAAAGCGCACCTTCTGCTCATCGGCCTTGTTGAGCAATAGAAACTTCTGCTCCAGAATGCAAAGCCAGTGCTCCGCATCTAGGGGCTCAGCTGTCGGTGTGAAAGTGGGTAGGTGGGTCTTGAGGAAATCCTGGTAAGAGGAGGGTCCCTCAGGACAGTGGGCACCACCCCATTCCCACCATTTCCACCATGGCCACCATGGGCGAAGTCTGCGACAGCCTAGGCCATAAGCTCCATGGCATGGGCTGACTCATGACGAGCAGCCATTAGTTCTGCCATCATCTCTGCGTGAGTCATCGGAGGTAGCGGTGGCAGAGGAGGAGGAGCTAGAAGTGGAGCCTCATGGCTCTCCTTGTTGTGCTCATTGGCCTGACCACTTTCCCCTTCGCCCTCGCCAATATCATGAGCCACCCCAGCACTAGTGCTCCCGCGTCCCGACCTTAGATTCATCTTTAAGAGATAGGAACCATCCATTTAGAACAACCTTCCTGATCAGAAGCAAGGGTTTAGAGAAATGACAACACATTTATTAAAGCATTCTTTTAGTTAATCCTATCAATTTACTAATCCAATTATATGTGTAGTGGGATTTTAGTTTAAGCAAGATCCTATTATCATGATGCATGCTTTGGCCTATACGTTCACTCAAGCCAGAATATAGCGGCATTCGTAAAATTTTTGGCACATCGCACACTCACTTTCTGTATACTAAGCGATTTCTTATGCAATGTTAGTCAGTGTACCTACATAAAACTAATTAAATAAAACCAGTGCCGCTATCCTAGATAGACCATATTGGTAGGGCTTATACTTATTTATATAATTTAATTGCATCATACTTTTCGCAAAACTTTTGTTGGTCAAATTTTTAAGTTTTAGAAAAGAGTGATGAACTCATAACCCATTATTGGCTCTGGTACCAACTATGACAGAACCGCCCAAAATAGCACACTTACGGAGGCACTCATCTTCCATAGACACTAAGCACCCCGATAGCAAGCTACAGCGGGAGGTATCCGTCAGGCACACCCAAAGGGAGAACCCAAAAGATCCATATTTTTCCCCAAGGATCCAATAATGAGAACTAGTTACAATACTTAATGCATTTCATACATCCAGAGTTCATAAAAGGTACATTATTACATTTCCAAAGTCAGAGTGCAGAATATAAAATAGTGGAATATAAAAATAAATCTCTAGCGATAAAGAACGAGAATCCATCTGTGTCCACCAGAAGAATCCTCCACACAATGGTACTCTTCAAACTTTACCTACAACAGGGGTAAATAACCCTGAGTACACAATGTACTTGCAAGACTTATCTGACTAGTGGGAATAATTTCCCAACTCTAAGGAATATGATAAGCTTTATGGTTTGCTGGTTTTCTTTTTGCAGAAAGCAATACTAAGAGTGAGTCCTTATTGATGTTATTATTAATAGCCATATTAATTTATTATCTAGCCATTCTATGTAAGCACATGTTCTACTTTCAAGCAAGAGTTAAGCAATTAGTTCCATTTCACCACCTTCTATCTTTCAGTTCTTACAACGATGCTAAACTGTAGACAAGCCATATTAGATCGCCTGACGATTCGTGAATCAATGCCCCCAGCTGGGTACCCCAAAAACACATGCCCCGCTTGTACCCTAGGCACAAGCAGGACTAACCCATCACCCTCCTATCTTTGGTGTCTAGGTCTCCGTCCAAACTTGGACTCTAAGCCTCCACTCCTGAGTCCCGGACTCAGTGTGGTGCAAGGACCTCCACCATCCCCGCCTCCAATTAGTCGGTCCGAAAAGAGCCAGATCCACAACAAGAGAGCAATGAGTCTTCCCTGCGCCCATACATAAGTATGTGCTTGGGATAATAAGTGTATGACTTGCCTTGAGCCATATGCAATGACCGGTCCTTAACCGACACAGACAGGGAAAAAGTGTAACCAAACTATGCCCTGTTGGTCGCAGGACACAACCTCTTACACCTACCTATACCCAAACCATATCCATGTCTGGTCACCACTTTTCCTTTCCACCATTTTATCATGAGTGATCATATTTATCATCTATTTGTGAGTAACAGCAGGTTACTCACGCTACCAATATCCTGAGCATAGCAGCTACTCGACTTACACTAGTAGGACTCATAGGTAGATAGATTTATGCATGTAGTTTCCATAAAATGCCTATAATGTAAATGCACATCATATATATATATTTAGTGATCATAAAATATGAGTTATGCACTGGGGCTTGTCTTGGGCAGGCGATGGGTCAGCAAAGTCAGCATCAAAAGGCTTCGGGGCTCCCTCCTGCATGGGGATCTCCTCCTCGTACTCCTCAATGACCTCTTCATAATCAAGTTCATCCACGGGCACGAACTCTACCAACTCATGATCTACATGCATAAAATGATGATGCAACACTTAATAATATGGCAACAACAGCTTTTAAAATAAACTATATCTTATCAAGTTACTAAGCTGGTCCTACCGGCTAAGGTACTAAGTTATCTACCGTTACCACTAACAAGGATGAAACATGACATACATTATCGTAGCAACTAAAAGTATTCTTACTCCTAATACCGATTTACTCTATATATGATAAAACAAGGATAATAACTACTCTATTTATCAACTTACTCTAGGGCTACAAAATTTACAGCAAGTACATAATAATCTAGTGAGCCTACTGTAAAAACTTCATAGCTATAGCTATCACCAATTTCCCTAAAAATTCCTACAAATATTAATCTACATAATACTAAGCTCTCTAGTTTGGATTTATGAACCTATCACTATCATAGTTATCTGTAAACTAACTACACTATCAGATAGATGGCATTTTTGTGAACCTAACAAACATGGTTTCACTATTTTTGGACATCTACAGAATTTACTATAATTTCTCAAAGTTCAGCTAAAAACTATATTGAATAAACATTTGTAATTCACTGGAAAATTGGAAAACTGATTTCACAGCGCGGCCCGCGAGCGAACGGCTCAGCCCACCCCGGCGTCCTACCCGTGCGCATGCGTAGCACTCGGCGTGGCCCATGCAGCAGCGCGTGAACACAGCCCACGCTATGAGGCCCACAGCGGAGCCCACGCATGGCTGGCTCTTTTGAGAAAGAGGGCCCGTTCTCTACCCTATTCGCGAAACTCACTCGAGCATTATTTCACCGAGTCATGGAGTTTGCATCTACCACCCTTCCCTAAATCCAATTCATGTTTTATGAAGTCCCTGGCTGGAGCTAACAGAGGCCACGCCTCTCTGGCCAAACGCCGACAAGCACCGATCTCCCTGACACCAACCAGCACCACCATGGCACTCAACGTGCAAAGCGCAATGGATCGATGTACGAAATGTCGCAATTGGTGAAGCACAAAGGCGCGGCCATGCGCCGCGATGGGGTCTGGCCACGGCAACACCAGCGCCGGTGAAATAACCTAGCCCATGCCTCTACTGCTACCCTTTTCCATCTATGGACTACAAGCAATAGTATAGAAAGCTTATTTGAAACACTAATACACTCCAACTCGCTAGCCATAGAGCGGCATCTACACCACATCCGCCGGAGGCGGCCATGCGCTCCGGTGAGCCCCCAGCCCTAATCAGTCCAACCATCAACCCTGGGAGCAGGAGGGCCTCACCAACGACGTGAAGGGTAGGCTGGACGAAGTCGCGAGACATGGCAAGGTAGTTGACCATGTGTGCTGGAGTGTTCTGGTTCATGGCAAACACGACGCTAGCGTTCCCGGTGACCAGCTGCTCCACCGGCGAAACTGCTACATGGATGAGGCAACCAAGTTAAGGAAACGCAAAAGCACTACTCAATTGATACAACAGAGCAACGAGTGACGCATTGGTCGAGCACCCGCTTTGGCGGCCATGGCGGATTGCTGTGGGGAAAAACACCCCGCATTACCTCACTGGCGAACGAAAGCTCGATGGGTCGATTCCACTCGCAAGCTACTACCAGAGCTAGTTTGGTGCTCAGTTAATTGGAAAATAGTGGACTATGCAAGGCCAATTTCTTTGGACGACGTCGTTCGGACATATGGTGGTAGGCGATGGGCGAACACTTAAATTGGAGACAGGCTCCATACAGTAGCAGCGGTGGCAAGTCTGGCATGACTGCGGGACCCCAAACCAACCTTTGGACATGTGCATTTACCATCTGGGGCCAGCTCTATGGTTAGGCCTTGGCGTGGCTTGGTCGCCTAATGCGACAGCATCCTAGGTGATGTGATAGGAAATGTGGTGTGGCACCGTGCAGATGTGAAGGCGATGGTAGGTGGGCAAGCCCGCGCACGTGCAGACGAAGGTCAATGGGAGTAGTAGCCACATGGCAGCAACGAATGGCATGCTGCACGACCGTGGTGCAGTGTGACACGACAGCGAGCCGTAGGGCTCAAGCTGACACAATGAATGCGGCAGAGCGACTCGGTTGTCGGGCCCAATGTGCGCGTGTGTGAGTAGATAGTGTGCCAGGCACGGCAGTGGTAGTGCGGCTGGCGCAACGGTGCGCGTGGGCGCGCCTGGGCAAGCGACGACACCGGCCGGGTCATGGTGACCGCGCCCAGACACCGAAACCAACCGGAAACATGCCTTGCACGCATTTTAAAGTTGCTACAAAAACCAACTCGATGATCTAGTAGCTACACCACTTATTTTACGCTCTAGCTAGTATATCAAGTTACTAGAGGAAACCCTATAACCATGCCACTACCTAATCCGATCGTTCTACAAAAATCGCTGAACTTAGCTTCGTCAACGTGTTGTCCGACTTAGGAATTTTGGCTAAGCCCTAAATGGTTACGCGTCGAATTCCATTTCCAAGCTACTCGATACACTAGCTAGCGAATCCCATTCTCATCACCGATGAAGTTCATGCTACAAACTTTACTAAAGTTTCACATATGTGTTCCATAGCATTTCCGTTCAATAAAAATTCATTTAGAACAATAAGTAATACAACGCGACATGAAATGTAACATGCGTTTGGTGTTTCGAATGAATGTTTCAAGTTTTGTATATTTCTTTACACTTTATAACTCATACCTTTACACCTAAGTATGATGCTCATGTAGTGTTTTAGCAAAAAGTTGTACAGTGTAACACTGAGGGTGTTATAATAGTCTTGCTAACAGATTTTAAACTTGATGCGTAGTTATCTTTTAATTTGTGCACTCCACTGCATATCTACTTTGAATAATCCATGCATCCACTCCATTTAGTTTGAGTTTTCTCATATCAAATCCACTGCATGTTTAGTTCCTTGCATACATCCATGTCATTTGCATCTAAAAAGGGAAAAATCATCACCATGATCATGTTCTTTCTTCTCCATTTGAGTAAATCTCTATAATGCTTTCATGCTACCTTTGTCCGTCATAGTATGCTTTGGTTTGGAAGTACTCTACATACTTCCAAAGGCATTTAAATTAAGCGTGGTGCTTTGGTTAAATAGTCTTCTTTAATCTAATTAGACATGGAGTCTAGTTTGGTTATTGACCTAAAAATTACTTGTGTAGACACTGGTTATTTTGTTGGACTAACCCCAGCAGAAAAAACTCTCTCAAATTGAATTTGGGAAAGTCTTGAGATGAACTCACACGGGAGATGTGTCACACCCAATTTTAAGGATAAAATGGGATGCATAATCTTATGTGCGCCCAGAGATCAATCACACACATAAGCCCACAAATTATAGAAAGTACCATGACAAGTATTTATTACATCATGAATATTATCACATAGTCTTCATATAAATATAACGGAAATATAAAGATAACTCCCTCACGGAAGCTACATAGCATAGGGACGTCAACTGGTTGACCACAATACTAGTAATCCTCAAGAAAGTTGTCATTGCCATAGCAATTTGTTACCCATCTGGGATTTTTGTCCAAATAATGAAAATAAACAAGCGTAAGTACATGTTGTACTCAACAAGTGTAACATGAGGCTCATGAGGCTCAAAAGCCTTGACACAGGTTTAACAACATTTAGCTTTTAGTTGTCACAATTTTAGCATATGAATAGCATCAAGTTGTCATAATCCCATAGTACACACATGATTAATGAATATCATAAACAAATAATTAATAGTGATCATCTATTCCATAAGGCTTCCAAGGCCGCTCGCGAGCATGGCTGATATACCAGTTTTACACTCTACAGAGGTTGTATACTTTCACTATGAGTCATGTTCCCCACTTGCCTAAGGTTTGCAAGTCCCCAAAACACTACCAAGGTGAGCAGGTAGGGTACACTATAAAGCATTCCAAAGGTTTGTCTAACAAGTTAGGGCCGCTAGGTTTCTGTACCCTGCAAATGTAGGGCTCCCCTTCCCGATGGCATATTCTGCGCACGCTATACACACAAGGACAGAGGCCGCACTGCACCCAACCCAAAACACACCCCATTTGTGCCTTTTGATAACCTCTAACAAGCTAGAAAATGTCCTTATACTGAGCTAAAGCCAGAGCCATATGGCCCTCACAGTTGTACTGTAAGTCCCGGATGATCACTTATAGATAAGTCCTTAGGGAGAGGAATCTAGAGCACCAAAAAACCCAATGCTCCAGCCCTCTTAAACCAAGTTGCTAAAAAGCATATTTTAACATTTATTGCATATACCATTAGTCAAGTTACAAGATCATGGTTTCATTGAGCACTAGCATTAGCTACCCAATGCAATATCCCATAGGAGTCAAGGCATAAGTACAATTCTAGGAAATTCTTATCAAGGTGACACATGCATATATGAATTAAATGTATTAAGGTTAATAGGAAACAAGGATAGTCCTATGCTATACCTGCCTTGATCAAAGTGTTCTTGCTGATCCTGCTCGTCAAAGTAGTACTCTTGATCACCCACAAATTGCTCACCGTCTATACTCGATCAACACAGCAACATACAAGTGTGCATAGCAAATAAAGGCTATTGATTAGAACAGTACACCAACAACATAAAATCAAGATGAAAAGTTTGTAAAATGAATCTATGTCTTGCTATGAACACACAGATGCGAAGATTACAAAAATCAGAGCTATAACGAAGAAGTTATGAATTAAACAAGATTTCATTTAATGAAATAATAGATTAAAACTAATCTTGATTTTCAAAAGTTGAAAACATATTTAATAGTGATATGAACATGTAGATTATGCAATTACGAATCTAACGCAACTTGAACGGATCAAAATGGAGTTAAAATGAAGAAGTTATAGCTTAAATAAAACTAGTGGCAAAACTGTAAATAGATGAATCTGATTTTCAAAATAAAATAAATCTAAATCAGATTCAAAATAGAGCCAAGGATGGCACGTTGGATTATTGAGAACCCAAGGGGCTCTTTAGTAAAAGTAACATGCGAAGGGGTACGGATGAATGGCAGCCGTTGGATTAGATTTGGATGGATCTGATTAGATCGGGGAGGAGAGAGAGAGCAACCGGATGGAACAGTGACCGATATAGCGGCTACCATTGCTGGCGTTGAAGGAGCTCGTCGGCAATATTGAAATTGACCCTAGAGACCTCGATTTGACTTGGAAAAAGCATAGGAAGAAATAGGCGAAGACAGCGAACTCACCACGGCAAATCACAGCGGCGAGGAGCGGGTGGAGGTGACGCGCGGCTGGGGACTACGGACGGTGATATTAGGGTTGGATAGGGAGGCGGCGGTCGTAGGGGCCGCTATTTATGAGGGGCCTCGGTGTGGGGTGCACGCCAAATCATGAGGAACCGGGAGAGCCGGCGGTGGATTCCATAGGGAGGAGTCCGGCTCGAACATGAACTAGAGGTGGAGGACACCGCTGGCAAGCGGGCCTAGAGTGTGAGCGGCTCAAGACGTGGGGCCAGGCTATCAGCTGAAGGGAAAGAGGGAAGCAGCGCCCGCACTGCTTCGATAGGCCGGCCCAAGAGCAGGAGCTCAAGCCTGCGGGGAAAGGAAGGCGGCCAGCTAGGCCAACAAGCCGAGAAGGAGAAGGGGGAGAGAGTTGGGCCTCACCTCTAGGTAGCTAGGCCGCTCAGGCCAAAAGCCGAGAAAAGGAGGGAGAGTGAGAAAAAATTCATTTTTATTTTTCTTAAACACATTTTCAAAACCAAATTCAAATCAGATTCAAATTCTTTTGCAGTTTTGATCAAACCCAATCATCACAAAAATAAATATGCAGCATCATGTATGCACAAACATGTAGCTAGACCTTATAGTTGATTTTAATTTAACAAAAGTTATTATTTTGCTAAGTTTGTATGCACACATAAATACATAAATAAATCAAATTATCCTATCTTAAAATGATGCAAATTTTAGGGTGTTACAAGATGAAGCAAGGCATATGATGAACTCCAAATAATTTTGCGTAAAGAAGACACAGCTCATTTCATCATGAATCAAAGTTTATTCACTGTCTTTTGCTGCAAGTTACTTTTGCCATGAACCATGCTAGAATGCAGCAACAAATAAAATTTGTTATGAAACATGATGAATGAAATCTATGCTAAAGTAATCCTATAACCATCCTTTCATTAGCATGGATGAAATTCACATAATTTATGGATGACAACCCATGCATCAATTTTGTTGTATTCCCTCGGGTATGTGTCTATTAATATTTTGTAGGAAGAATCAATAGAAGTTATGCCTGTTCATGGTTTTGTGTGTACCCACAAATCCAAACCAAACCACCACTTTAGTAGAATAAAGAGGAAAGAAGACGAGTGCCATGAAACAGATCTCAATATAAGCACTCACTCATAAGAAGAGGACAAGACAACGAGATGTCAATACATCATGGCATGCATCCTTGTGTCAACAAACATCATCAATCAATGAGGGTCTGTCGACGGTGCCTTGTAAGGTCACGAATGACCATGGTTGTGAGCCGACATCCCTTAGTCATTAGAGATGAAACTTTTATGCAAGTACCAATGAGGTTGCTTCCTTGATCATCAAGATGGCTAGCGTATCGCCATCAAACAGAGAAGAGCAACTGTCCGCCAAACTGCTAGAGGACAATCAAGGAGGAACCCGAGTTAACATCTCCAATAAACATCAACTCATCAACCAAAAAGCAACAAAAATCAAGAAAGGTTGACAGGAGAACATGCAGTTGTCCACATTTTTGTCTCCTAGATCAGATGGCGCAAAGAAAAGCTAAATGCAAGGGAGAGGTCAAGCTCAATGGACCTAAAAACCATGAGTCCTCATTGATAGTGTTGAGTGACATAAAAATCCTTGTGTGGGGGAGGAAGACTGACTTTTCTACAGTTGATACAACCCTGCTCTTCTTCCTCCCAGGCTCCCATCGCTTTGACATGATGGTTTGCAATCCCTCTGCTCAATATTGCTTTGTTTCTACAAGTTTGAATATGTTTATAAATTTCATACATGAAAATCAAACTTAAGATGTGAAGTAAAATCAATCCTTGTGAAAAGAAGTTTTTGCAACAATTGAGGCACATTATTTAAAACATGGGATAACAGTTCCATGCTAATTAAAATGTTAAAACCAACTTTGTTATAGCATAGAGGATGACCTTCAGCTCTATGATAACACTACCCTTACTTCGAGTCATTTTTGTATATTCCTTCGAGTATGTGTTGTCCACTAATCTTTTGTAGGAATAAAACCATGAATGGAGCCAAAGGTCCAAACAAAATTCCAAGATTCATAAAAGAAAAAACAAAAAGATGGCATCACAAAATGATGAGAAAGAAGAAAGTGCAACACATTAGACAAGATGCTCATGAACAGCTCAAGCAAGGAAAGCTTCAAGTAGGAAGAAAAGATCACCACACAAGTCATCTACCCTTCTTCACAGGGTGTCATCACACTATAATGAAGAAGGTAACATCTTAGGGTAAGTGGTCATTATTTAAAAAGTTTCCTTTTGATCTTGCTATTTACACAAATGAAGAAACAAACATGTTTGAGTTATAACTTTGCTTGATTTAACCTGATTAACTCAACATGTCTTGTTACTTAAGCTTGTTCATAGCACCACTTTCTTGATCTCATAGTCTTAACCATATGAGCTAAAATTTTGCATATCTTATCTTTGGACGGTGATAGTCATAATCATGTAGAGTTTGATACATTTTGTAAAGATAGACAATCCTTCCATAGGTTAAGCAACTCCACTCTTTTTGACAAATATATTCAAATGTCATAATCATCCTCATTTTATCACCCATGTTGTAAGAATGAACAATGCACATAACATCAACTTTATCATGATTCAATGAGCCTAAAGGCTAAAGAAGGATAAATAAAATTTTAGTTCTGTTAGTGTTTTCCCACCAATAGAGCCCATGCACTTGATCTCTACCTTGTCTTTATGAGCAGAACACACTCTGAGCAAAGTGTGGGGGAGTTGATCCACTAAATTTTACATGTGAAAGTTCTGAACTGGCATTAATGATGCACACAAGATGTCGCCAGTTTCCACTACTAATGCCTAAACAAGGAGGGAGGACAAGTCAAGAAATATGAACCTGTCAAATCAAAATCAAATTTAAAACCAAGACGAGTTTGGCAGAAGAAGGTGGCACCACCATTGGAAGCGCCACAAATGGAGGCACCACCACAAGAATCCTCATCTTCAAGAGCGAACCGGTGAAGGACATATGCCTTTCTCTGGCCAAGGGCAATTATGGGACATGAGGTGGCCAGTCTCTAAAATTGGGAGGTTTTGTTCCAGCACCTCCACATTTGGCCACCCCATTGAGCACCACATCAACAACCAGCTTGGGGGAGGAGCATCCCTCATGCATCTAGCTAAGTATCTCTTTTCCCTTATTATTTTGATTATTCTTAGTTTGCTTTATATATATATTAGAAAAAATGAATAACTAAAAACAAAATAAAAAGTTATCTTTATAGAAATATATATAGTTATAATGTGTGATCTAAAAATAAAAACAAAATAAAGAGAGTGTGTCTAGATTGCTTTAATTTGTTTTTAAGAGCTGAATAAAATAAAAGGGACTCGGAAGATAATCTCTTAAAATGGAAATGATGAATAGTTGCTCTGTTGTAATTTTTTTAAGTACCTAGTTTTCCACCTTGAATTCTCTCAAGTTTTGGATAAGATTGTTTTGATATAAGGATTTACTCTAAACTTCAAACTCATGGGTAGCATATGCTTGATCTAAGTCTAAGTAATTGACGGATATAATATGAAAAGGTCTGAGTTGTTGTTTATCTTGTTCCAAGTGACACTAAAGTTCGGGAGATGTATCTTTTGAAAAAAACACAAAAATACTATGATGAGTTCCTGTATGACAAAGCTTAAATTCCTACCAGAGCCATACAAGTTATTTAGGCTAGAAAAACTTCCACATATATGCTGCTTGTTTTTGCATTGGGTTTTGTCAAGCTTTGTTGACCCTTATGAGAGGATTGTCATGCTCTTAAAATCAAGATGACGTACACACCACCCAAATATGCACTACTCCTACACCAGGGGTAGGAGCAAAACATGCCATTCCATTTAGATCCACCCCAAAATATTCTACTCTTACACTAGAAGTGAACACAAAAACATGTTTGTTAGGTTCTCCATCCACCAAATTAAAGCTCCATGTTCTTTAAGCTATCTCTCAAAGTTTTGTTGCCAAAAAAGAGACATAGGGCTATGCAAAAGTTATTCATGAAAAAAAGAGAGAGAATTGAGAAAAAAATGGACACAAAAGTGTCAGCGATATTAAAAACAATGGGTACTTAGATGCCCACCTGAAAAAAATAAAAGAAGAAAAAAAGAGATGAATAAGATAGCCCCAGTTCTCTCACAAAAATATTTCAAAGTTTCAAGAGAGAGATATATTATCAAGGAGCTAAGTAGAATTAGGTTAGCCACCACATATATCCACCTCATATATCCACACAAATGCACATCTTGATTTGATTGTATGACTCAACTCTCTTTGGATCCATTGTTTGACTTTATAATATATGCATTGCAAGTATGCTCTAGCTTTTCCCTACCTATGAACTCCACATAAGCCTTAGTGGTAGGAAGAGAAAAGACATAACATCAATATTGTCTTGGTGAGGATCCACAAATACGACATATATTGAGAGACTTGAGAGTGTCATACAATGAAATCTCTAAGTTTTATTTTGAAAACTTATAAAAACTCTGGAACAATGGTTGAACAAAGAACTTGAGACATAGCGCTTGACTTGATCGTTCTGTCTTTCAATTACTCAAGACCCAAGTGAAGGCTAAGAAGCCCCATGGTTGAGGGTAATATGGGTAAGTTTGAAAGTCAGATCAGTTTATTCTAATCTGGAGGAGAATTTTTATTTGAATGCATGTGTACTTTTGAGGGGTGAAAATATTATAGCAACTCCTAATCCATTGTTCAAGTTTAACTTTGCTCAGGGACTAGCAAAGGGTAAGTGTGGGGGAACTTGTTGATGGTTGTTAATGTTAAATATAAATCGTCAATATAACCTGCAACTATGCTAAATTCCATCACCAAACATGGGTCTAGGGGTTTAAACTAATAAATTCCATGAGCTTTGGTGAATATGTGAATACAGGAGGATTTATCTAGAAAACAGCCCTAGGACCACCGTCATACTCTCCAAACAAGCAAACTAACATTAGAAAGAGAATCGGCTCACGAAACCTACGGAAAACAACTCAAGATGGAGTCTAGAAGCTTCCACCGAAGGTTGGGGCCCACCTATCACAGAGATAGGCCAGCCGACCCCACCTATAGGCTGGCCGGCCTATGGGGTCCATATGTCACCCTCTCCTTTCTACGTTAGTTTCCCACCGCCTTTGAGAGTCCATCTTAGTCATTGCTCAAGGTCGGTTCATCCAACAATGATCGAGGAGGTTGACATGGATCGATGATGTGGCAATGCCTTGCCCCCTACTCCATCTCCCATATATATAGCAGCCCCTACACCTCTCTCTGGAGCTATCCTAAAACCCTAATTCATATCCTCCTCGTCAGTATCAAAGCTAGCTCTCAGGATGTAGAAGTAGAATAGCTCAAGTTGAGGGTTAGGGAGAGTTGAGCCATGCTTAGGGTTTGTAAAAATCTTTAGAGGTTTGGCATATCTTTGTATCTTACCTTTGCAAGACTTATGCTTTGATATTGTTATCTTCTCTATTTACTTTTATGCCTTTCATGTGTATGGTTAGAATAGCCATCATATCTTAGCATGGGATCTCTGCTCGCATCGAGTGCTCTAGTTATCGTACACAGCTAGAGTAGTAATTGATAGTATAGACAAGGTGTCTATACTATAGGTTACCTGAGATTGCGCCCAATCCTACGGTTAGTTGTGCTAGCCCCAGAGGTGACAACTCTATCAGGCTATTGCAATCCACCATGTTAGGATTGGTGTTCTTAGAGCTTAGGGCAGCCTTCCCCCAACTACGCTTTCTCACCCTCTTGAGAGTTGGAAAGGTACTATTGCGCCAAAGTGTTATTGTGTGTGATCGCTATATCTACCCATGAATTAGTTATACCCTATAGAACCAAAGTAATAGAGAAGTATTTAGGAACCTTGAACTCACCTGTTGTCCTCTCAACTTAGCTAAACTGCTCATATATTTTACCATGGAATTCTCCTATATGTGGCATTATTCATAACTCTTATCATCATCAACAACTACCCCCACTTTAGTTTAGTTGGTATACTAGTTAGTAGATACATGACAATGAATTATCAACTTTTTTAACCATTGTTTCCCTATGGATAAATATGATACCATGGAATACTCCCGAGTGAAAGCTACAACGGTATCCGTGTGCTTGCCGATTTATCTATGTGCATTTAAAAATACCAACAAGCTTTCTGGCACCGTTGCCGGGGAAACAATTGGCGTAGAGATTTTGATAGTGATCTTGATGTCTACTAATCTAGTTGTGACTAGCTTTTGTGGGATTACCCCTGTTCTGTTGAATTGTGGAAAAGACAGGACATCAGACGCCGTTGTAACCTTTCGGCGAGTTTCCACAAGAAAAGAAGAAACATTGAAGAACCCAGGGTGCCTGAACATTCAAGATCCATCATTAAGGGAACCCTGCCATCTTATAGGTTTGTATATATATATATATATATATATATATATATATATATATATATATATATATATATATATATATATATATATATATATAAACCATGTGTAGATTGGACAAATGGTCGCCATCACAAGAATTCAAATCTCATCCCAAGTGACGAACAAAGACGATGCACTACTCACAAATTCCATCATGTGAGTCATCGTAAGTATGATCAAGAAAGGTGGGATAGTCTTTCTCATAGATTTTAAACTTGATACGTAGTTATCTTTTAATTTGTGCACTCCACTGCATATCTACTTTGAATAATCCATGCATCCACTCTATTTAGTTTAAGTTTTCTCATATCAAATCCACTGCATGTTTAGTTCCTTGCATACATCCATGTCGTTTGCATCTAAAAAAAGGAAAAAAATCATCACCATGATCATGCTCTTTGTTCTCCATTTGAGTAAATCTCTATAATGTTTTCATGCTACCTTTGTCTATCGTAGTATGCTTTGGTTTGGAAGTACTCTACATACTTCCAAAGGCATTTAAATTAAGCGTGGTGCTTTGGTTAAATAGTCTTCTTTAATCTAATTAGACATGGAGTCTAGTTTGATTATTGAACTAAAAATTACTTGTGTAGACACTGGTTATTTTGTTGGACTAACCCCAGCAGAAAAAACTCTCTCAAATTGAATTTGGAAAAGTCTCGAGATGAACTCACATGGGAGATGTGTCACACCCAATTTTAAGGATAAAATATGATGCATAATCTTATGTGTGCCCAGAGATCAATCACACACATAAGCCCACAAATTATAGAAAGTACTATCACAAGTGTTTATTAGATCACGAATATTATCACATAGTCTTCATATAAATATAGCGGAAATATAAATATAACTCTCTCGTGGAAGCTCCATAGCACAGGGACGTCAACTAATTGACCACAAGACTTGTAATTCGGTCGATTCAGGCCGAATCCTAGATCCTTGCTGAGGACGCGGTTGTGAAGTCAATGGCCGGTTGGACCTAGATGGCTTTAGGGAGCAGTGGTTCATAGTGTGAAAGTCCTCTTGACCTCTCAACTTTCACGTTAGTTTGATTTTCTCCCGCATTTAGAAAACTAGATTTTTAATTTTTTTTTACTTTTTAAATCATTGTTTTTTATCATGAATGGTTTTGGATGGTAGGCTTTTTTTTACTTTGTCTGTTGCAACTCCACATCAGTTACAAGGGGTTAAATCAGAGTTCATTGATAGGTTAGGACTTAGGAGGTAAATCAGACTAAATATTTTTTTTAAATCAAAATTTCCTTGTAAATTTATACAATTAAAAATCCTAATTCTAGTTTAATCATTAAAATCATGAATTTTTTTTATTAATTTTTAAGATCAAACTAGATTTTAGGATTTTAATTGCATTTAGTATTTAGGGAAAATGTTAAAAAAATACTGGTACTGTTGACTGATTTGTGCTGTCAAAATCTGTCGGTTTTTTTACCAATCAGATAGTTACAAAATCTAACAGATAGATGCATCAACAAATCTATCAAATTCCACAAAACTAGCCAAAGATTACTTAACGGATATGTAGAACAAAAATCCAATAACACACAAACAGATCGATCAATAGTAATGCAGAACAAATAACCAATAACGCACAAAGATTAGCCAAACTTAAAAAAACAAAGCAGACAGGCCCACACAACATATTGTGCATTGTCGACACAAATAGCACCAGTAAACCACAGAAAAAAAATAGACGACAATCATGGATCTAAAAATGTGGAAACTCTACCAAATAAATGAAATAGATAAATGATAAATAAACAAAACATAGGGCTTGAGCATACCTGAGCATCCAAAACCATCCCAAATAGGATGGCAATGGGCCCCGGTCCCTGATCCCCAATGGGGAATTCATTCATTAGGAGATGAAAACGGGAATTTGCTCCCTGCGAGGATCTTAACGGGTGAGAAACCAGCCCCGTCGGCTGAAGCGGGTCGGGGACGTTCTCTAGCTCCCACTATCAATACCCGTTCGGCCCTGAAAAAGCAGGCCAAAACATGCCCAACAGGAATATTTTCAACCCAACCCCAAACCATAACACCCGATGCTTCTCTCTCATCCCTAGTCGCCAGTCACTGCTCGTCCGTCTCTCTTTTGGAATTCCCGATGCTTCTGGAGTCTCTCACCCGATGTTTTTTTTCCAATGCTTCTCTCCGAATGCTTCTTGCCCAACGCTTCCTCCTAACTTCAGCGGCGCCAACTACTTCCCCTCACAATTCTCCTCCCCATGGCGGCACTAGCTTGCTCCCGTCCCATTGTTGCTGCATCTCGTCCTTCTCCATCACCAATCCTTCTGCCAAGTTGCTGTCATTTTTGCTTCACCATCAAACGGTCATTGCACCTAGGTGCTCCTACTCTGTCATCGACGTGCCTGGGAAGGATGTGCGACCAACAAGGGATGGAGCCACCGTCGACTTGCAGTCGAGTGTGCGACACCCATCGGGGCCTCGCGACTTCAATCAGGGATTGCGATGAGAGAAAAACGTCCCCAAGACGTGGATCGGTGTTGGGGTACGAGTCCCTGCCGGTGATGTCCCCATTGCCATCCCTACTCCCAACCATGGATTATCGAAGTCTTGATTTAAATACAATTGTAGATGGATTATGTGTGGTATAGTCATGTATGCAATATTAACACCAGGAGCATATCACCTTGAAATAAACAACTACAATAGACCATGTGATATGGCAAAACAATGTACCACATCTCTCAAATAACATAATTTGAATGCCAATAAGTTCACTAAAAACACAAAACATAACTAAAAAACAATCAGACTCACTAAAAACACAACAAAAAACACCGTAAATGACATGCAAACTAAAAACACAATATAACTCAAATGCAATCAGGCTCGCCAAAAAAGACAACTCAAAACTAAGTCTTTAATTTGTTACTTCAATCAGCAGATAACTACTTGTTATTCAAGTTAAAAACAACATGACACAAAGATAAAGAATTAACACTATGAAAAAATTAAAGCACAATTACAGTCAATCAACGGATAACAAAGTGAAATAACAAATATAATGCAAGCCAATGCAGCACAACTAATTCAAAATTAAGAGCTCAAAAACAATTCATAATAACATATATATAGTGTAATAACATGAAGTGATATTTTCATTTTCTTCAAATTGTTCGATGCAGATGAACTAAACTTCCTCTTCAATTCCTTTAACTTCTGCAAAAAAAACATTAAGAACATATACACGTAGACAAATCAATTTTTTAAAAGAAAAATCTCAAATATACACACGTCCTTCTTAGACAACTCAAGTATTGTTTTATAAAGCTCATCATCACCAAAACCATCACTATTTGAAAAAAATAACAAGAATATATTTTTATTACATATATCATAACAATAATCTCCTATGGCATGTTTCATCAATGTACATGAAAAAATAGTGAACGAGAAGACTTTCAACCTCCTTAAGTTGTTCTCCCAAACTCACTAGTACTACGTGACTAGACTTTAAAGCCCAGTTTGGTAGAGCTCGGGGCGACTTTGGCTTCTCTGTACACTGTAGTGAGGACTCGTTTTTTCTCTCCTCTCAAAATAAACTAGGAGCGGTGAAGCTACTATATTTTTTTTTTCTGCTTCATCGGCCCCAGCTTCTTCACACACTGTAGCAAGGAGATGGAGTAGTTTGGAACTGTGTCAAATAGGACCTAAGCTATTGCTGAAAATGAGGCAACGTAAACAACTCAAAGGCTGTCCAATTAGTAAGGTAGTCACAGGAAGAACACAAGTACATGACCTGCTTTGTCAAATAGATAATGAAATTTGTAATCGTAGGTCTGGTCATGTAATATTTGTGAGCTGGATCTAAGTCAAAGGTAGCAACCTTTGGGTGGTCATGCTCGCATGTCCTACCTAGTTTGTGTGCATCACTCCTACTCTAAACCCCCCATAATTTCTTTAACTCAGGTCTAGCAAAAGCAACTCAGATAGAACAAATACAACAACCAGAGATGACAAATAAACAGTAATACGGCTAGCAAAAAGCAGATCTACCTGACCAAATATTTGGTATCAGGATCGAGTATGCGCATCAGTGAAATAGATAAGATTTAGGGGAGAGGAAGAAGGCAGGGGAGGGCGAGAAGGCATGAGAAAATGAACAACCAACCTCAATCGGCTAGGATTACACACACAGGATGAGCATGGCCACATGTGAACACGAGTGTGGCCGCTGTGCCTGCGCCGCTGCGAGGGATAGGAAGAGAAGGAGATTTCTAGATAGAAATGAAATGAAGAGCACTAGGCTATAGCTGAGAGAGAATTATTTTTGAGGGAAAGCAGAGAGAATAAGGGAGAGGAAGTGGAAGCAGTCAAGCAACGGAGCAAAAGCCAAGGCAGAGTTATGAGTTCGGCATGCACAGTAGTCCAAACCTGCTAACGTGATCGTCGTGCAGTTCGACACATTAAAACTAACAATGGGAACATGTATCTTAAAGTGTAATCCAACGCACATAAACTTGACAGATTTAGCGTAAATAAATCTGTCAATAGATAAATAGCAAAATTCAAAAATATTTGGTGTCCGATTTATAGCTCCATAACTATGAAACAAGTTCCACACAAAAAAACTATGAAACAAGTTTAGTTTATCCTCCTTGTGACTTACGTGATGTCACGTCAGATAAAACCATCCTCCAAGGCTGCTAAGGGCGCAAATTTAAATTGTTTTAAAAATTAAGGATAAAAAACAGTTTTTCTTTTTTTAGGAAAAAACGGTTTTGTAAATGAGGAGGCGAATGAGGGAGCCTGAGGCCCCATTCGCTTGTCTTTAAATCCGGCTTGTTCGACTTCTTTTTTCAGCCAGAACAGTATTTTTCTCTCACAACAATTCAGCCGGAACAGTGTTTTGGCTTATTTTTTCAGTCAAATTTAGCCAAGCGAACGGGTCCTGAATGTGTTGGGCTGGCGGGTACTTGATGGGCTGAGGTTGTGAGCCACGCGGACCTTATTTTATTTGTTTCGTTTCCTTATTGGGCCATCGGAACTTCAGAAGAGACTGTGCTGAGAAAAGGACACAACAAACCAGAATGGGCCTCTCAAAAAAAACCAAGCCACAATGGGAAATCATCCAATTCCGACGTCCGTCCGTGACTCCTGTCCAGGAGCGGGCCCCAAACAAAAAAAATACTCCACTCCATCGTGCTTATCTGTTCGCCCGCCCCTAACTCCTTCGTGCTTATTCGCCAGGCCCCGAAGCAGCGTGGCCACTCATTGTCCGCGCTCCTTCTCCCACCGTGCACTCGTCCGCTGCCACGTCGTACCCCACCATGAAAGCACTAGTTTGGTTTTAGATAATTGATGAAACTTAGGGACTAATCCTGGTACTAAGTGTGTAGACATGAAAGGATGGTCCCATGCCAAGTGGTGAAGCAAGAGGATGATCATGGTGGATGGTGATGACCAAAAGGTGACATGATTCTTGCATATGCATTTAGGAACCTTGTGTGCTAACTTTGACCCATGTAAAATACTTTGAAAAATATTAACACACGAGCACATGAGTTGTACACACTGTGGTTAGCAAGTTGGTGTAACACCCTCGGTGTTACGTCCTAAACCAACTACTAAATCATATCACGAGCATCGTGTTTATGTAATAATGCATGTGATAGAAGGTGTTGATAAATTTTTTGTAGCCTAAAATAACCAATTTTTATTGAGCAAAAACACTATAGAACACACATGTGACACTTAAATGAAGTTTGAAATATAAACTTTGTAGATGATAGTGAAATACTTGCTCTCAAAAAATGATATTACTAGCTAATATTTCCAATAGCTTAGAAATCGCAAATTGAAATCAAATTCAGCTCAAAACTTAAAAAAAATTCTAAGTTTATCAATAGCTAGACATTGATAAATTTAGCAATTTATTTAGAGAGATTGGGTTAGAAGGTGATACGGTGTTTAGCTCCGCTGAGCTGCCTCATGTATCAGTTTAATCATGGTGAAGTCGCTTTCGATTTACACGCAATGGTTTAGTGGTAGTCGCTGTTTTAAAATCCGTGCACAGCACGTTCTCGGGCTAGCCCTCTGGGCTGGGCGCAGTCATAGGGCCGCGGGGGCACGCCGTCGTGGCGTTGGCGCGCTCTGTGTGCGCACACACGCTATCGTGCTTCGCCGGCCTGGTCTCCCTGACCCGACCGTGAGGAGCCACCATTGTTGTGGCTTGCCCGGCTGAGCGACGCTGCCCCGCGCGCTGCCGCGTCGCCAACCCACCTTACGCCGTGACGCAGCCGCTACTGCTGCTGTCGCATCACGTCGCGCTCACGCCTGCCCACTGCATCGCTGGCCCGCTTTGATGCCGCGCGCACGAGGCCGGACCGCTGTTGCCATGCCATTTATGGCACTACGGTGCGCGGGCCACGCAGGTCGTGAGCATGCGCGCCTGTCGGATAGCGTTTGGCCGCGGGCTGCACTGGTCGCGTTAACTGCATCCCGCCAAGGCTCGCCTCGTTGAGTCACCAGTCACACCCCGTCTCTCTCTCTCTCTCTTTCCTTCTCTCTGCCGCTGAGCCGCGCCAATGTGCCTGCCTACGAGGGGTCGTCTCCCATCAATTCCATGCACCCACAGCTCCGTCCTCACAGGCTCTCATCAACCGCCCCCACCCTGCCTTGATTATGGCTAGGCCGAGCTCCAATTTTAGAGCTTTGCTCCCACCACCACGCCATTAAGGCCCAGCCCGCCCCACCGTGGCCAGCTCCAACCTCGCCATCTCACGTCGAATTGACCGCACCACTAGCCCCGCCTAGAGCCCCTCTTCGTCGTGCGTACCCAAGTCACAGCCCTATAGCTGCCTCCACGCCGCTGACATAGCCGTGTCGCTGTGGTTCGCCGTTGAGCTCGCCGCGCGCCCGCGGCCAGACTTGCTCGGGGCATCTCTGGCTAGGCCACCACCATGGGTAAGATCGTGGTGCGTCGCTGATGCTTACCCATCACTTCTATTATCTGTTGCATGTTGTGGCTCACCGAAACGTGGTTGCCACCACTATAGGTCGCCCGCCGACAGGGAGAGCCCGCTCTGCTTCACCTCCGTTCGTGCAACCACCGCCCATCGTCGTGCGTTGGCCCATAGGTGAGCATCGGTCCCATAGCTAGGTCTGCAAGGGTCCCAGTTGGCTGGTGTAATAGGGCTATACCGGTCCACGCCGCACCTGCGAGCGCGGGGATCGCGGGGACCTCCTTGATGCGAAGACAGCTTTTCTCGAGGTCTTTCGTGCATAAGTGCTGACTGAGTAAATAAGACAAATAGTGGCTATGAGAATAGTAGGAAGCTCGGGGCGTTTTCATTAAAACACCAGTGCGCGCGTGGGCTCCCCGCCATGGGCCGTCTCGGCGCGTGGGCCACGCCCCGTGTGGGCCGCGTTGGGCTAGTTTGGTTCGTCTTTTTAGTAAAGAATTAGAAATGGTTTTGTATTTTTATTTCAGAACTAGTTTTGTGTAATTAATCTAAAATCATGTTGGTGTCCAAAAATTGTGAAACAAATTTTGTTAGGTTTCTAAAATTATAATCTATCTGCTAGTATATTTTGTTCACATAGTTTTGTAATATTTCCAGGAGTTATTAAATTAATTTAAGATGCTTAATATTGTAAGATATAAACTTGTAGGAATTTTTGTGAGGAATTGGCAACAATGTTGGCTCTGAAACTTTTACAGTAAATCACTAACATTATTAGGTGCTCACTGTAATTTTTGTAGCTCCATAATAATTAGTTTGCTAAGGTAGCTATATGAGCCCAAGTTCGAAAATATATATTTAATCAATAAAATACCAAAGCACCATGGGATTTTAAAACTAGAACATTTTTTCGAAGACAAAGCCTTACTTGACCATGTGGATACGTAGACCAGTACGTTACTCATTAAATCTGGCTCGTTAGCTTGCGGAGCATAATCGAATATTAAGAGTTGCGGTTACCGTTGATTAATTGTGCCTCTGCGTTGTTTCCATGTATATTATAATAAGAACAACGATGGATCATGGAGTCGACTGAAGTAGTAGAAAAGTTGATGCCTTGATGATTGTGTCACTATGATGGAATGCAAACTTTTGGTTATATCTTACCCAGGCAAGCCCCGGTACATAACTCCTATTATTCTGCACTTTATCTTATGCTTGTGCATTAAGTTTTAAGGATTGAATAAAAAGCACTTGCATATATATATATATATCCAGTGTTTGCCTAAATGGATTAAACGACCAGTAAATGGTAAACGGTGGTAAACTGTTTTGTTTAGGGGGTAAACGGAAATTAAACGGTTGGACGTTTAAACAGTAAAAACGGAAAAAAAATAGCCTAAACGGAACGGAGATAAACAGCATTAAACGGACTAAACAGCTATTTAAACGGCCGTTTAGACGAACACAAGGTAAATCTAGTTCAGTTTTGTATGGATAAATTTATATACTTAAGTTTATTATATTTATAAATGTGTACACTTGATATGTTACATGCATAAATATCTATATTTGGTTCTTTTCACATGCATAAATATATATACATACCAAAATAATTGATTTTTACTCGGATAAATATGTATAAATGCTAGAATACTTGATTTTTTTACATGCACATATATAATTATATGTATTTTTTTAAAGTACAAAACCGTTTAACTTCGTTTAAACATCGTGTAAACAACATAAACGCTAAACGAAAGGTGACCGTGTAAAGACCATTTACCGTTTAGGAAAACATTATATATATCCTTATCCTATGAGTCCTACTAGTATATTAGGATCGCGTAGATTGCTATGCTATAGGATCTGGTAGAAGTCGAGTGATTACCTGTCACTCGAGAGATAGAAAAGATATTATTGTTGTTATTATATTACTGTCACAGGGAATATATATGAATGATAATTGGAGATCGGGTGGAATGGTACTTTGGATCTAGACTTGGTTAGGCATTCGAGCGAGGCTCGGATTGCACTTGTTCCACCTGTGTCGATTGAGGACCGTCCATTGCTGTGGATGGTAGTTAGGTCACAGACTTATTATCCTGAGCACATACTTGCTTATGGGAGCGGAAAGGCTCGTTACGCTCTTGTCGTGGGTTCCGGCTGTTTTTGGACCGACTGATTGGAGGCGGGGAAAGGTGGAGGTCTAAGCACCATAAAGAGACCAGGTCTCAAGTGTGGGGGCTTAGAGTCCAAGTTTGGACGGGGACCTGGACCCCATGACAGGAGTGAAATGGGTTGGTCTTGTTTGTGGCTGGGGTACAAACGGGGCATGTGTTTCGGAGTACCCAGCTAGGATACATTGGTTCACGAATCGTTGTTTCTGTGAGATGGTACCAACTTGGCTACAGTCTAGCACCGTAGTAAGAACTAAAACTATAAAAGATGGTAAAATGGTTTTGATTTCTCACCACCTACTTGAAAGTAGCATAGGTGCTTACATAGAATGGTTAGTTAATGAACTAATGATGACTGCTAATAAAATTAAATATAAGGACGCATATTTAGTAATGCTTCCTATAGATGCAATAACCCATAAGCCAGATAGCCTTGTATATCCTTGGAGTCTTTTATTTTTCTCCTGTCGGGTAAGTCTTACTGAGTACAATCGAGTACTTAGGGTTTTATTCCCCTCTGTTGCAGGTAACCAGAGGATACGTAGAGCTGACTCTTGTGTGTGGAAACCTTCTAGTGGGCTTAGAGAGGATTCCTTTCCTGCTATGACCGTAGTATTTATTTATAACCCTCACTAAAGGTTTTTATAAGAAAAGATATAAAATCTATGAGCATCTCTTGTATAAAAATGTCAACTATGTTAATGCTCCACCATGTCATTCAATTAATCATGCTTCCTCTATACCTCTGATAACATTGTTATATTCCGTTGTTAAAATAAATTGAGATAATATTCTGGTACTATAATAAAGTGATGTAAGAAACGACTTAAGAATGTTGTAAGCTTTATTCTCTCATTTATGATCCTGATGGAAAAATATGGATTTTCGAGTTCTCCCTAGGGGTGTGCTCGACAGAACTGCGTAGTTTAGTGTCCTCTCTTGGGAACTTAGTGTCTAATGGAAGACAAGTACTCCTGGGAGGTATTAGATTAGGTGGTTCTGCCACAGTTGGAAGCAAGGATGAAGTGGTTGTGGACTTAGAAAAAGAAAAGAAGAAGTTTGCATGCGATCGGACTCTGGCGTCGGGGTGACCAGACTCACCCCGGGCGCGTCCGGTCAATTATAGCAAGGAGACGTTGCACTGGCCGAAGGCGTCGAGAAGCGACTGGATGCTGGACCAGATTCCAGCGTCGCATCCGGTCATGCTATCCAGAGGAGGCACAAAGCATCGTGGTAATCGGACGCCGGTGGCGGTGTTGAACCAGACGCATAGGAGGCGCATCAGGTCATGTGTGACACATGCTAACGTTGGTGCGGTGTGATGGCGCAGAGAGGACCGGACACACCGATTAGTCCAATCATGAATGATAGGACATGTCTGGTCATTGAAAAACGTCCCTAGATGCTTTCTGTTGTTGACCAGACTCTGGATTGTCTACGTCAAGTCAGTTTGTAGAGGCGCATCCAATCGTTCTTTAACTTCGTGAGCTAAATGACTTGACCGTTGGAGATCGATGCGTAGAATTCAGAGGGACGCCACGGGGATGGCCAGGGCTGATCGGACGCAGTCGACCGGATGCCGGGGTGTGTCCGGTCAGGCGAGTCCGGTCATGTCTGCGTAGAGCCAACAACTCTATTTTGCGAGGCTGCCTATTTAAGTGTTTTGGCCCTTTGACATACTTGACATCCTTGTGAGCCTAGGCAAACACCTTTGTAAGATTGAGATGGTGACTAGAGGGGGGTGAATAGTCTTTTTTAAAACTTAATCGCGTCGGCTAACCGATACAAGTGCGGAATTAAAACTATCGGTCTAGCCAAGACTATACCCCACTATATATGTTCACTAGCACCTTACAAAGATAACAATTATGCAACAAAGGTGTCGGGCTAGCTAGAGCTCTCTTAATCAATTCTAGGAGCAAGGTCACACAAACCTATGCCACTAGTACTTTAAGCAATGAGGGAGCTCCTACACATGCTAGTAAGCAAAAGCACAAAGCTAACTAAGCTCACTAGCAATGCTCAATAACAAGGCAACCAATGCCTAATTAGAGAGCGCAAATACTTAGCTACACAAACTAAGCAATGTGCCTAACAAGGTTACTAAAACCAAATTAGCCACGCATGGGAGCTACTTCTATGCTACACAAGCAAGGAGGTAATTAGCAAGCTACACAAGCTATCTAATCATAAGAGCAACTACACAAGCTTAATATATATAAAGGTAATTGCAAGCTTATGTAATGGGGATGTAAACCAATGGGAAGAACAAGGTTGACACGATGATTTTTCTCCCGAGGTTCACGTGTTTGCCAACACGCTAGTCCCCGTTGTGTCGACCGCTCACTTGGTGGTTCGGCGGCTAATTAGCATCACCCGCTAAGCTCGCACGTCGGGCACCGCAAGAACCCACCCCGATAGTGAGGGTAGCTCAATGACACGCTTTACTAAAGTTGCTCTTCGTGACTCCCGCGGGGCGAGCACAAGTACCCCTCACAAGCACTTCTCCAGAGCGCCGCACAAGCTTCTTGCGTGCTTCGACAGAGACCACCACCAAGCCATCTAGGAGGTGGCAACCTCCAAGAGTAACAAGCACCACCGGCTTACAACTCGATCACCTAGTGCCACTCGATGCAACCTCACGATGCAATCGCACTAGAATCGTTCTCTCACACTATCGGATGATCACTATCATGTAAGTGTGAGAAGGAGGGCTCCCAAGCACTACCACATAAGCCACCCAGGCTCTAGTGTGCTTCAGCTACCGGCTCAAGGCCGACCATGGCTTCTATTTATAACCCCACGAACAAATAGAGCCGTTACCCCTTCACTGTGCAAAAGTTGGGATGACCGGACGCTTTGGTCCGATCGACCAGACGCTGAACCCCAGCGTCCGGTCATGCAATACTCGCCACATGTCTCCTCCTTCAAACGTTGTTCATCCAATCTCAATGGTCATCTGACGACCAGACGTAGCAGCTTCAACCGACTGGACGTTGAGCCTCCAGCGTCCGGTCGTTTCCACTAAGGTTCTAGAAATGACATTTCATGACCGGACATGTCCGATTGCACGTGATCGGACGCACCCTAGCGTCCGGTCACACTCTAGCTTCTGCATCACCATACGTCAGCCTGACCGGACGCACCCTGCCAGCGTCCGATCACTTCTAGTGCCAGCGTCCGGTCGAAGACCGACGCTGCATGCTCTTGGCCACCACTGACCGGACGCAGGACCCCAGCGTCCGGTCACCACGTGACCAGTGTCCGGTGCACTCTGTGAGACCCTGTCTTTTCTTTGTAGGGCGCCGGTGGCACCGTCGGACTGTCCGCACTCTACGGGCGGACACTCTGCCAGTGGAGTTTCTTCACCAAGTTGATCCACATCAACTCCAACTTATTCTCCTTTGTAAATGTGCCAACACAACCAAGTGTACACCACCATGTGTATGTGTGTTAGCATTTTCACAATCATTTCCCAAAGGATGTTAGCCACTCAACTTGCCACGTCACTCGATCCTAGCGATGATGCAAAGTTAGATCACTCGAGTGGCACTAGATGACAGATATGCAAACAAATTTGCCCCTCTTGATGGTACGGCCATCTATCCTAGACCCGGTCATAAACTTCTCTACACACCTATGACCGGTGAAATAAAATGCCCTAGGTTATACCTTTGCCTTGCGCATTCCATTCCATCTCCTCCAATGTCGATGCAACACATGCACCAACACGATCAACAATGATATGATCCACTTCATATCATCACGTGATCATATTGGTTCATCGATCTTAACTTCACTTGCTTTTCACCGTTGACTTCGTCCATCGGCGCCAAGTCTTGCTCAAGCTTCACCGCCACGTGGTCCATCGCTCCAAAGCCTCCGACTTGCCCTTCACGCTTACAACCGGTCCATCAAGCCAAGTCTTGTCTTGATCTTCTCCACCTTGATCACATGACTCAATGTCATGTCTCATGTGCAATAAGCTCCTTCATCATCACATGTGTGAGCTTTGCAACATCTCCAAGCCATTTTCACCTTCATGGCATATGTTGCTCACACACATGTACCTATGGACTAATTACCTGTGTATCTCACATAAACACAATTAGTCCACCTAGGTTGTCACTCAATTACCAAAACCACACAAGGACCTTTCAATCTCCCCCTTTTTGGTAATTGATGACAACTCTACAAAGATATGGAAATTAAGCTCTTTTGGATTTATGTTGCTTGCCCAAGCAATTTTACCATGTGAAAATGATTTTGGACAAGTACCACAAACCCGAGATGGTAGTATTAGCTCCCCCTACATATGAGCTAAAGTGTTTGATTTGAAGCTCGCACATATGCATAGATTAAAATTGTGGGAGAGTAATTACTACTAAATAATGCTAAGGTGTATAGAATAAACCTTTGAAGCGTGTACCAATCGGAGTTGCACCTTTAAGTTCATCCTTAGCACTATGGTTAGCTAGATATCACTTGGAAATAAAAACACTAGATACCTTGTGAGATCAACATTAAAAGCAAGGTACTAGCATTACTTGAAAAACATACCAAGTGTCTAGCTATCATCCTATGCATGCTAGTTATCAAATCATCATTCAAGTTCTACAACTAGCATACACCACACAAGCATGCATATTGAATTTGAAAGATTTATGCAATGCAAGCAAGCACATGAATATGCCCATATCAAATGCAATCAATCAAAGTTCATGAGCTTGCTCCCCCTATTTGTGTGCTTCTCTTCTTGTCCAAGAATTTTGATCCATCTCTTTTCTCCAATGTTGCTTCCTCTTTGTCCATGTCCATCTCTCTTTCCTTTGTACATTCTAAAGATTTTCATATCTTTTACATCCTTGTACAATCTCTCCCCCATGGTATAATTTCTCCCCCATATCTTTCATATCATATCATATCTTTGTACAATTTCTCCCCCTTTGTCATCAATTTCCATAAAGGGTATGCTTCTTATTGATGCAAAGGTATGCACTTTGGGGTAGATGGTTGAGACTAGAATTTTGTATTTTTGATGGACATTTCTTGAATATTGGAATGACACCACATGTAGATACCATTTAAAAAAATGCGACTTGTACTAATTGTATCTTATCATTGTTATGCATGATCCTATGAGGCATGTACTATATGCACTAACCGCATACTAGTAAGGGATGAAATGATCATGCACATTACAATGATACCTTTGCAATGTTGGAGTAGAGGATAGTCATATAGATTCTAATTCATTACTCCAATAGCAATGTGAAGTCCAATTTATAAGCTTGGTGAAGACCAATAGATACCAATTTGAATTTCATTCTTCACCCATATGACATGAATACCACTTATGATCAAGTGTACTTTCTTGTTGTGGTTGACTTGCTTCATCTTTTGATTCTTGCTTGCATGAGAGAACTATTTGGAATACCACTTGAAATAACTATCTCTCTGTTGGGTGTTGCTTGCTTTTCTTGATCAATCCTTTTGATTGCTTCAACTAAGCATCTTAAATGTCCCTCGGATCACCACTTCCATGTTAGCCTTCCAACTACCACACTTGGTTTACCTACTCATAGGCGGCAAGCCCCTACACTAGGGAGAAGTGACCTCTCTCCAAGAACTATTCTTGATACTCCTTTGAAATGACTTGATTGATTGATCCAAGTGATGGACTTAACTTTGATGAGTAACCTTGATTCCTTCTTTAAGTCCTTTTCTTTATACTTTGTTTAAGTCCTTTTCTTTCTACCCAAAAGATTTCCAATCATATCTAGAACTTAAACTTCAATTCCAACTTGAGTTTGATCTTGATCTTCATCTTGAGTACCAAAAGTGTGCAAAATACACTTCTCAGTCAAATGGCCGTGTACTCTTTGCTTATAATGCTTCTAGATCATCTCAAAACCAAACTTAGATACCTCAAACACTTGTAAACATGTTTCCAACTTGAGGACCTTTCAATCAAAGTGACTCTAGATCAATCCAATACTTGTCACTTTTCTGGCAGATTCTGTACTCTCCAAAGAAGTAAGCATATTTCTCAAAGTACAAATCCAAATACCACGAAATTTGGTGGAGATGAGCTTCACTAAGTTATCTAGCAGCCATAAATATTTTAGCTTCATTTGATCTCATATGAACTACCAAATTTTAATTCTTCCACCACTGCTACATGCTGAAAACTGCTGCACTATAGCTGATAAGAACCACTCCAAAACCGAAGCATTTCTTATCCAATTTCCATGAAATTTATACAGCATCTCATACCATAAGTCTAGAGCATGTACACAAATTTTCATGCCAATCCAATAGGTTTTGATCACACAAACATAGCTAAGATCACAGCTAGCTCAGATTTTGCAAGATAGGACAGATTTCAAAAATTTGAGCTATACCTCATCAAATATGAATCAAACTTGAAACTAACTTGTTTGAATACTTTCATAAGACATATATCCAATCAAACCACTTACTAAAAGTCATCTCATGAATTTATCCAACACAAATCAATCCAAACTTGATTACTTAATCAATTCATCCATTCAAACATCTTATAGCAAGCAACTTTGCATATTTATATCCAATTCAATCAACTCATATGCACCCAAATGAAATGATCAACTAGAGATATACCTTGGTTAGCTCATGATCATACAATTAGCAAACTTCAACTCAATTATTTGCAAGCCATCAAATAATCCAATAAATCACCACAACTTGAATATGACACTTGTATGTTGTAGCATTTGGACTTCATTCAACTATCATGGCATTGGGTTATGATATGCACTAGGCTTCATATCTTGATTCAACATATGGTGATCAATATGAAATCAATTGAATCAAGCCTCCAATGCCAATGGTACCTACACACATTCATCCACCTTTTGATGGTACCCAAATAATTTTGGGTCCTCTCAAGTTAGGAGCAACATACTTAGGCAATGCCTTAGTATGAGTAGCGGGATGTTTTGCAATAGCAACCATAGAGGTACCATTACCATTCTTTCTAAGAACATCATGATCATCAATTGAAATAGGCTTAGAAATATTACCTAGGGGATATGAATGTGCCATGTGTCCCCTTTCCCGGCATGAGTAGCACTTCCTCTTTGATTGAGCCTTTTCTTCCTTGCTCATGTTGTGCTTCTCATTGCCTTACCTATCATGGATTGCTTGAGCCTTCTTCTCAAGCTTGGTAGGACACTTAGAGGCAAAGTGTCCCATATTTCCACACTTGAAGCACTTGATGTGAGCATAGACTTTCTTCTCATCTTCATTCTTGCTCATCATCTTGGCATCTTAGATTTGCATTTGATGCCTTGCTTTTCCACCCCTTCTTGTTTTCTTCTTCTTCTTCATCAAGTCACCATCATCTTCATGGCTGATCTTGATTTGAACTTGAGGTGACTTCTCTTGCTCAACTTGTGGCTTTGGTTGAGGCTTCACTTGTTGCTTCACCAATTGCTTAGTTGGGCACATTGAGGTAAGATGACCCCAAGTGCGGCACTTGAAGCACTTGACATGCTTAAGCCTCTCTTCTTCTTTTAGCCTCTTGAGCTTCTTGATGTTAGGGCAACCATTTGCAAAGTGTCCCGCTTCATGACACCGGTAGCACATGGTGTGAGAGAGCTTTCTTTGATGTAGCTTCTTCATCTTTCTTTCTCTCTTTCTTTCGCCCTTTGTCATCTTCTTTTTGAAGCCAAGGCCACACTTGTCACCATAGTTTCTTTGAGTTTTCAACATATGCTCAAAGGTGACTTTTGAGTTGTAGCACCTCTCTAACTTGTTGCTCAATTTCTTCACTTCATTTTTGAGCTCATTGTTCTTGAAAGCATCTAGGCCCCTAAGTGGATTTCGGTGATTAATGTCAATACAAGATTACTATGACTAACGTGTGTTTTGCAGAGGTAATTAAGTTAGGTCATGGTAATGGAGATCGATTGGGCAATCGAGGTTGTCATGCCCCTACGATGGAAATCATTTCGGTTTTCAAAGGATGGACGACAAGGTTAAGGATGACTAGTTCTAAGTGTCGATTGAAGTTGGAGAGACACTTAGAGTAGTTTAGGACTTTGTTTTTCCTTTGGTCGTACTATGAAGGGGGTATGAACGGGTAGCTTGACCTAGTTGAGTCTAGTGAGTTAGGTGTGGTGCACACTTGTTAAAACTAGCTCTAGGTAGCTCCTATGAATGCCTAAAAACCTTTGGAGCAAACTTCATTCACATATGATCAAAAGTTGGAAGTGAATGGAGGGTCAAATACTAACCGGACGCTGGCTCCGGTGCGACCGGACGCTGGCCGTAGGGTCCGGTCAGTTCATTTGACTGTGATGATCAAGTCTGGTGTGACCGGACGCTGGAAGGTTGTGTGACCGGATGCTGAGGGCTAGCATCCGGTTGACTCCAGTAAGGGTCCAGACTTGAGAAAGTGCGACTGGACGCATCCAGTCAGTGGTGACCGGACCCTGAGTATCCAGCGTTTGGTCGTTTACAGTAAGCATCCAAGAGCGACCGGACGCGTCCGGTCGGTACTGACCGGACCCTGTCAGCGTCCGGTCATCACTTGAAAACTGTTCGCGGGTTGAACTGACCGGAGCGTCCGGTCAAAACAATCGGAGCGTCCAGTCACCCCGCAGAAGCTCATAACAGTTCGTTTTTCAGGCTGCCTTATAAATAGAAGCTCCACTCGTGAGTGGAGTCACTTTTGCTCATTCCAATAGCTGAGAAACACGTTTGTGAGTGCCAAGAAGAGCAAGGTCCTAGTGAGGTGTTTGTGATTTGAGAATCCAAGAGTGAAACCTCATTAGTGAATCAAGAGTAGACAAGTGTGCATCCATCTTCTCATTAGGCTTCGCGTGGTCAAGTGAGAGTTTGTGCTTGTTACTCTTGGTGATCGCCATCACCTAGATGGCTTGGTGGTGATTGGGAGTTTGGTGTTCACCCGGGAGAGCTTGTGGGTGACCCAACTCAAGTTGTGAGCGGCTTTGGGTGATTCGCCGCGACGGAGTGTCGAAGAATCAACCCATAGACAGCACTTGATCCTTGCATGGATCAAGGGGGAGCTACACCCTTGCGCGGGTGCTCCAACGAGGACTAGTGGGGAGTGGCGACTCTCCGATACCTCGGCAAAACATCGCCGCGTTCCTTTTCTCTCCCTATTTACTTTGAGCACTTACTTTGAGTATTTACTTTGAGCAATTCAATACTTGTTTTACATTCATAGAATTGCTATGCTAGAGTAAGTTTGGAACATAGGGTGCAAGTCATTTGTGCATTGATTTGATAGAAACACTCTTCTAGGCACAAGGGGTTAATTGGGCTATCCGTAGGATTTGATTATTACAAGAAAATTTAGAATTAGCCTAATTCACCCCCCCTCTTGGGCATCTTGATCCTTTCAATTGGTATCAGAGCCTCGTGCTCACATTTTTAAGCCTAACCGCTTAGAGCAAGATGTCTCACGGGGATGGACCTCCTCCTATCTTCGAGGGGAATGATTTTCCATATTGGAAAATTCACATGGAGGCTTACCTAGAAGCTCTAGATGTTGGAATTCTTAGAGCCGCCTCTCAAGGGTTTCCAACACCTAAGAATGCCGCACAACTTCAAGGCAATGAAGTAAACTATGAAAAATGGAATGCAAAGGCTCGCAACACCATCTTTAGAGGCCTTTGCAAAGATGTGTTTAATCGTGTAAGGAACCACAAAGACGCCCATGCACTATGGTCGGACGTTTGTGCGCTCCATGAGGGAACCAAGAGTGAGCATGAGGAACACTATCATCTTGTGATTAAAAAGCTAAATTCTTTTGAGATACTTCCCAAAGAAAGTGCTAATGAAATGTATTCTCGTTTAAATGTTCTTGTAGAGGAGGTCAATGGGCTTGGACTTACTCAAATATCACCATCCGACGTTGTGAGAAAGATCTTGAGTGTCCTCCCCATTGGCAAATATGGGCACATTATGACCATGCTACATCAAGATGATCTTTCCACCGCTACACTGACACAAATCTTGGGAAAGATCAATGCTCATGAGATGTACATGCACATCACGCCACAAGATGGCTCATCCTCTACAAAGAAGAAAGAGAAGGACTTAGCATTCAAAGCTAGCCAAGATAAGGGCAAGGCAAGACTTGAGTATGAGAGCTCAAGTGATGAAGATGATGAAGAAAGTCTTGCTCTCATGGTGAAGAAGACCGCCAAGATGCTAAAGAAGCTAAACAAGAGTGGCATCAAGTTTGACGGCAAGAAGAAGAAGTTCTTCACTAGCTCAAGAAGAAAGCCAATCTCTGAGATGGATTGCTACAATTGTGGCGAACTTGGTCACCTAGCTCATCAATGCACAAAGCCCAAGAAAGACAAGTTCAAGAACAAGGGCAAGAAATATGATTCAAGTGATGAAGATGAAAAGAAAAAGAATAAGCCATACAAGAAGAGAGAAGGCAAAAGAGAGACTTCTACAAGAAGAAGAAGAGTGGCAAGGCCTATATTGTCGGTGATTGGCTCACGGACATTGATTCATCAAGTGGATCATCCGATGATGAGAGTGACAATGAGAAGGTGGCCGCCATTGCTATTGATCTTGCATCCTCACCGCCACCATCGCCATCATCCTCTACACACCTATGCCTTATGGCCAAGGGTGAACGCAAGGTAACTAAGAGTGATGATAGTAGTGATGATGAGCAAGCTAGTGATGATGATAGTGATAGCAATGATGATTCACCCACATATGATGATCTTGTCAAAATATTAAGAAAATACACTAAGATCATTAGAAAGAGTAGAGCTACAAATGAAAAACTTGATGCTAAAAATGATTCACTCTTAGCTAAGTGTGATACATTAGAAAAGACTAATGATGAGCTCAAAGAAACAAATGATTCTATATCATCCAAACTCAAGGAGCTCAAATCTTCTAAGAAAGAGCTTAAAGATAAACATGATAAACTTGAGTGGGTACACAATGAGCTTATCACTAGTCACAACAAGCTAAAAGATGAATATACAACTCTAAAGATCAATTATGATACCCTTGTTATTGCACAAGAATTCTTACCAAATGAGCCACATGATGCTACTAACCATGTTGTTAAGATTGATATAGCTACCTCATGTGATGATTTAATTGATGAGAGCATTGAGCATAGATCTAGTAGAAAAGGCAAGCAAGTGGTTGAGTGCAATGACTATGATGAGTATGTCAAGCTCAAGAGTGACCATGAGAAGCTCATGAAAGATCTTGAAGAGATGAAAAGTCACAACACCATTATGCTAGAAACTCTTGATCATGACAAAGAGTTGATCCTTGAGAATGAGAAGCTCAAAGAAGAAAACAAGAAACTCAAGGAAGAGAAGAACAATGATATTCTCAAGGAAGAGAACAAGAAGCTCAAGATGGAGAAAGAGCATCTCAAGGTGGGATTGAGCAAGTTTGCTAGAGGCAAGCATCTCTAAAGTGAGCTACTCATGAATACCATCATGAAGATGGATAGAAGTGGCATTGGATATATGGCAAGTGTAGAGAAGAAGAAGGCTCAAGCTCAACACCAACAATCAAAGCCAAAGCTAAAGCCAAAGAGATGTTTTGAGTGTGGACAAGAAGGCCACTTTGCTCATGAGTGTCAAACTCCACCACCACAACCCTTGCCCAAGCATGCTAGACCCTTTGCTTTCAATGCTCACTACATGCTTAGAAAAGATTCTAGTGGAAAGATGAAAGTCATGTTCTTAGGACCCCCCAACAAGAGTAGGCTTAAGAAGATTTGGGTGGCTAAGTCACTTATTGAGAAGGTGAAGGGCCCTCAACAAGTTTGGATCCCTAAAGCTTGAATCTCTTGTGTGTAGGTGAACTACAAGACCGGTGGAAGTCATTAGGTTATTGATAGTGGTTGCACTCAACATATGACCGGTGATCCTCATATGTTCACCTCACTAGATGAAGAGGTAGATGGACAAGAGAAAATAACTTTTGGAGATAATTCAAAGGGCAAGGTTAAAGGATTGGGCAAAGTGGCAATATCAAATGATCATTCCATCTCCAATGTGCTCTATGTTGCCTCATTGAGTTTCAACTTGCTATCCGTTGGGCAATTGTGTGATCTTGGCTTCCAATGCTTATTCACCGAGAAGGAGGTTGTTGTATCCAAAGTAGATGACAAACAAGTGATATTCAATGGATTTAGATACAACAACTTATATCTAGTTGATTTCACCTCCGAAGATGCAAACTTGAAGACTTGCCTATTCACCAAAACAACACTTGGGTGGCTATGGCATAGAAGACTTGCTCATATTGGGATGAGCTCACTCAAGAAGCTTATGAAGAATGATTTGGTGAGAGGGTTGAAGGATGTGAAGTTTAAGAAGGACAAGCTTTGTAGTGCATATCAAGCCAGTAAGCAAGTTGCAAACACTCATCCAACCAAAGCTTTCATGTCAACCACAAGAGTGCTAGAACTCCTACACATGGATTTATTTGGACCAACAACATACAAGAGTTTGGGAGGAAATCTCTATTGTCTTGTGATTGTGGATGACTATTCAAGATATACATGGGTGTTCTTCCTTCATGACAAATCTAAAGTTGCATCTTGCTTCAAGAAGTTTGCCAAGAGAGCTCAAAATGAATTTGAAGTGAAGCTCAAGAAGATAAGAAGTGACAATGGCAAAGAGTTTGACAATACAAACATAGAAGCTTATTGTGATGAAGTTGGAATCAAACATGAAGTCTCCACAACCTATACTCCTCAACAAAATGGTGTAGTTGAGAGGAAGAACCGGACTTTGATCACTCTTGCTAGGACAATGCTAGATGAGTACAACACCCCCGAAGCTCTATGGGCGGAAGCAATTAACACCGCATGTTATGCATCCAACCGCCTATTTCTTCAAAAGTTCCTTGTCAAGACACCGTATGAGTTGCTCAATAGGAAGAAGTCGGACGTCTCCTTCTTTAGGGTGTTTGGTTGCAAGTGCTATATCTACAAGAAGCGGCAACACCTAGGGAAGTTTTAAAGACGTTGTGATATAGGTTTTCTTGTTGGTTACTCATTGAAGTCCAAAGCATATAGAGTATTTAATCATGCCACCGGCTTGGTTGAAGAAACATATGATGTGGAATTTGATGAATCTAATGGCTCCCAAGGAGCACATGAGAATCTTGATGATGTAGGTGATGAACCATTGAGGGAGGCTATGAAGAATATTCCGGTGGGAGACATCAAGCCAAAAGATGATGAAGATGATGTACAAGTCATTGACCAACCTTCTTCATCAAATGTACCACAAGATGGTGAAAAAGATGGGAGAGTAGAAAATGAAGATACTCATATCTCCCATGAGCAAATGGTGGTACAAGCACAAGATGTTGATGCTCCACAACCTCCTCCTCAAGTGGTCAATAGAAGAAATACACCTCTCCTATAAGATCATCCACAAGATCTCATCATAGGGAGTCCAACAAAGGGTGTGATGACTCGATCTCAAAAACTTACTTCATTTATTGCTCATTACTCTTTTGTCTCTTGCTATGAGCCTACCAAGGTAGAAGAAGCTCTTAAAGATCCGGATTGGATCAATGCTATGCATGAAGAGTTGAACAACTTCACTCGCAATGAAGTTTAGACTCTTGAAGAGAGACCAAAAGGTGCAAGAGTCATAGGAACGAAGTGGGTGTTCCGCAACAAGCAAGATGATCAAGGTGTTGTTGTGAGGAACAAGGCAAGACTAGTTGCAAAGGGGTTCTCTCAAGTTGAAGGTTTGGATTTTGGAGAGACCTTTGCACTGGTTGCAAGATTAGAAGCCATCCGTATCCTTCTTGCATATGCATCACATCATGAAATGAAACTATATCAAATGGATGTGAAAAGTGCATTTTTAAATGGCTTTATAAATGAACTAGTCTATGTTGATCAACCTCCCGGGTTTGAAGACCCTAGATATCCTAATCATATTTATAGGTTGTCCAAGGCACTATATGGGCTTAAGCAAGCCCCAAGAGCTTGGTATGAGCGCCTTCGGGACTTCCTCATTGAGAAGGGCTTCACCATTGGGAAGGTTGACACCACACTATTCACCAAGAATCTTGATGGGCATATCTTCATTTGTCAAGTATATGTTGATGATATCATCTTTGGATCATCAAATGAAGACTCATGCAAAGAATTTGGTGAATTGATGTCGAAGGAGTTTGAGATGTCAATGATTGGTGAGCTTACATTCTTTCTTGGTTTTCAAGTCAAGCAAATGAAAGAAGGCATCTTCATCTCTCAAGAGAAATACATAAAAGATCTTCTCAAGAGATTTAAGATGGATGAATGTAAGCCAATCAAGACACCAATGCCTACAAATGGACATCTCAACCTAGATGAGGGAGGTAACCCGGTTGATCAAACTCTCTACCGTTCTATGATTGGTAGCTTGTTATATTTAACCGCATCTAGGCCCGACATCATGTTTAGTGTGTGTATATGTGCTAGATTTCAAGTTAGTCCTAAGGAAACACATTTAATTGCTGTAAAAAGAATCCTTAGGTATCTTAAGCACACACCAAGCATTGGTCTTTGGTATCCCAAAGGAGCTTTATTTGAATTAATTGGCTATTCCGATTCGGATTACGTCGGATGCAAAGTTGATAGAAAAAGCACATCCGGAGGGTGCCATTTGCTTGGTAGATCACTTGTGTCTTGGTCCTCCAAGAAACAAAATAGTGTGGCTTTGTCCACCGCCGAAGCGGAATACATTGCCACGGGTGCTTGTTGTGCACAAATATTATACATGAAAAAAACTTTGCTAGACTATGGAGTAGTTCTAGAGAAAGTACCTCTTTTATGGGACAATGAAAGTGCGGTAAAACTTGCAAATAATCCGGTTCAACACTCTCGCACCAAGCATATAGATATCCGCCATCACTTTCTAAGAGATCATGTGGCTAAAAATGATATTTCACTAGAAGGTGTAAGATCCGAAGATCAATTAGCGGATATCTTCACAAAACTGCTAGATGAGGCTACATTTTGTAGATTGCGGAATGAGCTCAATGTACTTGATTTTAGTAACTTCACTAAAAATTGAGCTTGTGTTGTCCCTTGCATTCATTGTAATATACAACATGTTTAACTTGTGGCAATGCATATAGGGCTTGTCTAACATGGTTAAGATAACCGCCGAAAAGCGTGTGAAGAAACTTAACCTTGGATCAAACTTGACAAGCAACTAGATTTACTTACAAGTATTACATATGCATGAATGTCGTTTTGTCGTTTTGTTCCATTTGCCCTCTTGTTGCCTATTTTCTTAAAAAGAATTATAGCCTAAGGCAAAAATTTTTGAAAATTATGAGGGTTTGAGAGAGGTCACTCACATCAGTCCCAATTGGTGTTTATTTGGATCTTATTCAAGTTGGGACTTGATTGGGTACAGGCAGCGCGAAGGAAGTTTGAAGATTTGCTGAAAAAGGTGCACCGGACGCTGCTATCCAGCATTCGGTCAGTTCACAGGAGGTGAACTGCTGATGAAGGAGTGACCGGACGCTGCGTCTGTGCGTCCAGTCAGGAAGGGTTCAACGTCCGGTCGATTGAAGGGTTCACTAGCAGTACTGACCGGACCCTGCCTGTGTCTGGTCATGGACCACCAGACACGTCCGGTCCCGATTCTAGAGGATTTGGATCTCTCTGGAATCGACCGGACGCTGGGTGGTAGCGTCCGGTTGCTACCACCGGAGCGTCCGGTCAGTGGATCTCGTGTGGCTTCAGGACTCTTTTTGGTTTCCTTTTCTGTCACGTTTGGGGGATTACTTAACCGCAGCCGTACCCTGTTCATCCTCAAATCGTTTTTTGCCCTAGCCCAAGCCGCCACCGCCGCAGCCTTGCCCACGCCTCCCTTACCAGTGCTCGCCCGGCCCCCTCGTTAGCCGCGCGCCACCTCGACCCTACACCGGCCACCTCGCGCCCACACCGCCGTGCTCCAGCCGCGCCAGCACAGCATGCGCCACCGCAGCTCGTGCGCCACCACGCCAACGCCGCCGTAGCTCACCGGAGTCACCCTGTCCACCCCTCTGCTCTGCCTCTTGCCGTGTGCCCTAGCCTCATCTCCTCTCGGTAAGGTTAGCGCCTTGTTTCAATTTCAAATTGCATAGATCATTTTGCAATACAATGCACTAATTTCACAAATACTAGGGTCACAAGTTCATCACTGCTCCGTGTAACCCTAGCCCCTGCCGGTTCTGAGGAATCCCCCGTGTGACATCTTATCTCTTCTTGGATCGCTGATCGTCAGGTAGAAAGCCATTCGATTCAAATTCGCATCTACATTGCTTTCTCTATTAGGATTTCGCATCTATTAGACATATGGTATTTATTTGTATATCCATCTATTCTATCGTGCGGCAAGTCGGTTCCGTTGTAGTTCTTGTGGCAGTTGGCAATCAACTTGGAGCCAAGCTCGTGAGTAAGGATCGAGGCCAAGCCTCGAAAGCAGCAGTTTGATAGTTGATCTTCATCAGCGGTAGTTCACCATCTTGTCAGTTCAGATGGCTTGCACCAAGAACGTTGGTGGTGGCCCAGGTGATGATGATCGGAGGCCCTCGCCTCGTCGGCCAGCCAGATCTAAGGGCAAGTCAACCAAGCAGGTGACATCCAAGAAGCGGAAGTACCCTGACGTAGAGATAGCGAGAGCAGCAGCTGTTGCAGAGGCCGCAGAGCGTGCTGAGAGAGGTGGTGCCCGTAGCAGAGTTATCATTGCAGATCAGCCAGTTTCACCCATAGTTAGAGCTGCGATTGAGGAGGTTGAGTGTCATCATGGTAGTCTAGCTGGGACTGCCATGTTTGCAGGACGACGGGTTGCCATTGAGGAGGGTCCGTCAGCACAGCAGCAGCCCCCACCAGCAGAGCCTCAGCCAGCCTAGGAGACTCAGGAGGGTCAGGAGACCGAGTCGGCACCTCAGCTACGCTGCTCGAGTTGTACCAGTGCTACAGTTCCATCAAGACCAGTTACATAGTGCAGAGGTTCATGTCCTCCGCCCAGACCTCAGGGTCCGCCTCTAGTGGTTCACCTCGACTTGAGGGCTGCCACCGCCAGACAGGTTCAGCAGCTGCAATTTGTTGAGTTTGAGGTTTGGTTTCCTCCGAGGAGGGATGAGAGAGCAGCTGAGGGTTTCTACACGCCACTACAGGAGGATTTCTACAATGCTTATCTCAATAGTGGGGCAGTATTTAGATCTCAGAGAGTCTGTCAGATAGAGTCTATTGTGGCAGCAGCCGGAGAGAGAGCATTCAGCCATACTTGTCATATTTTCTAGGACTGTCAGATCTAATTGGACGGACAGGGATATATGTACCATCTTGGGTCCATCAGTTTTATGCTTCGCTCTACATCGATCCACATCACAGATTCATTCACTTTGCCTTCAAAGGCAAAGACTATAGAGTGATGAGTGGCAGAGCCAGAGAGATACTGAGGCTACAGGAGCAGCCTGTCAAGATGCATGAGGTCTGTTATGGTCAGCAAGAGCCTCCTAGGTGTCCTCATAGAGGGTTGGTGCCCCCTATAGATTTAGTGCGACATTGCTTCAAGGAGCCATTTGGAGAGGGGTCGAGCAGGAACCCCAGTGACTTGACTCCTACAGCTAGGGTACTAGAGGCCATCATCAGGAGGATACTGCTTCCCAGGTTGGGATATAGGGAGGGCCTGACTCGCTTACAGCTTTGGCTTCTTAATGCCATCATGCAGCAGACAGTATTTGATATCTAGGATCTCCTACTTTCAGAGATGGAGGATACTATAGCTGAGGGATTCAAGGGTCGCAGGCAGCTTCCCTATGCTCACTAGATCACGTTCCTCATCCGCAGAGTAGTACTTGATAAGCCCCCTAGCATGATGGATGAGTATACAGGTGCCACCACAGAGTTCCCAGCTTACAACCTGTCACAAAGGATCAGACACACCACTCCTCAGGCACCTAGACAGCCTAGCCATCATCCCAACGTGCCAGAGTCCGTAGCTCAGTAGGATGAGATCATCAGAGGGATTGCAGCCACTGAGGAGGAGGAGCTAGAGGCACAGCAGGAGGTGAGCGAGTACAGTGATAGCTCTGACGACGACTACCAGCCTATACCTCAGATGCCTCCACATAGACACGATGCAGAGGCCGGTAGCTCCAGTTCTTCTCCACCAGCTCCGCAGACAGACCCCGCTCTCATTGCTATTCTTGAGTGGATGTAGCAGGATCAGACACGACAGGCATAGGAGATAGCTGCCAACTTCGCACAGTTTTAGGCTCGTCAGGACGAGTTCCAGCGGTAGTAGCAGCTCCTTCAGCACCAGCAGTTACTTATGCAGCAGCAGCTCATGGGATTCATGTAGCATGTAGTGACAGCCATTGGGATCCCACTGCCACAGCCTTCGCCCTAGCTTGCACAGCCTCCTACCACTTCGACGACTCTAGCAGTACAGCCTAGTGGGCTCCAGAGTTAGGGACAGCCTCCAGCTCAGTTTGCTTCACCTCCTATATAGGTGTCCCAGTGGTTAGCCTCACCCGTGGTAGCCCCACAGTTCACTCCATTTCAGACGGGCTTCACACCAGAGCAGTCTTTCTTGCTATTCGTGCCTGAGACATCAGTCTCTAGGAGTCTTGGAGCATCCTTCAGCGAGTTGACCGGCATGCCTACTCCATCTCATATGCATACTGCCGGTCCGTCTACAGTAGCTCTAGTCGCAGTGACTACTCAGAGGCTCTCCTCGTCTGTCGCCTTGTCAGATCCTACAACAGATATACTAGCAGCTTCCCAGGCAGCACCAGCCCCAGCTCAGACCCAGACCGCTTCAGCGACACTTCCTGCTTTAGAGGGTCAGTCAGTTCAGAGCTCAGGGTCAGATGATGATGGCACCCAGTTCCATCTTGCTCCACGTACTTCAGTGCCCGACTCGTCCGCTGCAGCCCCGCCGACCGACCCTTAGGTTTTGGTGTTTGACGCCAAAGGGGGAGAGGGCTTGAGTATTTAGACTCAGGGGGAGCGAGTTTTAGGGGGAGCTAGTTATCTAGTATTAGTTTATTATATACATTTGGAGTTTTATTTGTGTGATACACTATTACTTATGCATTCGTGTGTTTACTTTCATGCATAATATTATATATATGTGATAGTGCTATCTACGTGATTGTGATAGTTGACATGTGTGATTTCTACTTTGCATTATCTATATGTCATATCACTTATGATGCTCATTTGTTTTTGCTTCCGCGCTTATACTTCGAAGCAAATGAGCTTTGTTACTCGTACTCATGCTTAATTCATATTCTTTGAGTACATTGTGTTGGTTTGGGTCATATAAGCTTGCCTAACTCTTTTGCTCTTATCGACAAAAGCTTATATGAACCAAGCCCTTCAAAAACCTCACTCCATAACATACTCGAGGTGGTATTGTCATCAATCACCAAAAAGGGGGAGATTGAAAGCATCTAGGCCCCTAAGTGGATTTCGGTGATTCATGTCAATACAAGATTACTATGACTAACGTGTGTTTTACAGAGGCAATTAAGTTAGGTCATGGTAATGGAGATCGATTGGGCAATCGAGGTTGTCATGCCCCTACGATGGAAATCGTTTCAGTTTTCAAAGGATGGATGACAAGGTTAAGGATGACTAGTTCTAAGTGTCGATTGAAGTTGGAGAGACACTTAGAGTAGTTTAGGACTTTGTTTTTCCTTTGGCCGTACTATGAAGGGGGGTATGAATGGGTAGCTTGACCTAGTTGAGTCTAGTGAGTTAGGTGTGGTGCACACTTGTTAAAACTAGCTCTAGGTAGCTCCTATGAATGCCTAAAAACCTTTGGAGCAAACTTCATTCACATATGATCGAAAGTTGGAAGTGAATGGAGGGTCAAATACTGACCGGACGCTGGCTCTGGTGCGACCGGACACTGGCCGCAGGGTCCGGTCAGTTCATTTGACTATGATGATCAAGTCTGGTGTGACCGGACGCTGGAAGGTTGTGTGATCGGACGCTGAGGGCCAACGTCCGGTCGACTCCAGTAAGGGTCTAGACTTGAGAAAGTGCGACTGGACACGTCCGGTCAGTGGTGACCGGACCCTGAGTATCCAGTGTCCGGTCGTTTACAGTAAGCATCCAAGAGCGACCGGACGCGTCCGGTCGGTACTGACCGGACCCTGTCAGCATCCGGACATCACTTGAAAAGTGTTCGCGGGTTGAACTGACCGGAGCGTCCGGTCAAAACGATCGGAGCGTCCGGTCACCCCACAGAAGCTCATAACAGTTTATTTTTCAGGCTGCCTTATAAATAGAAGCTCCACTCATGAGTGGAGTCACTTTTGCTCATTCCAACAGCTGAGAAACACGTTTGTGAGTGCCAAGAAGAGCAAGGTCCTAGTGAGGTGTTTGTGATTTGAGAATCCAAGAGTGAAACCTCATTAGTGAATCAAGAGTAGACAAGTGTGCATCCATCTTCTCATTAGGCTTCGCGTGGTCAAGTGAGAGTTTGTGCTTGTTACTCTTGGTGATCGCCATCACCTAGACGGCTTGGTGGTGATTGGGAGTTTGGTGTTCACCCGGGGGAGCTTGTGGGTGACCCAACTCAAGTTGTGAGCGGCTTTGGGTGATTCGCCGCGACGGAGTATCGAAGAATCAACCCGTAGAGAGCACTTGATCCTTGCGCGGATCAAGGGGGAGCTACACCCTTGTGCGGGTGCTCCAACTAGGACTAGTGGGGAGTGGCGACTCTCCGATACCTCGGCAAAACATCATCGCGTTCCTTTTCTCTCCCTATTTACTTTGAGCACTTACTTTGAGTATTTACTTTGAGCAATTCAATACTTGTTTTACATTCATAGAATTGCTATGCTAGAGTAAGTTTGGAACATATGGTGCAAGTCATTTATGCATTGATTTGATAGAAACACTCTTCTAGGCACAAGGGGTTAATTGGGCTATCCATAGGATTTGATTATTGCAAGAAAATTTAGAATTAGCCCAATTCACCCCCTCCCCTCCTCTTGGGCATCTTGATCCTTTCAGTTCTCCTTCAAACGGTTAGTCTCACAAGACATAGAAGTAGAACAAGCATCTATATGTGAAGAGCATGACATATCTAATAAATCATCACAAGAGGTGGATACATGCTTCTTGCCTACATCACAAGGGTTAGCAACAATTTGTGATTTATCATTTGACCCATATGATGAGCTCTCATTATTTTTGAGTTTCTTTGTAAACACTTTAATGAGAGAGGCATGCTTTTCTAATAAATCATCATGAGATGCAAGTAGTGTCTCATGATTCTTATTTAGCTCATCAAGTGAAGATTTATAAGCATTAAGTAGTTTCTTATGTTCTTCACAAGAGTTCTTTAGAAATGAGTTTTCATTTTCTAATTTCAATGTTTTAGCTTTCTTATTTTCTAAAGACATGGTCATGCTAGCAAGTCTACTAACAAGCTCATCATATGAATCAACATGATCAACCACATCATCATTTGATACCTTGGTGTCACCTTGTGACATGAGACAATGTGGTGATGGAGAAGAGCTTGTAGCAGCAGCATCATCATGGCTTGAGCATGAACCATCATCTCCATCAAGTGTGCATGGGGTAGCATCATCACTTGCAACACTTGTGGCATCATCATTAACCTTGTCAAGTGAACTTGTAGTTGATCGATCATCATCATCACTTGACAATGAGGTGGAGCAATCTTCCACAATCACCGAATTGTGGTCATGTTCAACACACTCATGTGCCTCCTTCTTGGGCTCATCCTTCTTGAATTTTCCATCATCCCATGTGGAGGAATCACCGAAGGTGTGCTTGATGGACTCCCATATCTCACGAGCGGTCCCCTTGTAGTTTACTTGCTTCATCAAATCAAAATTTAAAGCATCCAATAGAAAACAACAAGCATGTGCATCAAATTCATAGAGGACTCTTTTAGCTTTGGTGAGAGTTCTATGATCCAAGACATGGGTGAGACCACTAGTGACAACCCACCAAAATTTAGGTCCCTTTGCACGAAAATGATCAAGCATATGATTTTTCCAAAGTGCAAAGTTAGTGCCATCAAAAATATGATTCTCACAAACATCTAGCCCATTAGACGCCATCCTCTCGGGTCGGTGAAGACCACAAATGAGAGATCGGGCTCTGATACCACTTGTAAGATTGAGATGGCGACTAGAGGGGGGGTGAATAGTCTTTTCTAAAACTTAATCGCGTCGGCTAACCGATACAAGTGCGGAATTAAAACTATCGGTCTAGCTAAGACTATACTCCACTATATATGTTCACTAGCACCTTACAAAGATAATAATTATGCAACAAAGGTGCCAGGCAAGCTAGAGCTCTCTTAATCAATTCTAGGAGCAAGGTCACACAAACCTATGCCACTAGTACTTTAAGCAATGAGGGAGCTCCTACACATGCTAGTAAGCAAAAGCACAAAGCTAACTAAGCTCACTAGCAATGCTCAATAACAAGGCAACCAATGCCTAATTAGAGAGCGCAAATACTTAGCTACACAAACTAAGCAATGTGCCTAACAAGGTTACTAAAACCAAATTAGCCACGCACGGGAGCTACTTCTATGCTACACAAGCAAGAAGGTAATTAGCATGCTACACAAGCTATCTAATCATAAGAGCAACTACACAAGCTTAATATATATAAAGGTAATTGCAAGCTTGTGTAATGGGGATGCAAACTAACGGGAAGAACAAGGTTGACACGATGATTTTTCTCCTAAGGTTCACGTGTTTGCCAACACGCTAGTCCCTGTTGTGTCGACCGTTCACTTGGTGGTTCAGCGGCTAATTAGCATCACCCGTTAAGCCCGCACGTCGGGTGCCGCAAGAACCTACCTCGATAGTGAGGGTAGCTCAATGACACGCTTTACTAAAGTTGCTCTTCACAACTCTCGCGGGGCGAGCACAAGTACCCCTCACAAGCACTTCTCCAGAGCACCGCACAAGCTTCTTGCGCGCTTCGACGGAGACCACCACCAAGCCATCTAGGAGGTGGCAACCTCCAAGAGTAACAAGCACCACCGGCTTGCAACTCAATCACCTAGTGCCACTCGATGCAACCTCATGATGCAATCGCACTAGAATCACTCTCTCACACTATCGGATGATCACTATCATTTAAGTGTGAGAAGGAGGGCTCCAAAGCACTACCACATAAGCCACCAAGGCTCTAGTGTGCTTCAGCTACCGACCTAAGGCCAACCATGGCTTCTATTTATAACCCCATGAACAAATAGAGCCATTACCCCTTCACTGGGCAAAAGTTGGGACGACCGGACGCTCTGGTCCAATCGACCGGATGCTGAACCCTAGCGTCCGGTCACGCAATACTCGCCACGTATCCCCTCCTTCAAACGTTGTTCATCCGATCTCAACGGTCATCTGACGACTAGACGCAGCAGCTTCAACTGACCGGACGCTGAGCCTCCAGCGTCCGGTCGTTTCCAGTAAGGTTCCAGAAACGACATTTCATGACAGGACATGTCCGATCACACATGATCAGACGCAGCTCAGCGTCCAGTCACACTCCACCTTCTGCATCACCGTACGTCATTCTAACCGGACGCACCCTACCAGCGTCCGATCACTTCCAGTGCCAGCGTCCGGTCGAAGACCGACGCTGCATGCTCTCGAACACCACTGACCGGACGCAGGACCCCAGCGTCCGGTCACCACATGACCAGCATCCGGTGCACTCTGTGAGACCCTGTCTTTTCTGTGTAGGGCGCCGATGGTGCCGTCGGACTGGCCGCACTCTACGAGCGGACACTCCGCCGGTGGAGTTTCTTCACCAAGTTGATCCACATCAACTCCAACTTCTTCTCCTTTAAAATGTGCCAACACCACCAAGTGTACACCACCATGTGTATGTGTGTTAGCATTTTCACAATCATTTCCCAAAGGATGTTAGCCACTCAACTTGCCACGCCACTTGATCCTAGCGACGATGCAAAGTTAGATCACTCGAGTGGCACTATATGACAGATATGCAAACAAGTTTGCCCCTCTTGATAGTACGGCCATCTATCCTAAACCCGGTCATAAACTTCTCTACACACCTATGACCGGTGAAATGAAATGCCCTAGGTTATACCTTTGCCTTGCGCATTCCATTCCATCTCCTCCAATGTCGATGCAACACATGCACCAACACGATCAACAATGATATGATCCACTTCATATCATCACGTGATCATATTGGTTCATCGATCTTGACTTCACTTGCTTTTCATCGTTGACTTTGTCCATCGGTGCCAAGTCTTGCTCAAGCTTCACCGCCACGTGGTCCATCGCTCCAAAGCCTCTGACTTGCCCTTCATGCTTGCAACCGGTCCATCAAGCCAAGTCTTGTCTTGATCTTCTCCACCTTGATCACATGACTCAATGTCATGTCTCATGTGCAATAAGCTCCTTCATCATCACATGTGTGAGCTTTGCAACATCTCCAAGCCATTTTCACCTTCATAGCATATGTTGCTCACACACATGTACATGTGGACTAATTACATGTGTATCTCACATAAACATAATTAGTCCACCTAGGTTATCACTCAATTACCAAAACCACACAAGGACCTTTCAACCTTCCACTCATCTCCATCATTGATTCATCATCATAGTGAGATTGGGAGTGATTCCAAGTGCATTTGCTTGAGTGATTGTGTCTAATGGCACTTGGGGATCGTTATGGTTGCGGATTTCTTGTTACTCTTGGTGGTTGCTATCACCTAGATGACTTGGAGCAGCGGAGGAGCTTCGGCATGTGTTGGTGATTGTTCATGGCCGGCTCTAGTGATTGTGAGAGGTCTTGCACCTTCCCTGGCGGAGAGCCGCAAGGGAGCTCTAGGAAATTGCGCGTGTCATTGAGTTACCTCACTGATGGGTAGGTTCTTGCGGTGTCCATTTGTTGGACGAGGTTCGTGCAACACCTCTTGGCCACTGAACCACCAAATGTTGGTCGACACAATAGGGACTAGCGTGCCGGCAAGGACGTGAACCTCGAGAGAAAAATCTTGTATCTCTTGTGTGATTGAATTTCTCCCAGTGATTGGTCATCTTCATATTGTGATTGGTACATTCCTAACACGATAGTATAATCTGCCTACTCACTCCTTTACTTTCTTGTAAACTAGTTGTAGCATGCTCTTTAGTGTAATTAGTTTTAAGAGCTTGCTTGGTAGCTTAGTTTTATCTAGTGGAGCTCTTTAGTGTAGCTTTATTGAGAGCTTTTCGTGACTAGTGACTTAGCCTCTTGTGTGCCTAGTGATCATAGCAACTAGAATTGTTGGATAGATGGCTTGCAACCCTTGTAGAGCTAGAGTAAAATTGCATTAAGCCATTTATTGTACTAATCAATTACTCTAGTGAATTTGTAGAGTTTTAAATAGGCTATTCCCCCCTCTAGCCATATTAGGACCTTTCAAGTGGTATCGGAGCCGTGGTCACCGTTTGATTGAAGGCTTAACAACCTCGATGTCAAAAGATGGCTCAAATTGTGTTCAACCATGTGGGGGTCAAACCACCGTTCTTTCATGGCACATGCTATGACTATTGGAAGAGAAAGATGAAGATGTATCTTGGTTCAATCAATGACCAAGTGTGGGATGTGACCGAGAGTGACTGTGATTCTTGATCTAGACAATCTCACCAACAATGACAAGGCCAACAAGCAATGCAATACAATGGCTCTCAACACCATCTATAATGCCATTGATTCCAAAGTGTTTAAGCAAATCAAGGATTATGAGAAAGCTAGTGAGGTGTGGAAGAGATTGGAAGAAACATATAAGGGCACACCGGCGGTGAAGAGTGCCAAGCTATACATCCTCAAGGACAAGTTGACAAGCTTTAAGATGAAGGATGAAATGAACATTCTGGAGATGTTCCATCGATTGCAAGTGATTGTCAATGATTTGAAGGCCTTGGGAGAGAAGATCAATGATGATGATGTCTCTCATCGGTTCTTGATGTGCTTACCTCCAAGATTTGACATGTTAAGATTGCTCATCATAAGAGGAGGATTGAAGGAGCTTACCCCTAACCAAGTACTAGGTGATGTCATGACACAAGAGACATACCGTGTGGAAAGGGAAGGGGTTGACAAGGATGAGAACAAGGAAGATGAAAACAAGAAGAAGAAGAGTGTAGCATTCAAGGCTAGCTCATCATCCAAGAACAAGGGCAAGTCCAAGAAAAAATCAAGTGATAATGAAGATGCTAGTGACATTGATGATGAAGCTATGGTTCTCCTTGTGCACAAGATGGGTAAATTCATGATGAAGAAGGGCTATGGTGCAAGAAAGAGAAGAGATCACAACAAGAAGTATGTGAGGAGATGCTACAAGTGCAAGAGCCCAGATCACGTTGTAGCGTATTGTCCCTATAATAGTGACAATGATGAGGATGAGAAGAAGAAGCATATGAAGGAGAAGCAAGAGAAGGAGAAGAAAATGACTTTCACAAAGAAGAAGAAGAAGAAGAAGGGAAGTGGCCATGCAGTCACTTGGGATAGTGATGACACCTTCGATGATGATGATGGCTCTAGTGATGATGACAAGAAATCTATCAAGAAGGCACTAGCAAGCATCGCCATCAACAACAAGCCTTCCATTTTCGATACTCCATCGACTTGTCTCATGGCAAAGCCCACCAAGGTAAAATTTGATGTGAGTAATGATGATTGTGAAAGTGATGATTGTAGGAGTGCAAGATCAACAACAAGTGGCTAGTTCATCATCTCAACCAAGTGATCAATCAAATGCAAGCAATCAAGTGCAAGTGCTCCAACCAACCAATATTGTAAGAGATCATCCCTTGGATTCTATAATTTGTGATATCTCTAGAGGTGTGTAAATAAGATCAAGATTGGCATCACTTTGTGAACACTTCTCATTTGTGTCATCTATTGAACCTAAGAAAATAGATGAAGCTTTGTTGGATGTTAATTGGGTGAATGCAATGCATGAAGAGCTAAACAACTTAACAAGAAATCAAGTATGGGAGTTAGTTGAGATGCCTAAGGATCATAATGTGATTAGGTTCTTGCGGTGTCCATTTGTTGGATGAGGTTCGTGCAACACCTCTTGGCCGTTGAACCACTAAGTGTTGGTCGACACAACAAGGACTAGCGTGCCGGCAAGCACGTGAACCTTGGGAGAAAAATCTTGTGTCTCTTGTGTGATTGGATTTCTCCCGATGATTGGTCATCTTCATATTGTGATTAGTACATTTCTGACACGGCGGTATAATCACCCTACTCACTTCTTTACTTTCTTGCAAACTAGTTGTAGCATGCTCTTTAGTGTAATTAGTTTTGAGAGCTTGCTTAGTAGCTTAGTTTCATCTAGTGGAGCTCTTTAGTGTAGTCTTGTTGAGAGCTCTTAGTCAATAGTGACTTAGCCTCTTGTGTGTCTAGTGATCATAGCAACTAGAATTATTAGATAGGTGGCTTGCAACCCTTGTAGAGCTAGAACAAAATTGCATTAAGTCATTTGTTGTACTAACAATTACTCTAGTGAATTTGTAGAGTTTTAAATAGGCTATTCACCTTGTCTAGTCATATTAGGACCTTTCACACTGTCCCACGCCCCATCGTCGGTCGCGCCATGCGCCCGTCCCAGACACCTAGGTCACTCGCTCCCTTGCCATTCGTCTCCCACCATCATCGCGCACGCCGCTGACCCGCCATGCCCGCTGGGGCGCATGTGTCGTGGCGCCTTAGGTCTTCCCCGGCTGAGCGAAGGGCACCCATGAGTGCGAGCGGTGCTGGTGGTGCTCGCCACCGGCTCTGACCCTGACGGCCGAAATCGACCAGCTCGGCATTTCCCTCCCCTATGTTGCATATGTATATTTCAAGTGTTTTAGGCGTTTCAGATCTATGTTGTAATTGTTTCATTTTGATGTTACAAAAGTAGATCGAGGGATGTTGCACATGTGGCATATGTTGCAAATATTTTCAGAGTCATGTTGCAAGCGTTTGTTCAAAATGTTTCATCTATTTCCAGACGTATGTTGCAATCATTTTTTATCTAGATGTTGCAATAGTATGTTTCTAAATGTTTCAGTTGTTTCAGTCTTATGTTGCAGCAAGTGGTTTAATTTTGTAAGTTGCAAGTGTTTTATTTTAGATGTTTCATGTATTTCACACACATATTGCAAAAGCATGTTTTCAAATGTTTCATCTGTTTTTCAGTCTTATGTTGTATTCATGTTGCAAGTGTTTTATGTTGTTCGGCCGGGGGTGAGCCGAGGGCTGGTGGACGGGACACGCGACAAGCTGGTAGGCCGACGGACGGGGGCGTCGGGGGCCGGCGGATGGGGGTGCACGATCGGGGTACGCTGGGGGCGTTCTCGTCCTCAACTGCTCATCCCGGTTCTTAGTGTTGCCCGCGCGGAGAGAGAGGAGGGGGTCAGAGGCAACCGGCGGATGCAGAGACGGGGGGCGGAGTGCGCACGTGTGGCGGGGTGAAGGCAGACGGGGTCGGGGTGAATGTGGATGGGGGACGGGCTATGGTGGGCCTATGACTGGGAGGTGGACTACGGTTCAATTCGCTAGGACCGGGAGTTGTCTCCGGATGCGTTGTGGGCGCCGGATGTATGGACACTGGTGCCACCCAACCCAAGTTCTACAGCCGCGTGCACCGGTGACCTGACATGTTAGTGATGCTGTGTTTAGTTCCCAAAAAAAGTGACACGGCTGACTGGAAGAGGAACGATGATGATCTTGAGAAGGTCGGCCGTCGACGGTGAGAGACGACAGCGCCGTGCACGGGGTACAGCTACAGCTACAGCGAGGGATATACGACGATAACGATGGTCTACCTGCCGCACGGGCACGGCGGATTCGGAGCGCTCGCTCGTCCATCTCCATTTCCACGGAAAACCAAAACCGGACACGCCTTGGCAACACATGTACGTCAATTGGTAAGGGCATCGATCCTCTTGTTGCTTTATTTCTTTCATTTTCACGAAGAAAGGGCAAAGAGAAAAACAAAGTGTACCTCAGAATTAAGTATACCGGTAGCTCCGGCGTCGCTCTCCATGGAGATGCTGTGTCCGTTCCTTAAAAAAATATAATTTTAGAATAGTGTTATATTTTAGTACATCAAGTTTAATGAATTATATATAAAAAATATAAATATTTATAATATCAAATAAATACTATTAGATTAATATAAAATATATTTTTATAATAAATTAATTTAGAGTCATAATTATGAATAATTTTTACTAAAAATTTAGTTAAATATGAAGTACACGCAAGCTATAGTTCTATTTTTTTTTTGGACACAGGTAGTACATTATAACCGGAGCAGAGCAGGGGACATGGCCAGTCGGTGTGTATGACCTGACCTCCGGTGGCTGACTGGCTGGACAGGCTAGGCGTCGCACAGCTAGTCAGCTAAGCTCGTCGCGTGGCCGATTCTCTAGTCACGGGTCAAGTACGGGCCTTGGCTGACGAGTACGCGCTGTTGCTGGGTCGTCCTGCCTGCCGCTGTACGTGCTCGCTGAAATTTGCTTTGCGTTCGTCCCAAGGTTTTAAATCTCCGGCTATAGCTTCCGTTATCTTCAGTTATAGCTATTTGAAAATGATTTAGCTAATTTTTTCTATGTACAATTTAACCCTTAACTGACACTATAGCCCGCTATATCCGGCTATAGCCTGTTTTTAGACATAAAAAGCTAAATGGCTTAGCCGGCTATTTAAAACCTTGGTTCATCCTGACGGTTCGTTGGTTGCACCCAGAGTTTATTAGCTAGTCAATAGTATTTTCTTTTAATAATAAATCAATATTAGTCAGATTTATCAGCTTATAAATCCATCAGCGAACAGGCTCGTTACCAAAAGGATTACTAGTAGTGGTTTTTTGGGGTGTTTGGTTTCCACAACTAAATTTTAGTTTATGTTCCATCGGATATTTGGATACATGCATGGAGTATTAAATATACGAAAAAAATAACTAATTACACAGATTGCGACTAATTTGCGAGACGAATTTTTTAAGCCTAATTAGTCCACGATTTGACAATGTTGTGCTACAGTAAATATGTGCTAATGATGGATTAATTAGACTTAATAAATTCTTCTCGTAAATTAGTCTTCGTCTGTGTAATTAGTTTTATAATTAACTCATATTTAGTCCTCCTAAATAGTATCCAAGCGTCCAATGTAATATGGACTAAAATTTTCCGTGGACCAAACATTCACACCCCCTTATTCATCTCGCACTTGTGCCATTCCTGTCCTGCGCAAGGTGAGCAGGGGGTTGGTGGTTGGCAGGCGCCAATGTGCATGCATGGTTGGCTGCGGGCCATAGATAGCTTGCCGCACGTGTGGTGGGATGCCTATTCAATGTTGCACGGACGCTTATAATTGGAAGCGAAGAAAAATGCAAAATTGGAGCTATCGCTCACGGATACAGTATGGCGTTGGTCTGAAATTTAGTTTGTTCGACTTTATGTTTTAGTCGGAACAATATTTTTCTCTCGTAATATTTTAGTTAGAACAGTGTTTTCAGACAGTTTCAGTCAAATTTCAGACTAGCGAACGGAGCCTATATCTTATGAGTTTGTTAGTACAAATCAAAGATGTAAGACTAAAGGATCAGAACTCCACGTACTCTCTATGTTTATTTTCAAAGGTAGCGTTTAGTTGAGAGTTAACATGAACTAGGCCGGTCCTGTCTTTATTTTGTGGGGCGGAATGATTCAATTTTCTGTTTGACTGAGGAAGGATGAGAACAACTCATTTTCTATTTGGTACAGAGACATCAAAAGTGAGATCAGCTACTGATAAGTGAGGCCTATTTGTCAATTTTTTTTATATTTTTCCTTTTCTTCTTTCTCTCCTTGTCTCTTTTCCCCAACCGTGACCTTCCGCACGAGCCTGGCCACGCGCCTGCTTCCCCACACGATTCCTCCACCTCCTTCTCTAGTGAGCTCGCTGCAGTGGCGGCGGGGGAGCTCAACCGTGTGCTTGCCCACAAGGCGGCAACGCGGTGCTCGCTCAATCGGTCGCCCACTTCTTCCTCGATTCTGGCAACTCCGGTGAGTCCCTGCTTCCTCCTTCCTCAACTACGGCAAGCCCCTGCTCCTCGTCTTGATCTTCTCACGCGCGCGTGCGGCACTCGTCCCACTAGGGGCGATCACATCCGCTCGTTTTTAGAGGGCGAAGTGAGCCCAGATCTTGCGAGAATATTTGCAAAAGGGATGTCCTCGCCCCCACATGCCTCCAAACCAAAATGCCCTAGAGTTAGGGCCGTCTTGTCCTACCCCTACCCATCCTCGAAACCAAACAGATCCAAAGTGTCGCTAGGATATTGTCAAACTTTCTTAAGCCTGACTAAGAGCAAGGCTAATAAAATAGCCGGCTTGATGGCTGTAAGGTTCTTTGTAGCCTTCTCTCAGCACACCCATATAGTAGTGATCTCTTCAGTATTAATACATGTTCCACTTATCTCTCTCACAGAGTTTCTTGATTGCTGTGCCCAAACCGGCTATAAGCTTATAGTCCATTTCTCCTATCTCCCCTCCCTTCTCTCCTCCACCTCAAACATTTATAGCTAGCTTACAACATGTTATTATACTTGCTCTAAGTGACTAGATTTGTAGAAAAAATTATTAGTAAGATTTATACCTTCAAACATGTTTATTATAAAAATATATTCAATGGCCTATCTAACAATACTAATTATATATCATAAATATTAATATTTTTGTATACATTTGGTCAGTGCTAGCACCCAGACGTTCGGACGGACGCCTACTCTTGCACTCCGTTTCGCGCTCTCCACGTGGGGCCCGCATCGCATCGAACGTCACCAGCATCGAGAAAGAGGGGGAGGGGACGGCGCTCACTTGCGCCTCTGGTTTGCATGTCCAGCCTGCACCGGGGGGAGGAGGAGGAGACACGAAGGTGAGGCAGCAGAAGGCGAGGAGGGGGATGCAACACCCGATCTACTTTTAAAACATCCAGATGCAATACTTTTAACATATGTCTAAAGACAGATGAAACACTTAATCTGAAACAATTGCAAAAACACCTAAAAACCATTGTAAAACATAGTACAACATCCAGATAAAACACTTACAATATATGTGTGAATATGTAACATTCAGATAAACACACTTGCAACATATATATGAAAAAATATATGAAACATTGGGAACAAAATCTTGCAACATACGTGTACAACCATTGCAACATATGCAACATCCCGATCCACTTTTGCAACTTATGAAACAGTTACAATATACCTATGAAACATCTAAAACATTTGAAATATAGGTTTGCAACATGTGTTTTTCACCTTTCTTCTTCCATACAATGCAGCGCAAAGCGGGGAACAGCTGGTTCTGACCAACCGGCGACAGAGGATGGTGGCGGCCTGGCAGCGGCTAGCTGCGCCTGGCCAGCGATGCCCCCCTAGCTTGGGCGCGACGCAGGACAAGGCATGGTATAGCACGGCAGGGGCGGAGGCGCGGCGGGCCAGGGATGGGGGCGCGACGGGGGATGGCGGTGAGGGCGCGCTGAAGTGAGGCACAGCGCGGGATGGCGACGGTCGAGTGGGCGTGGCGTGGCACAGAATGGGATGCGCGATGATTGGTTGTGTGGGATGAACGGATGGCCACATGTGGAGAGTTTTTTTAGGGTGCGCGGCTAGACATACGGACGTCCTCATCCTATCTTTATCAAAGTTGAATTCATTTGATTCTCGGGAGGTAAGAACCACAGTTTTAAAAGAGAGGGGAGTTTAATATAATATTGACAAAAAGAAACACATGATCGGATCTATCTATTTGAAACTCGGGTGATATGTCCCCCTCTCATCACTCAAGCAATTTGAGGGATCAAATCACACAAATAAAACCAAAAACAAAATCTGAGTGATTCAAGCGCCCTATGATCACACGAATCATAAAAGGACAAATCAATTAAAAAATAACTAGAAACAGAATTTGAGTGAAACATGACTTAAAATCACTCAGGTTATGTATCACCTCCATCCACCTTCATGCAATACAAAATACAAGAACAAAAGTAGACGGCATGAAATAATTCTATCAAAATTCCCGCTTGAGTTACAGAAGAAATCAAATCACAGATTTCAAAAAAAAGAAATAAAAACAGATGAAAAAAAGGTTTATACACAAGCTGATTATCTAAAGAAGATCAAAACAAAAGCATACAATTTGAGATAAAAATGAGAGATTGAGATCAAAAGAAATAAGCAAAAATAAAAAACCAGAAATTTTCTATGGTTTCCAAAGCCCAAAAGATTATGAGGGCATTGCCTCAAACAAACAAATCAAACAAAAATCAATTAAAACTATGAACCAAACAATGCGTCTAATAAACTTTTTCACTTAGTACTAGTTACATCATTAAGACCTAAGAATTATACCTGAATAACCACTGTAAGTATAGTTGAACTCTAGTGTAAGTACAAAATTAATCCCTAGTAACTTGATAGTAAATTAATTAAGTGCATTATCAGGTGTGGACATTCTTTTCTTAATAGATACAGATTTTTCTACTACATTTAACAGGAAGAAAGTAATTATTCAGTGCTTAGTTTTGACTTCGCACGATTTCATAGTTCGAGTATTATAAAGGATCTTGAAGCTATTTTGTTGTGAGAGAAAAATACAATAGTTCTAGTTGATAAGCTGAGCGAACAGGACCATGTCGATGGCCAAAGGACATCTACCAAAGATCATGCACGTAAAGCACACTTGCATGTGTTCTCAGCAAAGCCCGCCGGCCGTGACGTGATTAGTACGTACTCTATGATTGATGGTTATGATGGGAACCAAAATCAAATCTCACGGTCCAAAATTTGTGTGACGGAGGCAAACAAATCACTCAAGCAAAGGATAGCTTTTCTCTATTTTTCCAACGACACCGTGTTAATGAACCCATGTACAAGCTCTGTTTCAGCATGCTTCCATGCAAACCTAACAAACAGAGGTATAGCCAGGCACTGTCAAGCTATCAGCACAAACTACACACCTCAACCAAGAAACCACCATCAACCATATAATATATGTACGTACGTACACGCACGAACACGTTGATCGATCAGATACGCACGTCACCCACCAGAAAACCCAACAACGGAGGTCAGCATCGTCCGCACCACCCTGCCACGCCAACCGCACAACCGCGGTCCATCCCCATCAACTCCGCCGCCGCCTCCTCCGTCAGCGTCTCCAGCACGGCTGCCGCGATGAGCACGCCCACGTCCTCCACAGATGGCCGCAGGTCCTCTGCGCGGACGCTTGCCCCGGCCATCTCCGAGGCTACGAGGCTGGTCAGCCTACCAAGGTCTTTCTCCAACGTCACGTCCTCCTTCCGACGCGCGTGCTTCTTCTTCTTCCTCCTCCTCGCCCGCGGCGGCGTCGGCGGGTCGGTGCTGCTGCTGCTGCTGCGGCGGCCGTCTTTGGACTGAGTGCTGCTGCTTTGGTCCTTGGCGATGGCGAGGACGTCGTCCAGGTCCAGCAGCGTGTTGGGTGTGTAGGCGGCCTCAAGGAGCTCGCTGAAGATGGCCAGGGCTTCTGCGGTGGTTGTGCGATTAATGGCGCGTCAGACTTTGGGCAGATTGTAGGAGCTCGATTCGATAATGGCGGGTGACAAAGAGATGGTGGCTGGGGTGCTTGCTTACGTACTCGGCGCGTGCGGCGGTGGTGGCGAGTGCTCGAACAGGCGCTGCTCCAGCACGGACACAGGGCTCAGCTGCTTCTTCGAGGACTCGTCCTCGTCGTCGTCTTGTTCCTGTTCCCCGTCGTCCTCCATGTGCGCTTCGACGGCTCCGGGGGAAGCGGGACGAAGAGCAAGCTCGAAGCTGTCTGGCGTCCTCTGCTTTTCGGCGACGACGCGGCGCCACCCGATGGCGGCCCGCTGCTGCCGGCTCTGCTTCGTCGCCGCAGGCGCCGTCGTACCTCTTAGAATCTTGGAGAGCAGCATCCTGAGCACGCCGCTGCGACGGGAGCCCTTCTTGTTCCTTGCCGGCCGCCTCAGCGTCCGGCCGGTGCCTCTGGTCTTGGGCCAGCACGTCGAGCAGGCGCCGCCGCCACACGAGGTGGCATCGAGGAAGGCCGGGGAGCAGCCTCTCTCGAGGAGATAGAGATCGAGGGAGAATGGCTCCTGCTGCTCACCCAGGACCTCCGACAGGCGGCAGCGGCTGCTACTGCCGGACGGCGACGGTGAAGGGTGGGCCATGGGATAGCACGGGGAAGGAAGCCGATGGACAAGGCGAGGTGGAAGGAGGAATAGGCGTGTGACGTGTGTGTGGAAGTGGAACAGCTGGTTGGAGCATATATTCGACGTGGCGTCAGGAAGCGCGGGGAAGCCGATGGAAAAGGCGAGGTTGAAGCTTTACAACTTTTTCTTTAACAACTTTCAGAAAAAAAAAAGGTGATAAAAGTTTGGGACTTGCTATTTTCCAGGTGCCTGAAAAATAACATTTGTTCAGGCAACAACTCTAAAACCATTAGATGAAGATCTAATAGATCTAAATTCACACAAAGAAAAGGCAGATCAAAGGATCACAACGTAGCCTGAACAAAAAAAAAACAGATTTCAGGCACCTGCTTTTTAGGAAAAGTGTAAAAGTTTATATGAAAGAGGGACTTGCTGTGCCTGAATTTTAGTTTTTTTTTCAGGCGACGATTATTGCATATATTTTATACCAAAATTGCATATTTCAATCATTGCAATTTCTGTAGGTGTAATCTGTAATTTTTGACACCGAGAATAAAAAACCAATTAGACAAAACCGATAAAATCTGATTTGTGTTGGCACAAAGACAATTAATAATTAACAAATATTTCTACAGGCAGATAAGGACAAAAATTTAATATGTTAAGACACAAAGATAAATAACAAGGGCATCACAAAAGTAACAATTTACTTGTACTAGTTGATGGTACAAGAGTGTTGCCTAAAACCATCTTAAAATTCAGGCATCTGAAATATAGGGGGAAGTGATAAATTATAGGGAGACATTAAGTTGTGACCCGTGGTCGAGAGTTCACCCTACTGCCTGAGACACAGATACCCAATTGGACGGGTATATACAAACAAAAATCACGAAAATCAAATGAAATTTCAGTCATATTTTGAATCTTCATGAAATTTTAGCTAAGATTTGAAAAAAAAACTAAACAAAATGGAATTGAAATTACCGGTATGTGTATTTACTGGAGGTGACCGGTAGGAGTGAAAATCACCGGTTTTCGGTGAAAACTAGATGAAATTATGAACTCTCAGCACAGGTGCTCACGCTCCTACTAGTGCTCTCGACGGTCGTCACCCGCTGATCTCAACGCCTATTGTCCTACCCCATAAGCCCTTTCCCCCCTCGAGTGGCCGCAGGCAGCTCTAGCCGCCTTGCCAAGCCACTCGCCTGATGTCTCCTCCACCCTCGTTGTGGTGGGGCGGAGGGGCATACTGGGGAGCGGAGTGGAGGGGCAATGGCAGAAAATCCTCCAGGAGAAAAAACGAGTGGAAGGCCACGCTGTATAAAAAATCGATGCTAGTTGAAACTTTTTTTTGCCACCCGATTCTCAGACAATGGAGAAGTTTGAGTGAGATTCTCGATTATTCTCACATAGAATCTAATTTTAAACAGCTTTAAACACACAAATACATATAATTTCCTTTTCAGTTGGAGCCCAAACAGAACGTACACGTCTGTGTGCGTGCAATGCAAGACCAGAGAGGCTTTCAGTTGTACCTTCTCTCTCTTCCGTCTTCACTGTCTATTTTCGATGCGCCACGATGCTTTTACCTGTTCTTTTTTTTTAGGTCACAGCAGAGAATCCTCACTTGATTTTTCATTTCATGACCACAGCCCTTAACGGCATGTTCGTTTGCTCGTAAACGATCGTAAATTTCCAGCGGGGAACAATGTTTTTCTCTCACACCAAACCAGCCAGCAGTAAATAATCCACGATCGTTTATGGCCTCCCGAACAAGCCTATCATCAAGGTACAAAATCTATTTCGTCAACCTGCACTGCCATAATTTGGCCTCTGATGATGAGATAAAAAAAATAATTTGGCTTCTGATTTGTCTTGTGGGAGACCGGCGGCTCTGATTTGCACAAGGCTTCCGTTGGCTTAAATAAATCCGTTGCGGCTACGCTTCCACAGCTGCCGGCAGCAAAGGGAAAACCAACCAGTTCCTTTTCGAGCGTGGCTCGCGGCTCGCCTGTGCTCTCGCTTGTCCGCAGGCGCGGGGCTTCGTCTGCTCTGCTCTCAGTGCTCACCCCCACGCGCGACAGCTCCACGGCGGCGTCGTCGTCGTCGTGTCGGGTCCAATCGGCAGGTGATCGAAAAGCGCGTGGGATGCCCGGCTAGAGTGCCGGACTGGTACTCCGCCCGGTACCACATTTGCTACGTTTCGTTCAAACGTCTGGGCATGAAAGACTGAGAGAGAGCATATGTGGTACTCGGCCTTGTTTAGATTGCAAGTTTTTTCACTCTCTCTCCATCACATCAAATCTTTGATATATGCATGGAGTATTAAATATAGATAAAAAAATAACTAATTACATAGTTTGATTGTAAATTACGAGACAAATCTTTTGAACCTAGTTAGACCATAATTGAACAATAATTATCAAATATAAACGAAAGTGCTACAATGTCCAATGCTGATTCCTAACCCTAATCTAAACGAGGCCATACTACGTTCAGCTCGGAATTCAGATTGCAATGGTTGAAAGATTGCATTAAAGCACAGCTAGAGTGCTAGCTGGCATTGCCGTTGACAGGCTCGTTGGAATGCAGGAGTTTTACAGGGTCACTAACTATTTTATTACTGTGGAAACCACACTGCTTGAGGGCTCCTGAGACTAACAAATCCCCACACAATACAATCGATCGCTGATTTGAACTGGCATCTCGTAGAGTAGATACCCGTTGTACTGAACTTTCTGTCCGTACCAATACTTTGAACGGGTGCCAACAAACGCCAAGACATGTGGAACCGGGCACTGCTCAGCAGCAGCGCTCTGAATTGTCGCCTCAGCGGAAGCCATCGATGCCTGTCGATGGAACCGGCACGGCGGCACTTCTGGCAAAACGCGACAGGGGAATCGCAGCTCCGGCCGGATTTCCGTCTCGTCGCCGTTGTTGGCTTCCTCTTGTTCGTTTGCGGCCGGGGCACGCTGGATGAAACGCTCGGTGCTCGTTCGTTGTGAGAAAAAAAAATACTAATGACTGATTATAAGTCCTGGTTGAAACCAACAAGTAAATAGACTCCCTATCCCCGAATTTACCTCGCTCCTCTCGGTTGAGCAGCCGCAGCGGAGCTGCCTAAGGCCTCGTTTCTCTCGGATCGGCCCGGAAGAGGTCCATTCCACCCGGATTGGGTCAGCACGGAATGAATATCAGTCCAGCACAGAACAGGCGTTCGGTTAAGGCTAACCTAGATTCCAATCCGGCTCGTTTCGACAATTCGACCCCCTCTACAGTCTGGAACCAATCCCCACCTACGACCCGCATGAACGAATCCCTCTAGAATCTGGGTCCAGGAATAAAAAGTGGGCCAGATTCAAAGCTTGAGCTGCCTAACGAGGCCTAACTGAACGGGAAGAAGCTCAAAAGGGTGCAGAATTAGCTGTTGGCGATTTCCAGATGCCTTCAGTGCCTAGGGCTAGATTAATCACTGGAGTAATGACTGAATAAGAGCATCTCCATCGGATCTTCTATCCCTTCTATTGTAACCAGCTAGAGGAGATATGTTAAAATAATTTTTATTGTTCACAAAAGGCAGTTCTATATGCAGTAATGCTCTAAACCAAGCGTCGGTCCGCCAGGACACTCCGTTGCTAGGCCACAACGTCAGCCCAACAACACACGCTCCTTCGTTTCTAAAAAAATTGATCATCCACTTATTTCTATTCACTCGTTTCTCTTCCTGTCACTCTTATTCGCTCGCCTGCCGCCTTCAAGCACATGGTCGTTGGTCCTCTGAGGCGCACCGCTCGGCACGCTAGCCTTGCCAGGCACGGTGCACGGCCACCTCCGAGCCGTGGCGCGTTGCTGCCAGCCCTGCTAGGCGCGGCGCGCTGCTGCCCTCTCTAAGTCGCGTGGCCGCGGCCTCCCTACCACTCGTGCAGTCGATGCCTCCCTTCCATGACGTGTAGCCATTACCGCCGGCCCGCCGCCTACAAACGCCACCGGGCCGCTACCTCTGGTGAACACCACACACTGACGAGCCTCCATTCTGCCCTCGAATAGTAAGGAGATGATGCGTTGAAAGCGCATGTTGCAAGAGTTTCAGATGTTTCAGAGGTATGTTGCAAGTGTTTCATATAGATGTTGCAAAAATAGATCGTGATGTTGTACATGTTGTAATATGTTGCAAACGTTCGTTCCAAATGTTTCATATGCTTTTTCAGACGTATATTGCAAGTGTGCTTATTTGGATGTTGAATATGGCTCACACATATGTTGCAAGGGTATGTTCAAAATGTTTTAGTTGTTTCAGTTTTATGTTGCAATAAGTGTTTTCATGTTGCAAGTTGCAAGTGTTTTATCTGGATGTTGCATATGTTTCACATACATGCTGTAAGTATATGTTCCAAATGTTTCATCTGCTTCAAACGTATGTTTTGTTCAAGTGTTTCATGTTGCAAGTGTTTCGTGTTTCAGTGGTGTTCTGAGAGTTATGGGGGCATGGCCCGAGCACCGAGGGAAGGAGCGAGGCGAGCCGGGGACCGGCAGATGGGGCGCGGCGCGCCTGGGGTCCTATGGACATGCGTGCTTGTCCTCATCTTGGTTCCCGAGTCCCACCCGCGTGGAGAGAGAGGAGGGGGCGGGGCGAGACGGCCGGGGGCAGGGTACGCGCGCGTGGCGGAATGAGGCAAACAAGGAAGGATTACAGCGATACGGTGGGAGTGCGGCGTGTTTCTGCTGAGCCGTTCGGCACTGTCCGATGGAATCCTATCCCATCGGACGTCCGGGCGCCAGCAATTCCCTTCTATATGAGATCTCTTAAAAGAAATTTTTGTTTTTCCCTAAAAAATTGTTAGACTAGGGCATTTGCGTCAGGGTCCATACGCCAGGGAGACCTCTTCTTTTTTTCCCCTTATGAGCAGGGTCGAGTGGGCATCGGTAGAAATTGGCAGAAGGTGGGACCTAGCGATATAGGAGAGGGGGAGGTCTCTCCTTTTTGTTAAGAAAGATAATGGTAAATTTAGGAGATCTCCTAAAGAATATAGGGATAATCGGTCTACTAGACTTATTCAAATTTTTAGACCCCATTTGGAGGGGTTCCTCCTAGTTCCAGCTCTGATACTATAGCGGTACTCTAGCAGTGCTATAGCAGGAGAAGCCCCAAATATGTAGCTTCTTCGGCTCCTTTGTTTTTAGATCATTTTGGGCAGGGCCGGAGATGTTTTCTCCGTGCTACAGTTATTTACAATACTAAACAGTACTCTACAGTGTTATGGAAGGCGGAGTCCCTAGAAGCCACACCAAACAGGCCCTTATTTAAGGATAGGGGAGTGTAAAGGAGTAAGGTTGTACGGAGTAAAGGCTTGTTTGGGAGCTTTAAAACAAGTGTTCTTTTAAGGCTTTTAGAACCTTTGAGGACTTGCATGAAATTCATGGATCTGACTCATCTATATATTTTTTGGATCTAGATTTTTGTGAAGTTGAAGCGTTGGGCTTAGAGTTGGTGAAGTTGACCTGTTTTTTGTGGATAGTGAAGCTCTCCAAATAGGCCATATATCATGGCATCTAGAGTATGGAGCTGGCCCTAACATTGATGATCCATGGGACAAGAACTAATCGAGCAAAGGAATATATAGCGAGTGCAAGTGAAAACCAGCGACGAGGATTTTGCCTCATTTGGGAGGGCTCTCTCCTACTCTGACTCTACCTGACATCACACTACAGCAGAAGTTGTAGCACGCCCATTTCTCTTTTGCCCCCAGCGAAGCCTTTTTTTTCTTTGGCTTTGCCAACGACTTTTTTTAGCTACTATATATATAGCACGGAGCCAGAGCCAAGCGAACCCGAGCATGCATTTGTCGAGAGGATTTGTCCAATTTCAATCAAACTAATTAAGTTTTAGCTTTCCACGCTTGTTGTGTCTTGGATTTTTATTATCTTGTTTTAATCTTTAATGTGTCACTTGAGATCTTCGCTTGCCTAAATTCATCGCCTATGGAAAAAATGTTATATACTTGTAACTTCCTCTATTTATAATTATAATTCACATAACTTTGTTCTAAGTCAAACCTCCTCTTTAGAACTATAGACTTGGCTTCAATTCTATCATTTTCTTATAGACTTTTTAAATTAATTTTCACTTCGAATTTTAACTTTCTCTAGTAAGTTATAAAAAAACGTTAAAATTTATGGTATGAACCTAGGACTAGTTCTATTAACTTTTTATAAAATATGTGTTGATAATGTATTTATGTTAACATGTACTCCCACATTCCAAATTATAAGAAATTTTAGTTTTTTAAGGTATATTGTTTTACTATGTATCTAGATACAGTGTATATCTAAATGCATAGCAAAAGTTACTTATCTAGAAAAAATAAAAACGTCTTATAATTTACAACGGAGAGAATAATAGTTGCTACTATACTATTTCTGTGAAATACTTAACCAAAATTAGAAAAGTTGATTTGATTTAGATTAATATTAAAGATAAAGTGAACTACAAATTATTTGGAACAGAGGGATTAGTAAACATTGTTATTTTCATTGACTACTAAATAAAGTCGTATAAGCCCTAACTAGGAAACGATGAGTAATGAGTTAATCTTTTTCAGTTCGTGCTCACAGCTTAGATTGGATGCTCAGCAGGCCGTTCAAGCGGCGACCACACACAGCAGGCTATTCAGGTGGCGACCACACGAAGACAACGTTGGGCTTTTTTTTTTTTTTTTTTTTTTTTTGAAATCGACAACGTTGGGCTTTTATTACCCAACAACTGGCACATTACCGACCAAGAAAAAATAATAAAGAAGCAAAACACGGGTCGATGTTCTAAAATCGGTGGCCCGTCGCCCTCTTCGCGTCGGCAAACATCACATGTAGAAAATGAAATGCAGAAATGCAACTATTACCAGAAGGCAGAAGCGTGAGCATGTTTCATTCATATATGTCAATGCTTGTTGGAACATTAACAAATTGGTAGCGCAACATTCCTCATACTGTAATCAGTTGTGTCGTTCGTGGGACACGTCACCATCGACTCATCTTGATGTTGCACAGTCAGCAATTTTGTGCGACTCCAGCATCCTCAGGCAGCAGTGAAGAAGATACATGCTCATCAACATGCATCGGTCGCCATACAATGAATTCCATACCGAATTGCATCGAATTCACCAGTTTCCATCAAACCCATCCAAAATCATGTGAACATTGAAGCTCGAGCCTTTTGTAGTCTTTTTCATTCTGCTCAGGTCTTCATACAATTTGAATGATCCTGGCCCTTTTGGTGCTTCAACATATGATTCAAGCTGCTGTGCCTTGTGCTCAGGAGCATCATTTTGCTTATGAAATGGTGGAGGATGTTCTTTACTGTCCGAGAAGCCCATGTCTTCAGCAGTTGTTGGTACACCCTGCTTGACATGGTGACCGCTCTCCATTGCTTGGTTAGTGTTTTGAAGATCAGCTGGAGGCAAGCTACCTTGGGATAAGTTCTGCCCCTTATCCTGCTTAACCTTCTCATCCTCAACAGCCAATTCAACACCATGTTCTAGCCCTCTATCAAGTAGATCACCATCGTCCATCACATTTATCTTTGTTGAAACACCACCTTTCGATTTGCTTTGCTTCTCCAAATCTGCTTTTGCCTTATCCTAGTCGATTTTATGCACCACATCTATTCTCAAGGTTGACAGCCCAGGAGCTTCTTTGTCACCAACACTATCTCTTGTTTCATTGGAATTATCATGTGATCGATGTGGTTTATGTTCTTCCGCTAGATTATGAGACTCATAGCTGGCCTTGGAATAATGATGTCCAGGCGAGGACCTTTTGTCATGGTGCAATCTGTCCATACAAGCATCCGTTTTAGTTCCACTCCTGTTCTTTACTTTGCTGCCACCATTGTTATTTTGAAGCATTTTGTGGCCAGAAAAATGCTTGTCTGAATTTGAGTGCCCAACATCATGGTGACCTCCAGCACCTGTTGAGGAAGAATGCTGCAAATTTGACAGTCTGGATACTTGATGACGTCCATGAGCAGATGGTTCCTTGGAGTTTTCTTCAGGTTTTACAGATGAATGTTAATTACGCACACCAGCAGAGCTACCTTTGGCTTCACCTCCATGTGATGGTTGTGCCTGCGTTGTACGGTTTTGCTGATACAACTCCAACATTTGGTTGCTAAAATCTGCAATAATTGGACCACATTGTTATAATAAACTAATAAATAATAATTATGACAACAAATAAGAATTTCCATGCACTGCCTAGTCAACACTAAACAATACATAGTGAGTAGAGCCCAGCTTCCACGAGGACAGAGGCTACTAAATTACTGATTCTAACAGCTGTAAGGTAGCTGGGACTTCCAGTCTGGTCGTCCTCTTTACCACAATGTTTTATGTGACAAATCACCAGTAAGGATTAGAAGATGCTCCTTAAAAAGGACGTACCCAGTGCAGAGAGTTCCCGCTCTGTGCGGGGTCTGAGGAAGGGTGCCAGTGGCAAGCCTTACCCTCGCCTGTGTAATGCGAGGAGACCACGACTCAAACCCAGGACCTTCCGGTCACAGGCGGAAAGACTCTACCGCTTGCACCAGGCCCGCCCTTCTAGAAGATGCTCCTTGTTTTTAGAAAAAAATAAACCAGTTACTAATTCCATGTGAAATAGTGCTCTTCCAAAGGTATTGTGTAGCTCTCTAATAAGGTAACTATTAATAAAAAAACATGTGTGCACCATCAAAATCCCATTCATAGACAACTTAAATATACCTAAGAAAGGCAGCAATATACTTATATTGCAAGAGAAAGACACATAGCAACTGTATATCCAACTGGAACAAGATCATTTCACAAGAGGGAAAATCAAACTGACAAACTCCATGGGCAGAACATTATCATAGCATGTTCAGAACATTGCCTAATGCAAATCTCAAATTTGACCAATGGCCACCCTCTTTAGGCCAAATAACAATATGCACTAGCTATTGTAAATATTTTTATTAGATCTTTAAGTTATTAAGTATATCCTACTTTCCTATGCAACAGAAAAATGAATTGGTTCGAGCATGCTGGCATTTAAATAAAATGGCCAACATGTAATTTATGAAAATTAAATTGTACAATGGATTAAGGTATGAAAAAGTTAAGACAGTCAACTATGGCATAAAATGTATTTCCATCTTAAAAAAAATGATGACAAAAAACAAACCTTGTACTAGGATATAATAAGCTAATGCAGTGGAGAAAAATGCCATCCTACTCTAGCCTGAATACAAGTCCAGTGGAGCTGCAGTATGTCAATAACTGCTAGAAGTAAAGAAAGAAGGCACATAGTTATCAAGTGAAGTAACCTCCGTCGAACTAAGAGTGGATTTCTCCTAAGTCAAACAATCTCAAGTTTGACTAAGTTTATACGGAAAAAAAACAATATTGACGATACCAAATAAATACTATTAGATTCATAACGAAATATATTTCTATAGTAAATCTATTTGGTATCATAAATATTGATAATCTTCTCTATAAACTTGGTCAAACATAAGATATCTATATACTCTTATAAAGCTAAACCCCACTAGATGATTTTTCTCTTCATGTAAGGTGTCCACATCATTCCCCACTAACTAACCCCACTAGATGTTCTATCTAGTCATGCAAGGTGTCCACATCATTCTCCACTAAGTCCATGTCATCCCTTATTAATTACGAAAAAATGTCCACGCCATCTCTATCATGTACAATACTTTTAATCTTTAATCTATGACATACATACAAGTCATCTACATACGCTATTTGTTTCATCACCTATTCCTCTAAAATGTAATCAAATATTCTATTAGTTTTTCTTCTACTAGATGAGTGCCTGTGCGTTGCAACGGGTGCAACATAAATTGAATGAGATGTTTGTTAGCCAAGTCAAAATCAAGAATATATCAATTCAATTTTTCACGTGTATTATACCATGATAATGTCTAGAAATACATTCATTATTGTAATGAATCTGAAATAAAAGCTAGGCTTGGAGCTTGTTGTCTGAAAGTTACGACAAACATCAGTTGCCTCAAAGGTTGAAAATTTATTGCTAGGCATCAAATTGAATTTATCCATGCTCTGCCTTGCCAAAACATGTATTACTCGGACTTACAATATCCTAACCCGTATGAGGCATGGCAATAATTCATTTTTTGGAAAAAAAAAGTATTTGTTATCAACACGCAACGCGAAGGACGACGAATTTGGATCACGATCATGATCATTACGTGGTGATATTCCAATAAATTCCTTTCTCTTCCCATAATTCTCTTTCCGTTTTATTCTATTTTATTTACTTGTCTTCCAGTGTCTCCATGCGGTGATTATTTGCCTGCCGGTGATTCCGTGAGTTTTATTCCATTTTATTTACTTGCCTTCCAATGTCTCCATGCGGTGATTATTTACCTGCCGGATATGGATCGCATGAGATGCGGTGATTATTTGTCTGCCGGATATGGATCGCATGAGTGTTTTGGTCCTGCCGGGTAGATGTTGACAATCCGTATGTTTTAGTTGTAGAGATTAGCTTATCGATTTTTTACCAAATCTGATACAACAAAATAACATGCAAGTCAAATTCATATATATACAGAATACTATATAGTAATCTTATGTATATAACAGATTTATTTTTAAGAAAATCCCACGGCAATGTGCGGGGTATGCTTCTAGTTATAAAAAAACTCAACCTGCCGGGGGTTAAGATAGCCCCTGGGCATTGCATCAAGAAGAAGACCTTTTCACGCGGGTCGAGAAAACCACCGAACGCCTGCCCACAGCAGCACCGTAGCCCATGTGAGAACGACCACGACAGGGGCTGCGCCTTAGACTTGTGCTTTGGCATAGGATAGACGAGGAGATTTGTTTAACCCGAACCTAAAAATTAGCTCCCACGAGGAGTCGAATACAGGATTTGAGGAGTGCTACTCAAGCCACCTAACCAACTCAGCTAGAGGCCCTTATTATGACTTATGATAAAACCAAAACCAGTAGTACCTATGATGTGTATTCAATACTTCAAAACCAGGAGTTTCACAGGAACAAAATCAATTTGACACACCAGACACATGGTAATAATTCAATCAATAACAGTCAAAACGTATGCACTATGCAGAATGAATAAACAAAATAGAGCAACTGAAATGATTTCATCACTGACTTTGAAAACAAGGACCAACCTTCAAGCTGTTGTAGTGTGACATCAAATTCCTGCCACCAAACCTTATCACCATCAGAAGGGAGCTTCACTTTGAGAAACTTAGCAGCCAAAAAGATAACACCTGCTGCAATTTGATGAGGCTCGAATTGCAGGCAAAGCGAAGTACTACTCAGCCTGTACAGTACACAGCATTAAGTGAAGTAGACAACTGGGGACTACAATTTGAAAGGACAGTTAGGGTAGCACTAGCATACCCATCATTTACAAAACTCCAGGCAACCTGAGGAAAATTATTTATATCACCAACATTGAATCTCCTTATTGCTTCAACCAAGGGCTTGTAAGCATGATGAATATTCAGGTCAAACTCAAGTGTTACAAGTACAACTCGCTCCCCAAGTAAAATAAGCTCTTTTTGTTTATCAAATAATTCCTGCAAGAGGCAACAGTAAGCACTACTCTCAGTTGAAATAACCCTTACATTTGCTTTTTGAGTCAAATATGAATTAGTGCATGCGGAAAATAAAATCTATGCAGATTTAGAAGAAGAGCAAAATGAAAGCACTATCACAATGTTCATGCTCAACACAACGGAGCATAAAAATCGTTTCCAGGATTAGATTGTTCGGCTTAGATAGTATAAGCAACCATAAGCTGATAATGGAAGCATGCAATGGCAGCTATTGATGACCATCATTTTATAAGCAAATGTTTATTAAGCATCATAAACTGTTAATCATTGATGATAGTAGCATGTGCACCTCAACCCATGACAAAAGTAGATTTCAATTTCAACTGCTTTCATTGAGATTTAGGAGTGAGATTTGAACCTACATACTAAAATGGAACAAAGATCTAACATTTACTTACATAAGTAGCTATACAATAATATAACTACATTATAGTAGTGTATGACGCAATGAGTTACAAATTTATACTTAAACATATACTAGTTCCAAAGTAAAGTATTCGAGAAAAGTTCCCAAGTAAAGTGTATGAAACAATATTAGTTCAACAGTATAACAATCATGCAGGGCAAACTAGGTAGTGTCAGGACTTCTGAAACAAAATAAAAGATAATGTAATCCATTACCTTCTGCTGCTTGATTCTCTGACCAGCCGTAGGATCCTTCTTATGAATAAACTCGTAAGAAATCAGGATGACATCCTTCAAAGGTATGGGTGTTTCCTCAACTTTTCCAGCTAAGAACATACAAACTGTGGCGATTATCTGTATGGATACAACAACAACAACAACAACAACATAGCCTTTCAGTCCCAAGCAAGTTGGGGTAGGCTAAAAGTATGGATATTAGATTTAAAAGTATTGGCACATATTCTATCTCTAGAAACAAAATGCATAACAACACAATATGAAGAATTCGTATTCAAACACAGATGCAAAAGCAAATGAGAAGATTGAGTTTGTCAATCTCTCATCAACAAAGAAGATTCTATTAATAGTCAGGCACAAAAAATGGAAAAAGCAAATCTTTTAATTAAACCAAATTTAATAGCAAAATGCAATTATATCAATGTACAAATTTCTAAGGTAATACAGTTACGAACCTACAAGCTGAAGAGAAACTTTGCCAACCATTGAAAAACAAGCATCAAATGACACTTACTCGTCTATCATTTTTTGCAAGGGATCGGCGAAGGTAAAAACGATGACAAAATACCATAGCTGTAGCAATCGTCAGTTGAGGCCTAAAAACAGCAAACAAATGAGGGGGCTTTATGAGATATAAAAGGATGAGCTAAAAGGATTTTTTTTTCAGCAAACTTGATAAAAGTTAATAACTGAAGGATTATCATGAGCAACGCAATTTGCATCAAGATTATAAGCACTGAGTAAACTGACATACTTTAGCATTCAACAACCAAGGTCAACCATGTCCACAAAAATAAACACCAGCAACACCTCAATCCATTTTTCACATGCCAGACAGTCTAAGTACCCGAAATTTAATTATACAACAATAGAAATACAAATTTCTCTTCTTGATGACAGTATGAACATTTTGGTCAAAACTAAAGTTAACTAATGGGGAAAAAGGTAAATATATTATTCCCAGAAACAATTGTAGATCCACATAAGTAAAATGAACAAAAGAATAAATTTGATATAGCAGATATATTTTGAGAAACTTCAACATCATGGAAATATTTAAGTAGCATTTCATTTTAAATCATGTACTGAGAGTTTCAGAAGTGAAATGCAGAGATAGCAGACAATATAGAGTAGATCAATGTCTCAATCTTACAATTTAAGCTTCTTCCCCAAATCTTGTAGAAACTTGCAATATGACTTTCGAAGGTTCGACTCTTTCTTCCAATCAATGCCATCCCTGCTGGATGGAGAGTTTTCCTCTAATTCCTTTCTACTGAAATACCATGATGGACCAAGTTTACTGGCTTCCTCACGCCTACCCTGGGTAAATCCATTGGAGCCATTGTCCACAACTCCATGACATGAAAAGTCACTAGGCACCATAGCCATGTAAGTTTGGTTATATTCAGCACGAAGTGATGAAGAATTTACTCCTTGAAATCCCAATCACTCTCTCAATAGAGAAGGTATACCTGGTGTTATGACAGTTACCAAGAAATTAAAGGGACGGTATGCACAACCTCACAATGGAAATTCAGAGTAAGGTAACGAGTGGCATGTGCACTCAAACAGGCAAGCTAAATTCCAAGATTGATTATAAAAATGGAAATTGATAGAATGGTATGGTTGCCATAACATGGTAGAAGGCCCAATAGTACACAACCATGCCCACATTTGGTGATGATATATGGCAGTACATGCTATTCAAAATTTAAGAATGGAATGATATAGCTTAAGAGAGGATAATTCATCAAGAAAGAATCCCAGTATTTATTAATAATAATAAATCTGAACTATAAAGCAATAAAAAAAATAGCAAACTTCTGAACCCTAGCCTGATCAACTATGCAAAATAATTCATCCTCATTTCCTTTGCAGCATGACATGCCCACCTCCCACACCCAACATTCATACCTACGTGGCAGAGCAAGACTCAAACATGATGCGAACTTCATCAAATGGGTTAGGCATTTCATCAAATAGGAAGGAGGCACAGGACCTTAAGTCAAGGATGACCAAGTATAATCATCAAACAATTCGTATACATACAAATCACCAAGTATAATCATCAAACAATTCGTATACATACAAACCGTCATTTGTAGATAACATGGTTTTCAAGCAACAGATGGAATTATGGAATTACGGAATTTTCATATGGCTGGTCCACGGCAAAGGGATCCTTGTGGAAGGGATCCTTGCACTTTGCCTCGGAGTGGTTTGGCTAAGTATGCAGCTGGGGTCGATGTCCACGGCAGTAACAGAGAACTTCTAGCCCATGGGAACATGTCGATGAAAGCAAAGCAAATTTCAGATAAATCAAATGCTGTATGTTCAGAAAATCGGAAAAGGATGGTTTGTATCTAAAACATATTCAGCCCCCCATGGATCGCGCTATCGCAAATATACATTAATCGACTCGATGCGATTACTAAGTACTAATGCATCAAAACTGAAGCGACTGCATTGTCCAACTGACCTTCCAGAAAAATCGCAGCGTCAGATCGAAAAAAAAAAATCAAGCGAACTCCACCAGCATCTGAACCCTAATCAGGGGGGATCGTACCTGGCGGCGTCTGCATGGAAGAGGCCGGTACGAGGGGGCGGCCTGGGATGACGCCAGGCCCGCAATCCCGGCAGCTGCGTGCACGGTGGACGGAGGTGGCCGACGACTCGCGTGCGTGGCCTTGCATAGGTGAATTTTTTTTTTAATTTTAACCTTTTTTAATATAATTTTAAATCTAATATTGTCGGATTTTTTTTAAACTAACACTTTTGCCCTGGCGAGGCCAAATGATTGTCCCACGCCATGCATGGTGGCGCGGCATAGGGCTGACGTGGCGTGGGCCGGCCTGGGGGCCGATGACGTGGCGGGTCTTGCCGCGCCACTGACCCTGGCGCGGCAGTGCCTCGCCCTGATCCGTGGCGCGGCTGGACCAGATATATACCGCGTGCGAGCCCGTCCGCCCGCACGCACCCCTTCCCTGCCCGCTCGCCCGAACGCCGCCGCCGCCCGCCGTCACCATCGCCAGCGCCCTGCCTGCGGCTGCACGCGCCCTCGCCCACCCGGCCACGCCGCGCACGCGCCCGCCCGGCCACTCCCGTCGCACAGCGCCCTAGCCGGCCGCGCCACGAACGCCAGCGCGCTAAGATCGTCCGCTCCTAAGGTACATCCCTTTCGATTTCATATTTTTTTATTATTATCTAGTATAGTTAGTATTTTTTTTGTATCTCTACGGTACCCCCACGTGCCATCGTAATCCTCGAGCGGCCGGCGCAGAAGCAAAAGAGTTGATGATGGTCTGCTAATGCTAGCATTTCTAGGAGCATGTAGGGGCATCGAGGCTATTTTCATTGACTATTAGTGTCTTTGACCAAATTTATATAATAACGTACTAATATTTATGATACATAATAGGTACTGTTACATTAAGTTGATGGCTCAGTTTACTGGTTTTCTTTCACTGGACGACGATGCTTCTAAGAAAAATAAGTGAGTAATTCAAGCATATTTAATACTTGCATTGCTTTACAGCTGGCATCGGGTCTTATTTTCTTTGATCAATTACAGGAAAAGTTCTGGTGTTTCATCGTCCTGGATCACAGAGCGCTTTGAGTACTTGGACCCACAAGTTGAGGAGGCACAGATCGACAGGTTCGCTCGAGTGTGGCTCTAGCACTTTCTTGGTGCTTTTCTCTTCCCAGGCGCCTCGGACAACACCATCAGCTGGATCTTTCTTGACATACTTCGCCAGCCGTGGGAGAATATAGCGGGGTATAGCTAGGGCAGCGCAGTCTTAGCATGGACGTATCGACAGCTATGCGTTGCCTGCCGTCGCACCTCAAGACATGCGAACCTTGGGGGTTGCTGCTACCAACTCCAGGTTTGGTGTTGGGAATGATTGCCCGTTGGGAGGCCCCTTAATAATGGTTTACCGGTAAGTACTTCGGTTCATTATATTCTTTCAGGCAGTTAGATATGATGAGATTATTTGTTGCTAATTCATTATCGTGTTCAATGCAGCAATAGAATGGGCATGATACACTTTCTATAGCTCTATATATCTAGATAGAAGCATAGTTAGTTAGAGGAAATACGTGGCGTAAGTACAGGGAGTATACGGACGGTCTCGACGTCTTGACACAGCACCAGGTTACGCTCTCTATACTATCGTAGCAGTGTCTTCTTCGATGTACACTATATCACAACCTAACACAATTATAAAATTTCAGGTGTTTTGGTGTCTTTGGGATTCTTCGGAGCTCCAAGACTATCTGAGTCCTGTCACTAGGGACGAGTCATACGAGTGTCGCTACGACGTCCCTCTTATTTTCTTCCATGTGGTCGAGATTCACTTGCTCGTCCGGGTCTGCAGACAGTTTGGAAGAATGACAGGCTACCCACCACCGCTTTACTCCACCAATCAAGCATTGCACGGATGCGTTATCGATTAATAACAATGCTATAATTCAGATGTGTGTTTGGTACAACTAATATCGTTTTGTTGCAGGCTTGACCGCAGAAAGAGGTACAAGACCAAGGATTGGCGCGTGACACACAGCTCGTACATCCATTTGTGGCAGACCAGGGTACCACATGCGGTCCTTACGGGTTCTCCACATGAGCAGCACACCTTCGACGAGTACCTGCGGTGGCTTCACAGGTCTACGAGGACACATATCAAGCCCCCATACACTGACGTGGCGATTGACGAGGACTGAGAGGAAGATGTCATCGAAGATGTGTACGACGTTACCACTAGGGAGAACACACAGCTACAGAGAGTCCCGCTTCAAAGATACGTAGTAAGATACTTGAATGGTACAATTTGCTATCCTTTTGGTATTAAGTATGTGTACTAAAACTGTCCAACTGCGTTTCTGTACCCAGGCGACATAATTGTCAAGGCTGTCGAACGAAGCAGCGTTCTAGCTTCACGAGTCTAGAGGGCAGGGGCCAGGCGTTCTCGTGGCTTTTGTGGAGGTAAACATAAACTTGTCCGTTTCAAAAATATTTCTTTAGTGTATATGCGTTTGGGTAATGAACTAACTTTAACGTCAATTTATACAGAAGGTGAAGAAGAACTGTAGGAGGCTAGCTCAGAAGTTGAGCTGTATGGACACTCCTTATGAGGAACCGTCACTCCCCGCGCGGTCGGGTGGCACGTCTTCAGCCTCTTTGAGGACACCAGCCGGCTCTTCTCAGCCGATGATGCAGGGTGCCACTTCCGTGGTGCGTACACCACCACATCATAGCGCTGGGAAGGACCCTGCAACCGAGGACGAGGAGGAGGACGATAACAACGACGTCGAACCACCGAGCTTTCACGGACAGCACGGCCAGTGGGACAAATAGCCGCAGTACGAGATCAGTATGTCTCAGCTAGGTGGTGCCCCGCTTGGTACCTAAGGAGCCTCACAGGTACTATCAAAGATAGTTTATTTAAATACGTAGGCTCAATGAACTAACGATCATAAAGAATTATAAGTAATCGTGCGTATCATATACCTGCAGGGTACGAGCCGTACGCACCGTCGACGCGACCATACCGACGTTGGCTACACTCCCAATGTGTTGCCAACAAATCGGAAGAGACAGAGGCATTCGAGGGATCCTTACAGTCCTGGGTCTTAGTTTGTTAGGTCAAACGAATATTGGCATCCGAAACTTGCGGGGTTATTTGGTTATGTTATCTCAAACTTATGTCAAAACAATGAATATGTTATGTGACAGCTTGTCAACTTGCTTCTTATTCATTTTTTTGAGTCGCGGTAGCACTGCCGGCGAGATTAAATACCCTGCGTTCGAGAACCGACAGTCCCGGCGTATCCGGACGCCGGTGGTAATTTTTTGTAATTGATTAGTTAAAATGGTGCATAACCATATTATGAAAGACAAAAAACTAATTATTGGCTTATCAAATTTTCTATTCGGCCGTGAAAAAAACTCAATAAAATACGGACGCGACGCGTTTCGATTATACCATCCAGGTACCCTGGGCTGGCGACAGGCACAGCGGCCAGATGGTGTGGCTGCTCGTGCGGTATATTTGGTCCAGCCGCGCCACGCAACAGGGCGCGGCACTGCCGCGCTAGGGTCGGTGGCACGGCAAGACCCGCCACGTCATCGGCCCCTAGGCCGCTCCACGCCACGTCAGTCCTGTGCCACGCCACCATGAATGACGCGGCACAGGCATTTGACCGCGCTAGGGCAATAGGCGCGGTTAAAAGTGTTAGTTTGAAAAAAACCGACATTATTAGATTTAAAATTATATTTAAAAAAAGGTTAAAATTAAAAAAAAAATCACGTAGGTCCAGGCCTGACGGCTTTTTTATAAGGGATGGCTCTACCTGTTGGGCGGTGGAACCGTTGAAGTGGAACAGGCTCCTCATTAGCCATCCAACAGCCGTACGCCGCGAATATGCACCAACGAGCACGGGCCTCGGCATAAAATTAACCTAAAGTCAATTTGGGGCCCACAAACAAGCCCATCTCAGATTTCTAAATTCACCAAAATCCACGGAAGTCCAACTATCACCAAAATCCGATATCTCTCCTTTCAATTTCAACAAGATTTGTCTCCATTCCACCAGGAAAGCGGATTTTTAAACCGTTTGATTTATCTCCATGAGTTTGAAAACAGTTTTGACTAACTGGTGCTATGTCACATACTCACATCCTACGCGGTGCACATTAGCCAGGAAGCTAAATCAGACTATATTAATTGGTTAGCAAAATTAATTAAATTTTAACAAAAAAATCATATAAATATTTTTTAAATAATTGGAATATTTCAAAAATGCAATTAAAAATTCTAAAATCTGGACCAAACTTAGAAAATCAAAGAAAACTTGTTTAGCTCATAAATCAATTTTTTTCTAAATTCATGTTGACATGGCCAAAGCCATCCTAGGGTTACCCTGGAACGTACATCCTCACGCTCGAGTCGTCTGTCTTATCTGTCCATCTCATGTTTATCGCTGATCAATATCGTTCGAACAAAAATAGTGTCTCCAATCCACACATATAGGGAAGGAGAGTTGGTTGTGTCGACACAGAATTTCGTCCCGTGCCAATGACACACGAGCAAGCCGAAAGGGTAAGCTTGATGGAGCTGAAGATCCACCTAGCTTCAACGCAGGAGTGGTTGATCCTACGCACTTCTTTCGAGACGTGCCAGTCAATTTGACCCTGTAATTGATAAGGAGAGAAAGCTTATCAATAATTAAGGGCGGAACATGTCGGTGTTGCCAAACAGTCCCGAATGTGCAGCTCTGAGAGCCGATATGAAAGAAGATCGACTAAATAGTCGATTCCAGCATATTCATAAGAATAAATCGGTTAAAACTCATGGGGTTGTGTAAGAAGAATTGATTATCGTTCAGGGTGAATATCATTCTTTAAACAAATATTGATCAATGGCAATAAGATATTAACAATAATTAGTTCATGCTAAGCCAATGACTGTAAGTAACCGAACTCCTTTATAAAAGAAACAGTTCATCATCATTCAACTATTTAATAGAGATAAATCTAATGAACATATTAGATCTCATCTATCGCTATAACCAGTGGGGCATGAGGCAGAATCATGCAGACCGTAGAAACAATAATAGACTCAACGACCCTAACTTATTACTAATATCAGTAGGGCATGAGGCAGAATCATGCAGGCCGTAATACAATAATAAGATCATGGGGCTAACACATCTTTCAACCTATCGCTACTTCAACGATCTCGTGATGCGAACTATTCATGAAAGCGCTCGATATCGGCTAAAACAACCGATTCAGGCATAGCGCACAGTTAAGATCATGTCCTCTTAGGAACAGATCTACCAAATAACGATCCCCACTCTATGGTGCTAACAGTGGGGTGTGAAGCAGAATCACACAGGTCGTGATAACGGGCCATATAACAGTTTTCGCTAGCTAATAGATCTACTTAAGATCAAACATGTCTTAGCCGCACGCTATGCACGATCAAGATTGATGTAAAACAGCTAATAAAACATAACACATCGTTTAAAGTACAAATTATATCAGTTTGGATTAACAAACGATGGGTTAAAAAAGATATAAGGCCGATCTAGATCAATCCCAATCGGGCGAAGTGATATTGCTGTAATTAAATAGATAATGGAAGCAATAAGCAATATCGGTAACTTAATGAATCTATCCGAAGGAGCGCCACCCTTGGATAGAGTCGATAACTTGACCTTAATTTAGTTCGAGCAGTGGAGGTCGATCAGATCGATGCAGCCGTACTTAAACTAGATAAGAGTCGATAACTAACTCATACTAGAGTCACAGTGGAGGTCGACCGTATCGATGCAGCCGTACGAACAGAGGTATAAGTCATGACGGTACTTACAGACAAGCAATGGAGGTCGACTGGATCGATGTATTCGTACTTGCTGAAGAACTCACCGAGATCTACTCTACTCCTACTCCTAAGGGGTGGCCAGAGTCAAAAAAAGTAAATAACTAGTATTTGATTGATTGTGTCTTTTACAATAGCTGGGGTTTGATATTTATACCCGGGATCTAAAAATGAATCATACTCGAGTATGACTCAGTATAATCTTTGGTACAAAGAAAACATTCCTATTTTAAGATAACTTGGACTCTAATCTTTCTCCTTTTGTAGAGTCCAATATGTATCTTCTTGATGCCAATCATATCTCGCCATTGTTATCTGCTGACGTCATTTAGAGAGAACTGATCCCCGTGTCGCATTCGACCCGGTAGATATCAATTTTTACTCAATCGACTCCTTGATTGGCACAATCTTGAAAGCCTATGAGTTCCCGCACTCTTCTCCCAAATTTTGGTGTAAACATATGCCCCCCAATTTTGGGATAAAATGATTTTATCCCAAAATTCTAGTTCATTGGTTTACCATGCCGCAACTGTACTATCCCGAGATATACGCACGACTCATAACTTTCTGGCTCGAGTTTTATATAACATCCCAATAGTATCTTTTGTAACCCACTCGACCTGTTCGCTTTCTCCTTCTTCCTCAACCAACTTTAACAGCCGACACTGTCATCGCCAAGGCCCCAAACCCTAGCAAACCATCTGTTCTAACAAGCCGTCATTTAAGCTATCCTCGCCAGATTCAAACCAATTTTTGACCATGATGGCGACCATCGACCACGTCCCTGAGGTATGTCTCCAAGTTTCCATTGTCCAATTATCAGCCGCTACCTTGTATTTCTTTTCTTCTCAAACTTATTTCGTCCGATTTCTTTAGGAAATGAGGAACGAAATCTTGATTCCATCAGCTGTTTCCCCCAATATCTATTTTCTTGGGCCTATGGGTGATCTCGATCCATCTGATTTCATTCACCAAAAAACCAACCAAATTCCCTTCAAACAATCTACAGTGATTTGTCTTCTTGGAATACCAAAACTCTCTTTAAAAATTGGCCAAAGATGCTTAAGGGATGGAGAAATTGGTTTTATAGGGTGTCCGAGAAAAAGGGTGGAGATTGAAAACTTTATGATCTGAATCAATGCTTGACTCTTTCATTACCCAGGATGGAGAGGAACGACTCACTTCTGATTGCTGCATCTTATTTCTAGTCCAATGCCCTGAATGCTTTTATCTTTGGTCACAGCCCAATGACCATCACTCTGGCCGATGTTTACATGTTGACCAGCCTCAGAATAACTGGATCAATGCAGCCTTACGAGTACTTGAGTGCTAGCTCCATGAAATTAGCTAAAATAGCAGACTACACAGGATGGGCCAGTTACATTCTAAACCACGTTGAAGATGGATCAGCTGTCAGCGAAAGGGAATATGTGGCCTTTCTGAATATGTGGTTGAAAAGATTTATTTTCTATAGGTCATCTTGTGGTCCAACCAGGTGGCTGCCCAATTACTGAAGAATGAACCAGTGCATACTGTCAGTGGCCCTTGGTGGCTAATACAACTGTGGCTTAACCTATATATGCATAAGTTTGTGAGACCTGATCTCAAAAGTCTAAGTTCCCCTTCTTCTAATTTTGATAAGGAATATAGAGGTGAAGAAGGAAGAACTCGGCAGTGCATGAGCTATAGTGAGGCTGCATCAGCCATAACAATTGATTTCGATATCGACCATCTCTTGAAGAAGTTTTATAGAGGATTTGGTGTAGACTTCCTGACTTGGCTACCATATGGTGATGAGAATGATGAGCTGGCCTTCCCATCAAATTTCGCTTTGAGTCAGGTTATTTGGACGATGTGGCGGCTGTAATCTTCAATTCTTTCATCAAGCCCTATGTTCTTCCAGTCGAGTTTCGTCATGGCCATGGCAAAATGGCTATAGGCTCTTTCATTCTAGGCAACCTCCCAATGTATGAATTTTACAACCCATCCTTTATAGCTCGTTAGTTTGGTTTTAGCCAATTGCCTCCTCAGCTATTCTTCAAGAACATACTTAAGCCACGAGAAGATATCAGTAAAGTACTGGAAGCTAGAAGAGTTTTTTAGCTAGGATCAGATCTCCCTTCCCTCTGCTTGCACGATTGGATTAGGGTCAGCCTCTCTTCTACTCTCTTTGACTCCTAGTGGCAAGAATGGTGTTCCCATCTTTTCTGTGGATCGGTCCACCCTTTGTGTATAGCCCTAGATGGAGAATTTGCTTCGGACGGAGAGGTAATTTGCTATTTCTCTTCAAGAAAATTGCTTGATGAATTCATCTGTTAACCGTCCTAATCGACCTTTTTAGGAGGTTGAAATTGATCCTCTGAGCTTGGATAGGAAGAGGCGTCCTATAGATTATCAGCCACCGTGTCCGGTTTTGAGAATGGGATCGGCTACGCCTTCCCTAAAGAGATTGATGAAAACCCCCGCTGCACCCATAATTGTGACATATCAATCTTCAAAGCGCAAGGTGGTCCAAGGGGCAACCTAGAAAACCACTACTAGGAAGAGACTCCATAGAATGAGACCATTAGCTGCTCAGGTAAACAATTCATCCCCTTCTCAAAATGATATTCACTTGCTGACTTCGTCTCTTATAGCTATCGAGCATTGCATTCCAACCTGCTCTGGGTGTAGAACTACCATCCTAGGCGTTTGACTCAGCACTAACTGAACTCCCATCGGCTGCTCCACAAAAGGAGTCAATCTCGGTTGAAATAACCGATACTTCCACAATAGTAGAAAATGTGAGTTTTATCTTCGATGCTTACCGGGGTATTTTTCTTTAACTTCTTTCATTCAGTACTTCATCCAACTTCTTGTTGCACCAGATACTTCCTAACGAAACACCTGTGCAAGATCGGGAGCCTAATAGTCCGCTCAATGATCCTGTTGACGTTGAAGGTGGTCTTGTTGTTGTCAACACTCAGTCTACTGATTCCCTAGTCCGGCAGACAACTAATGGTGAGGGAGTTATTTGGTCAACTTATCTCACTGTAGTAAACATGAACTAAAAATCTTTCGATGTTTGCAGATGCCGATGTTGAGATTTCTGAGCCAATTCAACCAGACACTACTGGTGTATCATTAGTTGTTCCTTCCCTTCAGATAGAAGCTACCACAGAAAAGGTATTGTATCTCATTTTATTTGTTCCTTCTATTATAAACTGATCCGATCCCTCTAATCAAGTTTTTCCTTACACATAGGCACTCGATCCTCTAGCCTGGAGCTACTCTTTTAATCTTGAGGAATATTTTGATGAAGATGAGATCATATCGTCAACCACTTCCTCTAGCGAAGCTCTACCGGAGGAGACCAGAAATTGGCTAAGAAATATACTGCCAATATTTGAGAGGAATATAGCTGATTTGGTTCAAGATACTGATTCAACGCAGAGAGTCTTCTTGGCTATTAAGGGTGATCCATCCCCAGCTCTCTCCAGAGTCTTGTCATCTTTGTCTATCTTTGAAGATCAGGCTTTGAAGGTGAAAAAGACTTAGAAATTTATCCAAGCATGAAGCCCTACTGGCTAGGGGGAACTCCAACATGCAAGAGGCTAAAGAGCTAGCGTAGTTGATTGATGATTTGAAGAACTCCTCCCTCAGGACCGATCTAGAGTTGTCCTAATTGGAAATCAAGCGTGCAGAACTTGAGAAGGAGCTAGAAAATGTGAAGGCTACCATTGATCTTCGCAAGTCCACTCTGGCCCAAATACCTGATGCCATCAAATAGAAGAAACAGGTATTGTTGGCCACGGTAAAAGAAGGCAGAGCCATCCAAAGCAGCCTTGAGAGCACTCCTAGAACAACCGAAGAATACGAGCAAAAGATTGCAAAAGCTGATGCTATCTGGCTAGAAGTACAAAAAGTCATCCAGGATGTCCTCAACCTGTAATCTATATGTCAACACGTGTCTCATGTAGGATCAATGATAACCATATTTTTGTTGCCTCGTTGTATTTCTCGTTTAGGCTAAAGGGCTGATTTGAAAACAACCGACTTCATATTTCCAATCTCAATCCAATTAAGTCTAAAAACCTGGCTTTATCAAGAGAGCCCTTTGATTTTTCTACCCTCAGTCGCCCAATGCCATATTCTTATTGGTATTAGTGAAGTGGCACTTCACCTTCTATTAATTGTGGTTGCCTTTTGCGCACCCCAAGGCATCCACCTCTTCGCTTCATGTCTTTAAATACCAGCCGATGGCTTTGGCCTCGAACATATCTCCACTCGCAACTGTTCCTTTGCTCTATAGGCGATACATATCGTATTGGCTTTTATTGTCTTTGAAGATTTACATTTTTTGAACTAGAAGCGATACCCTCCTGGTACCGGCTATTAGAGTCGAGAACGAATCGGCTATCAAATGTTGACCAGATGTTAGGATAACGTCCTGTAGAACTTTTCATGTCAAAGGTCAAACGATTAATCAACCCAGGTCAAGCATCCTATTAAGCGAAACAGAACTTCTTTAAGAAATCCATTAACTCTGAATCGCACTTATAATTTGACTCAGCATCCACATATGTCGGCCTAAATCCATCTCCATGACTCAATGCTTATTTATCCTTTAATCTAATGGCCGACGTGAAGCCATGACTTTTCTATTAAAACAAACTCTCAGAGCCAATTGCTTGCATCGGCTGTTGGCTTTCATTGCTGATCTTAATAAAGCCTCCTTCTCATAACTTACCAAAAAAACATTCAAAGTCTCCTAGTTCCCAAAAGACTAGATCGGCTATTGCGATGCTCACAGATTCATCAGCGCGAACCACCTCGACATCATCCCCATGCCATTGAATCAAACATTGATGCATGGTTGATGGTACACAATAGTTCGCATGAATCCAATCAGGCCCAAGGAGCAAACTATACTACCCTTTTCCATCGATGACGAAGAATGTGGTGAGCAGAGTCTTACTCCTGATTGTTAGTTTGACATTTATTGCCCCCCGGGTCTTAGATGCATTACCTCCAAAATCCTTAAGCATCATGTTAGTCTCCATTAGATCTCCTGGTCCTTTACCAAGTTTACGAAAAGTGGTGTTAGGCATAAGATTGACAGAAGCACCTCCGTCCACCAACATCTTGTTCATCGGCTTTCCATCAACAAGACCTTTTATATATAAAGGCTTTTAAGTGCCGATGCTTGACTGGTTTGTCAAATATTGCTTGCTGTACAACCGTTAACTTGACAACTATCTCCTCATACTCCGATTCATCAAAATCCGAATGAACTTCTTGATCTGCCAGAGCTCTGAACTCTGATGGCAATAGAAAAGCTATTTGGATATTAGCCGATGGTTGCTTTCTATCGGTTGTTTGCTTAGTACGCCATACCTAAGGTTTACTGGATGCCTGAGCCTGTTCCATCTCTTTATTCCTTAGGCGTTGCACCATTCTCTTCTGGCTTCTTGTTAAACCTCTTGGACACCATTGGCCTTCCTGCCAAACATATTTTCTTTCGTTGCTTTCTTCTTCATAATCAACCCAGTCCTGGTCAACAACTCTTTTTCCCAGCTAATTATGAACACTTCCATTTTTTAAGCGCCGATCCATGTTATTATGATGATATGCATCTTGAGTATGGATAGACCGGCGGTTGGTTTGAGATTGTCTAAACTCCCAATACTGATTGCTGCATTTTGGATAGTCATGTCTAGTAGGTAACTTCAAACCTTCATTCCAGCAATGTCTGAAGAAAGGACAATTCCAATGTGATTTGGCTTGTTTCCTTTCATACCTCTCTCTTTCCATTTGACGCTGGTATTCTTGATCCTTTAACCAACGCTGATAATCATTTTCCTTCTACCGCTGCCACTTATTCAATAGAATCCAAGATGTAACTCACGGCTTTGTTGTCCCTGCTTTTGATGTTCCTCCCTACTCATATCGGCTCTTTTGCTCATCGCGACGTCTTTTAATTTCCTTGTATTTGTCGGTCGATATTTGCATCTTGGGATCGACTGTTCCAGCTTCTTTTGATTTGGTTGATGTTAGGACCTTAGTCTTTCCTTTGAGTAACCTAGCATTAACCATGTTTTGATCTCCTAGGAAAGGATTATCATCAACTTTCATTTTCCAAGGCGTACCAAATTTGAGCCTCCCTTGCTGAATAGCCCTCTGTATATGCTACCAAAAAATTCTACATTCATTAGTGGAATGAGAAGTAGCATTATGGAACTTGTAGAACTTCTTATTCTTCAACTGATCAGGGGGTAACATAACATGACCATCGGGCAATTTGATATGCCCCTTCTCAAGCATGAAATCAAAGAGCTTGTCTGATTTTATGACATCAAAGTCATAGCTCTCCTCGACTCCTCTTCCCTAAGGATTTGGCACCATTACTGTTTTCTTGTCCTAATTCTATTCAGCTGCAGCAACCTCTTCTTCTTCACCTTCATAGCCATCATCAATTGAGTATGGATTATAAGCTTCAGCTACTATGGCATTCTTCTAAAATTAGGTATCTCTACGCATACTCTAGAATTGGCTATTGAGCGCTGCCACTCATTGAGCCAATTGATCCAAGTTATCAAATTCTTGTCCCAGTAGCTTCTCTTTCCACATTGACAGCATTCCTTGAACGACTAAAGAAGCTAGTTGATCATCAGCCAAGTTTAAGGAGAAGCACAAGTTCCTAGTTTCTCAGAACCTCTGAAGAAATTCAGTGCCCAATTCATTAGTCTTCTGTCTTATAGTTGTCAAATCGATTATCTTCTTTTCCCTAGTCCCAGTGTAAAAATATGTATGAAACTTCTTCTCTAGGTCAGCCCAATTGGCAATGGAATTGACTGGCAGTGATGAAAACCAAGTGAAGGTTGACCCTGATAGGGACAAAGAGAAGAAACAAACTCGATGGGCATCCTCAACTGATGCTTCGCCCAATTGTGTAAGATACCGACTGACATATTCTATCGTGGTTGTACTGTCTTAGCTAGTGAACTTAGCAAACTCTAGGAGCTTGTAATTTGTAGGAAGAGCGACCAAATCATACTATTCTGGATATGGACATTTGTACGAAAATGTCACCCCTTTTGGCTTCAAACAGAACTGATTTTTCATCATCTCGATCACCCTCAGCAGCAACTCATCAGCATTTGAATTTGGATTTCTCTGTACTTGTTGACCCATCTTTGGATTAAAATTCTGTGTACCTTGATATCCTAGATTTGGAATCATGTGAAGGGTGTTATAGTCTGATCCATAGTGATATCCTTGTGGAACCTCTATCTGTTGGGTCTTTTGCTGGCTTGCTACTTGAAGTCTCTGATTATAGACATAAGGATCTATATCTCTATGGATCCTTTGAATTGATGGTGCTATTTTTTGAGCCGATGATGGTATGTGGCCTGACATGCCAAAATTGATCACTTGGTTCTGACCTTGCCCCACCAGCTATTGCACATGCTATACTAACGGTCTAGGATTATACTGTATCTGATTTGCAGTAGTTCCTTGAGTCTATTTAGATGAACCCTGAACTGCCTGGACGTCACCATTACCAGCCGATGCTGCTTCTTGATGGCTGGTACCGACTTAATTAGTCCCTTGGGTCAATGGATCTAGAATGTTGTAATAAGCCGGCCCAACTTGACCAACTAGACACCCATGAATCGCTTCTTTCATGGCATTGTGGAATGTGTCCAAGAAAGCTTCATTTTGGCTTGATATGGCATCACGAATAGATTTGTCTACAACCTGGGTAAAGAAACGCCTATCTTCAGCTTTAATTGTATCTGTCTGCCCGTGCAATAGAACTCTTGGTAGTGGAAATTTCTAAACAATTGTGTTGTCATGTGTTTTGGTGTAGGACAACAAACACTTGTTCTAAAACTCTTTTGTAGCTTTGCTGATGACACCTTTATCTCCATCAGGCAGATCTTCATAATGTACCATAAGGATGTTGTTGTTGTCATGAACTGCCATAATGATTCTGGGGTCCCACCGAGCATGCCAGAAACACGTGTCGACATAGAATTTCGTCCTGTGTCGAGGACACATGAGAAAGTCGGAAGGGTCCGCTCGATGGAGCTAGAGATCCGCCTAGCTTTAGCGCAGTGGTGGTCGATCCTGCGAACTCCTCCCAAGAAGTGTCAGTTAATTTGACCCTACAATTAACAAGGAGAGAAAGCTTATCAGTAATTAAGGGTGGAACATGCCGGTGTTGCCAGACAGTCCCGAATGTGCGGCTCTGAGAGCCGATATAAAAGGAGATCGACTAAATAGTCGATTCCAGCATATTCATAAGAATAAATCGGTTAAAGTTCATGGAGTTGTGTAAGAAGAATCAGTTATCGTTCAGGATGAATATCATTCTTTAAACAAATATTGGTCAATGGCAATAAGATATTAACAATAATTTGTTCATGCTAAGCTAATGATTGCAAGTAACCGAACTCCTTTATAAAAGAAACAGTTTATCATCATTCAACCATTTAATAGAGATAAATCTAATGAACATATTAGATCTCATCTATCGCTATAACCAGTGGGGCATGGGATAAAATCATGCAGGCCATAGAAACAATAATAGACTCAACGACCCTAACTTATTACTAATATTAGTGGGGCATGAGGCAGAATCATGCATGCCGTAATACAATAATAAGGTCATGGGGCTAACACATCTTTCAACCTATCGCTACTTCAATGATCTCGTGATGCGAACTGTTCGTGAAAGCGCTCGATATCGGCTAAAACAGCCGATTCAGGCATAGCGCACAGTTAAGGTCATGTCCTCTTAGGAATAGATCTACCAAATAACGATCCCCACTCCATGGTGCTAACAGTGGGGTGTGAGGCAGAATCACACAGGCTGTGATAATGGGCCATGGAACAGTTTTTGCTAGTCAATAGATCTACTCAAGATCAAACATGCCTTAACCGCACGCTATGCATGATCAAGATTGATGTAAAATAGTTGATAAAACATAACTCATCATTTAAAGTATAGATTAGATTAGTTTGGATTAACAAACGATGGGTTAAAAAAGATATAATGCCGATCTAGATCAATCCCAATCGGGCGAAGTGATATTGTTGTAATTAAATAGATAATGGAAGCAATAAGTAATATCGGTAACTTAATGAATCTATCCGAAGGAGCGCCACCCTTAGATAGAGCCGATAACTTGACCTTAATCTAGTTCGAGCAGTGAAGGTCGACCGGATCGATGCAGTCATACTTGAACTAGACAAGAGTCGATAACTAACTCATACAAGAGTTGCAGTGGAGGTTGATCGGATCGATGTAGCCATACGAATAGAGATATAAGCCATGATGGTACTTACAGACAAGCAGTGGAGGTCGACCAGATCGATGTAGGCATACTTGCTGAAGAACTCACTGAGATCTACTCTACTCCTACTCCTAAGGGGTGGCTGGAGCCAAAAAAAGTAAATAACTGGTATTTGATTGATTATATGTCTTTTACAATAGCTGGGGTTTGATATTTATACCTAGGACCTAAAAACGAATCCTACTCGAGTACGACTCAGTACAATCTTTGGTACAAAGAAAACATTCCTAGATAACTTGGACTCTAATCTTTTCCCTTTTGTAGAGTCTAATATGTATCTTCTCGATGCCAATCATATCTTGCCATCGTTATCTGCTGACGTAATTCAGAGAGAACCGATCCCCGTGTCGCATTCGACCTGACAGATATCAATTTTTTACTCAATCGACTCCTTGATTGGCACAATGTTGGAAGCCTACGAGTTCCCATGCTCTTCTCCCAAATTTTGGTATAAACAGGTTGCTGGCACTAGGCATGGCTAAGAGGGGGAGAGGGGACTGATGCCTAGGGTATAGGGGAGGCCAAGCATGCGTCTTTTTCTGCTACCTAGGAGGTCCATTAGGACTCTCATGGATTAAATTCCTACGTATTTTATAAAAGTTAGAAGAAAGGTTACAAGGCCCTACGAGAAGTATTCCATAGAACACTCAGAACACACACTGTGCACTACGCGTTAGGAATTATACCAAGAATTTTGCGACATGGCATCCGACATCTCAAGCATCGACAATGTTCTCCTCAGGGAATCTGTCCGTCCGAACGTCGCTCTTCCCCATCCGCGCTGCTCGCTCCTACTCGTCGTGCGCTCTACCCATCTTGCGCCCTGCCCACAACACTCGCTCACGTCCACGCCTACAACGCCAATCCCCTTCCTCTTTGCCCGCTATGGCGTTCTCCACCGTGCCATCTAACCACCGTAGCTGATCCCACCACGCTCGCCCACCATGGGTACCGTACCCCATCTGTTGCAACCTTTCTCAAGTGCAGGGGCGTCAGGTTGTGGGCACACCCCATCCATAGTGGCCTTTCTCCAGTGCAGGGCGCCGCGCTGCGGGCACCACACCCACCTGCCCCGTCGTGGTCTTCTCTAGCGCAGGGGTCACTCGCCACAAGCACTGTACTCCGACCCCCACTCCACATTGGCATCAATCTCCACACTGGTATCTGCCAACAATCCTCCATTCATCCAAACAACAAGTAGATGTTGTGCTGAAAACGCAAGTTGCAAGCGTATGTTTGAAGTGTTTCATGTATTTCAGACGTACATTGCAAGTGTTTTATATCGATGTTGCAAAAGTAGATTGAGACATTGCATATGTTGCGATGGCTATCCACGTATGTTGCAAGTGTATGTTCTAAATGTTTTAGTTGTTTCCAGACGTATGTTGCAATTGTATGTTTTCTAAATGTTTTAGCTATTTTTCAGACATATGTTGTAAGTGTTTCGTCCAAATTTTGCAAGTGTTTCATCTAGATGTTGCAAAAGTAGATCTGAATGTTGCATATGTTGCAATGGCTACACTATTATGTTTCAAACATATACTGCATATGTTGCAATGGTGGGAGCAACATTACAGAGGAGATGAGATAAGACGGGAGCCTAGAGCGCTTGTACCTGGTAGCGGCCTTGGACTCCACGGTGGCGTCGAAGCTGCTCTCCATCTTGGCATAGTAGTCCATCATGGGCTATGACCTAGTGTTGGCGTTGGACTCCAGCAGCGCCAACTCCCACCTGGATGCGCCCGCATGGTCAACGTGCTCCTCTGCCTCTAGCACCACCAACAAAGGTGAGCACCTTGGCGATGGACCGTCCTCCTCTTCCCTAGCAGCTCCACCATTGTCTGCTCCACGCTGCTTTCGTCATAGGTCATTGGTAATCCCTATGGCATTGGCATTAGGGTGGGAGTCATCGAGGGTGCTGCGTCCGGACATAGGCGCTGGCATGGGATGGGATGCGGGGTGAGGGCATGGTTACGATCCAGGAGGCGGTGTTGTGTCAAGGTCGTAGGATGCTAGCGTGGGATGGCATGCATGCGGGACACGGGAGGTGCGTCTGGACACGCCATTCGAGCGCTAGCCCTTCAACAAACACTTAGAAGTATTGTGAGGTGCTAAAAACAAGATCCAACCTGGGAGGAACCAGGTGATTTTTCATTAAGAGAAGAAATATGCACCCAAATTTAGTCAAGGAGAGGACTTGAACATGGGTATGGGTGGTTGGGTGCATGACTACATCTTCCACCCAATCAGTTGAAAAGAGGACTTGAACATAAGTGGTTGGGTATATGACCACACCTTCCACCCAAAGGTCATTATGTGAGAATACTAAGGCCACCGGCAAAGACGCGATCCCCTAGAACACTCGCCGATTCCGCTCACATGGTCGCGCCAAACATGCCATGTAACTAGCAACACTATAGAGTTGAACCCTTTTTGCACTTCGGACTGCAACCCTTCTCTCTTAAGCAACCACCAAGCCACCAGTCTATCCTCTATAATAGAACCATCCAATTTATAAGAGCACACGTACAATAGCAACCACCAAGGCAGTCAAACCATCACACTTAAGCCCATATAAATCCAGTAGTCCATCGAGTATCATGAAGGATCTTGAATCAACCAACATACAAGCCAAGATCATACATGATTCAACATACAAGCCACATGTTACAACAAGTTCACCAATAGTTTGTCATATATCAGAGTTTCAACATAGTTATTACAACATCAATTTAATAGTAGCAGAAGCAACATAGTTCTGAATGACATCAACAGTAGTTTAGATACATAGCCAGTTTTCACAGTCATCTCCAACAAAAGCACAAGGGTGAGATGATATATAGAATGACCATGCCCATGGTCCTATTCCTTATCCACTATAGGAGCAAAGCAGTGCTTACAATAGCCGTGGTACATCACGTTATCTGCAACAATAGGGAAATAAACCCTAAGTATGATAAGGTACTCAGCTAGACTTACCCATCATAAACCAAAAATAAGAGACACCAAGGATCATGCAAGGCTTATAAGTAGAGTTGGTTGACATCCTTTGCCTACAAGCCAATATTTATCTAGCATCTTTTAACTTTGAAATAACAAGTTTATTCTTCCTGTCCCATTCTAGATTAGCATCTATCCTATGCCAAACATGTTGTGTACCATTAAGTCATCACAATAGTAACCATATCAAGTTTGTGAAGAACAATGGTCAATTTTGCACTAGTTGCAAGCAAGTTGGTCATAAAGAGCATGAATACAAGAACAAGAGCAAAAATGCTAATGTATCCTCAATTAAGATTAATTCTTTCTATGTGCATACCAAGGGTGCAAATGGTGTAAAGGCTAAGTTTATTGGTATACCATGGATGGGCTCAAAGAAGAAAGCCATTTGGGTACTAAAGAGCTTAGTGACTAACCTACAAGGACCCAAGCAAGTTTGGGTACCTAAAAAGAATTGATCTTCTTTTGTAGGTGAATTACAAAGCCGGAGAAAGGCATTGGGTTATTGATAGTGGGTGTACTCAATACATGACCGGTGATGCAAGAATGTTCAACTCAATCAATACCAATGGCAATTATGGTTATGATAGTATCACATTTGGTGATAATGGCAAAGGCACGGTCAAAGGGTTTGGTAAGATTGCAATATCCAATGACATGAGTATATCCGATGTGTTGCTAGTAGAGAGCTTGAACTTTAATTTGCTATCCATGGCTCAATTGTGTGATCTTGGATTCAAATACATATTTGAGTTAGATGATGTAGAGATCATAAGTGTAGATGGCTCTAACTTGATCTTCAAGGGATTTAGATATGAGAATCTATACTTGGTTGATTTCAATTCTAGTGAAGCTCAACTATCTACATGTTTGTTCACTAAGTCTAGCATGGGTTAGTTATGGCATAGAAGGCTTGGTCATGTTGGAATGAAACAATTGAATAGATCAGTTAAGCATGACTTGGTTAAAGGCTTGAAAGATATTGTGTTTGAGAAGGATAAGCTTTGTAGCTCTTGTCAAGCCAAAAAACAAGTTGGAAACACCCATCCTAAGAAAAACACGATGAGCACTAGTAAAGCATTTGAGTTATTGCACATGGATTTGTTTGGGCCAACTCAATACACTAGCATTGGTGGCAACAAATATGGCTTTGTGATAGTGGATGATTACACTTGATATACTTGGGTATTCTTTCCAGTGGACAAAAGTGATGTGTTTGCAACATTCAAATTATTTTTCAAGGGCATTCACAATGAGTTTGAAACAACCATCAAGAGAGTTAGAAGTGACAATGGTAGTGAGTTCAAGAACACTAGAATTGATGAGTTGTGTGATGAATTTGGAATTAGACATCAATTCTTAGCCAAGTACACTCCACAATCAAATGGCCTTGTTGAGAGGAAGAATAGAACACTCATTGATATAACAAGGTCTATGCTTAGTGAGTACAACGTGAGTCAATCTTTTTGGGCCGAAGCTATCAACATGGCTTGCTATTGTAGCAACCGTCTCTATTATCACCCATTGAAAGATAAGACACCATATGAGCACTTGAATGGTAGAAAGCCCAACATTGCATATTTTTGGGTCTTTGGTTGCAAATGCTATATCTTGAAGAAAGGCATTAGATTGAGCAAGTTTGACAAGAAATGTGATGAAAGATTCCTACTTGGTTATTCCACTACAAGCAAAGCTATAGTTTGGAATTTGGATAGTGGTACTCTTGAGGAAGTTCATGATGTTGAATTTAATGAAACCAAGGGTTCACAAGAAGAGAATAAGAACTTAGAAGATGTTAGAGGCATTCAACTTTCAAATGCCATGAAGAACATGGATGTTGGTGAATTAAGGCCTAGGCAAGTGAATGATGATGAAAATAATCAAGCACAAGTGCTCTCTAACTCAAATGCTCAAGATGATACAAATCAAGCTAGTACAAGTGGCTCTCATAATTATGAACAAGATTGTCGGCACAAAAATGTGTCAACACACAGCAAGCCAGAAGGATCTGCTAGATGGAGCTAGAGATTCGCTTGGCTTCAATGCAGGGTTAGTCGATCCTATGTATTCCTTCCGAGGCGTGCCAATCAATTTGACCTTGCAATTGACAAGGAGAAAGTTTATCAGTAATTTAAGGTGGAACATGCTGGTCTATGCCCAGACAGTTCCAAGTGTGCCACTTCGGGAGCAGCCATACAGGAAGAACAATTAAATAGCCGATACACACAGAAATTGGTTGTTACGGACTGTAAAGCTTGTGGGTAGTGATTGATTTTATATTGATAGGTACAGTACACATATATGTAAATGAGATCATCAGCTAGGTGGATATTAGCAGTATGAATCATTGAGCCGATGAATCTAACGAGAAAGGGTATAACATGCTGAAAGGTCCTAATATGGCTAGAGGGGGGTGAATAGCCTAATTAAAAAATCTACAAACCAACTAGAGTAATTTGATTAGTATTACCAATAGCGAAATGCAAATTTGTTCTAGCTCTATAAGGGTTGCAAGCCACCTATCCAACAATTCTAGTGCTATGATTACTAACCCCACAATTTGCTATGTCACTACTCACTAAGAGCTCTCACACTTGCTACACTAAAGAGCTCCACTAGATGAACTTAAACTACAAAGCAAGCTCTCAATTCTAGCTACACTAAAGAGCTTGCTACAACTAGTTTGCAAGGATATAAATGAGTGAGTAGGGTGATTATACCATTGTGTAGAGGAGTGAACCAATCACAAGATGAATGCTAAATCAATCATTGGGAGAATACCAAAGGGCAAGAGACAACCAATTTTCTCCCGAGGTTCACGTGCTTGCCAACACGCTACGTCCTCGTTGTGCCGACCAACACTTGGTGGTTTGGCGGCTAAGAGGTGTTGTACGAACCTCGTCCACACAATTGGACACTATAAGAACCTACCCACAAGTGAGGTAACTCAATGACATGAGCAATCCACTAGGGTTACCTTTCGGCGCTCCACCGGGGAAGGTATAAGTCCTCTCACAATCACCAGAGATGGCCATGAACAATCACCAACTCATGCCAATCCTCCTCCACTGCTCCAAGCCATCTAGGTGGTGGCAACCACCAAGAGCAACAAGCGAATCCCGCAGCAAAACACAAATACCAAGTGCCTCTAGATGCAATCACTCAAGCAATGCACTTGGATTCTCTCACAATCTCACAATGATGAAGATGAGTGGGAGGACTTTGGCTAAGCTCACAAGGTTGCTATGTCAATGCAAATGGCCAAGAGAGTGAGCTTGAGCTGGCCATGGGACTTAAATAGAAGCCCCCACAAAATAGAGTCGTTAGGCTACTCACTGTACTGAACACAGGGCGACTGGATGCTCCGATCATATCGACCGAACACAGGACCCCAGCATCCGGTCATGCGATGCACGCCATGTGTCCCTTCTCTTTAAATATTGAGCACCCGATCCCAATGGTTAAGTGATGATCGGAAGCGCTGCTGCGAAGTGACCGGACGCTGGACCTTAGCATCTAGTCGTTTCTAGTAAGCATCCAGAAGCGAGAAATCATGACCGAACGCGTCCGGTCATGCTCGATAGGACACACCCAGCGTCTGGTCACTCAACGTCTCCCCTATGCACTGCATATGTCATCATACGTCATACTGACCGGACTCAGGCCCTAAGCATCCGATCAATTCTCACGATAACGTCCGGTGAAGAGACCGAGGGCGGACTTCACTATGCCACTGACCGGACGCAAGACCCCAATGTCCGGTCCCAACGCTACTAGCATCCGGTCACTCTGTGAACCCAATCTTTTCTATGTAGGGAGTCGGTGGCACCATCGAACTATCCACACTCTACGGGTGGACACTCCACCAGTGAAGTTTCTAACCCTTGCTCAAATGTGCCAACCACCAAGTGTATCACCTTGTGCACATGTGTGTTAGCATATTTTCACAAAACATTTCCAAGGGTGTTAGCACTCCACTAGATCCTAAATGCATATGCAATGAGTTAGAGCATCTAGTGGTACTTTGATAATCGCATTTCGATACGAGTTTCACCCCTCTTAATAGTATGGCTATCGATCCTAAATGTGATCACACTCACTAAGTGTCTCGATCACTAAAACAAAATAGCTCCTACAATTTATACCTTTGCCTTGAGCCTTTTGTTTTTCTCTTTCTTCTTTTCAAATCCAAGCACTTGATCATCAACATAGAATCACCATCATCATGTCATGATCTTTATTTGCTTCACCACTTGAAATGTGCTACCTATCTCATGAACACTTTGATAAACTAGGTTAGCACTTAGGGTTTCATCAATTCACCAAAACCAAACTAGAGCTTTCACATGCGAACAAATCGACTATCTAATACAAACAGACCTACAGACGCTCTGAATCTAATCTGTTACCATCAACAGTGAGGTTTGACCAGATCAATGGCAGCTATGATGATAATAATAAACTAAAACTGAAGAATCTGTAAAACCATCTATACTTTGATAGGCTTTTTGAAAGACATGCTATACATGAAGGCTCGAATGAATTGGCTAAAATAGCCGATTCAGGTGAATAGAACTACAGTGTGTGAACAATCGACTGTTTCACGTGAACAGACCTATGGACTCATCAGGCTTAACCTGCTATCTCTAATAGTGGGGTTCGACCAGATCGATGCAGCCATGATAAAGACAACAAATCAAACCTTTAAAGTAAACAAATCTATTCACGTTCAACAGAATCATGTAAATACATTGTAGGCGTTAACGCATGGGCGATCGGCTATTTAGTCGATGCAAGCATAGCAAACAGTTAAGGTCGTGTCTAATCGAGAACAAATCTACTAACTAGCATCCTCCAATCTAAAGTGCTATCAGTGGGGATCGACTGGATTGTTACAACCATAATAGTAAATCGTAGACCAGATTCAACTAGCCAGCAAACCTCTTCAAGATCATTCGTGCCTTAACCGCGTACTATGCACGATCTAGATCAAAATAGAACAGCCGATGAAACATGAACTGTCGCTCAAAGTAACAAATATCATGTTGTAATAAAGCAAATGATGGACTAAAAGGATATAAGGCTAACCTAGACCGATCTCGATCGGGCAGGTTGATGTTGCTGCAAGCTGATAACAATAAAAACATCAGCAATATCGGTAACTTAATGAATCTATCCAAAGGTTGCCACTCTTAGGTAGAGCCGATAACTTGACCTTAATCTAATTCGAGTAGTGGAGGTCGACTGGATTGATACAGTCGTACTTGAACTAGACAAGAGTCGATAACTAGCTTATACCACAGTCGCAGTGGAGGTCGACCAGATCGATGTAGCTGTATGAACAGAAGTATAAGCCATGACGGTAGTTATAGACAAGCCGAAGGTCGGCCGGACTGATGCAGCCCTGCTCACTGAAGAACTCACTGAGATCTACTCTACTCCTACTCTTAAGGGGTGGCTGGAGCAAAAAAAGTAACTTGTATTTGATTGATTGTGTGTCTTTACAATAGCCGAGGTCCAATATTTATACCCAGAGCCTAAACATGAATCCTACTTAAGTATGACTCATTACAATCTTTGGTATAGAATAAAACATTCCTAATTTAAGATAACTTGGACCCTAATCCTTTCCTTTTTGTAGAGTCCAGCATATTTCTTCTGGTGCCAACCATAGCTTTTGTCGTTTTCTGTTGGCGTTATCTAAAGAGAGCCAATTCCAGTGTCGCATCTGAATCAGCTGATATCGATCCTCACGTAATCGATTTCTTGATTTACACAATCTCAGAAGTCTTCGAGTTCCCGCGTTCTTCTCCCAAATTTTAGTGTAAACACATGCCCCCAATTTTGGGATAAAAATGATTTTATTCCAAAATTCTTGTTTACCTGTTTACCACGCTGCAACCGTTCTATTCCGAGATATACGCATGACTCCTGACTTCTCGGCCCGAGTCTTATATAATATCCTAATAGTATCTCTTCCAACTTACTCGGCCTGTTTGCTTTTCCCTTCTTTCTTGAGTAAATCCTAACAGCCGACGCCGCCATCGCCATAGCCTTAACCCTAGCCAATCTTCTGCCCCATCTTTTATTCGAGCGATCTTCCTCAGATTCAAGTCCATTTTGGCTGCAATGGCGACTAGCGATCACGTCCCTGAGGTATGCTTCCAAGTCTCCATTTTCCAAGTACCGGTCGCTACCCTATATTTCCTTTCTTCTCAAATTTATTTCATTCGATTTCTAGGAAATGAGGAATGAAATCCTGATTCCATCAGCCGTTGCTCCCAATGTTTATTTTCTTGGGCCCATGGGTGACTCTGATCCATCTGATTTCATCCATCAAGAAACCAACTAAATCCCCTTCAAACAATATACAGTGGATTCATCCTCCTGGAGTACCAAAACTCCCTTAAAAACTGGCCTAAGAAGCCTAAGGGATGGAGAAATTGGTTTTGCATGGTGTTCGAGAAAAAGAGTGGAGATTGGGAGCTTTATGATCTGAATCAATGCTTAACACTTTCGTTGTCCGAAATAGAGAGGAATGATCCACTCCTGAACTCTGCATCTTATTTCTGGTCCAACACACTAAATGCCTTCACTTTGGTCGGTGTTTATATGCTGACAGGCCTAAGAATAACAAGATCAATGTAGCCTTATGACTTCTTAAGTGTTGGATCCAAGAAATTAGATAAGATATCAGACTGCACAGGATGGGTAAGTTACATTCTGAACCACATTGGAGATGAATCAACTATTAGCGAAAAGGAATATGTGGCCTTTCTGAACATGTGGTTAGAAAGATTCATCTTCTGTGGGTCATCTTGTGGTCTGACTTACAATCATAAACTCATGATAGAGCATCTAGCAGTAGGCAAGGATATCCTTCTTAGAAAGTATCTGTTAGGAGCTGCTTACCATCTGATGTACCAGGTAGCTGCCCTATTACTGAAGAATGAACCAGTGCATACTATTAGTGGCCCTTGGTGGTTGATACAATTGTGGCTCAACCTGTATATGCACAAGATTGTAAGACCTGATCTCAGAAAGTTGAGTTTCCCTTCCTCCAACTTTGATGAGGAATATAGAGGTGAAGAAGGAAGAACCCGTTAGTGCATGAGTTATGGTGAGGCTGTATTGGCCATAACAGTTGATATCAATATTGGCCATCTCTTCAAAAAGTTTTATAGAGGGTTTGATACAGACATCCTAACTTGGCTACCATAAGATGAGGATGAGAACAATGAGCTAATCTTCCCATTGAAATTTTGATTTGAATCAGGTTGTTCGGATGAGACAACGGCTGCAATCTTTAATTCCTTCATCAAGCCCTGTGACCTTCTAGCCGAATTTCATCATGGTCGAGGCAAAATGGCTATAGGCTCCTTCCCCCCAGGCAACCTTCCAACCTATGCGTTTTACAACCCCTCTTTTGTAGCTCATCAGTTTGGTCTTGGTCAATTGCCTCCTCAATTTTTCTTTAAGGATATACTAAGGCCAAGAGAAGGTATTAGTGAAGTACTAAAAGCCTCCAGAGTTTTCCAACTGGGATCAGATCTTCCTTCTCTTTGTTTGCATGACTGGACCAGGGTTAGTTTTTCTTCCACTCTCTTCGATTCCTGGTGGCAAGAATGGCACTCCCATCTTTTCTGTGGGTCAGTCCACCCTTTGTGCATAGCTCTGGATGGAGAATTTGCTTCTCATAGAGAGGTAACGTGCCATTTTATTTTAAGAAAATTGTTCGATGAATTCTTTTGCCAACTGTTCTAACCGACCCTTTTAGGACACTGAATTTGATCCTCTGAGCTTGGATAGGAAGGGGCATCCTATAGATTATCAGCCACCATGCCTAGTTTCAAGAATAGGATCGATCGCACCTTCACTGAAGAAATTGATGAAAACTCATGCTACCCCCATGATTGTGGCATATCAATCTTCAAACCACAAGGCGGTCCAAGGGGTAACCTAGAAAGCCATTACTAGGAAAAGATTCTGCAGAACGAGACATTCAGCTGCTTAGGTAAACAATCCATCTTCTTATCAAACTAATATTCAACTTCTAATCCCATTTTTTCGCAGTTATCAACCATTGCGTCCCAATTTGCCCTGGGTGCGGAGCTGTTGTCCTAGGCGTTTGATTCAGCACCAATTGAACCTTCATCGGCTGATCCTCAAAAGGAGCTAATTTCAGTGGAAATAACCGATGCTTCTAAGACGGTAAGAGATGTAAGTCTTTCCATTTCACCCCCGATGTTGCCAAGGTATTTTCTTTGAATTCTTGATTTTTATTCAGTTTTTCAACCTTCATCTGATCTTTTAACACGCTAGATACTTTCTGAGGAGACGCCCATGCAAAAGCAGGAGTCTGACAATCCACCTATCGACAATGATCCTATTGATGTTGAGAATGACCCTATTGTTGACACTCATACTGCCGATTCCCCAGTTCATCATACAACTAATGGTAAGAAACTTATATGCTTAGTTTATTTCTATACAACAAACATGAACTAAAAATCTTCCCTAATATTTGCAAATGTTAATGTTGAGAGTTTAGAGCCGACTTGACTAGATATCATTGGTGCATCATCAGCTGTTCCTCCTCTTTAGACAAAGGCTATCACAGAAAAGGTACTGTATCCATTTTCACCATTAATTATAAACTGATCCAAACTTCCTAATCAAGATTTTCTTATATATAGGCACTCAATCTTCTAGCTCTGAGCTACTCTTTCAATCTTGAGGAGTATCTGGATGAAGATGAGATCAACTCATCAGCCGCCTCTTCTAAGGAAGCTTTGTCAGAAGAGACCAGAAATCGGCTAAGGGATGTACTGCCAATGTTTGACAAGAATATAGCCGATTTGGTTCAAAATACTGATTCATTGTAGAGAGTCTTCTTGGCTATTAAGGATAATCCATCCCTAGTTCTTTCTAGAGTCTTGTCACCTTTATCCATCATTGGAGATCAAGCCTCAAAGGTGAAAAAGGCCCAGAAGAACCTGTCCAACCATGAAACCTTATTAGCCAAGGGGACCTCCAACAGGCAAGAGGCTAAAGAGCTAACACAGTTGATTGATGATTTGAAGAACTCCCTCAGGATTGACCCAAAGTTGTCTCAGCTAGTTATCAAGCGTGCAGAACTTAAGAAGGAGCTAGAAAACGTGAAGGTTGCCATCGATCGTCATAAGTCCACCCTGGCTCAAATACCCGATGCCATCAAACAAAAGAAATAGGAACTGCTGGCCAAAGTTAGAGAAGGCAGAGCCATCCGAAGTAGCCTCAAGAACATCCCTGGATTAGCCAAAGAAGACAAGCTACAAATCACAGAAGTTGATGCTATCCGGCTAGAAGTGTTGAAAGCAATCCAAGATGTTCTAGACTTGTAATTCGTATGTCAACATATATCTTGTGTAGAATCAATGGTAACCATACTCTCTATCGCCTAATTGTACTTCATGTTTTGGCTAAAGAGCCAATTTAAAAACAACTAATTCTAGACCTCTAACCTTAATCCGACTAAGTCTAGAAACACGGCCTTTATTAAGAGAACCCCTTGATCTTTTGTCCTTAGCCACCCGGCATCGTATTCTCTTCGGCATTAGTGAGGTGGCGCTTCACCTTCTATTAATTGTGGTTGCCTTTTGCACGTCCCGAGGCGTCCACCTCTTCACTCCATGACTTCAAATACCAGCTGAGGGCTCTGGCCTCGAACACATCTAAACTTGCAACCGCTCATGTTCCTTTGCACTTCTCTACCCTAAAAACTCTATAGCATCCTTTTTCCCTTCCATATAGATTCAATGGCCGATGAGGACAGCCAAGGCAAGCGTGCAGCGGAGGAGATTCTGGAGGAGAATATGCTGGTGAGCCAGTGCCTTCGACGCATGAGGTGAGATCAACATCTTCTGTTCATGACGATGAACTATTCTGACTTGTCTATAGATTCATTTTGAATGACAGTCTTTGTCCTCTTCCCAGGGCCAATGAGCCCTCTGATGTTGCATCTTCTACACCAGCCTCATTGTTGGATTCTTCCGACTCCTACAACGGTGACGATGCTCGGTGTTTCCTCCAAAAGTGGAGGGCGGCCCAAGACTGTTATTCCGAGGCAACTCAAGAAAATGGCCAGCATGAGATTCGTCTCGAGGTCTCTCAAGCTGCTCTTCACGCTGCCAAAGAAGAGGCCATTGTTGTTTGGGCATGGCTGGCCGAGTCTAATGCTATGGTGGTGATTAAGATGAACTCTAGGAACACCTTTATTCTGATTTCCATTATCTTTATATTGATAGCTCTTCTATTTTTGTGATCACCAGCCCTGATGGTGCAGTTGGAGTCCCTTCAATTAGCAGCGAACGTGGCCGTGGATGCCATCAATGCTTGGGGCCCCCTCATCAATGCCCGCCTCCACGACATCCTAGCCCACATCTAGGAGATCGCTCTCCATGGTGTTCAGCATGGTGCATCGGTGGCGCTGGCCGTGGCATAAGTCTAGACCGGGTATGAGCTCCATGACATGGAGACTGGCTTTTCGATGGGTGATGACCCCGAGGAGCATGAAGATCTGATCGAAGAATTCATCGTCACGGCTGAGGCCATTATGGACATCACATCTGCTCAGAATGTGTTGAATAAGGTCTTCGATTAGTTTGTATTTAGGGTAAACTGATGAATGAAATCTTCTGCTCTTCCATGACCATGTCTCAGTGCAATGTCCTTGTATGTGTCACAATTGTCTTCATTTTTGCTTTTGCTCTATAGGCGATACATATCGTATCGGCTTTTACATCTTTAGGTTTGTTTTCTAAACTAGAGGCGATACCCTTTTGGTAACGGCTATTAAAGCTGATGACTGAACGAATCAGTTATCAAGCGTCGATCCAAATGTTAAGATAATACTCCTTCAATCACTTTCCACTGATTGTTTCTTGATAGGTTGCACCAGAACTCTTCAAAATTTAAATAATCGATTGATCCAGGCCAAGCAAAACAATCCTTAAATTTCTTTGATGAATCTACTAACTCTAATTCGTACTTATGATTTGACTTAGCATTCTCATACGTTGGTCTAAGCCTATCCCTAGGACCAATGTTTATTTCCTTTATTCCAATGACCGACACGAAGCCATGATTATCCATTAAAACAAACTCTCAGAGCCGATTGCTTGGATCGGTTGTTGGCTTCCATTACTGATTTTAATGAAGCCTCCTTCCCATAACTTGCTAGAAAAATATTCAAAGTCTTCTAGCTCCTAGTATACTGGATCGGCTGTTGCGATACTCACATATTCATCAACATGAACCAGCTCGACATCATCTCTATGCCATTGAATCAAACATTTATGCATGGTTGACGGCACATAATAGTTTGCATGAATCCAGTTATGAACAAGGAGTAAACTGTATGACCCTTTTCCATCAATGATGAAGAATGTGGTGAGCAAAGTCTTACTTTCGATTGTCAATTTGACGTTCATTGCCCCCCGGTCTTAGACGCATTACCCCCAAAATCCTTAAGCATCATATCAGTTTCAATTAAATCTCATGTCCCCTTGCCAAGCTTGCAAAAAGTGATATAAGGCATAAGATTGACAGAAGCACCTCCATCCACCAACATTTTTTTCATCGGCTTCCCATCAATAAAACCTTTTTCATATAGAGCCCTTAAGTGCCGATGCTTGACTAGTTTATCGAATATGTCCTATTGTATAGCTGTCAACTTGGCAACTATTTCTTCATACTCCGATTCATCGAAATCTGAATAAACTTCTTGATTTGCTAGAGCTTTAAATTCTAATGGCAATAGAAAAGCCATTTGAATATTAGCTGATGGTTGCCCTCTATCGACTGTTTGTTTAGCATGCCACACTTGAGGTTTTCCAGATGCTTGAGCCTATTCCAGTTCTCTATTCCTTAGCCGTTGCACTCTTCATTTCTGGTTTCTTGTCAGACCTCCTAGACACCATTGGTCTTCCTGCCAAACATATTCTTCCTCATTACTCTCTTCTTCATAATCTGCCCAGTTTTGATCAACATCTTATTTTCCAAGCCGATCATGAATGCTTCTATTTTTTAAGTGTTGATCCATGTTATTATGGTGATACTCATCTTGAGCATGGATAGACCGGTAGTTGGCTTGAGATTGCCTGAACTCCCAATATTGCTTGCTGCATTCTAGACAGTTATTTCTTGTAGGCAATTTTAGACCTTCATTCTAGGAATGTCTAAAGAAAGGACAATTCCAATGTGATTCAGCTTGTTTTCTTTCATACCTCTCTTTCTCCTGTTGACGCTGGTATTCTTGCCCTTCTAACCAACACTGATAATTTTTTCCTTCTGTCGCTGTTATTTATTCAACAAAATTCTAGATGTAACACACGGTTTTGTCATCCCATCCTTTGACATTTCTCCCTTCTCATATCAGTTCTTTTATTGGTCATGATGCCTTCTAATCTTTCTATATTCATCAGCCGATATTTGCATGTCGGGATCGACTGTTCCAGTTTCTCTTGATCTAACTGATGTTAGGACTTTAGTCTTCCCTTTGAGCAGCCTAGCATCGACCATATTTTGATCTCCTAGGAAAGGATTATCGTCAACTTTTATCTTCCGAGGCGTATCGAATTTGAGCCTTCCTTGCTGAATAGCCCTCTGTATATGATGTCAGAAAACTCTGCATTCATTAGTAGAATGAGATGTAGCATTATGAAACTTGTAGAACTTCTTATTCTTCAACTGATCAGGGGGCAACATAACATGATTATCGACCAACTTGACCTGTCCCTTCTCAAGCAAGAAATGGAAGAGCTTGTTTGATTTTATGACATTGAAGTCATAGCTCTCTTCAATTCTTCTTCCCTATGGATTTGGCACCATTACTGTCTTCTTATTCTAATTCTATTCGTCCGCAACAACCTCTTCTTCTTCATCATCTTCATAGCCATCATCGACTGAATATGGATTATAGGCTTCGACCATTATGGTACTTTTCTAGAATCAAGTATCTCTACGTATATTCTGAAATTAGCTATTGAGCACTACCACTCGTTGAGCCAATTAACCCAAGTTGTCAAATTCTTATCCCAATAACTTCTCTCTCCATATTGGCAACATTCCTTGAATGGCCAAAGGAGCTAGTTGATCATTAGTCAAGTTCAGTGAGAAGCACAGATTTCTGATTTCTTGAAATCTCTGAAGAAACTCGATGCCCGATTCATTAGTTCTCTGCCTTATAATTGTCAAATCAATAATCTTCTTTTCTTCTATCCTAGTGTAAAAATATGTATGAAACTTCTCTAGGTCAGCCCAGTTGGCAATGGAGTTAACTAGCAGTGATGAAAACTAAGTGAAAGCTGGCCCTAATAGGGACAAGGAGAAGAAACGAACTCGATGGGCTTCTTCAATGGATGCTTCACCCAACTGTGTAAGATACCGACTGACATGTTCTATTATGCTTATGCTATCTTGGCCAGTGAACTTACCAAACTCTAGGAGCCTATAATTTGTAGGAAGAGCGACCAAATCATATCATTTTGGATGTGGGCATATGTACGAGAAGGTATGCTCTCTTGGCTTCAAACTGAACTGATTCTTCATCATCTCGGTCACTCTTAGCAACAACTCATCAGCATTTGAATTTAGATTTCTCTACAACTGCTGACATGCCTGTGGATTAAAATTTTGGGTACCTTGGTACCCTGGATTTGGAATCATGTAAAGAGTATTGTAACCTATGCCATAATGATACCCTTATGGGTTCTCTATCTGTTGGGTCCTCTGCTGGTTTGCTACTTGAAGTCTTTGGTTGTAGATGTTAGGATGTATATCTATACGAATCCTTTGAACTGATGGCCCTATTTTTTGAGCCGACGACGGTATTTGGCCTGATGTGCCAAAATTAATCATCTAGTTCTGATCTTGCCTCATCGACTGTTGCACATGGTGCACTGACGATCTAGGATTATACTATATCTGATTCATAGTAGCACCTTGAACTTACTCAGATGAACTCTGAACTATCTGGACATCATCATTACTAGCTGGTGCTGCTTCTCGATGGATAGTACCGGCTTGATTAGTCCCTTGAGTCGATAGATGTGGAATGTTGTAATAAGCCGGCCCAACCTGATCAACTAAAAATCCATGAAACCCCTCTTTCATAGTGTTGTGGAACATGTTCAAGAAAACTTCATTATGGTTTGATATGGCATCATGAACAGATTTGTTTACAACTTCCACAAAGAAACGCATGTCTTCAGCTTCATCTGCATCTGTCTACCCATGTAACAGAACTCTTAGTAGTGGATATTTTTGAACAATTATATTGTCATGTGTCTTGGTGTAGGACAACAAACACTTGTTCTAAAATTCTTCTATAGCTTTGCTGATGACATCTTTATCTCCATCAGGTAGGTCTTCATAAGGTACCATAAGGATGTCGTTGTTGTTGTAAGCCGCCATGACAATGGTGGGGTCCCACTAAGCGTGCCAAAACATGTGTCGGTATGAAAATGTGTCAACACGTGGCAAGCCGGAAGGATCTACTGGATGAAGCTAGAGATCTGCTTGGGTTCAACGTAGGGTTAGTCGATCCTGCGTATTCCTCCTGAGGTGTGCCAGTCAATTTGACCCTACAATTGACAAGGAGAAAAAGTTTATCGGTAATTTAAGGTGGAACATGTTGGTCTATGCCCAAACAGTTCCAAGTGTGCTACTTCGGGAGCAGCCATACGGGAAGAACGATTAAATAGCCGATATGCATAGAAATCGGCTGTTACAGACTGTAAAGCTCGTGGGTAGCAATTGATTTTATGTTGATAGGTACAATACACGTATATGTAAATGAGATCATCAGCTAGGTGGATATTACCAGTATGAATCATTGAGCCAATAAATCTAACGAGAAAGGACATAACACGTGAACAAATCGACTATCCAATACAAACAGACCTATAGACGCTTTGAATCTAATCTGTTACCATCAATAGTGAGGTTCGACCGGATCAATGATAGCTATGATGATAATAACAAACTAAAACCAAAGAATCTGTAAAACCATCTATACTTCGACAGGCTTTCCGAAAGACATGCTATACGTGAAGGCTCGGATGAATTGGTTAAAATAGCCGATTCAGGTGAAGAGAACTACAGCGTGTGAACAATCAACTATTTCACGTAGACAGACCTATGGACTCATCAGGCTTAACCTGCTATCTCTAACAGTGGGGTTCAACCGGATCGATGCAGCCATGATAAAGACAACAAATCAAACCTTTAAAGTAAACAGATCTATTCATGTTCAACAGAATCATGTAAACACACTGTAGGCGTTAATGCATGGGCGATCGGCTATTTAGCCGATGTAGGCATAGCAAATAGTTAAGGTCATGTCTGATCGAGAACAAATCTACTAACTAGCATTCTCCAATCTAAAGTGCTATCAGCAGGGATCGATCGGATCGTTACAGCCATAATAGTGAACTGTAGACCAGATTCAACTAGCCAGCAAACCTCTTCAAGATCATTCGTGCCTTAACTGCGTACTATGCACGATCTAGATCGAAATAGAACAACCAATGAAACGTGAACCGTCGCTCAAAATAAGAAATATCATGTTGTAATAAAGCAAACGACGGACTAAAAGGATATAATTCTGACCTAGATCGATCTCGACTGGGCAGGTTGATGTTGCTGCAAGCTAATAACAAAACATTACCAATATCGGTAACTTAATGAATCTACCCAAAGGTTGCTACTCTTAGGTAGAGCCGATAACTTGACCTTAATCTAATTCGAGCAGTGGAGGTCGACCACATCGATGCAGCCATACTTGAACTAGACAAGAGTCGATAACTAGCTTATACCAGAGTCGCAGTAGAGGTCGACCGGATCGATACAGCTGTATGAACAGAAGTATAAGCCATGACGGTACTTACAGACAAGCCGGAGCTCGACCGGACCGATACAACCCTGCTCATTGAAGAACTCGCTGAGATCTACTCTACTCCTACTCCTAAGGGGTGGCCGGAGCTAAAAAAGTAAGTAACTTGTATTTGATTGATTGTGTGTCTTTACAATAGCCAGGGTCTAATATTTATACCCAGAGCCTAAACATGAATCCTATTTAAGTATGACTCATTACAATCTTTGGTATAGGAAAAAACATTTCTAATTTAAGATAACTTGGACCCTAATCTTTCCCTTTTTATAGAGTCCGGCATATTTCTTCCGGCGCCAACCGTAGCTTTTGTCATTATCTGCTGGCATTATCTAAAGAGAGCCAATTCTAGTGTCGCATCTGAATCGGCTAATATCAATCCTCATGTAATCGATTCCTTGATTTACACAATCTTGGAAGTCTTCGAGTTCCCGCATTCTTCTCCCAAATTTTAGTGTAAACAAAGATCAAGTGGCTAGTGTATCATCTCAATCCAATGATCATGCAAGTGCAAGCAATCAAGTTCCAATCCTCCAACCAACAAATATTACAAGGGGTCATCCTTTGGACACTATCATTGGTGATATTTTAAGAGGTGTGCAAACTAGATCAAGATTAGCTTCATTTTATGAGCACTTCTCATTTATGTCATCCATTGAACCAAAGAAGATAGATAAAGCATTGAAGGATGTTGATTGGGTGAATACTATGCATGAAGAATTGAATAACTTCAAGAAATCAAGTATGGGAATTAGTAGAGAGACCAAAAGGACACAATGTGATTGAAACCAAATGGGTCTTTAGAAACATGCAAGATCAAGATGGGATAGTAGTAAGGAACAAAGCAAGATTGGTAGCACAAGGATATACACAAGTTGAAAGTCTTGACTTTGGAGAAACATATGCCCCAGTTGCTAGATTGGAAGCAATTAGAATCTTACTAGCCTATGCTTGTGCCCACAACATCAAACTCTATCAAATGGATATCAAGAGTGTATTTCTTAATGGTTACATCAATGAAGAAGTATATGTTGAACAAGCTCCTAGTTTTGAAGATGACAAGTAGCCCGACCATGTGTACAAGTTGAAGAAGATATTATATGGCTTGAAGCAAGCACCTAGAGCATGGTATGAGAGATTGAGGGACTTCCTACTCTCTAAAGGGTTCATGATGGGAAAGGTTGACACTACTCTTTTCACCAAGAAGATTGGCAAAGACTTATTTGTATTGCAAATCTATGTTGATGACATCATATTTGGATTAACCAATCAAGACTTTTGTGAAGAATTTAGAAAGATGACGGCTAATGAGTTTTAAATGTCCATGATTGGAGAGTTAAGTTGCTTCGTTGGTCTTCAAATCAAGAAATTGAAGAATGGTATATTTGTGAGTCAAGGCAAGTACATCAAAGACATGCTCAAGAAGTTTGGTATGAGTGATAGCAAAGCTATTTATACACCAATAGGAACAAATGGGAACTAGGATAGTGATGCTAGTGATAATATAGTGGATCAAAAATTATATCAGTCTATGATTGGAAGCCAACTCTATATGACTGCATCAAGGCCGGATGTCATGTTTAGTGTATGCATGTGTGCAAGATTTCAAGCCTCATCAAGAGAAAGTCATTTGAAGGCTACAAAGAGAATATTGAGGTACTTGAAGTATATACAAAATGTTGGTTTGTGGTATCCCAAAGGAGCAAAGTTTGAGCTAGTTGGTTACTCCGACTCGGATTATGCGGGATGCAAGGTTGAAAAGAAGAGCACCTCGGGCACATGTCAATTGTTGGGAAGATCACTTGTTTTATGGTCATCAAAGAAGCAAAATAGTGTTGTATTATCAACCGCCAAAACCAAATACATATTCATCGGTAGTTGTTGTGCACAAATACTTTGGATGAAGGCCACCTTGAATGACTATGGAATCAAGTTCAAGAAAGTGCCATTGCTATGTGATAATGAGAGTGCAATCAAGTTAACCAACAATCCGGCTCAACATGCAAGAACAAAGCACATTGATGTCCGCCACCATTTCATAAGAGATCACCAACAAAAAGAGGACATTTGTATTGAGAGTGTAGACATCGAAGATCAACTTTCTGATATATTCACCAAGCCATTGGATGAGAAAAGATTTTGCAAGCTAAGGAATGAGTTGAACATATTAGATTTCTCAAATATGTGTTGATGCACCTCCTCACTTATATGACATGCCTCTCCTTCGAGCAATCCAAGGTAAAAGTTGATTAGCTTGGCATACATCCTTACTAAGGACATGATTAGTGCATTTAGTCATCTTTCACATCTAATTGGCTCATTCATGAAAAACAAATGATTTTTATGTTTGTATGGTACCACTATCGCTTCTATGCTTAATTTGGTCTAGTGGTAGCATATGACATGTTTGTGGGCTTGTAAATCTAGTGTTTAATCTAGAAAATAAGCTCTAAGTGTTTAACTCAACATGGTACAAGATAACCCTTATTTTAAGGTGTGAAGAAGCTTGTTCTTGGATCAAACCAAGTTAAATATCTTTGGCAAATGATCTAGATTGGACCATATTTGGGAAAATGTTCATCACCCCATTGATTGACATTGATAATCTCAACCTATCTACATTTTAAACATTTGTAGTCATTGATGACAAAGAGGAAGAAATAGTGTTCAAATATATAAGTAGTGTACAAAGATATAAATGATAGGGGGAGAAATAGTGAGAAATTAACAAAGGGGGAGAGATATGACAAAGGAATGGGATCTATTAAAATTTTAAGCACACAAGTAGGGGGAGCAAGCTTATAAACTTGATTGATGCATTTGAATGTGCATTTCATATGTTTGCTTGCATGGCACAAGTTTTAAATTTCAATATCCATGCTTGTGTGGTGTATCCTAGTTGTAGGTTTGAATGATAAAATGAAAAACTAGCATGCATAGGTTAAGTAACTAGACCCATGCTCATATTATGAAAACTAGACTCTTACTTCTAATGTTGATCTCACGGGGTATTCTAGTTTTTGTGTATATCTAGTTACTAATGGTGCTAAGGATGGTATATTGGTGCACTCCAATTGGTATCACGCTTCAAAGGTCCATCTTTTATACCTTAGTATCATTTGGTAGACATTGTCTCCTATATTTCCTATCTGAGCATATGTGCAAGCTACAATCCAAACTCTTAGCACATATGTAGGGGGAGAAATTGCTACCATTTGGAATTCATGAAAGTTGTCCATATCCTTTTACACATGGTAAATATGCTTGGGCAAGCAACATGGATTCAAATAAATTTCAATTCATATCTTTATGAAAGAGTTGTCATCAATTACCAAAAAGGGGGAGATTGAAAGCTTTAGTTTGGTTTTGGTGAATTGATGAAACCCTATGTGCTAACCTAGTCTATCAAATTGATTATGAGATAGGTGGCACATTCCAAGTGGTGAAGCAAATGAAGATCATGACTTGATGATGGTGATGATCAAGTGCTTGGACTTTGAAAAGGAGAAAGAGAAAACCAAAAAGCTCAAGGCAAAGGTGAAATTGATAGAAGCTTTTTGGTTTAGTGATCGAGACACTTAGCGAGTGTGATCACATTTAGGATCGATAGCCATACTATTAAGAGGGGTGAAACTCGTATCGAAATGCAGTTATCAAAGTGCCACTAGATGCTCTAACTCATTGCATATGCATGTAGGATCTAGTGGAGTGCTAACACCATTGAAAACATTTGTGAAAATATGCTAACACATGTGCACAAGGTGATATACTTGGTGGTTGGCATATTTGAGCAAGGGTAAAGGAGATAGAGTTGAAAAGGAGTTGAATGCGCTGGTCACGGGGTGACCGGACGTGTCCGATATCTTCCCGACATGACCGGACGTGTTCGGTATTCTGGACAGGCGCGGCAGAGTTGACGAGGTGACCGGACTCTAGGTCGTAGTAGTGACCGGACACTGAGAAATCATTGTTTAGCATCCAGTCAAGGTGACGTGGGGCGTAGGTGTTAGTCCAGAGAGGACCGGACGTAGGGGTGCGTCTGGTCGGCCACACCGAACGCGTCCACTCGCAATTGAGCGGCTCTAGGAGCTCTCTGGACTCGACCAAATGCAGCGACTAGGCGCGTTTGGTCGCCACACCGGACATGTCCGGTGTGAACCAGCAAGTCTCAAGTTTTCAGCTATAATTGATCGGACGATGGGAGCGTTCGATCCGGTGTGAACCAGTAAGTCTCGGGTTTTCAGCTATAATTGATCAGACACTAGGAACGTTTGGTCCGGTGTGACCGAACGCGTTCGGTTGGCCCAGAGCGGCTCTTAGAGCTCTCTAGACTCGACCGGACGCTGCATTTCCTGCATTCGGTCGGCCACACCGGCTACGTCCAATCACTATTGTGCGGTTAGCCGTTAAGTGCGAATGGCTAAACAATTTGAATGGGACACGTGGCGATCAAGCAGTGATTGGACGCAGCGATCGGACGCATCCGATGCACACGACTGGTGTGTCCAATCATCCCGCAGTTAGCCCAATAATTGAGCCAACGGCTCAATTATTTGGGAGTGTCTATAAATATCACTTGGCCGGCTCAAGCTCACTCTCTTGGCTATTTGCATTGACATAGGAATCTTATGAGCTTAGCAAAAGCCCTCCCACTTATCTCGATTATTGATTCATCATCTTTGTGAGATTGGGAGTAAATCCAAGTGTATTGTTTGAGTGTTTGTATCTAGAGGCACTTGGTGTTCGTGTTTTGCTGCGGAATTCTCTTGTTACTCTTGGTGGTTGCCACAACCTAGACGGCTTGGAGCAGTGAGGATCATCGAGCGGAGGTTGGTGATTGTCTCCAGCTCTGATCGTGGTGATTGTGAGGGGTTCTTGACCTTTCCCCGGTGGAGAGCCAAAAGGTACTCTAATAAATTGCTTGTGGCTTGTGTGATCGTCATCTTGTGTTGGTTGTGTGGCACTCTATTAAGGGTTTGGTGTGTGATGCCAATTAGCGCGTGAACCTCCAAGTGAGTGAATCACCACAATGAGGACTAGCTTGCCAGCAAGCAAGTGAACCTCGGTAAAAAATTATTGTGTCATCATTTGATTCCGAGGTCATTGATCTACATTGGTATTCATTCTTATGATTGATTGGTTCATTCCTCGACTCAGCGGTACAACCATCTTGCTCTCTTTACATTACCGCAAACTAGTTGTCAAGCTCTTTAGTGTAGCTAGTTATGAGAGCTTGTTAGTTTGATTAGTGTGGCTCTTTATTTAGCCTTTGAGAGCACTCTAACTTAGTGTAGTGACATAACCATTGTGTGGATAGAGATTATATAAACTAGAATTATGATATATGGCTTGCATTTTTAGTAGGCTAGCGTAACACTCGTTTTGCCTCATATTTGTCTAACCGGGTTGCTAAGTATTATTATAGAAATTTTTAATAGACTATTCATCCCCCTCTAGCCATTAGGACCTTTCACCAGTAGACAAGCAAATTTTGACAGCAGACTTCTAACAGCTATAACTCACAAACCATTTAATCTATTACCATGAAAATTTGACACGAGTAAGATCAGTAAGTTATCTACAACTTTGTTAATAACAAGTTTCACAAGAAATGTAATTATCATCATGAATTTACCAATACAACAGAAACTACTACTGTAGCCATCTAGCGGAATTATAAAGCAATAATTAAGTAGCTGCTCATAACAAATCAACTTCAAACATAACTACCTTTATCAGCAGATCATATGCATCACAACGACGGCAGAAAATATTATGTTTATGCCAAACTAAAGTATTTAGATACCTTTATTAATTTCTTTATATAATAAGACGATTTATGAGATAAATATTTCTAGTGCTCCATAAATTCAGAGAAAATTACAGTAGCATACATATAACCCCAAAAGTCTACTATGCAAACTTCATGCTAATTAGATAAGTATAGCCCTCTATACAAAAATGACAAGTTGCTTAGGTTTATTTTAGCAAAAATAGTTTAGCCTATTGAAAAGTATCAAGCAATAAATTTCATATTTTTCTTAGCTTCCCTAAAACCCATTAACACTTTACAAAAATTTGCATGACAATATGTTACTTATTTTTATCCTTATAAATTTTCTTAGAAAACACCATTTATTAAAAGATAAATAGAAAGACCTTACTCCAATCAAGTTTACTGCAAGTTTAGTATTTTTCCTAGCTAGAGAATGTCAACACAAGATCAGCAAAATTAGAATCACAATTTATCACTTCCCTACCTCAAGTTATGTATTTTACAAGATTGCAAATAATTTAAAAACACTTATTTAGCTCCATTTAATTCTCCCAGAAAATACCAGAAACAGTGCATTTCATATTTTTATCAAATACTACACTTTATGATGAATCCAACAAAATTTAGTTCACCCCATTTGGACACTGCTAGCTCTAGATACGAATTTTTGAAACACGCATTCAAATCTGTGAAAACAAATCAGAAAATCAAATAATACACATCGAGGTGTCACCGGCGCATGAGAAATTGGCTTGCAAGCCATGGTGTGTTTAAATCTAGAGGCTAAAGTTTAGAGATGTCACATCGAGGTGTCACAGGGGAGTGTTTAGATAGTAATAATAAAACTAATTACAGAAGTCCTCAGTACTCCACGAGACGAATTTATTAAGCCTAATTAAATAAATTACCGTAAATTTACTGTAGCATAACATTATCAAATCATGAACTAATTAGGCTTAAAAAATTCATCTCATAAATTAGTTGTAATCTATGCAATTAGTTTTTTTAGTCTATATTTAATACTTCATGCATGTGTCAAACATCGTATGACTGAACAAGGCCCATGTCTATGACATCTTTTCACTGTCCAAAGTCGTCCATGTAGGATGAGCCAAAAGAAAATTTTAACTCGGGGAGGTGCAGCCGTCCACCATAGTTTCTTAGCCCCTTCCAGGAATGCGGTGTGGAAAAAAAAGCCGTATAAGTCGATGAGGTAGAGTACTCACCATTCTAGGACCACCTCCACTCCACACGAATCTGCCTGGGACCAGAGGCTGCAGCACGATGCCATCAACAAGCTCCCCAGAGGACCTGCGTGGTCAGAGCCCCAGGACCCAATTCATAACGGGTATGATTGCCTCTTGTATGTTCTGCTTGTTCGTTTTGTACAAAGTGTCGAACGTGATGCTGATGAAGTCCTCAAATTACTGACGACTTTCTACGTGCAAGATACACTGAAAATATACTCTATACACAAAGCCCCTTAGATTTCGAATTTCTCAGACATCACTTACGTTACATACATGCCATTGTTCTTACCAAGGCAACGTAGTAGTTACGCAGCATAACTATGCAGTAGTAATATGTAACATTCAGTTCCACAACTAATTTCTTCTAATAACTTGCAGATTGGAGCAAGCAAGCAATCTATATACCTAGTTAGGCTTGAAGAACTTGAGCTTCATCCCATTGTTGACGATGCTCCAGACGCCACCCAGCGAGAACGCCAGGCTGAACGCTGTGCCGAGCAGCCCAAGGCCCCAGTTGAGGTACCAGCTGAAGCTGAACCTCTCGGGCTTCTTGACGCGGATCCACATGAAGCACGGGTAGGCGAAGGTCACAGGCAGGGTGAGCCCTCCCAGCAGCCCAGCGAGGCTGGAGAGGAATGGCAGAGCCACGCTGATGAACAGCGAGAGGAACCCGTAGAAGACCCTGAACCCTGACCGCACCCATGCCGAGCACGGGCGGTTGGTGCGGCCGGTGTAGTAGGCCTCGAAGCTGTCGAACACCGGCATGGAGTAGATCTGGAAGCTGCTGAGGCAGTTGAGCACGACGAGGAGGCATGTCGTCGCGAGGAGGCCCCGCGGGATGTCATGGCTGTGGAAGGCGTAGAGTGCCGCCAGCATCCCTCCTGGTGGCATCTGCAGGGCATGCCATGAGTACGAGCACAACAGTCCAGGGATCATTAGTTGCAGCACAATGAAGTCATGATTAGTCTGATGAGCTAAGTAAGCATCATGAAGTACTTGCCATGTTTCCGTAGGCCCAGTAGCCTCCAACGGCGACGGGGAAGAGGCACATTGCAATCAGGAGATACGCTACTTTGGCCCCGCGCCACATTGGCACATGTGCTGGATGTTTGAAAGTCGATGGCATTGTCGCCTGCAAAATTTCAATGACAATTCACACACATGAAGACATGAAGTTACCTGATGATAGAAAGAGGCTCTGAGCCAATAATTCATCAACGAGAAATTATACTGACCTGTATTTCCAGAGCAAGATTGTGCCCTCTGAAGGCAAACGCTATTATCCCAAGGGCATTCAAGGTTGAGAATAGGGATATACCAAAAGAATTGGATGTCACTGGGTCATAAGATACTGTTGGTGGTCGTGGTTGGCTGACAGAGAGAACCCATGACATGGTACAGTACATTATCGCAGTCGCCCCACCGATGAGTGAAAGACCAGCGATTGAATTGAGATTTGGAAGTTGGGAAAGAATTACTGCCAAGGAAGTGAACACCAAGTACCACTCGACCGTCGTAATGGGATTCGGTGAGCAGAGTGGGCCACACACTATTTGGAAGAACAGCTTCATGGTCTCCCCTCCAACAAGGATCAACGCAGTGGCGGTGCCTGCCGAGAGATAAATAGTCGGGAAAAGAGCCAGCCACATTCCCAGTTTTTCTCCTGCATGAACAATGTATATTAGTCAGTATATAATTGGTGGAAATCCTTTTCTGTCCTGTGACTTGAATTATGTAGCTATCAATGAAATAGATCAACAGAGAATCTAGCTGCATTGCATGTTCTCAGTTTAGTGCAACCAGAAGCAATAATAATTCCAAGTAGATAATGCACTAGTTCGATACTGTCGAAGGATCATAGGGTTCCACTAGTAGCAAAAGGTAACATATTTTCGCGGTACTGTAACGAATGGCATGAGAGCCATATGTTATCTGACAGTAGAAGCAGCTCCAGATCATGATCTGGATGCGAAGATAACAAAAGAGCGTTCCTAGATTAGCCTGGCACTACCCCATCAGTCACGCTCCACCTCTTATTTGGAAGCAGCAAGACACTGTCAATAGATTCTTTCCAGCCTATATGGCAGAGATAATAATTGGACAGTGGCGACATACAGTCCTTGCACCCATTTACATATTGCAGACATGTCAGTGGCATTCGTGAATCTAGGAATCAGAAGTAATTGTCATGAGCTGGCAAAAATAGTTGAGAGAATGTCTCACCAAATGCAGCCTGTGCAAGCTCCACATATCTGTTGTACCTCCTGCCTGGCACAGCCTCATGAAGCTTCACTAGGATCCAGAGCGTGTACAGTTGCCAGAAATAAGCAATAGTCAATGAAATTATCCCCCAGCTCCTTCAGTCCAAACAGTCATGAACAGTGATATGTCAGAAATGGTTCTGAACTTCAGGGTATGATAATTTAGGGACATTGAATACTTCAAAGAAATTGGCTGAGAAGGTTGAAACCCTGTTCAACTGGACGCCACAACCAATAGTTAAAAATGAGAACAAGATTTTTTTTCTTTTTCAGTTGCAATAAAGAAAGTATAATCTTAGGAATTAGTTGCAAGTACTGCACATTTTATTTATTCTAAGTTACACATGCTATGCTTAAACAATTCAACAAACTTCAAATCAGAGAAGGAAAAAAAAAAGACGAAACCAAAATAATCCATGAACATATGAGATTTATACTGTGATTTCTTATAAGAATAGTGGTTTTGATTCTGATTTGAAAATTTTCGAATCTTTATCTCTGGCAAAAACTGAATGAAGCCTCTAATTTTACCAACCTGAATTATAATAACTAAATGTAGCAAACGTTTACCAGACAACAAATTTGAAGAGTGGAAAAAAGAAGACATTAGCAAATTCGCCCTGTTCACTTCGCTGAAAAGTATGGTTCGCTGATTTATGGTGAGAGAAAAATATTATACCATGGCTGATAAGTTCAGACAAACACGCTCTATGTCCCCCGGATCGGTCTTACTAATAGGTCTCTGTGTTTGGTATTTTGGACAGATGTGGAGTGAGAATTGGGCCATCTCACCCAAATTCAGCAATCAAAATGGTTTGTGCCCAAGTTGAGAGGCATTGACACGGGCAGGGTCAACACAAGTGTATAATAAGAACTGAAAAAAAAAAGCTTGAAACACACCAAGCAACATCATCAAAGCCTCTCCCCCAGGCGACAGATTTTTAAACCTGGATTGGCCAATCAGGCCAATGACACTCACCCTGTCACTCATCAGAATAATCAAGGCGCCATTAACAAAAGCAGAGAAAGCATAGCAGATTAGCAGCAGCAACAATGAGTAACTTCAATGGAGGCGGGCAGAAGCAGTGATTGCTGCTTGGTTACCATCCGAGGCCCGGGAAGGCGAGCGGGAGGAGGAGCGCCTGGAAGCCGAGGGCGGCGTTGAGGGAGTGGAAGGCGGCGTAGCGGGCGTTGCCGCCGCGGCTCTCGGTGACGGGCAGCCAGGCGTCGCGCGGGTCGAGGCGCGTGAGGTGGCCCACGTCCTCCAGGTACCCGCGCAGGCCCTCCACCACGCGACGCCCGGGGGTCCCGGAGCCCTTGCTCCTCCCGCCACCTCCCCCACCGGCTCCGGTCGGCGTCGCCGCGCCCTCCGGCGTCGACAGGCCGTGCGGCGTCGCCGGGATCGACACCAGCTCCGGCTCGCTCGCCGCGCCGCCCTCCGCCGCCATCGCCATTGCCGTCGCTGGACTGGAGTTCTTGGGGTTCGCGAGTGAGGTTTTGGAATGGGTGCCCGGGCTGCTGTGGGACGCCGTGAAAAGAAAAGGTGGCGCAGGGGAGTGTGCGGTGGGGGACACTGGGACAGGAGGACAGTGACTTCCGTGTCCGGGAAGAGAGAGAGGGGAGTGAGGAGTGAAATAAATGGTGCACGGGGAGTGTGAGGAGGAGACAACGAGTGTACGAGAGGAGACTGTAGCCAGCGCGTGCCATGTCCGTCCGTCCGGGGAGGGGAGCAGGTCAGCAGAACAGAGCACGGCGGCGCGGCGGGCGGGACCGACCCGTCCAGGGCGGTGCGGCCGTGCGGCGACGCGCTCGGGCCTCGGCGAGCTTGCCAACGTGGGCTCGCATTTTCACCGTGCGGTCAACTCGGCAGGATTGTGTCTTGCGGGCAAGGGTTTGCGTGCCGGAGGAGCAGCGTTTCCACTGTACGAGGCGACTGCACGCACCCAAAACCAATCCCGCGGTTGTTCATCATTTGCTGTTCGGCGAACAGGATGAGACGCGCGCGCACGTATACGGACAAGCACGCGCCTAGTCTGCCGCACCGATAAGCGCGCGCCTAGTCTGCCGCACCAGTCTGCATGCTCACGTCAATTTAAAAAATCAAATCATTTATTTTCAAATACTATAACTTCTAAACGGTATATTTATTTCCAAATTTTTTATTTTTTATTTTTTTTAGTTTCTCACAAATACACCTGTTTGGAAAGATTTTAGAATTTAAACTCTTAGCTCTGATCGATGCTAGCGCCGAACTAACACGGTTCGACGTCAGCATACTGGCGCCTAGCTCCTATGTTCCACACGTCACGCTAATTTGGCGCCGAGTTGGCCCTGATGGGACAACGCACATACCGCTCCGCTGCGGCTGCTCTACCCTCTGCGCTATCTCTACACTAGAACTTGTAGCTGGACAACTCACTGCCACTGCATGCGTAGGGGAGGACATGAGCTGACGGGGAAATGGCAAATGGCAATGCGCCCTAGTCTGCACCTGCTGCGTGCCATACGCCCATGCTGCGTGCCATGAAAATAAGGACCAGTTTAGTCCCCAAAATTTTGCTAAAATTTTCAAGATTTCCCGTCACATCGAATCTTTGAGTATGTATGAAGCATTAAATATAAATAAAAAATAAAACTAATTACACAGTTTAGACAAAATCTACGAGACGAATCTTTTAAGTTTAATTAGACTATAATTAAACACTAATTACCAAATAATAACGAAACCCGCTATAATACATTTTACCAAATTTTTTGACATCTAAACAAGACCTAAAATTGGGGCCGCCAGCTCGTCGCGCCCACGAGATCGAATCTTTGACCGACCTCGTTCCGGCGCTCGGCCGCTCGCCCAAGCAGTGCAGGCCCCACCCACCTCCGCCTCGGCACGACGAGACGACGGTACAGCCATACGGTAGGGCCACAGCTCCCTGTTGCGTGGCACGCCGATCACTGATCATCCCGAGCGAAAGGCGCGCATGATCATCACCCTAGATGGAAGTGAAGCCTAATGCTAGGTGTTAGGGGCTAGGGCTAATCGGATCAGCAACAGCACCGTAGCGGACTAGCGGTATGTGGCTAGGCTAGCCACTAGCCATGCATGGGCAACTGCATGGACTATGGCCTTGTTTAGTTCCCTTCAAAATTTCAAGTTTTTTAACTCTTTCTTTATCACATCAATTTTTAGCCGCTTGCATAGAGTATTAAATGTAGGTAAAAAAAATAAATAATTACACAGTTTAGTTAAAAATCATGAGATGAATCTTTTGAGCCTAGTTAATCCACAATTGAATAATATTTATCAAATAAGATAAAAATAGTACTATTCATAGGTTAAAAAAACTTTCAATCTAAACAGGACCTATGGCTCGTCGGGCAGCATCATGTGTCAAATCACGTCCAACATTCTTGACTGTGCATGTAGGCGCGAGCTGCAGGCTGCAGCTCATGCAATGCAAATTCAGTTTTTTCGCTCTCTCTCTCACATCAATTTTTAGCCGTTTGTATGAAGCATTAAATATAGGTAAAAAAATAATTAATTGCACAGTTTAGTTGGAAATCACGAGATGAATCTTTTGAGCTTAGTTGGTCCACGATTGGACAATATTTACCAAATAAAACAAAAATGCTACTATTTATCGGGTTGCAATTTTTTGCAACCTCAACATGGCCTAATGCTGCGCCTGCGCTTGCAATTGCTAATATTAAGGCGGGGTGAGTGTGCGTGTCGCAAAAAAGATTAATTAAATATTATTAAATTAATAATAAAATATATTTATGATAAATATATTAAGAGATACTACTGCCCCGTTTGGTTAGGGGGGATTTTAGGAATCTAAAAAAAATCTCATAATTTTAAAATCTCATTGAAACAGCTACTCCTCTACATGGCTAGGTTCTATTGGATTTTAATATGCATATGCAGAATTAATAAACACATTAACTTCTTTTTCTAGATTTTGCATCAGAATATCTAATAATAGTACGGTACTTCATTCGTCCCTAAATATCTGTCGTTTGTGTTTTTCGAGAAATAATTTTGACTAAATATATATTCAAAAAAATTAATATTTATATAACATATCATTGAAAAGATCTTTAAAACTTGTTTTTAATAAATTTATTTGAAGATATAAATGTTGCACGTATTTTCAATAAATCGAGTCAAATTTGTGGCACGTACACAAATGACGATAGATATAAAGAGACCGAGGGAGTACTCCTTATCTTTCATAGTAACACGATGTTTGGATCCAGTGATTAAAGTTTAGAAGGTGTCAAATAGAGAGTGTTATATGGAGTGTTTGGATACTAATAAAATCCGTTAGTAATCCACGAGATGAATTTATTAAGCATAATTAATCCGTGATTAGTATATATTACTGTATCACTACATTGTCAAATCATGTGCTGATTAGGCTTAAAAAATCAACAACAACAACAAAGCCTTTAAGTCCCAAATAAGTTGGGGAAGGCTAGAGTTGAAACCCAACAGAAGCAATCAAGGTTTAGGCACGTGAATAGCTGTCTTCCAAGCACTCCTATCTAAGGCTAAGTCTTTGGATATATTCCATCCTTTCAAGTCTCCTTTTATTGTCTCTACCCAAGTCAACTTCGGTCTTCCTCTGCCTCTCTTCACGTTACTATCCTGACTTAGGATTCCACTACGCACCGGTGCATCTAGAAGTCTCCGTTGCACATGTCCAAACTATCTCAACCGGTGTTGGACAAGCTTTTCTTCAATTGGTGCTACCCCTAATCTCTCACGTATATCATCGTTTCGAACTTGATCCCTTCTTGTATGACCGCAAATCCAACGCAACATACGTATTTTCGCGACACTTAGCTGTTGAATATGTCGTCTTTTCGTAGGTCAATATTCTGCACCATACAACATAGTAGGTCTAATCGTCGTCCTATAAAACTTGCCTTTTAGCTTCTGTGGTACCCTTTTGTCACATAGGACATCAGACGCTTGCCGCCACTTCATCCACCCTGCTTTGATTCTATGGCTAACATCTTCATCAATATCTCCGTCCCTCTGTAGCATTGATCCTAAATATCAAAAGGTATCCTTCCTAGGCACTACTTGACCTTTAAAACTAACATCTTTCTCCTCTCGAGTAGTAGTGCCGAAGTCATATCTCATATACTCAGTTTTAGTTCTACTAAGTCTAAAACCTTTGGACTCCAAAGTCTCCCGCCATAACTCCAGTTTCTGATTCACTCCTGTCCGGCTTTCATCAACTACCACTACATCGTCCGCGAAAAGCATACACCAAAGGATATCTCCTTGTATGTCCTTTGTGACCTCATCCATCACTAAAGCAAACAAATAAGGGCTCAAAGCTGACCCTTGATGTAGTTCTATCCTAATCGGGAAGTCATCCGTGTCTCCATCACTTGTTTGAACTCTAGTCACAACATTGCTGTACATGTCCTTAATGAGCCCGACGTACTTCGTTGGGACTTTATGTTTGTCCAAAGCCCACCACATAACATTCCTTGGTATTTTATCATAAGCCTTCTCTAAGTCAATAAAAACCATGTGTATGTCCTTATTCTTCTTCCTATACCGCTTCATAACTTGTCTTATTAAGAAAATGGCTTCCATGGTTGACCTTCCGGGCATGAAACTAAATTGGTTCATAGAGACCCGTGTTATTGCTCTTAAGCGATGCTCGATAACTCTCTTCCATAGCTTCATAGTATGGCTCATCAACTTAATTCCCCGATAATTTGTACAACTTTGAATATCTTCTTTATTCTTGTAGATCGGTACCAATATAATTCTCCTCCACTCATAAGGCATCTTGTTTGATCGAAAAATATAGTTGAACAACTTGGTTAACCATACTACAGCTATGTCCCCGAGGCATCTCCACACCTCGATTGGGATACCATCCGGTCCCATCGTCTTACCTCATTTCATCCTTTTCAACGTCTCTCTGACCTCAGATTCTTGGATTCTCCGCACAAAGCGCCTATTGGTGTCATCAAAAGAGTCATCCAACTGAAAGGTTGTGTTCATATTCTCACCATTGAACAATTTGTCAAAATACTCTTGCCATCGATGTCGGATCTCATCCCCCTTTACCCAGAGATGCTCCCTTTCATCCTTAATGCACTTAACTTTGGTAAAGTCCCGTGTCTTTCTCTCATAAACCCTAGCCATCCTATAAATGTCTTTCTCTCCTTCCTTCGTACTCAAATGTTGATAAAGATCCTCATACGCTCTACCCTTTGCCACACTTACAGCTTGCTTTGCAGTCTTCTTTGCCACCTTATACATCTCTATATTGTCCGCACTCCTGTCATGGTACAAGCGTCTATAGCATTCTTTCTTCTCCTTAATAGCCCTTTGGACTTCCTCGTTCCACCACCAAATATCTTTAGCCTCACGTCATCTTCCTTTGGTCACTCCACACACCTCTAAGGCTACCTTCCGAATATTGGTTGTCATCTTGTCCTACATATTGTTTATGTCGTCTTCTTCCTTCTATGAGTTCTCTTTGATAACTCTTTCCCTAAATATCTCTGACGTCTCTCTTTTCAGTTTCCACCACTTTGTTTTTTCAATCTTAGCTTGTTTATCCCTACGGACACACACCTAAAAACGAAAATCTGCTACTAAAATTAGACTTAAAAAATCATTTGGCAAAATTATCACAGGATTTAGTTTTATAATTAGTCCAGATGTGACAGCGACCAACAATACTTAGGGGGTGTTTGGTTCTCTAGGCGCTCCTAAAATTTATGTCACATCGAATGTTTAGAGGCTAATAAAGAGTATTAAATATAAATTAATTATAAAACTAATTATATAGATGGAGGCTAATTTCCGAGACGAATTTTTTAAGCCTAACTAATCTATCATTAGCACATGTTTACTGTAGCACCACGTTGTCAAATCATGGACTAATTAGGCTTAAAAGATTCGTCTCGCAAATTAGTCGTAAGTTATGCAATTAGTTTCGTAATTAGTCTATATTTAATACTCCATGCATGTGTCAAACATTCGATGTGACAGAAATTTTAGGAGGTGGGGAAGGAACCAAACAGCCCCTTAAATCTAATCGGAGCAGCTGCTGTATGCATGTACTCATTGCACACCATGTGATGTGACAACTGACGATCAATGCATGTACGTAGGGCTAGGGCTAGGGCTGGGCCGCAAGGGCTAGGGCTAACCGGAGCGGCAGCAGCGTAGCGGTATGTGCGTTGTCCGCCTCTCGTACAGGGCACCACGGCCATAGCGTTGCCTCTCGTACAGGGCGTGCTCCGTGTCAGCGTCTACGACACCGAGCTGCTGCTAAATTAGCGCCACATCAGCATCAAGTTTAGGAGCTCGGTGCCAGAGACACTAGCGTCAAGACGTGTTAGCTTGGCGTTAGGGACGCTGGCGCCGAGCTAAGAGTCTAGATTCTAAAATCTTTTCTCTAGAGATCTATGTGTGAGAAACTTTTTAAAAAAGGGTTAAAAAGTAAAAAATTCGGTATTTATTTTTTGTTCCGTCTGCACTGATATGTTCTACGCGATGAGCCAAACAAAACTAGACATCACTTTGAATATGTTTGAAATATTTTTTTCTAATAAAAAAATATGTGTATTAACTTATAACCTATAACTTGTAGTACAACTTATGCACAAGTTATATTAAATAACTTATGTACACAAGTTGTATATAATAACCAATGTATAAAATTTATGTTTGATAACTTTTGTACTTGTTTCATAACTTTTGTGTTTTTAAGTTTTTATATAATTAATTCGTTCATTTATGTGTTAACAACTTTTGTGTTTTTAAGTTTTTCGCATAAGTTATATGTTATAAGTTACATGTACAAGTTAGTACACATAATTCGTTACTAGAAAAAAAATTCTTCGAAACATATATAAGTGGGGTCTAGTTTTATTCGTCTCGTCGCGTAGAACACACCGGTGCTGACGAAATTTAAAATGGATACAATATTCAGAGGTTATAGTATTTTGAAATAAATATCTTGTTTTTTCGTAGTACGTGCTAGTGCTGACGTCAGCCTCACTAGAAAGAGGGCAGGGGAGGGAAGTGGGCGTGGAGTCTGCACAGCCATGAAAAATGAAAAGCGTGCGAATTTGTTTTTGCAAAAAAAAGGGAAAGTTTATGAAAATTGATCGCTGGATTGGAGTCCTATGAACGATCGTCAATTAGGCCATGTTTGATGCAAAGCTCCTAAAATTAGACAGCTATACCATTTTCTAAAATTTAGTCAGGCAGTGTTTGGTTTGGTGGATTAATTGAGACTAAACCTGACATGTGCATGTTTAGGATGATCAAAACGGCCCCAAGCTCCTGCCCCTAGCATTTGGCCGGCGGGGAGGGAAAGGAAGGACCACTGGCCGGTGGAGAAGGGGAGGAAGGATAACCGGTTGATGGAGGAGGAGAGGAAGAAGTGTTGCCTACCTGCCGGTGAGCTCCAGCGAGATCCGGTCAAGATGAGCTCGACGTGCGAGATCCGGCGCCATCCCGTTCCCAGCGCGCGCGACCGGCGCGGTGAGCAAGGGCCGCAGGCGGTGGCGACGCTAGGGGCTCCGTCGTGCATGCGTGTGGTGCCGGTGGTGCAGCGAGTGGTCAGTACCGGCGGCTGGGCGGGTGGTGCGGTGAGCGGTTGAGCACCGGTGTCTGGGCGGGTGGTGTGGCGAGCGGCTGAGCGGGTGGCGACGGCCACGGGCGACAGCGAGCGCGGGGGCGAGCCCGTCCGTGGGATAGGGTTGGCGCTCGGACAGGGCAGTTATAAGGGGCTTTTAGTCCCCTTTAGCAAGTTTTTGATGACTAGTTGGCTAAATGCCATTTAGTCCTATCTAATCAAAATGTTTGGCAAAAAAGTGACTAAATGGGATTAAATTTAAGAGCTGCTAGGTGAACCAAACACCCCCTTAATCTGGTCGCTGCACGCACGTTGGTTGCGCCGTTGCGTAGTGCTGTGCATGGCAATCAGGTAAGGAAGGAGGATGAGTATGTGCTGAAGCGGTGAAGGAGGATGAGTATGTGCTGAAGCGGTGAACCGGATATATATATCAAGTTAGCAACGAACTATTAACCTTGTTTGCTAGTTATGCTAATAACCGCTCCCTCTATCTAAAATATAATGAATCCAAACGATTCTTAGATAAAAAAAGATAAGGAGCATAGCAAAATACCGCATGACCCCTCGTTGATCGGGAAGGAGTGAGTTGTTTGGTTATTGCTTTCCAAATTTAAAGGGAATCTTTGCATGTTATTACTTCCCGCCATAAATTTGAGAGGAAAGTTTACATCTGACTTCGTGACGTGAATTTGAGAGGAAAGTATGTTGTATGTAGACGGAAAAGGGGCGTTTGGTTAATGGCCCTCCTCGCTTCTTTTATAATTCATAATTTTTAGCTTGTTTTTTTACAGCAGAGATAATATTTTTCTCTCACAATAAATCAACAAAAAATAGTGTTTTAACTTGTTTTTTCAGCAAAGCGAACGGGACCAATAAAGACAGAGGAGAGAGAGGAGCCCTGAATTTGAGTTCATATCTTTACGTATCTAAGTTTGAATATTTAACATCTGATATCATACCTGTATCCAAATACTCAAATTATATATCTATGATGTCGATATCCAATCATATCATATCCTACGTAGCTGACACTATTCATATTTGATTCGAATCCGAATCTAAATAAAAAATATAAAATCAAATGTAATATAAATGATATCTGTATCCAGGCCTCGTTCACTTTGCAAAAAAAGTGAACCCGATGAATAGTACCACTTTCGTTTTATTTGGCAAATATTATCCAATCGTGGACCAACTAGGCTCAAAAGATTCATCTCGTGATTTCCAACTAAACTGTGTAATTACTTATTTTTTTACCTACATTTAATACTCCATGCAAGCGGCTAAAAATTGATGTGATGGAGAGAGAGTGAAAAAACTTGGAATTTGGATGGCATCTAAACAAGGCCCCCAATCCGTTTACATCGTGAGGAAAAAGGGGCCATGCGTGATTGTGTCAACAATCAGACTGTGGAGACCAGTGGCGAATGCACGATGCGGGATAAGGGGGGCTAAAACAATGGAGATGTTGATTTGCATGAAGATTTAATAGTGAAATCAAGTTTTTTCTACAGTGATTAGGCCTGAAATCAAGTCATTAGGGGGGGCTGGAGCCCCCCAGCCCCCCCTTTGGATCCGCCGCTGGTGGAGACCGAGCTTTAGCTCGGATGACAACAGCTTGCAGTGTGCCGCCTACTCACCGGCGTTCAAACGCTGATGCTCATCGGGATTTAGTTGCCTTTAGGTAGTTTTCAGATGTCTCGAATCAATGGACCATAAATGTCACATCTCTCAGCTGTGTATCTTATAAACTTAGATATAAGTTATAGATCTAGCTTACTTGTGGTGTAAGTGCGTGCGTTGAGTTTCTTCATAAGTTTTGTATTCGAAGGTCGAGGCAATAAAAAAAACGAGCGGACTGAGGAGACGAGACGTGACGTGGAGTGCGCGGGCCTATTGCTTACTGGGCTGTGACGATTTGTAGGCCGCACGATGTAAATGATTTCTGGGCTCATGATAAAGCTGCAAGAATGAAATTTATCAATTTTTTTGGGTCATCGGGTTGGTCCGCGAGTCATAAATCTGTCCCGCACCTGACACGAGTTTTACACCAGGCCAGAAATCATGGTCTGTGCGGGTTGGATCAGGTGCCCCATGATCTGGTTTCACTTTATTTTTACACTTATATATTGAGAAATATATTTTGCAAGCCCATATATTTTGCTAAAATACTTATATATTGAGAAATAAAAATAAAAATAGAAAGTTGGGGAAAAAAAATCGCGAACGTAAAGTTTGGAAAATGGTAAAGTCCTCATGCAAGCCTACTACCCTTGTTCCGTTTGGGGAGTATGAATAATGAATTGGTAGTTTTAGAGAAAGTGACATGAGACGACAATGATTTGGAAGTAGCCTGACGTCCAATTCTTTACCACTACTTCAGAAGTACTTTTCAGTGAAAGAATAATGTTTTTTTACAACAAATCAGCATAAACAGCAGCTTCAGTCAAATTTCAGCAAAACGAATGAGGCCTCAAGATAATTATACTACACTAAATTTCTTACAGCTAGCTAGATTACAACAACACGTGCATTGATATTGCTCCAAACTCAGAGAGTTCGGTGCCATGTCAGAAAAAAATAAACTATAGAAACTGTCTCTCCCAATGTAGGTTTCTTCGCTTAATAAATGTAAACTTTTCTCTCGCTCTCTGCCTCATCCCTTCGATGCTCTCTCCTCTTGTTCTCTGCCAACCAAGACAAGCTCCACAGCAGGTAAGACGAGCTCCACAGCAAGAGAGCGCAACGGCGTGACCACGGTGGCGTGGGCCGGCGCAGGCGAGCGCGGGTGGGCATGGCGACGCGAGCGAGCAGGGCCGGCACGGGTGGGCGTGGTGGCACGGGCGGGGCTGGCACGAGCAAGCAAACGGCCTGTTCGTTGGTTGGTTTCTGGGCTGGCTGGTGCTGGTTTGCTGTGAAAGGAAAACACTGTTGACTGGCTGGTTTGGGCTGGCTGAAACCAACAAGCAAACATGCTAAAAGTCGGCATGGGAGGACGCGTCGGCGCGAGCGGACGCCCCCGTAGGAACCGGTGTTTTCTTCCCAACGCTGATTTAATCGTTTCCCCCGCCTCGTATCACAGGAAGATGTGGTTTCTCTGTTAGCAAACAATTTCCTCAGTTTTTCTTATCTTTCTTCATTAATTAGGCTGTCATATAACCGTTTTGCTTAGCTGACAAGTTATTTAACCACCATTAATGTCCCAATTGAGACTGCCCTAACTCTTATAAGAAGGAAGCAAAGAGTGAAAAGTATCTGGGCCTACCTGTGTACATGGGACGTTCTAAGGCCAAGATGTTCACTTATTTGAAAGACGGTCTGGAAACGCATCCAGGGTTGGAAGGAGAAGCTTCTATCAAAGGCGGGAAAGGAGGCATTGATTAAAGTTGTTGCGCAAGCAATCCTGACCTTTGCCATGTCTTGTTTTGATTTGACCAAAGGCGGAAGGCCTATGTGATGAGTTAAGCACGATGATACGCCGATATTGGTGGGCTCAACAGGACGATGAGAGGAAGATGCATCGGGTGTCATGGTAGACTCTCACTAGAAGAAAGGAGAAAGCAGGCTTGGGATACATCTTTTCAATTTGGCAATGCTTGCTCGACAAGCCTGGCGCCTCATCCAGTCACCGGAGTCCCTGTGCGCTCGCCTACTGAGGGCCAAATATTGGCCGACAGGTTACTTGTTTGCAGCCAAAGAGGGACCTGGCATTTCCTACACATGGCGCAGCTTGCTTCGGGGACTGAATGCACTGAGGAATGGACTTATTTGGCGTGTCGGCAATGGGGAGAAAATCAGAATATGGGATGATCCATGGATCCCAGCCGGAATTACTAGAAGGCCTCGAACTCCCAGGGGAACAACTCTACTAACAAAAGTTGCAGAGCTGATCGATCCGAATACGGGAACATGGGATGTGCAGCTAGTTAAAGATCTTTTTTGGGAGGAAGACGTAGTTAATATCCTTGCCATTCCACTGCAGACCGATCACGACGACTTTGTTGCATGGCACTTTGATAAGAAAGGAATTTTCTCAGTAAAATCGCAATATCATGTCCTTGAAGGAAATGAAGAACAACAGCGGCAAATCCAAAAGGGTGAATGTGTCAGCACCCCGCTCCCCGCCCAGACTGATACTGCTGCGTCTACTCCAGGCTCGCCAGCTCAGGCCCGGCCCAAGAGACAAAGCCGCCCCAACCCAAAGTATGCAGGCCCAATCTGGAAGGCATAGATGAGAGTATATGTAGCGAGGGAGAGAAGTGAGCAGGGACTCGAACAATTGTAATGAACCTATTTTCCTTAATCTAAGACTGTCTCCAATAACACGACCCATCCCCAAAATTGCGTCGTCCACAGTGTTTTGACCGCAAAAAACAAGCTCCAACGGAGTAGGCAAACACAGCACGCATTTGGCGTCGGAGGCGACGCGGAAGGCAAAAAAACGTCCTCCCTCCGCGTCTTTGCGTCTCCGCCAGGCCCACCACCACGAGCACCACGAGGAAGGGGACGACCGGAGCTCAACACGGCGGCCTCGCGGCAGCTCCGCCTCGCCGCGGCCAGCATCGAGGGGGGCTCCGCATCGCCGTCCCAGATCCGCGCCGCGCCCCCACCGCCGACCCGGATCTAGGGAGGGCCACCATGGCCGGGTGCCTTGCCCGCTCGCAGGCGCGAGATGAGAGAGGCGCGCTGCAGCACCGTCGCCATGTCCGCCGCCGCAGGAGGATGCGCGCTACCGGTGCGGAGAGGAGCCGCCCGCCTTGGCTGCCTTGCCGGATCTGGACCCGCTTCCCTGCCGCCGGTGATGAGCAGCGTCGCGTGGGGGCAGAGGTGCTCGCTGGCGCTCGCCCAGCGCTCACCGGAACGCCGGACGCGAGCTCCGCCGGGGGCGAGCTCCGTCGAGGAAGAAGAAGGAGAGGGAGGGGGGCCGGATCCGGGCGCGGACGCGAGCTCCGCCGAGCCGCGGGCGCGAGCTCGGCCGGGCCGCGGGGGCGAGCTCCGCCAGGCGCGAGCTCCGCCGGACGCGAGCTCCGCCGGGGGCGAGCTCCGTCGGGCGCGAGCTCCGTTGGGGAAGAAGAAGGAGAGGGAGGGGGGGGGGGGGGGGGCGGATCCGGGCGCGGGCGCGAGCTCGGCCAGGGGAGGAGGCCCCGTCCCCGCGCCGCGCTCCTGGGCGCGAGATCTGCCGGCGTCAGGGACGGCCCGCGCGGCCGCGGGGTTGGACGGGGTGCTCGGGGCGGCGCTCCTGGGCGCGGCCGCGTGGATTTGGGTCTGCCTGTCTGTTGGAGCGGAGATATGTAGGTCTTGACGTTTTTTTACTCTAGACGACCTATAACAGCGAAATTGGTATTCGTTGGAGTCAGTCTAAGAACTCCTCCGTACTGTATCTGCTGCTCTTCTGTTCTTCCCCTTCCTATCCCCTTCCTCAAGTCTGATTCCTCACAGAATGTTCCCGAGTTACTGATGGAGATATATGTGGGGGGATCTGGAAGAAGATTTGGCGCCTTTCATGTCCCCCAAAAATCAAACAGTTTGTATGGAGGCTTGCCCACAACAGCCTAGCTCTGAAGATGAACATCAAACGTCGCAATATCGAGCTGGATACAGTATGTCCAGTATGTAGGCGTTTTGATGAAGATGGTGCCCATTGCTTCTTGAAGTGCAAGCTAGCCCGACACTGCACAGCTTGGACGAGTCCGCTGCCTGTTGCTGAACTCGCATTCTTCTCAAGAGTTTATTCGCATGATCCTGGAATGACAGAAAGACCAATGCCTGCGGTCTGTGATCTTGTTGTGGAAGCTCTGGGACGCTCGGAACAAGGCCAATGCTGGAGAAGTAATTCCGACGTGTACTGAGGTGGTTTGTGCTGCGCATTCAGTGTTCAGGGACTTTGCAGGCGAGGTAGTGCAACCGAACCGTGCAAATGTTCAGATACACTCCTGGAAGCCGCCTGTTCTGGACTACCTGAAGATCAATTTCGATGGTGCGTTCAGAAGGGAGACTCAGGAAGCAGCGGCGTGTGGATTTATCATTCGTAACCATCTGGCAGAACCAGTGCTTGCTGGCGCAGCAAACATAAGCCTGGCGATGGATGCTCTGGCCGTGGAAACGGCTTCATGTTTATTTGCTCTGGAATCCGCAGAGAGACATGGAATTTCCAGGGTTGAGCTGGAAACCGACTCAAGTCAGGTGCGTGAGGCCATTACTTCATATTCAAGGGACCTAGCAGCGGGAGGCGTCCTCTTTAGATCTATTCGTGATTTTCTTCATGATCACTTTATTTGTAATAAAATTATAAACGTTCCACGTGTGTGTAACTCGTCTGCGCACGAGATTGCTAAAGTAGCTTTGAGTTGGGACCCGGGTCAATCGTTGGTGTGGAGCGACCTCCTCCCAGAGTTCGTAATTGGCACGGTAGCTCGCGATTTGGCTGAGCTCACGTCTATTAATACAAGGCCATGATGGCCGAGTATGAGATCAAAAAGAAAAGACCAAAATTTAGGGGAGATCAATTTTTACTATTTAATGATATAATTATAGGTATATATATAGATTGATTTACTCTGGTTCGAAACGGTGTTGATAGCTACGACGCACAGAATTCCGCGTTCCAGACTGTTTTTTACCTCATCAAATTCCTCCAAAATTAGGGGCTCTTCAGCAGCAAGCCTGCCACTCTGTTTCATCTGTTTCTTTCTCTCCGGAGCATGCCATTTTTAGCTCCTCGTTTCGCTCCCCGACCATCTCTGATCCCTCCACCCAAACCTCGACCACCAATTGCCATCCTTCCACCTCCGATTGCCTCCCGGCGGAACGTGGTGCGTTCCGCCGTCGCTGCCGCATTGCCATGCCCCTGCAGACTCGGGAGGGGAGGAGGAGGAGGAGGAGGAGGAAACACGAGTGCACGAGGCTGTGGTCGCCGCCGCGGCCTGCCCGATGGGCAATGTCTGCGTCGGGTCCCGATTCTCCAAGAACGGCGGCTTCTTCCGCAACTTCTCCAACCCCACCACCACCTCCCGCTCCGTCCCCGTCGTCCAGGTCCAGCCCAGCGAATCCGACGCCAAGCCGCAGCCCGCGCAGACCACAGAGGCTCCGGCTCCCATCGTCATCTCCGAGCCGGCACCGCTTCCCCAGCCGCAGCCGCCGCCGCCGCCGCCGCCAAGCGAACCACCGCCGGCGTCGCAACAGCCTGCGCAACCCCAGCAGCAGCAGCAGCAGGCGCCGCCGCGGCAGCAGTCCCGGAAGGAAGCGGCGCACATCAAGCGCATCTCCAGCGCGGGGCTGCAGGTGGAGTCGGTGCTCCGGCGCAAGACCGACAACCTCAAGGACAAGTACAGCCTGGGGCGGAAGCTCGGGCAGGGGCAGTTCGGCACCACGTACCTGTGCGTGGACAAGGCGACGGGGCTGGAGTACGCGTGCAAGTCCATTGCCAAGCGGAAGCTCGTCACGGACGAGGACGTGGAGGACGTCCGGCGCGAGATCCAGATCATGCACCACCTCGCGGGCCACCCCAACATCATCGCCATCCGCGGCGCGTTCGAGGACGCCGTCGCCGTGCACGTGGTCATGGAGCTGTGCGCCGGCGGGGAGCTGTTCGACCGCATCGTGCGGAGGGGCCACTACACGGAGCGGCAGGCGGGGGAGCTGGCCCGCGTCATCGTCGCCGTCGTGGAGTCGTGCCACTCGCTCGGGGTCATGCACCGGGACCTCAAGCCGGAGAACTTCCTCTTCGTCGGCAACGACGAGGAGTCGCCGCTCAAGACCATCGACTTCGGCCTCTCCATGTTCTTCCGGCCAGGTACCGTGCACATTCGTCAATCGCACCTCGTCTTATCATGGATGGGCTGGCTCATGCATGGCGATCCATGCATGCTTCTCCTTTTTGCAGGCGAGGAGTTCACGGACGTCGTCGGGAGCCCGTACTACGTGGCGCCGGAGGTGCTGAAGAAGCGCTACGGGCAGGAGGCCGACGTGTGGAGCGCCGGCGTGATCATCTACATCCTGCTCTGCGGCGTGCCGCCGTTCTGGGCGGAGACGGAGCAGGGCATCTTCGAGCAGGTACTGCACGGCTCGCTGGACTTCGAGTCCGACCCCTGGCCGAGCGTGTCGGAGAACGCCAAGGACCTGCTTCGAAAGGTGCTCGTCAGGGACCCCAAGAAGCGCCTCACCGCGCACCAAGTCCTCTGTGAGTGGCATTGTCTTTGCCACATTAATTTTCACCGATGTGTCCCCATATCCACCATGGCTGAAACCCTTGACCTGGACTCAATTGTTCTTGTTTCCAGGCCACCCGTGGCTGCAGACGATCGCCTCTGCGCCTGATAAGCCGCTGGACTCTGCGGTGCTGTCCCGGCTGAAGCAGTTCTCCGCGATGAACAAGCTGAAGAAGATGGCGCTGAGGGTGAACAAGCTGCTTCTTTCCTGCTGCGATTGCGATATAATATACATGGCCGTGTTTTTCATGGAATATGAATGTGATCTTCAATTTGTTGTGTGCATATATACAGGTGATCGCGGAGAACCTGTCGGAGGAGGAGATCGCGGGGCTCAAGGAGATGTTCAAGATGATGGACACTGACAACAGCGGGCAGATCAATTTCGAGGAGCTCAAGGCCGGACTTCAGAGGGTCGGCGCTAACATGAAGGAGCCCGAGATATATCAGCTCATGCAGGCTGTAAGTCTTTTCTGCCTAAATTTCTTCCCTTAGGCCGGCACACATGCATGGACAAAGAAACAGGGGGATTTTCAAGTATTATGGCAAACATTAAGAAGAAAATGCTGATTGTTTTAATTGTTCAAGAAACAATTCCTGTGCCTATATATGCCTTATTGGCATGCTTGCAGGCTGATATCGACAACAGTGGCACCATAGATTATGGAGAGTTCATAGCTGCCACACTGCATCTCAACAAAGTTGAAAGGGAGGCCCATCTATTTGCCGCCTTCCAATACTTTGACAAAGATGGCAGTGGATACATCACAGCTGATGAGCTGCAGCAAGCGTGTGACGAGTTTGGCGTAGAAGATGTCCGACTCGAAGACATGATTGGCGAAGTGGATCAAGACAATGTATGATTCATGATTACCCGATCCTCAAATCTCCATTAACCCGGCCTGGTGTATGTATTCGTCAGCATAATCCTGATACACTTTTGTTTGATCCTTCTGCAGGATGGGCGCATAGATTACAATGAGTTTGTCGCAATGATGCAAAAGTCAACAACCGGATTTGGCAAGAAAGGTCATCAGTACAACCTTAGCATTGGTTTTAGGGATGCCTTGAAGGCAAATAGCTGACAATGTTGTAGTGTTGCATTGTACATTTGTGTACCCATCATACTATGTGAAATGGTGCTGTGCATACGTGTTGTAATTGTAAAGGGAACTCGGGTTCTGATTAAATCATAGGAGCTTTTGTTAACCGCAATTCATGCTTTTGCTCATAGTTTTTTTAATAAAAAAATGCAGAACTACTAGCACTTGCTTGTAATATAACATGTCAACCCTCACCATTCTTATAAAAAACCCCTCAGTATTCCATTGGCCAGGGACATGTGTAGATGGCCAGATGGGATAGGCCAAACAGGCGGCATGGGGCATGACCCATGCACGACATGGGCACGATTTGTACTAGCCGTGCCGGCACGGGCCGATAGCTAGTGTCGTGCTTGGCCCGCTACCTTGGCCCATAGTGCTGGCACGAGCATAACCCATTTAAGGTGAGGTCACGGTGATTACGGTTAATAATGTGTGATTAAGTTCGCGATTAGCCCCCCTAATTACCTACCGATCAAGGTAAGCTCGGTGCATCTCCTGAAGACCAGGATCTAGCCACTGGCCACCTGGTGCCAACGTCCTCAACACCGACACCCGTGGAGAAGGAGATCGCCACTGCCTGCATCACGTAGGAATCAGAGTATAACGCAGAAGGAAGCAAAATAAGCATAAACAAGTGACATGACATATATAAATCAAAGTAGAGAACACACATGTCACAAACATCTCACAATCACACATATATCATATATATCACAATGCATGAAAGTAAACATGATATGCAAGAAAGTATCACACACAAAAGAACGAGTCCACCTCACACGCTCCCCCTAAGTCTAACATACTCGCTCCCTCTTCCCCTTTGACGTTAAGCACCAAAACCTAAGGGTCAGTCGGTGGGATAGGAGCAGACAAGTCGGGCACTGAGGGACGGTGAGAGATCTGAAACTGAGCCGCATCATCGTTGGATTCTGGACTCAGAACTGTCGGACCCTCTGGAGCTAGCTGAGGCTGACCCTCTGACTCGGAAGCTGCAAGTGAAGTGGTCTGGGTCTGATCCACAGTCTCGGTAACTAGGTCGGCTGGCTGAGAAGTAGAAGCTGAAACTGTAGCCTGACCCAGTGGCTCTGAAGGTGTCTCTGTAGGAGCCACAACTGTCGCTGTCTCTATCGCTGAGGCCTCAAGGGTAGGAGTGACTATCGGAGGCGGCTCTGATGAAGCAATAGAAGACGGAAGTGTCTCGGTCATCCCTGTGACCGAAGCTGCTGTAGTGGGTGCAAGAACTCGAAACTCTAGAGGTTTGGGCTGCCCTGTAAGCTCACTGAAAGTAGCACCCGAACTCTAGGAGACTGAAGTGTCTGTCACTAGCATGGACTCTGACTGAATAGGAGTAAAACCAGCGATGATCGGCGTGAAACCCTGAGCCTGCCCTACGCCTAGATTAGCGAACCACTGAGAGACCTGCTCGAAGGGTGAGGCAAACTGAGTAACTGGTTGTCCTCGACTCTGAAGCCCGCTGGGCTGTATAGCTAGAGTCACTAGGGTAGTGGTGGCTGCCGAACCAAGCTGTAGCATAGGCTAATACAAAGCAACACCTATAGCTGTGAGAACGTGTTGCATGAATCCAAAGACCATTTGCTGAAAAGAAAGTAACTACTGCTGAACGACCTGCTGCTGGTGGATAGCCTACTGCTATTGCTAGAACTGATCCTGCCATGTCTGCATCTGAGCGAGAGCTGCTGCTGTGGCCTGTGCCTGCTGAGTCTGCTCCTGCTGCATCCTATCGAGTATGGCTATTCGTGCAGGGTCTGTCTGGGGCGGCTAAGGTGGAGCCGCTAGCCTCTCTGTCGTGTGGTCATGGAGCCATGTGTGGAATCGGCTGGTAGTCCTCATCCGAGTTGTTAGAGAGGTCATCCTCATCGTCCTGCTGTGTCTCTAGTTGCTCAAGCTTTATGTCTACCAGTCCTCTAATGGCCTCATCCTGCTCAGCCTATCTCTGGCACCTCTGGCCTCTGACGACGCTGCTACCTTGGTGTTTTGCTCCTAGTACTAGAACCCATTAGCTAGCGCATGTCATACTCTGGAAACTCTATAGTAGTGCTAGTCAACTGAGCCACAACATCAGGAGGTATATGAGTAACTGCCTGTAGAATAAGAAAACAAATCCAATGGACATATGGCAACTGACGGTGGCCCTTGAAGCCCTCTGCCAAAGTGTCCTCCATCTCTGAGAGTATCAAATCTCAAATGTCAATCTTAGTCTGAGAGAAAGTGGTGGACTAACCAAAGCTAAATACATGTTAATCCCTCTTGATAGCCACCCCTAGGAGGCAAGGTCCTCCTCATGACCACATCTAGGAGATGGGCCATAGGTGTAAGGGCACCCGGAGTGCAGCTCGAACCCTCTCTGAATGGCTCTCGAAAGCAAGCTCTGACTAACTCTATAGGTGGCACTGCTTCGTCGTGGGGGTGTCTCGGTGGCTGTGTCTCGCCATAGCAGATCTAGTGGATCCTAGTAGGTGACTCTAGAATCCTCAGTATCTCTCTGACCCTGTTGCTATACAACCTACGGTCACGTCCTCTGAAGGAGAAGTGAATGAACCTATGACCAGGGTCAATCCACAACGAAGCGTAGAACTCTCTGACCCATGATGCAACGTACCTGCTAGTCCGCCCCAAGAGATCTACCAAGCTAGGCAAGTAGGTGAGGTGGGGACGGACCTACTCTCCTCTAGATGCCACTATAGCTTCTAGGGAGCACACTCGCTGGGACTAGAAAGCAACACCACTATTGAGATATGCATTATAGAAGTCCCCTTGCAACACAGTGTAGAAGCCCTCTGAAGTCCACTTGTCCTGCTGAGGTGGGAACCACTACTCAACATCCATAAAGCGAAGCTACTGAACCTGCTGAGCTGTGGCTGCCCTCAAGTCTAAGTGAGTCACTAGCGATGGGCCTCGTGGTCTAGGAGGTGCACAAGAACCACGCCTCTGGCCCTCAGTCCTAGGTGTCACCTGAGTGCGAGTCTGACCTAACCGTCATAGTGGTTGCTCCTGCTACTGCTCTGCCTCCTCCTAGGGTTGCTTAGTCTCCTCCTAGTCTACCTATGGCTGCTCTGTCTCTCCCTAGGGCTACTCGGTCTTCTCAACTGGGTTAGCAAGAGAGACACGCCTACCAGCAAGTATGGTAGTCCATGGACTACCACTCGCTATCGCCTCCTCCTCCAATGCCCTCCTCTGAGTTGCTGTCAGGTGGTCTCCAATATGAACACTAACACCTCTCTTAGCATGCTCTGCTGCTATGGCCACTGCTGCTGCCATCTCTGCATCTACATCACCACGCTTGCTCTTCTTCTTTGCAAGCACATACTTTGGCCCCTTTTCCTTCTCTTTTGCTGTCAGACAAAGTAGACACCTCTCATCATCGCTGGGAGCACCAAAGCCATTCTTGCATTGAACCATGGCTGGCACTACAAAGAACAACCACTAACAAGATCAAGAAATCCCCTTAACACAGAGAATAACTGACAAGATCAACTGCCCATCATCAAGAACAACTATCACTGACTTCCCCTAGCACTGATAATCACTGCCCAACTGACACTTGCTGAGGCTTGGCCTCAAACCATACTCATAGGCTTGGCCCCGAGTTTATCTGCCACTGCCAAACTGTCAATGTAACCTCACTGCCACAACTCGCTGCACACATAGAAATAGATGGAATACTCATAAGCAACATGAATGCTAGAGAAGAGAGATTCCTACTTGGAAGCAAGCATATAGAGATAAGAGAAAAGATGGATGGCTTGCTACCTGACAAACTTCTTGTGAATAGATGAGTGACCGACACACATGGGCACCACACAAGTCAAGATAGGCACTGCAAGAAGATTCAGCGAGGAAATAAAATGAGAACATGGTTGCTAGTGCCATTCAGACAATGCATCAAGCATTTGGCGTGCAGAGGGGGCGCTCACTAAGGGACATGGAGCAGCCGGCCTAGGATTTGCCGAGGAGGAGCCCTGGGCGCAAAGAAACACCACAAGGAGTCTACAACAGTCACTGCATGAGTATTGGCCGAAAACAAGACCAGAAAAGGTAAACTGGACTGGTTCAGACATACAATCGAGCACCTAGTGGGGAGAGTAGGGACTCACCCTGGGACTAGCTGCTACCGGCCAAGGAGTCCATCGAGAAGCAGCGTTGATCGCTAAGGAGGGGTGCACGTGGTCACTGGAGCCGATAAGGTCGATGATGAGGTTGGTGGAGAGACCTCCAGTGGTGATGGTGGTGACAACAACCTCCAGCAAGAGCACAGTGTGAGCGCACGAGCGTGGCGTAGGAGCAGGCAAGGCGCGATGGCGGTGCGATGGCACGAGGATGAGGGCGCGTCGTGGCTAGAATGCGAAGGAGCGGCGACGCGGAGAGGCGCAGATGTGATGGTGGTTAGGGTTAGCCAGGAGAGATCACGACAGCGGCGTACGAAAGGGGACCACGGACCTACTCAATTTGGAAGGAATGAGGGCTGTTCTACTATGGGCCCAAGTTGACAGATAGAGAGTGAGCACAGTGGGTGGTTGCCAGAATGGGAAGGATAAGTGTGGGCCCCATGTGTCAGATAAAAATATTTCAAATCCATTGCGCTTTGACTGTTGCGACCAGACGCGTAGTTGAAATCGACCTGATGCTGCTCTCCCTAAGTTCGATCATAGCGAAAACACACTAGAGAGGTTTTTGCGGTGACCTAACGTGTCCGCTGCTCGTGACCAGATGCCGGGCTGAGTTCAGTTGAGTCCTGCGATCCTTCCTTGTGACGACCAGACGCTGAAATGAATCCACACCTGATGCTGCTGAGTTACTGTTCACGCGTTAGATCTCTTGAGCACTGAACGATCAGATGCTACAAGCTGTGAGTCTGGTCCTACGTCCGATCCTTGTTCTATAGCTTTTCTTTCTTCTTTTTTCGCTACGCTTTCTCTCAATCGTGTTCTAATTTAAATAAAAACCAAGTAACCACCAATTGGAACTGATATGAGAGACCTCTCTCAAATCCTCAAAATTTTCAAAATACTTTGCCTTTCGACTATAATCAATTTGCGAAAATAAGCGATAAAAAGGGGCGAGCAGCACCATGTGGCCACACAATAGGGAGTCAACCGTTAGAAGCTTCAAATGCTCTCCCTATTTGTGGACAAACACAGCGGATGCTCAAAACTTAACCGAAAAGAAACGACAAAGCAACACACATGCACATGCAATGCAATACAAGAAAGTAAATCTAGTTGCTTGTCAAGTTTGATCCATGGTTAAGCTTTTTCACATGCTTTCGGCGGTTATCTTAACCATGTTAGACAAGCTCTAAGTGCATTACTAAAAATTAAACATGTTTTATATTACAATGCAATGCAAGGGTCAACACAAGCTCATTTTTTAGTGAAGTTACTTAGGTCAAGCACATTGAGCTCATTCCTCAACCTACAAAAGGTAGCCTCATCTAGCGGTTATGTGAAGATATCCGCCAATTGATCCTCAGTCTTTACACCTTCTAGTGATATATTATTTTTAGCAACATGATTTCTGAGAAAGTGATGACATATATCTATGTGCTTGGTGCGAGAGTGTTGAACCAGGTTATTAGCAAATTTTACCGCACTCTCATTGCCACATGAAAGGGGTACAGATGAGATTCTAACATATGGGTATGTTAAGCCTCGGGATCAATGGTTCTCGACCAAAGAGACCTGACCGAGCCTGGGCATGCCATAGCCCCTACTAAGGGCTCAGGGGCTCGCCTGAGCCTTAGGCTCCTGATCGATGATACACCCATGCTCAGCCCTTGGCTCCTGCCTCGCCTACGACGCCAGCCAAGGACCGAGCACTTCGGGTGTGGCCTTGCCGACCGCTCCCACGATAGGGTCACGCATGGGGCATGACACAAGAAGACAAGTCTCCTAGGCTTCCAAGGGCTGGGCGGCTCCTGGGCCCATGTGTCAGCCCCTGGAGCCAACCTCCTTCGCCACCAAGAAGACTCCAGAAGGTCCACCTAGAGGAGGCCGGTCCAAGCCGACACAACCTGACACGCATAGTGTCAGAATAGAGAGCAGTCGAATGACACCAAAGGCTTCTTTGGCTCCACAACACCGCCACGGTTCATAGAGCCTCCACTGCAAGACCCTCTTGGACTTCGGTGCATGTAGAACATAGACACTTCCCACCAAACCACCATGTACCCAACCTATCTTGGTATATAAGGGATAAGGTCAGACCTTAGGGGGGAGGATCCAAGACAGATCATTCCATTCCTCATTTGATTCACTGCTGCTCAGCACCGAGAGCAAGGCAACCTAGAGAGGGGCAAGAGAGCTCCTCTATTGCACCCACCATCTTCCCTCTCTCCAATGTGGTGAAGACTCCACCGGTGGTGAGGCAACCATAGGATTAGCACTGAGCTAACTGTAACAAGCCAGGTTTTGCCAATAACAAAAAATCCCAACTTAAAATTTTTTCTAACGAAACCCACGCTTGTAGTTGCACAAGTATATCCGAAGCTAGGATGTTTGAGCATTTGCATATTAAACAACTTATGAGTTGCTTCTTCATGATTTCATGTGATGAAATAAAATCAACTTAACTTTTATAAGTAACTTGTTGTGTGTGTGTTGCCAACCCTTGGCTTAGACCCTAAAATGCTAGATGACCCCTAGGAGACCCCATAAGGATGTGTACATGCTTGACAACACACGTATGCATGCATAGGAACCAAAGGTATATCATAGAAAAGGGAAATAGAAATAGAAAAGGGATTAGAATTAAGAAGGAAATAGAAAAGGGAAAATAGCCCAGCAGCAGCAGCTGGCCTAGCCCCGCTAGCACTATGGCCTAGCCGCCCACGCCCGCAACCCACCACCGCCAGCCCAGCAACGCGGCCCAGCTCCCACCCACGCACGCTGCGCCTGCGCGTGACCGAGCTGGCCCTACGGCGGCATGCGTCTGCGCCCCCACATCGCAACACGCTGCCGCCGTCACCTACCCCCTGCCACTAATAGGTAGGCCCCACCTATCATCCCCAACCCAATGCCCCTCCTTTGCTTTTGGAAAAGCAAAGCACCAGTGACCAGGGGTATCTCATGGTCCCCCGTACGGCCTTGCCGTCCGCGCCCCTGGCCATTGCGCGCCAAAGCATGGATGCGCGCCATGTCCATAGCCCAACGCACCCTGCCTTCCCTAGCTAGCGTCGCAACATGTGTGATGTCCCCACTGCGGCCCCGCATCGCTGACACCACCCCGTCCTTCCCTTGACTACCAGCGTTTGAAATTGGGAGCGCCAGTAGATGCACAACCGTCCTGCACGCCCTAAAAACCCTATCTTGGAGCCTTGATCGCCCTCCACGTACCCCGTTCACCTCCATCCACCATCCACCAGTTGCCATGGCCATGGCCTCCCTTTAAAGGGGTGTTGGTATATTTTAACGCACACAGATAAATCCACAAGTGCACGGATACTGCTGTAGCTTTCACCTAGAAGTATTCCAAGTATCGTATCCATAGAGAAACATATGAGACTAACTACGGTCTAACTTAACTAAGGGTAGCAACAAGATTAGGATAAATAGGAGCATAGAGCGAAAAACTAAGGTTCTCTAGTTCTGACTTGGGTAAGCTATATTTTCTACTATTGAACGGGGGACATTACTTAAAGAAAGACACCAGCAGAGGATGCTTTCCATAGTAACTGCATCCTACTTGCCCTACAAATAGGAGGTGACTATAGAGTATTCAACGATCCGGAATGCAGGATGCATCCACAAGTAACCAGAGTCTAAGCACCACGCTTACACTACAATTACTACTTTACTCTTTCCGAATAAAGAATAAAGCACTCAAACAAGTTGTGAATCTAATGAATAATATAAACAAGAAGCTTACTTGAATCAGAAGTTTATTACCAGAGAAATCTCAAAAGCAAACTCAAGTAGAACTTGGATCCACCAAGGTACAAGCCATAGAGAGAGCACCGACAGGCCGATACCTCCTCCAAACTCTTCCCTCACTCTCTATATCACTATTCTATTTATTAGATGAGATCCTATGGCGGACTAATCTTCTCTTGATTGCTGGCTCTGATTCTGAATATATGAATTAGGGTTTCAGGGATCTACCAAGGGAGGGGGTACAAGGCTATTTATATAGGCCGGAGCATCCATCGTGAGCCCTTGGATCAAACTAACTTAAAGAATGACGTAGATAACCTAGGAGGCTGTGGAGAACCGACATATCAAAATAGAAGATGACGGGTGGCCCTAGGGGCTGGGCAACCTGATAGCCCCTTGTCTCCCGCTTCGGTGTGGTGTCCTCTAGAGTCCTCTAGAACCTTCTAGTTCCTGTTTCATGGTGGATAAGCATGGTTAATTCTGACATGTAGGTCTGCCTTGATGGTTTTCTGGATAAACCCTATAGAAAATACAGATTCACCAAAACTAGTGGAATTTGTTAGTTTAAACCCCTAGACCTTTGTTGGTGCTCACAATTGTGCCCTTATAGATGTTTTATTGACGGTTTATAATGATAGTTAACTACCATCAATAAGCTCCCCCAAGCTTAACCTTTGCTAGTCCCTTAGTAAAGCTAAACTCAGCAAAAATGGATCAGGAGTTGCTATGATGCTTTCACTCCTCAAAAGTACACATGCGTTCAAACAAGAATTCTCCTCTGAATTAGAATAAACCGATCTGACTTGAAACTTACCCATATTACCTTCAACCATGGGACTTCTTAGCCTTCACTTTGGTCTTGAGCAATTGAAAGACAGAACAATTAAGTCAAGCACTATGTCTCAAGTTCTTTGCTCAACTATTATTTTGGAGTTTTTTTTTCAAAATAAAACTCAGAGCTTCCATTGTATGACACTCTCAAATCTCTCAATATATGTAATATTTATGGATCCTCACCAAGGCAATGAAGATGTAATGCCTTTTTCTCTTCCTACCACTAAGGTTTATGTGGAGTTCGTAGGTAGGGAGAATGCTAGAGCATACTATCAATGCATATATTGTAAAGTCAAACAATGGATCCAAAGAGAGTTGAGTCATACAATCAAATCAAGATGTGCATGTGTGTGGAATATATGGTGGCTAATCCTAATTTTACTTTGCTCCTTAAAAACTTATCTCTCTTTTGAAACTTGGAAACACTTGCTAGAGAGCCGGGGCTATCTTATTCATCTCTTTTTTTTTTCAGGCGGGCATCTAAGTACCCATTATTTTAAATATCTCAGACACTTGTCCATTTTTTTTCTCAACTCTTTTTTTCTTTTCTTTCCTTTTTCCCTTATTTTTTTATGAATAACTTTTGCATAGCCCCATGCCTTTTTCTGCCGCAAAACTTTTGAGAGATAGTAACAAGAACTTGGAGCATTTATTTGGTGAATGGAAAACCTAACGAGCATGTTTTTGTGTTCACCCCCAGTGTAGGAGTAGAATATTTTTGGGTGGATCTAGATGAAAGGCATGTTTTTGCGCCTACCCCTAGTATAGGAGTAGTGCATATGTGGGTGGTGTGTACGTGATCTTGATTTTAAGAGCATGACAAACCTCTCATATGGGTCAACAAAGCTTGACAAAACTCAATGCAAAAGTAAGCAACATATATGTGAAAGTTTTCCTAGCCTAAATAACATGTATGGCTCTGGTGGGAATTCAAGTTATGTCATACAGGAACTCATCATGTAATATTTTTGTGTTTTCAAAAAGATAAATCTCTAGAACTTTAGTGTCACTTGGAACAAGATAAACAGCAGCTCAGACCTTCTCATATCATATCCGTCAACTACCTAGACTTAGATCAAGCATATGCTACCCACGAGTTTCAAGTTTAGAGTAAACCCTTATGTCAAAACAATCTTATCCAAAACTCGGGAGAATTCGAGGCTAAAAGCTAGGTACTTGAAAGGAATCACAACAGAGCAACTGTTCATCATTTCCATCCAAGCGATTATTTTAAGTCCTCTTTATTTATTCAACTCTTAAAAATAAATTAAAGCAAACTAGACACACCATTTATTTTGTTTTTAATTTCACTAGATCACACATTATTACTATAGCTATATATATTTATTATAAAGATAAGTTTTTATTTTGTTTCATTCACCATTTTCTTAACTATTAAAAAGAAACTAAAACAAAAAAGGGAAAGAATACTTACCTGGATACACGGAGGTGCTTCTCCCCCAAGCTAGCTCTTTCGGTGAGGGTTCGATGTTGTAAGTCCTTCGAACTGGACTTCTCCTTGTGAAGTTCATTAATACCTCGGTTTGTTTTGAAGACAAAGATTCTTGTGATGATGCCTCTAATGGTGATGTCACCTTCTTCCGCCAAACCTATCTTGGTTTTGAGTTTTGATTTTGGTTTGACAGGTTCAGGACCTTCACTTATAGAAATTGGGGAATCGATTTCCCCACACTTTGCTTGAAATGTATCCTGCTATAAAACAAGGTAGAGATCAGGTGCATGGGCTCTGTTGGTGGGAAAACACCAACATAACCAAAACTTTACTTATTCTTCTCTAACCTTAGGCACATTGAACAAGATGAAGTTGATGTTATGTGCTTTGTTCAATTATAACATAGGTGGTAAGATCAGAAGGTTGAGCATGAATGTAGCATTTAAGTTCATTTGGCAGAAAAGATTGAGTTACTTAACCCATGGAAGGATTGTCTATCTATGCATAATGTATCAATTTTTATATGATTATGACTATCATCTTCTAGAGATAGGATGTGCAAAGTTTTAGATCATCTGGTTAAGACTACGAGATCAAGGAAGTGGTGCTAGGAACAAGCTTGAAGAATAAACATGTTGAGTTAATCAGGTTGGATCAAGTAAATTGTAACTCAAACATATTTTGTTTCTTATTTATATGCCTACCAGAATCAAGGAAAAGCTTTTTAATAATGACCATTTACCTTTGGATATTACCTTTGTCATTAGAGCATGATGCCACCATATGATGAAGGGTAGATGACTCGTGATGGTCCTTCCCATTTTGCTTGAAGTTTTCCTTGTTTGGCTAGCCTTACAGCTTGAGCTGTTCATGAGCTTGTTGTCTCCTAGATTGCACCCTTTCTTTCTCATCCTTTTGTCATGCCATCTTTCTGCTCTTCAATTTTTTAACACCTTGTTAGACCTTTTTCCTCACTCATTGTTTTATGCCTGCAAAGGATTAGTGGACAACACATACCCGAATGAATATACAATTTTGAAACATGGGTTGTTTGTCTAGGATTTTGTAGTTTTCATCTATGCTAATGAAAAGATGGTGTTAGAATTATTTTAGCATAGTTTTTATTTATCATATTCTATACAGGCATGGATCAAGGCAAAGGTAACTTGTAGCTAAAGACAAAGCGAATGACCATGAATGAGTTGTGTCTTCTTTGCACAACGTTATTGGAGTTCATCATGTGCCTTGCTTCATCTCCGATTTAAATTTATCTCATGACTTACCCAAATTGATTTGAGAGTTTTCTGTAGGGGTTAGTCCAACAAAATAACCAGTATCTACTAAAGCATACTTTTGGCTCAAAAATCAACCTAGACACCATGTCTAATTTGATTTAGGAAGGCATTTTAACCTAAGCACCTCGCTTAATTTAAAAGCCTTTGGAAGTAAAATCAGCACACCTTTTGGTTTAAACTAAGCACCATGCCTAATTTAAAAGGTGTATGAAAATACTTCAAAACCTACACATACTATAGTAAACAAAAGTAGCATGAAAGCATTATAGAGATTTATTCAATTGAAAATGAAAAAGCATGATTGTTATTGAGCATGAGTTAAAGGTAGAGACAACCAAGATGAATTAGCAACATGGCATAAGATTTTTTAGAGAAGCCCATCCCCTAGGCTTGAATTTTGCAAGGCAAAGTCAAGTTTGGATGGATGTGATTCAATGTTGCATGATGATTGATTGGACATACCTTGCGTCGTCATCCTTCATTCTTTTCGCTACAAACCTAAAATGGTTATTGACAAAAATACCCAAAGGAATATTTTCACAATTATGTTTCTATGCTTATTTCACAAGGGTATCATAGCATAAGGTGAAAACTTATATTATCTCTTGAAAGTGCTTGTTTTAGGACATAAGCTCGTCCTTGGGAAACCTTCTAATTGCGATTCTAATTGGTGGTGGTTTCCCCTCCAACACCAATCTTCATGTACCTTTCTCAAGATTCATGCCAACGAGATTTGCAATATTTATGATAAACATATGCATCTACAATCACCCTTTCAAAGTCTTTATGAATAGGAGGCATGAGGGGGTTGAAGATCTCGTGTGTGGCAATATTAGAGAGACTAATTAATTTAGGAGATTTCTCATGTGAGCATGGATTTGATGAGGTGTTCATGAAGTTGCTTCCATGCTCATTGATGTCATCTTCCTTTTCAAGCTTTAAGGGTGTTTCTTCATGAATGTCTATAGGTGGAAACATTGTCTCCATCATTCCATGCCTATGACATTTATTGGATGTTTTATTGTCCAAGATTTCCTATGGATTGGTGGCTCTCGGGTTGATCTCATCTAAGGCCTCCTCCAAACTTGGATGAGTCATGTTTGTAAAAGAGATTGATTTAAGCTCACATTTTGAATCTAGACCAAGTTTGGATTCTACCCATAAGGCTTCTTCCTTGTCCATCCAATCTTTAGCAATGGCATATGAATTCTTAATACATTCCAGCCAATTCTTAATACATTCCAGCCATTGTCATTGCTCTTCTTGGTCATCTTTGCGGTCTTCATGATTCCTATACTTAGGTTGTCTTAATGGATTTCTAGGGTCATCATGAGACTTAGGAGAAAGAGCATAAGAGGGATCATCGGGGTCAAGGATGGGTTCAAATAAGACATCTAATGTGGGCATAGAAGGGGAGAGGATAGGGGTGGCTTCTAAATGGTAGGCTCTCCTTCTATGGCATCACTAGACATGCCATCCTTGAATTCTTCCCAATGTCCCTCATGGGAATAAGGACGCTTCCTAAGAGATCCCTTCTTGAGAGGATTTAAATTATATTCGCTTGAAGGTCTCTTATGAGAATTTAATGCTCTTCCAAAATCAGCACCAAAGAGGTCATCCTTAATCTCAACAGGGATTTCCAAAGGTGAAATTATTTCTTCTTTTGGCGGATTTTGGGGTATTGGTGGTTCGGGATTGATAGCTACATCTTAGGATTGGAGTGGTTGAGATTTGACTATCAAAACTTACTCTTCTTGTTTCAGAGAGGATTCATTCTCTTCCTTGGGGAGTTTATTAGGAATGCTAGTGTAGGGAGTTCCTTGGAATCCTTGCTAAGACCCATGTAAAAATGTTGAAGAAGTATAGGGTCTTGAATGGCAAGGTCTGGGCCAGTGATGATGAGGTCATTAAAATGATCCCACGATGTGCCAAGAGATTCTTCTTCTAGTTGTCTAAAATTTAGAACCTCTTTTTGAAGGCTAACCACTTTAGAGATGGAAAAGAAACGTAAACAAAATTTAGAGCATAGCATTTCCCAATCTCCTTGCATACTTCCTACGGTTAGACTATACCATTATTTAGCTCTTCCCATCAAAGAGAACGGAAACAACTTCCATCTTAAGGTCTTGTTAGATATGCCAGCGATACGCAAGCATGCACAAGTCTGTTCAAACTCTGATAGGTGCGAGTATGGATTTTCGTTGACTTCTCCCGAGAAGGATTGATCCCGAATCAATTTTATTAAACTCAGGTGTAGCTCATAACTAGGTGTTATGATAGGCTCTAAAGATTCTGGTGGTTTTAGGCTTGCGCTTGTGGGTTTAGTATATTGATAGATAGGAGTGGAATCCATGCTAAAAGAAAAAGTAAAACAAAAGAAAGAATAAAAGATAAAAGGTTAAGTTAGGCTTGTAGTTAATTCAGCAACCATTTCCTGGCAACGGCGCTAGAAAGCTTGTTGGTATATTTTAACGCACATAGATAAATCCGCAAGCGCACAGATACTGCTGTAGCTTTCACCCGAAAGTATTCCAAGTATTGTATCCATAGGGAAACATGTGAGACTAACTACGGTCTAACTTAACTAAGGGTAGCAACAAGGTTAGGATAAATAGGAGTGTAGAGAGAAAAACTAAGCTTCTCTAGTTCTGACTTGGGTAAGCTATGTCTTCTATTATTCAACTAGGGACATTACTTAAACAAAGACACCAACAGAGGATGCTTTCCATAGTAACCGCATCCTACTTGCCCTACAAATAGGAGGTGGACTATAGAGGATTCAATGATCCAGAATGTAGGATGCATCCACAAGTAACCAGAGTCTAAGTACCACGCTTACACTATAATTACTACTTTACTCTTCCCGGATAAAGAATAAAGCACTCAAACGAGTTGTGAACCTGATGAATAATATAAATAAGAAGCTTACTTGAATCAGAAGTTGATTACCAGAGAAATCTCGTAAGCAAGCTCAAGTAGAACTTGGATCCACCAAGGTACAAGCCATAGAGAGAGCATCGATAGGCCGGCACCTCCTCCAAACTATTCCCTCACTCTCTATCTCACTATTCTATTTATAAGACTAGACACTGTGGAGGACTAATCTTCTCTTGATTGCTGGCTCTGATCCTGAAGATATGAATTAGGGTTTCAGGGATCTACCGAGGGAGAGGGGTGTAGGGCTTTTATATAGGCCAGAGCATCCATCGTGAGCCCTTGGATCAAACCGACTTAAAGAATGGCGTAGATCCAACCTTGGAGGTGGTGGAGAACTGACATAACGAAATGGAGGCTGATAGGTGGACCTAGGGGCTCCTGCTTCGGTGTGGTGTCCTCTAGAACCTTCTAGTTCCTGTTTCATGATGGATAAGCATGATTAATTCTAACATATAGGTCCGCCTTGACTGTTTTCTAGATAAACATTGCAGAAAATATAGATTCACCAAAACTCATGGAATTTGTTAGTTTAAACCCCTAGACCTTTGTTGGTGATCACAATTGTGCCCTTATACATATTTTATTAATGATTTATAATAGTTGTTAACTACCATCAACAAGGGGCACACTTGGTGCCCTAGCCCTCTCCTATTTGCCCCGCTACCACTAGTGGCTTCACCAACCACACACTGAGACCAAGAGAAGGAAGGAGGAGGGAGGGAGGAAGGAGAAGGAGGAAGTCCGAGTGCCACCATCGAGGAGCCACTACTAGAGCCAGAGACAATGCCCCAATCATCTACACCAGTGTTGCAGCTCGGCATGGCACTGCACCGACTCGACACGGCCTCACCTCATCATAGCACCATCGGCCTGTCTACCATGCCACTACCGGTGAGCACCCGAAGCCCCCTTGCTCACTACCATGGACATGCCATGGCCATGCCATTGTATTCTTGCCCTTGGGAGGGCCAAAGGCCAGCCTTTTTGCCGTTGTGATGCACCACACATGCACACACATGTACATGAGCCAAGGCTCAGCCTTGCTGAGCCACATGGGCTTGGGAACGCTGGCGCCACCACGACGCACTAGCCGTGCTTGCCAGGGCCAGACCCCACCATGGTGCTGCTTTGTTGCAGCCACCTCGGGCCAATAGAGGTAGAACAAGCACCTCGACAAGCTTTTGCCTCGCTGAGGGACACGTCATGCGCTATACAAGAGAAGAGGAGAAGCCCCGGGAGCCACTGGTCATGTTCGCCTCACCGGAGCACCGCGCGCCCATGCCGCCACTGTGCCGGGGGTGATACGGCCAGCTCTAGCCACCTCGCGTGATGAGATTTGGCCATCGAGCTTCACCATGACCCCGCACACCCTGCCATGTAGCTGCTTGGACCGGAAGGCCTTGCCTTGCCTTGTTTTGCCTTAGTCGTAAGCTTGCCGGAGCTCCGCCACGCACCTTGCAGCGATATGGACTCCGCCGTGCCTTTTGGTCACCGTCGGTGTGTCGCCTAGCTTCTATGTCACCTCAATCAAAGGAAAAGAGCTGCCTTTAGCTCCAATTGAAGCCATGGACACCTCGCCATAGCTCGCCGCCACCGCCAAGCTGCTGCTGCCATGGCCATCCCTCCCGAAGCCCTTAGGGTTTTGCCTGGTACCCAAGCCATGCTTGCTGGAGCACTAGGAAGCCATATAACCCCTAGCAGCCTCATCGAGCCACCACAGAGTGAGAACGTGCAAGCTCGCCACAGTGAGATCATCGCCATGAGAGGAAGGAGCCACCGTGCCCTGCACCGCTAGGTGCACCCGGTGCATCGTGGACCAAAGGGGGGAGGAAGAGGAATGGACATGGTCCACCATGGACTTGGACTACGGTCCACGGACCCATGTGGCATAGTCCACCATGAGCCGTGCTCGTGGGCATGAGCCCGATAGCAGCCCGCCAGCACCACATGGCTGGCCTAGATGAGTAACACGTGTTCGGGCCGAGCTGGCCCAACCTGGCCCAACTCGGTCCATAACCCGACCCGCCTGAGCCTGTCCGAGCCCAGTCAACGTTGACCATTGACTGGCCAATGCTGACTGTTGACCTAGCCCCACCTTGCAGTGACTAGATCTGCCTTGCCCAATCGCAGCTTGCCACGTGTCAGCACCAGATTAACCTAGCCCTTTTTCTTTTTCAGAAAATGATTTAAACTTAGAAAATTCATAGAAAAATTGATACAACCTCAGAAAAATATGAAACTAGTGTCCAATTTTTTCTAAAAATGAGCTCTACATCATAGGCTTTTGTTTGAGTGCATTTGGATCTTTTGATTTTCCTTTGCTTCTTTGTGATCATCTATAGGAGTCGCTTATCATGGATATATGTCTCATTTGGCAGACCCGGAGGAGCCATAGACTGAGGAGCATGACCCTAACTACACTAAGGAGCTTGGAGATGACTTGCCAGGTGCCATGTCCTAGCCAACCTCATAGAATCCTACTAGACATGCTATAATATAGATGCTAGTGCTTTACTTTTAAGCAAGTGATCTATGATAGGTTGCATGGTAGAATTGCTTGGAAGCCTTTACCTTATCGCAACCTATACCCTTGCACACCCGCTGTTAGGCTAGATGCTCACTCACTTACCTGCTACTACTTCTACTACACATTATATCTGTGATGTGATGCTTGGTGGATGATTGTTTGTGAGTGGTTAAGGCACTTGGTGCTGATAATGTGGTAAAAAGGGAGATCTTGGTGTGCTTCTTGGGTGTGTGGTGAGGGTTAAGTCGATCAGGCAAGATTTTACAATGAGTTGATCAGCAAGTCTTGTTAGGGGGGGGGTGTGTGACCAGGCCATCCCCTATGAGAGGTACCTGTGGTAGGTGCATGTGAGATGAGGTGATCCTGGGGTAGAGTGTCTTTGTGGGATGAAGCCTCGGGATGGAGGTGCCATCGAGGCATGGGGTATTGGTTATCCCCATGAGAAGATATCCTGTCTTGTCCCTCTAAGGACTGCTATGTCGAGAGAACCGGATCATATGTCCCTTCGTACACACCACTCGTCCCTGTTTGGGTGGGGGACAGATGTTGACATGCTAGGGTGGTTCCACTACTGTTGGGTTGTTAGCGGATAGTGTAGGGAGGTATGGGCGTGTGACCCACACCCTCCTAAGACAGCGTAGTGTCCTTCGAGGGCCCTATACTATGTCTCATAGTCTTAGCGTGCCGAAGGACTCCAAGGTGGCCCAGGGTTAAGTGGTAGGGTGGTATCGCACTTGTTTGGAAGATAGCCCGATATCAGCCTAGGCGGTGCTCGCACTGATGATGGTGATCTTGTGTATTTCTAGGTGTAAACGCTCTATAGAGTTGATCGATCTATACGTTAGCCAAGTCCTTGGATATGGACATTCCTATGACCTATACTTCCCTTGATTAGTGAGTGGAGTCCTTTCTTCTCTCCCCCTAGGTTTTGGTGTTGGATTCTTGCTTTGGCCGATGAGGCAAGGCATGAGAGGGAGTCATCCTTGTCGCCTAGAGAGTGTGAGAGTGGTGAGATGTGTGTGATGGGATGGGAGAACATATGGATGAGATGGGTTAAAACTTGATGAAGTATTATTAAAACTTGACATACTCACATAGGAAACTACAGCCACAAATAGGTCTTTTGCTCGACCCTTGCATTCCACTACCACATAGCAAACACAAAGCATATGGTGGGAGCTAGTGGCCAGTACAAATCATACTGATAATTGTTTGACAGGTTCTGAGTTTGAGTATGACTACCAAGGAGATGGTTGGGTGGATTAGAGGTCTTGTTCCTACGCTCAAGTTTGGTTCATGAAGTTGGAGTCGACTCCCGCTGCCGTTCTACTTGATGTTGTTCTAGTTGCTGCATGCTCTGAGTGATTTTGCCAAGTGGCGATGTAGTAATGAGTAAACCTTGCTATTTGTACTCTCTTTAAGATAGGTATTCGATGTATGACTGTGATATCGACTATTATTTGATAATGTGATGGAATGATCGCCTAGGACTATCACATTATACTTCGAATATGTGGATTTCCCTTCGAGGAAATCGAGATCATTTCAGTTGGTATCAGAGCCATACTTGACCCTAGGATGAGACCCATAGGATTGGACGATAGAATGAGGAGTGGAACTTGTCTTTTTTGGTTATATGTACTGACCTTGCATCTTTTTATGCATGGCTTACCTCTTTTCTAATACGCTAATCCCATTTTTATGGAACGATTTGCAGATGGCACCCGCAGTTGAGCTTCCCGTCGATGGTCTGAGCTATAGGGGTTTTGCTCAGATGCTCTATGACATTCTTGAGGAGCTTGGTGTCCCTACCGAGCAGATCGAGTACGTCTATTGTGGTGAGCTAGGACCCAATGGACTATAGGGCCATATCATCATTCACCTCAGGGTTGCCACGAGTGAGACTTTGCTGGAGCTGCACGCCTTCTAGGAGCTCGAGGTAGAGACTCCATCGAGACTTGTGTCTAGTCCGTTTCATGTTCCGCCCATCGCTGCGTGATGCGTGACCTCATGAGCACCTCAGGAGAGGGCCGTACCGCTTGCTTCCCTAAGCCTTGGACCTCACCCAGAGTACCAGGAGGCAGATAATGGTTGCTGAGCAGACTATTTACATAGAGGAGGGCCCTTGCCTTTAGGTGTCTGGATAGTACATCCTCTGTCAGGACAGGTAGATCATGGAGGTCCAGTCATAGAACCATTATTACCAGGACATGCTATTCTGGGCTGACAAGGCCTTCTTGGAGGAAAAGAAGAAGAAGGAGGTACTCAAGTAGACCATTCGAGTGGAGCATCAGGGCTATGACCGTATGGAGGCCTACTACAAGGTGTGTAAGAGCAAGCTGAAGGAGGAGATTATAGATCTAAGAGACAAGGCTAGAGACTTTGGGCTCTACAATGACTATCTAGACTGCAAGGTGTACAAGCTTGAGGATGCTCTTAAGCGCAAGAAGGTGTCCCTGAGGAGTCACATTGAGAAGGAGAAGAGGTACCACTTTAGGAAGATGATTCTAGATAGCCGCTGCAACATGTTGAAGGACCTAGTACAGATGAGTGTCAACACTTCCCACAACTTGTGTCACCTCATCGAGTACATGAAGTACATGGAGTATCTCAAGGACAAGGCAGACAGGATAAGCTAGGCATGGATTGACTCTGACACCAGGAGGGTTAAGGAGATCAAGGAGGTGCAGAAGATCTTACCACCTAGGTCACATAAGAGGCCACACAAGGAGACCTTCAGTGTTGAGCCTACCAAGCTCAATCTGAAGGCATGCCCATCCAAGACCTACCCTAAGGCATCGAAGACTACAGAGTTCGAGGAGGCCTTGGAGTACATCTTGAGGATACATCATACTGATGTAGAGCTCTAGGAGATGGATGCTAGCACTTCACCACCATTTAGTCAGAGTTAGGTTCCTAGTGATGCTCTAATAATGTTGTAGTTGCAGTGTTGAGATGAGCCCTATGTGGCTATGAGACATGACTTACCTTCAGGAGTAGAGTATAATGTCCCTCTTTGGGAGCCTACCTACATGTAGTGTGATTTCTCATGAGTCTTCTAGTGTAGCTGCTGGAGATATTGCCATGTAAAAAACTCATATAATGAATGCTTGGATCTTAATGCTTCTTATGGTTGTTCTTGATTCTTTATTTGAGTGTATGGTTAAATTTAAAATTGTTAATAAGTCACCTAACCACTTAACAACTCATGACCTAATGTTTGCACCAAGATGTCATGTCGCCGCTCTGAACATCTGAACCATCGCTCCCTGTCCTCCGTGTCTACTGGCCGTGGTCGTGGTCATGGAGGACACACTGCCGCCCATGTTGCCCTCAACCCTGAGGAGGAGGCACCACCTACCAGAGAGCAACATGTGGAGGAGCCCATCCTAGAGGAGCCAGGCATAGCCTAGCCAAGGAACGAGGATGCTCCGCCTAGGGACGACAATGCTCCACCACCACCACCACTTCTATCTGAGGTGATGGACCGCCAGACACATCTCATGGAGACACTAGCTGAGGGGCTACTGCACAGCAATGGAGGTCCACCCAACGACTTCTAGAGGAAGCTAGAGGGTTTCCTCAAGTTGAGGCCCCCTACCTTTGATAGCTCTGACGATGACCCCATCGTCGCCGAGGATTGGCTACGTGAGATGGAGAAGAAGCTAGACCTAACCACTTGCTCCAACATGGAGTGTGTTGGAGTCATAGCCCACCAACTCACTAGCACCACACGCGCATGGTGGGATAGCTACTATGACACCCACGCTGACCTCGCACACATCTCATGGGAAGAGTTCACCGAAGCCTTCCATGAGCATCACATGCCTGAGGGCATGATGGATGCCAAGGTAGAAGAGTTCCACAACATTTCCTAGGGGTCCTAGAAGATTGAGGACACCAACCGCTTCACTCGCATGATGAGGTATGCTCCTGGTGAGATAGACTCCGAGAAGAAGAAGGTGTACTTCTTCAAGAAGGGTCTAAGCATGTGCCTCAAGGTGGCCCTCTCGGGTCATACCTGCTACACCCTCCGAGAGATGATCAACAAGGTCCTAGAGATGGAGAGGGATCATCTGGAGGCCGACGCCCTCTATAAGGAGAAGAAGCGCCAGTCCGAGAGCATGTCTCGTGCCCTAGCACCTTAGAGGCCACGTGCTCACGTGCCCTCACTGCCTGGCCCTTGTGCCATCTAGGGAGCTACACCTGCTCTGAGGCATGGAGGTGGTACCTACACCGCCAACTACCACCGCCCTGCTTAGAGCCCTGGCACATGGAAGACTGCTGCTCCCACCACCACAAGAAGCATGCCTTTCACATGTTTTGGCTATGGCTAGCCGGGCCACAAGGTTGCCGACTACCCCATGAAGAATGCTAGACAACCTGCATCAACCCCAGCGAGACAAGCTTCTATTTAGGGTATGCCACACAAGCCCACTGTGGGACCCACCATGGTCATCTCACCCACTTGACCACTGAGGATGCCCAGGACGCCCTCGACATGGTGTATGGTATGTTTTTAGTGCATGGATACAAGGCTTTAGTATTATTTGATCCTAGTGCAACATGTTCATACATATCCACCAAATTTGCACGAGAGCATAACCTACCTATAACTCGACGGAGAGTGCCCATAGACACTAGTTCACCTTTGGGCAACATCAGATGCACCAAGAGATGTCAGGGAGTGAGTATCACCATTGAGGGTCACCCTTTTCTAGTCAATCTTACCTTACTTCCCTCTGATGGAATGAATGTCATACTGGGGATGGATTGGTTGACTCAACATAGGGGAGTAATATCTTGCTCACCAAGATATGTGGAGATAACACATTCGAGTGGGCACATGATCTGATGTGAACCCAACCTTAAGAAGATGGTTTCCATGTTGTGTGCCTTGGAAGCCAAGTCAGTTGAGGAGGTACCCATAGTATGCGAGTACCCTAATGTGTTTCCTAAAGAACTACCAGGTATGCCACCTGATCGTGATGTGGAGTTTGTGATTGACCTTCTGCCTGATATGGGACCTACTGCTAAGAGGCCCTACCACATGTCGGTTGATGAGCTAGAGGAGCTTAAGAAGCAGCTCAGGGAGTTGTCTAACAAGGGGTACATTAGGCCTAGTGCTTCACCATGGGGTTCCCTTGTCATGTTTGTGAAGAAGAAGGATGGTTCCATGAGGATGTGCATTGACTAGCAGAACTTGAATGCCATGACTGTCAATAACAAGTACCCATTGCCAAGAATAGATGATCTGCTAGACCAACTGAGGAATGCCAAGTTCTTTTCCAAGATTGATCTCCGATCTAGGTACCATCAGATGAAGATCAGGACTGAGGACATTCCTAAGACAGCCTTTGTCACTAGGTATGGGTAGTATAAGTTCATCGTTGTGTCCTTTGGACTCACTAATGCCCCGGCCTACTTCATGAATATGATGAACAAGGTGTTCATGGAAGAGCTAGACAAGTTTGTAGTGGTGTTTATCGATGACATTCTTGTTTACTCGGCCACCACAGAAGAACATGAGTAGCATTTGAGAGTAGTGTTGGAGAAGCTGAGGTAGAATTAGCTATATGCCAAGTTCAGCAAGTGTGAGTTCTGGCTCAAAGAAGTCACCTTTCTAGGTCACATTCTCACTACTGAGGGAGTAGCTGTCGATCCTGTCAAGATTGAGGCTATGAAAGAGTGGAAGCAACCCTGCAATGTGACTGATATCTAGAGTTTTCTTGGGTTGGTAGGATACTATCACCGCTTCATTGAGAACTTCTCCAAGATAGCCAAGCTGATGACCAACCTGCTGAAGAAGACCGATGAGTTTGAGTGGATGTCAGAGTGTGAGCAAAGCTTCTAGACCTTGAAGCAGAAGCTTGCCGCCACTCCTGTGTTAGCATTGCCTAACATTCAGCAAGACTTTGTGGTCTATCGCGATGCTTCTAGATAGGGACTTGGCTATGTCCTGATGCAAAATGGGAGAGTCATAGCTTATGCATCATACTAGTTGAAGGACCATGAGCAACACTACCCTACCCATGACCTTGAGCTTGCATCTATTGTGCACGCCCTGAAGATCTAGAGACACTATCTGATTGGGAACAAATGCGACATCTACACATATCATAAGAGCCTGAAGTACTTCTTTACCTAGGAGGACCTGAACAAGGGATAGCACCAATGGCTAGAGCTGATTAAGGACTAAAACCAAGAGATACATTATCACTTGGGAAAAGCTAATGTAGTCACAGATGCCCTGAGCCAGGTACCGTGCACATTCGTCAATCGCACCTCGTCTTATCATGGATGGGCTGGCTCATGCATGGCGATCCATGCATGCTTCTCCTTTTTGCAGGCGAGGAGTTCACGGACGTCGTCGGGAGCCCGTACTACGTGGCGCCGGAGGTGCTGAAGAAGCGCTACGGGCAGGAGGCCGACGTGTGGAGCGCCGGCGTGATCATCTACATCCTGCTCTGCGGCGTGCCGCCGTTCTGGGCGGAGACGGAGCAGGGCATCTTCGAGCAGGTACTGCACGGCTCGCTGGACTTCGAGTCCGACCCCTGGCCGAGCGTGTCGGAGAACGCCAAGGACCTGCTTCGAAAGGTGCTCGTCAGGGACCCCAAGAAGCGCCTCACCGCGCACCAAGTCCTCTGTGAGTGGCATTGTCTTTGCCACATTAATTTTCACCGATGTGTCCCCATATCCACCATGGCTGAAACCCTTGACCTGGACTCAATTGTTCTTGTTTCCAGGCCACCCGTGGCTGCAGACGATCGCCTCTGCGCCTGATAAGCCGCTGGACTCTGCGGTGCTGTCCCGGCTGAAGCAGTTCTCCGCGATGAACAAGCTGAAGAAGATGGCGCTGAGGGTGAACAAGCTGCTTCTTTCCTGCTGCGATTGCGATATAATATACATGGCCGTGTTTTTCATGGAATATGAATGTGATCTTCAATTTGTTGTGTGCATATATACAGGTGATCGCGGAGAACCTGTCGGAGGAGGAGATCGCGGGGCTCAAGGAGATGTTCAAGATGATGGACACTGACAACAGCGGGCAGATCAATTTCGAGGAGCTCAAGGCCGGACTTCAGAGGGTCGGCGCTAACATGAAGGAGCCCGAGATATATCAGCTCATGCAGGCTGTAAGTCTTTTCTGCCTAAATTTCTTCCCTTAGGCCGGCACACATGCATGGACAAAGAAACAGGGGGATTTTCAAGTATTATGGCAAACATTAAGAAGAAAATGCTGATTGTTTTAATTGTTCAAGAAACAATTCCTGTGCCTATATATGCCTTATTGGCATGCTTGCAGGCTGATATCGACAACAGTGGCACCATAGATTATGGAGAGTTCATAGCTGCCACACTGCATCTCAACAAAGTTGAAAGGGAGGCCCATCTATTTGCCGCCTTCCAATACTTTGACAAAGATGGCAGTGGATACATCACAGCTGATGAGCTGCAGCAAGCGTGTGACGAGTTTGGCGTAGAAGATGTCCGACTCGAAGACATGATTGGCGAAGTGGATCAAGACAATGTATGATTCATGATTACCCGATCCTCAAATCTCCATTAACCCGGCCTGGTGTATGTATTCGTCAGCATAATCCTGATACACTTTTGTTTGATCCTTCTGCAGGATGGGCGCATAGATTACAATGAGTTTGTCGCAATGATGCAAAAGTCAACAACCGGATTTGGCAAGAAAGGTCATCAGTACAACCTTAGCATTGGTTTTAGGGATGCCTTGAAGGCAAATAGCTGACAATGTTGTAGTGTTGCATTGTACATTTGTGTACCCATCATACTATGTGAAATGGTGCTGTGCATACGTGTTGTAATTGTAAAGGGAACTCGGGTTCTGATTAAATCATAGGAGCTTTTGTTAACCGCAATTCATGCTTTTGCTCATAGTTTTTTTAATAAAAAAATGCAGAACTACTAGCACTTGCTTGTAATATAACATGTCAACCCTCACCATTCTTATAAAAAACCCCTCAGTATTCCATTGGCCAGGGACATGTGTAGATGGCCAGATGGGATAGGCCAAACAGGCGGCATGGGGCATGACCCATGCACGACATGGGCACGATTTGTACTAGCCGTGCCGGCACGGGCCGATAGCTAGTGTCGTGCTTGGCCCGCTACCTTGGCCCATAGTGCTGGCACGAGCATAACCCATTTAAGGTGAGGTCACGGTGATTACGGTTAATAATGTGTGATTAAGTTCGCGATTAGCCCCCCTAATTACCTACCGATCAAGGTAAGCTCGGTGCATCTCCTGAAGACCAGGATCTAGCCACTGGCCACCTGGTGCCAACGTCCTCAACACCGACACCCGTGGAGAAGGAGATCGCCACTGCCTGCATCACGTAGGAATCAGAGTATAACGCAGAAGGAAGCAAAATAAGCATAAACAAGTGACATGACATATATAAATCAAAGTAGAGAACACACATGTCACAAACATCTCACAATCACACATATATCATATATATCACAATGCATGAAAGTAAACATGATATGCAAGAAAGTATCACACACAAAAGAACGAGTCCACCTCACACGCTCCCCCTAAGTCTAACATACTCGCTCCCTCTTCCCCTTTGACGTTAAGCACCAAAACCTAAGGGTCAGTCGGTGGGATAGGAGCAGACAAGTCGGGCACTGAGGGACGGTGAGAGATCTGAAACTGAGCCGCATCATCGTTGGATTCTGGACTCAGAACTGTCGGACCCTCTGGAGCTAGCTGAGGCTGACCCTCTGACTCGGAAGCTGCAAGTGAAGTGGTCTGGGTCTGATCCACAGTCTCGGTAACTAGGTCGGCTGGCTGAGAAGTAGAAGCTGAAACTGTAGCCTGACCCAGTGGCTCTGAAGGTGTCTCTGTAGGAGCCACAACTGTCGCTGTCTCTATCGCTGAGGCCTCAAGGGTAGGAGTGACTATCGGAGGCGGCTCTGATGAAGCAATAGAAGACGGAAGTGTCTCGGTCATCCCTGTGACCGAAGCTGCTGTAGTGGGTGCAAGAACTCGAAACTCTAGAGGTTTGGGCTGCCCTGTAAGCTCACTGAAAGTAGCACCCGAACTCTAGGAGACTGAAGTGTCTGTCACTAGCATGGACTCTGACTGAATAGGAGTAAAACCAGCGATGATCGGCGTGAAACCCTGAGCCTGCCCTACGCCTAGATTAGCGAACCACTGAGAGACCTGCTCGAAGGGTGAGGCAAACTGAGTAACTGGTTGTCCTCGACTCTGAAGCCCGCTGGGCTGTATAGCTAGAGTCACTAGGGTAGTGGTGGCTGCCGAACCAAGCTGTAGCATAGGCTAATACAAAGCAACACCTATAGCTGTGAGAACGTGTTGCATGAATCCAAAGACCATTTGCTGAAAAGAAAGTAACTACTGCTGAACGACCTGCTGCTGGTGGATAGCCTACTGCTATTGCTAGAACTGATCCTGCCATGTCTGCATCTGAGCGAGAGCTGCTGCTGTGGCCTGTGCCTGCTGAGTCTGCTCCTGCTGCATCCTATCGAGTATGGCTATTCGTGCAGGGTCTGTCTGGGGCGGCTAAGGTGGAGCCGCTAGCCTCTGTGTCGTGTGGTCATGGAGCCATGTGTGGAATCGGCTGGTAGTCCTCATCCGAGTTGTTAGAGAGGTCATCCTCATCGTCCTGCTGTGTCTCTAGTTGCTCAAGCTTTATGTCTACCAGTCCTCTAATGGCCTCATCCTGCTCAGCCTATCTCTGGCACCTCTGGCCTCTGACGACGCTGCTACCTTGGTGTTTTGCTCCTAGTACTAGAACCCATTAGCTAGCGCATGTCATACTCTGGAAACTCTATAGTAGTGCTAGTCAACTGAGCCACAACATCAGGAGGTATATGAGTAACTGCCTGTAGAATAAGAAAACAAATCCAATGGACATATGGCAACTGACGGTGGCCCTTGAAGCCCTCTGCCAAAGTGTCCTCCATCTCTGAGAGTATCAAATCTCAAATGTCAATCTTAGTCTGAGAGAAAGTGGTGGACTAACCAAAGCTAAATACATGTTAATCCCTCTTGATAGCCACCCCTAGGAGGCAAGGTCCTCCTCATGACCACATCTAGGAGATGGGCCATAGGTGTAAGGGCACCCGGAGTGCAGCTCGAACCCTCTCTGAATGGCTCTCGAAAGCAAGCTCTGACTAAACTCTATAGGTGGCACTGCTTCGTCGGTGGGGGTGTCTCGGTGGCTGTGTCTCGCCATAGCAGATCTAGTGGATCCTAGTAGGTGACTCTAGAATCCTCAGTATCTCTCTGACCCTGTTGCTATACAACCTACGGTCACGTCCTCTGAAGGAGAAGTGAATGAACCTATGACCAGGGTCAATCCACAACGAAGCGTAGAACTCTCTGAACCCATGATGCAACGTACCTGCTAGTCCGCCCCAAGAGATCTACCAAGCTAGGCAAGTAGGTGAGGTGGGGACGGACCTACTCTCCTCTAGATGCCACTATAGCTTCTAGGGAGCACACTCGCTGGGACTAGAAAGCAACACCACTATTGAGATATGCATTATAGAAGTCCCCTTGCAACACAGTGTAGAAGCCCTCTGAAGTCCACTTGTCCTGCTGAGGTGGGAACCACTACTCAACATCATAAAGCGAAGCTACTGAACCTGCTGAGCTGTGGCTGCCCTCAAGTCTAAGTGAGTCACTAGCGATGGGCCTCGTGGTCTAGGAGGTGCACAAGAACCACGCCTCTGGCCCTCAGTCCTAGGTGTCACCTGAGTGCGAGTCTGACCTAACCGTCATAGTGGTTGCTCCTGCTACTGCTCTGCCTCCTCCTAGGGTTGCTTAGTCTCCTCCTAGTCTACCTATGGCTGCTCTGTCTCTCCCTAGGGCTACTCGGTCCTTCTCAACTGGGTTAGCAAGAGAGACACGCCTACCAGCAAGTATGGTAGTCCATGGACTACCACTCGCTATCGCCTCCTCCTCCAATGCCCTCCTCTGAGTTGCTGTCAGGTGGTCCTCCAATATGAACACTAACACCTCTCTTAGCATGCTCTGCTGCTATGGCCACTGCTTGCTGCCATCTCTGCATCTACATCACCACGCTTGCTCTTCTTCTTTGCAAGCACATACTTTGGCCCCTTTTCCTTCTCTCTTTTGCTGTCAGACAAAGTAGACACCTCTCATCATCGCTGGGGAGCACCAAAGCCATTCTTGGCATTGAACCATGGCTGGCACTACAAAGAACAACCACTAACAAGATCAAGAAATCCCCTTAACACAGAGAATAACTGACAAGATCAACTGCCCATCATCAAGAACAACTATCACTGACTTCCCCTAGCACTGATAATCACTGCCCAACTGACACTTGCTGAGGCTTGGCCTCAAACCATACTCATAGGCTTGGCCCCGAGTTTATCTGCCACTGCCAAACTGTCAATGTAACCTCTACTGCCACAACTCGCTGCACACATAGAAATAGATGGAATACTCATAAGCAACATGAATGCTAGAGAAGAGAGATTCCTACTTGGAAGCAAGCATATAGAGATAAGAGAAAAGATGGATGGCTGCTACCTGACAAACTTCTTGTGAATAGATGATGTGACCGACACACATGGGCACCACACAAGTCAAAGATAGGCACTGCAAGAAGATTCAGCGAGGAAATAAATGAGAACATGGTTGCTAGTGCCATTCAGACAATGCATCAAGCATTTGGCGTGCAGAGGGGGCGCTCACTAAGGGACATGGAGCAGCCGGCCTAGGATTTGCCGAGGAGGAGCCCTGGGCGCAAAGAAACACCACAAGGAGTCTACAACAGTCCACTTGCATGAGTATTGGCCGAAAACAAGACCAGAAAAGGTAAACTGGACTGGTTCAGACATACAATCGAGCACCTAGTGGGGAGAGTAGGGACTCACCCTGGGACTAGCTGCTACCGGCCAAGGAGTCCATCGAGAAGCAGCGTTGATCGCTAAGGAGGGTGTGCACGTGGTCACTGGAAGCCGATAAGGTCGATGATGAGGTTGGTGGAGAGACCTCCAGTGGTGATGGTGGTGACAACAACCTCCAGCAAGAGCACAGTGTGAGCGCACGAGCGGGCGTAGGAGCAGGCAAGGCGCGATGGCGGGTGCGATGGCACGAGGATGAGGGCGCGTCGTGGCTAGAATGCGAAGGAGCGGCGACGCGGAGAGGCGCAGATGTGATGGTGGTTAGGGTTAGCCAGGAGAGATCACGACAGCGGCGTACGAAAAGGGGACCACGGACCTACTCAATTTGGAAGGAATGAGGGCTGTTCTACTATGGGCCCAAGTTGACAGATAGAGAGGTGAGCACAGTGGGTGGTTGCCAGAATGGGAAGGATAAGTGTGGGCCCCATGTGTCAGATAAAAATATTTCAAATCCATTGCGCTTTGACTGTTGCGACCAGACGCGTAGTTGAAATCGACCTGATGCTGCTCTCCCTAAGTTTCGATCATAGCGAAAACACACTAGAGAGGTTTTTGCGGTGACCTAACGTGTCCGCTGCTCGTGACCAGATGCCGGGGCTGAGTTCAGTTGAGTCCTGCGATCCTTCCTTGTGACGACCAGACGCTGAAATGAATCCACACCTGATGCTGCTGAGTTACTGTTCACGCGTTAGATCTCTTGAGCACTGAACGATCAGATGCTACAAGCTGTGAGTCTGGTCCTACGTCCGATCCTTGTTCTATAGCTTTTCTTTCTTCTTTTTTCGCTACGGCTTTCTCTCAATCGTGTTCTAATTTAAATAAAAACCAAGTAGTAACCACCAATTGGAACTGATATGAGAGACCTCTCTCAAATCCTCAAAATTTTCAAAATACTTTGCCTTTCGACTATAATCAATTTGCGAAAATAAGCGATAAAAAGGGGCGAGCAGCACCATGTGGCCACACAATAGGGAGTCAACCGTTAGAAGCTTCAAATGCTCTCCCTATTTGTGGACAAACACAGCGGATGCTCAAAACTTAACCGAAAAGAAACGACAAAGCAACACACATGCACATGCAATGCAATACAAGAAAGTAAATCTAGTTGCTTGTCAAGTTTGATCCATGGTTAAGCTTTTTCACATGCTTTCGGCGGTTATCTTAACCATGTTAGACAAGCTCTAAGTGCATTACTAAAAATTAAACATGTTTTATATTACAATGCAATGCAAGGGTCAACACAAGCTCATTTTTTAGTGAAGTTACTTAGGTCAAGCACATTGAGCTCATTCCTCAACTACAAAAGGTAGCCTCATCTAGCGGTTATGTGAAGATATCCGCCAATTGATCCTCAGTCTTTACACCTTCTAGTGATATATTATTTTTAGCAACATGATTTCTGAGAAAGTGATGACATATATCTATGTGCTTGGTGCGAGAGTGTTGAACCAGGTTATTAGCAAATTTTACCGCACTCTCATTGCCACATGAAAGGGGGTACAGATGAGATTCTAACATATGGGTATGTTAAGCCTCGGGATCAATGGTTCTCGACCAAAGAGACCTGACCGAGCCTGGGCATGCCATAGCCCATACTAAGGGCTCAGGGGCTCGCCTGAGCCTTAGGCTCCTGATCGATGATACACCCATGCTCAGCCCTTGGCTCCTGCCTCGCCTACGACGCCAGCCAAGGACCGAGCACTTCGGGTGTGGCCTTGCCGACCGCTCCCACGATAGGGTCACGCATGGGGCATGACACAAGAAGACAAGTCTCCTAGGCTTCCAAGGGCTGGGCGGCTCCTGGGCCCATGTGTCAGCCCCTGGAGCCAACCTCCTTCGCCACCAAGAAGACTCCAGAAGGTCCACCTAGAGGAGGCCGGTCCAAGCCGACACAACCTGACACGCATAGTGTCAGAATAGAGAGCAGTCGAATGACACCAAAGGCTTCTTTGGCTCCACAACACCGCCACGGTTCATAGAGCCTCCACTGCAAGACCCTCTTGGACTTCGGTGCATGTAGAACATAGACACTTCCCACCAAACCACCATGTACCCAACCTATCTTGGTATATAAGGGATAAGGTCAGACCTTAGGGGGGAGGATCCAAGACAGATCATTCCATTCCTCATTTGATTCACTGCTGCTCAGCACCGAGAGCAAGGCAACCTAGAGAGGGGCAAGAGAGCTCCTCTATTGCACCCACCATCTTCCCTCTCTCCAATGTGGTGAAGACTCCACCGGTGGTGAGGCAACCATAGGATTAGCACTGAGCTAACTGTAACAAGCCAGGTTTTGCCAATAACAAAAAATCCCAACTTAAAATTTTTTCTAACGAAACCCACGCTTGTAGTTGCACAAGTATATCCGAAGCTAGGATGTTTGAGCATTTGCATATTAAACAACTTATGAGTTGCTTCTTCATGATTTCATGTGATGAAATAAAATCAACTTAACTTTTATAAGTAACTTGTTGTGTGTGTGTTGCCAACCCTTGGCTTAGACCCTAAAATGCTAGATGACCCCTAGGAGACCCCATAAGGATGTGTACATGCTTGACAACACACGTATGCATGCATAGGAACCAAAGGTATATCATAGAAAAGGGAAATAGAAATAGAAAAGGGATTAGAATTAAGAAGGAAATAGAAAAGGGAAAATAGCCCAGCAGCAGCAGCTGGCCTAGCCCCGCTAGCACTATGGCCTAGCCGCCCACGCCCGCAACCCACCACCGCCAGCCCAGCAACGCGGCCCAGCTCCCACCCACGCACGCTGCGCCTGCGCGTGACCGAGCTGGCCCTACGGCGGCATGCGTCTGCGCCCCCACATCGCAAACACGCTGCCGCCGTCACCTACCCCCTGCCACTAATAGGTAGGCCCCACCTATCATCCCCAACCCAATGCCCCTCCTTTGCTTTTGGAAAAGCAAAGCACCAGTGACCAGGGGTATCTCATGGTCCCCCGTACGGCCTTGCCGTCCGCGCCCCTGGCCATTGCGCGCCAAAGCATGGATGCGCGCCATGTCCATAGCCCAACGCACCCTGCCTTCCCTAGCTAGCGTCGCAACATGTGTGATGTCCCCACTGCGGCCCCCGCATCGCTGACACCACCCCGTCCTTCCCTTGACTACCAGCGTTTGAAATTGGGAGCGCCAGTAGATGCACAACCGTCCTGCACGCCCTAAAAACCCTATCTTGGAGCCTTGATCGCCCTCCACGTACCCCGTTCACCTCCATCCACCATCCACCAGTTGCCATGGCCATGGCCTCCCTTTAAAGGGGTGTTGGTATATTTTAACGCACACAGATAAATCCACAAGTGCACGGATACTGCTGTAGCTTTCACCTAGAAGTATTCCAAGTATCGTATCCATAGAGAAACATATGAGACTAACTACGGTCTAACTTAACTAAGGGTAGCAACAAGATTAGGATAAATAGGAGCATAGAGCGAAAAACTAAGGTTCTCTAGTTCTGACTTGGGTAAGCTATATTTTCTACTATTGAACGGGGGACATTACTTAAAGAAAGACACCAGCAGAGGATGCTTTCCATAGTAACTGCATCCTACTTGCCCTACAAATAGGAGGTGACTATAGAGTATTCAACGATCCGGAATGCAGGATGCATCCACAAGTAACCAGAGTCTAAGCACCACGCTTACACTACAATTACTACTTTACTCTTTCCGAATAAAGAATAAAGCACTCAAACAAGTTGTGAATCTAATGAATAATATAAACAAGAAGCTTACTTGAATCAGAAGTTTATTACCAGAGAAATCTCAAAAGCAAACTCAAGTAGAACTTGGATCCACCAAGGTACAAGCCATAGAGAGAGCACCGACAGGCCGATACCTCCTCCAAACTCTTCCCTCACTCTCTATATCACTATTCTATTTATTAGATGAGATCCTATGGCGGACTAATCTTCTCTTGATTGCTGGCTCTGATTCTGAATATATGAATTAGGGTTTCAGGGATCTACCAAGGGAGGGGGTACAAGGCTATTTATATAGGCCGGAGCATCCATCGTGAGCCCTTGGATCAAACTAACTTAAAGAATGACGTAGATAACCTAGGAGGCTGTGGAGAACCGACATATCAAAATAGAAGATGACGGGTGGCCCTAGGGGCTGGGCAACCTGATAGCCCCTTGTCTCCCGCTTCGGTGTGGTGTCCTCTAGAGTCCTCTAGAACCTTCTAGTTCCTGTTTCATGGTGGATAAGCATGGTTAATTCTGACATGTAGGTCTGCCTTGATGGTTTTCTGGATAAACCCTATAGAAAATACAGATTCACCAAAACTAGTGGAATTTGTTAGTTTAAACCCCTAGACCTTTGTTGGTGCTCACAATTGTGCCCTTATAGATGTTTTATTGACGGTTTATAATGATAGTTAACTACCATCAATAAGCTCCCCCAAGCTTAACCTTTGCTAGTCCCTTAGTAAAGCTAAACTCAGCAAAAATGGATCAGGAGTTGCTATGATGCTTTCACTCCTCAAAAGTACACATGCGTTCAAACAAGAATTCTCCTCTGAATTAGAATAAACCGATCTGACTTGAAACTTACCCATATTACCTTCAACCATGGGACTTCTTAGCCTTCACTTTGGTCTTGAGCAATTGAAAGACAGAACAATTAAGTCAAGCACTATGTCTCAAGTTCTTTGCTCAACTATTATTTTGGAGTTTTTTTTTCAAAATAAAACTCAGAGCTTCCATTGTATGACACTCTCAAATCTCTCAATATATGTAATATTTATGGATCCTCACCAAGGCAATGAAGATGTAATGCCTTTTTCTCTTCCTACCACTAAGGTTTATGTGGAGTTCGTAGGTAGGGAGAATGCTAGAGCATACTATCAATGCATATATTGTAAAGTCAAACAATGGATCCAAAGAGAGTTGAGTCATACAATCAAATCAAGATGTGCATGTGTGTGGAATATATGGTGGCTAATCCTAATTTTACTTTGCTCCTTAAAAACTTATCTCTCTTTTGAAACTTGGAAACACTTGCTAGAGAGCCGGGGCTATCTTATTCATCTCTTTTTTTTTTCAGGCGGGCATCTAAGTACCCATTATTTTAAATATCTCAGACACTTGTCCATTTTTTTTCTCAACTCTTTTTTTCTTTTCTTTCCTTTTTCCCTTATTTTTTTATGAATAACTTTTGCATAGCCCCATGCCTTTTTCTGCCGCAAAACTTTTGAGAGATAGTAACAAGAACTTGGAGCATTTATTTGGTGAATGGAAAACCTAACGAGCATGTTTTTGTGTTCACCCCCAGTGTAGGAGTAGAATATTTTTGGGTGGATCTAGATGAAAGGCATGTTTTTGCGCCTACCCCTAGTATAGGAGTAGTGCATATGTGGGTGGTGTGTACGTGATCTTGATTTTAAGAGCATGACAAACCTCTCATATGGGTCAACAAAGCTTGACAAAACTCAATGCAAAAGTAAGCAACATATATGTGAAAGTTTTCCTAGCCTAAATAACATGTATGGCTCTGGTGGGAATTCAAGTTATGTCATACAGGAACTCATCATGTAATATTTTTGTGTTTTCAAAAAGATAAATCTCTAGAACTTTAGTGTCACTTGGAACAAGATAAACAGCAGCTCAGACCTTCTCATATCATATCCGTCAACTACCTAGACTTAGATCAAGCATATGCTACCCACGAGTTTCAAGTTTAGAGTAAACCCTTATGTCAAAACAATCTTATCCAAAACTCGGGAGAATTCGAGGCTAAAAGCTAGGTACTTGAAAGGAATCACAACAGAGCAACTGTTCATCATTTCCATCCAAGCGATTATTTTAAGTCCTCTTTATTTATTCAACTCTTAAAAATAAATTAAAGCAAACTAGACACACCATTTATTTTGTTTTTAATTTCACTAGATCACACATTATTACTATAGCTATATATATTTATTATAAAGATAAGTTTTTATTTTGTTTCATTCACCATTTTCTTAACTATTAAAAAGAAACTAAAACAAAAAAGGGAAAGAATACTTACCTGGATACACGGAGGTGCTTCTCCCCCAAGCTAGCTCTTTCGGTGAGGGTTCGATGTTGTAAGTCCTTCGAACTGGACTTCTCCTTGTGAAGTTCATTAATACCTCGGTTTGTTTTGAAGACAAAGATTCTTGTGATGATGCCTCTAATGGTGATGTCACCTTCTTCCGCCAAACCTATCTTGGTTTTGAGTTTTGATTTTGGTTTGACAGGTTCAGGACCTTCACTTATAGAAATTGGGGAATCGATTTCCCCACACTTTGCTTGAAATGTATCCTGCTATAAAACAAGGTAGAGATCAGGTGCATGGGCTCTGTTGGTGGGAAAACACCAACATAACCAAAACTTTACTTATTCTTCTCTAACCTTAGGCACATTGAACAAGATGAAGTTGATGTTATGTGCTTTGTTCAATTATAACATAGGTGGTAAGATCAGAAGGTTGAGCATGAATGTAGCATTTAAGTTCATTTGGCAGAAAAGATTGAGTTACTTAACCCATGGAAGGATTGTCTATCTATGCATAATGTATCAATTTTTATATGATTATGACTATCATCTTCTAGAGATAGGATGTGCAAAGTTTTAGATCATCTGGTTAAGACTACGAGATCAAGGAAGTGGTGCTAGGAACAAGCTTGAAGAATAAACATGTTGAGTTAATCAGGTTGGATCAAGTAAATTGTAACTCAAACATATTTTGTTTCTTATTTATATGCCTACCAGAATCAAGGAAAAGCTTTTTAATAATGACCATTTACCTTTGGATATTACCTTTGTCATTAGAGCATGATGCCACCATATGATGAAGGGTAGATGACTCGTGATGGTCCTTCCCATTTTGCTTGAAGTTTTCCTTGTTTGGCTAGCCTTACAGCTTGAGCTGTTCATGAGCTTGTTGTCTCCTAGATTGCACCCTTTCTTTCTCATCCTTTTGTCATGCCATCTTTCTGCTCTTCAATTTTTTAACACCTTGTTAGACCTTTTTCCTCACTCATTGTTTTATGCCTGCAAAGGATTAGTGGACAACACATACCCGAATGAATATACAATTTTGAAACATGGGTTGTTTGTCTAGGATTTTGTAGTTTTCATCTATGCTAATGAAAAGATGGTGTTAGAATTATTTTAGCATAGTTTTTATTTATCATATTCTATACAGGCATGGATCAAGGCAAAGGTAACTTGTAGCTAAAGACAAAGCGAATGACCATGAATGAGTTGTGTCTTCTTTGCACAACGTTATTGGAGTTCATCATGTGCCTTGCTTCATCTCCGATTTAAATTTATCTCATGACTTACCCAAATTGATTTGAGAGTTTTCTGTAGGGGTTAGTCCAACAAAATAACCAGTATCTACTAAAGCATACTTTTGGCTCAAAAATCAACCTAGACACCATGTCTAATTTGATTTAGGAAGGCATTTTAACCTAAGCACCTCGCTTAATTTAAAAGCCTTTGGAAGTAAAATCAGCACACCTTTTGGTTTAAACTAAGCACCATGCCTAATTTAAAAGGTGTATGAAAATACTTCAAAACCTACACATACTATAGTAAACAAAAGTAGCATGAAAGCATTATAGAGATTTATTCAATTGAAAATGAAAAAGCATGATTGTTATTGAGCATGAGTTAAAGGTAGAGACAACCAAGATGAATTAGCAACATGGCATAAGATTTTTTAGAGAAGCCCATCCCCTAGGCTTGAATTTTGCAAGGCAAAGTCAAGTTTGGATGGATGTGATTCAATGTTGCATGATGATTGATTGGACATACCTTGCGTCGTCATCCTTCATTCTTTTCGCTACAAACCTAAAATGGTTATTGACAAAAATACCCAAAGGAATATTTTCACAATTATGTTTCTATGCTTATTTCACAAGGGTATCATAGCATAAGGTGAAAACTTATATTATCTCTTGAAAGTGCTTGTTTTAGGACATAAGCTCGTCCTTGGGAAACCTTCTAATTGCGATTCTAATTGGTGGTGGTTTCCCCTCCAACACCAATCTTCATGTACCTTTCTCAAGATTCATGCCAACGAGATTTGCAATATTTATGATAAACATATGCATCTACAATCACCCTTTCAAAGTCTTTATGAATAGGAGGCATGAGGGGGTTGAAGATCTCGTGTGTGGCAATATTAGAGAGACTAATTAATTTAGGAGATTTCTCATGTGAGCATGGATTTGATGAGGTGTTCATGAAGTTGCTTCCATGCTCATTGATGTCATCTTCCTTTTCAAGCTTTAAGGGTGTTTCTTCATGAATGTCTATAGGTGGAAACATTGTCTCCATCATTCCATGCCTATGACATTTATTGGATGTTTTATTGTCCAAGATTTCCTATGGATTGGTGGCTCTCGGGTTGATCTCATCTAAGGCCTCCTCCAAACTTGGATGAGTCATGTTTGTAAAAGAGATTGATTTAAGCTCACATTTTGAATCTAGACCAAGTTTGGATTCTACCCATAAGGCTTCTTCCTTGTCCATCCAATCTTTAGCAATGGCATATGAATTCTTAATACATTCCAGCCAATTCTTAATACATTCCAGCCATTGTCATTGCTCTTCTTGGTCATCTTTGCGGTCTTCATGATTCCTATACTTAGGTTGTCTTAATGGATTTCTAGGGTCATCATGAGACTTAGGAGAAAGAGCATAAGAGGGATCATCGGGGTCAAGGATGGGTTCAAATAAGACATCTAATGTGGGCATAGAAGGGGAGAGGATAGGGGTGGCTTCTAAATGGTAGGCTCTCCTTCTATGGCATCACTAGACATGCCATCCTTGAATTCTTCCCAATGTCCCTCATGGGAATAAGGACGCTTCCTAAGAGATCCCTTCTTGAGAGGATTTAAATTATATTCGCTTGAAGGTCTCTTATGAGAATTTAATGCTCTTCCAAAATCAGCACCAAAGAGGTCATCCTTAATCTCAACAGGGATTTCCAAAGGTGAAATTATTTCTTCTTTTGGCGGATTTTGGGGTATTGGTGGTTCGGGATTGATAGCTACATCTTAGGATTGGAGTGGTTGAGATTTGACTATCAAAACTTACTCTTCTTGTTTCAGAGAGGATTCATTCTCTTCCTTGGGGAGTTTATTAGGAATGCTAGTGTAGGGAGTTCCTTGGAATCCTTGCTAAGACCCATGTAAAAATGTTGAAGAAGTATAGGGTCTTGAATGGCAAGGTCTGGGCCAGTGATGATGAGGTCATTAAAATGATCCCACGATGTGCCAAGAGATTCTTCTTCTAGTTGTCTAAAATTTAGAACCTCTTTTTGAAGGCTAACCACTTTAGAGATGGAAAAGAAACGTAAACAAAATTTAGAGCATAGCATTTCCCAATCTCCTTGCATACTTCCTACGGTTAGACTATACCATTATTTAGCTCTTCCCATCAAAGAGAACGGAAACAACTTCCATCTTAAGGTCTTGTTAGATATGCCAGCGATACGCAAGCATGCACAAGTCTGTTCAAACTCTGATAGGTGCGAGTATGGATTTTCGTTGACTTCTCCCGAGAAGGATTGATCCCGAATCAATTTTATTAAACTCAGGTGTAGCTCATAACTAGGTGTTATGATAGGCTCTAAAGATTCTGGTGGTTTTAGGCTTGCGCTTGTGGGTTTAGTATATTGATAGATAGGAGTGGAATCCATGCTAAAAGAAAAAGTAAAACAAAAGAAAGAATAAAAGATAAAAGGTTAAGTTAGGCTTGTAGTTAATTCAGCAACCATTTCCTGGCAACGGCGCTAGAAAGCTTGTTGGTATATTTTAACGCACATAGATAAATCCGCAAGCGCACAGATACTGCTGTAGCTTTCACCCGAAAGTATTCCAAGTATTGTATCCATAGGGAAACATGTGAGACTAACTACGGTCTAACTTAACTAAGGGTAGCAACAAGGTTAGGATAAATAGGAGTGTAGAGAGAAAAACTAAGCTTCTCTAGTTCTGACTTGGGTAAGCTATGTCTTCTATTATTCAACTAGGGACATTACTTAAACAAAGACACCAACAGAGGATGCTTTCCATAGTAACCGCATCCTACTTGCCCTACAAATAGGAGGTGGACTATAGAGGATTCAATGATCCAGAATGTAGGATGCATCCACAAGTAACCAGAGTCTAAGTACCACGCTTACACTATAATTACTACTTTACTCTTCCCGGATAAAGAATAAAGCACTCAAACGAGTTGTGAACCTGATGAATAATATAAATAAGAAGCTTACTTGAATCAGAAGTTGATTACCAGAGAAATCTCGTAAGCAAGCTCAAGTAGAACTTGGATCCACCAAGGTACAAGCCATAGAGAGAGCATCGATAGGCCGGCACCTCCTCCAAACTATTCCCTCACTCTCTATCTCACTATTCTATTTATAAGACTAGACACTGTGGAGGACTAATCTTCTCTTGATTGCTGGCTCTGATCCTGAAGATATGAATTAGGGTTTCAGGGATCTACCGAGGGAGAGGGGTGTAGGGCTTTTATATAGGCCAGAGCATCCATCGTGAGCCCTTGGATCAAACCGACTTAAAGAATGGCGTAGATCCAACCTTGGAGGTGGTGGAGAACTGACATAACGAAATGGAGGCTGATAGGTGGACCTAGGGGCTCCTGCTTCGGTGTGGTGTCCTCTAGAACCTTCTAGTTCCTGTTTCATGATGGATAAGCATGATTAATTCTAACATATAGGTCCGCCTTGACTGTTTTCTAGATAAACATTGCAGAAAATATAGATTCACCAAAACTCATGGAATTTGTTAGTTTAAACCCCTAGACCTTTGTTGGTGATCACAATTGTGCCCTTATACATATTTTATTAATGATTTATAATAGTTGTTAACTACCATCAACAAGGGGCACACTTGGTGCCCTAGCCCTCTCCTATTTGCCCCGCTACCACTAGTGGCTTCACCAACCACACACTGAGACCAAGAGAAGGAAGGAGGAGGGAGGGAGGAAGGAGAAGGAGGAAGTCCGAGTGCCACCATCGAGGAGCCACTACTAGAGCCAGAGACAATGCCCCAATCATCTACACCAGTGTTGCAGCTCGGCATGGCACTGCACCGACTCGACACGGCCTCACCTCATCATAGCACCATCGGCCTGTCTACCATGCCACTACCGGTGAGCACCCGAAGCCCCCTTGCTCACTACCATGGACATGCCATGGCCATGCCATTGTATTCTTGCCCTTGGGAGGGCCAAAGGCCAGCCTTTTTGCCGTTGTGATGCACCACACATGCACACACATGTACATGAGCCAAGGCTCAGCCTTGCTGAGCCACATGGGCTTGGGAACGCTGGCGCCACCACGACGCACTAGCCGTGCTTGCCAGGGCCAGACCCCACCATGGTGCTGCTTTGTTGCAGCCACCTCGGGCCAATAGAGGTAGAACAAGCACCTCGACAAGCTTTTGCCTCGCTGAGGGACACGTCATGCGCTATACAAGAGAAGAGGAGAAGCCCCGGGAGCCACTGGTCATGTTCGCCTCACCGGAGCACCGCGCGCCCATGCCGCCACTGTGCCGGGGGTGATACGGCCAGCTCTAGCCACCTCGCGTGATGAGATTTGGCCATCGAGCTTCACCATGACCCCGCACACCCTGCCATGTAGCTGCTTGGACCGGAAGGCCTTGCCTTGCCTTGTTTTGCCTTAGTCGTAAGCTTGCCGGAGCTCCGCCACGCACCTTGCAGCGATATGGACTCCGCCGTGCCTTTTGGTCACCGTCGGTGTGTCGCCTAGCTTCTATGTCACCTCAATCAAAGGAAAAGAGCTGCCTTTAGCTCCAATTGAAGCCATGGACACCTCGCCATAGCTCGCCGCCACCGCCAAGCTGCTGCTGCCATGGCCATCCCTCCCGAAGCCCTTAGGGTTTTGCCTGGTACCCAAGCCATGCTTGCTGGAGCACTAGGAAGCCATATAACCCCTAGCAGCCTCATCGAGCCACCACAGAGTGAGAACGTGCAAGCTCGCCACAGTGAGATCATCGCCATGAGAGGAAGGAGCCACCGTGCCCTGCACCGCTAGGTGCACCCGGTGCATCGTGGACCAAAGGGGGGAGGAAGAGGAATGGACATGGTCCACCATGGACTTGGACTACGGTCCACGGACCCATGTGGCATAGTCCACCATGAGCCGTGCTCGTGGGCATGAGCCCGATAGCAGCCCGCCAGCACCACATGGCTGGCCTAGATGAGTAACACGTGTTCGGGCCGAGCTGGCCCAACCTGGCCCAACTCGGTCCATAACCCGACCCGCCTGAGCCTGTCCGAGCCCAGTCAACGTTGACCATTGACTGGCCAATGCTGACTGTTGACCTAGCCCCACCTTGCAGTGACTAGATCTGCCTTGCCCAATCGCAGCTTGCCACGTGTCAGCACCAGATTAACCTAGCCCTTTTTCTTTTTCAGAAAATGATTTAAACTTAGAAAATTCATAGAAAAATTGATACAACCTCAGAAAAATATGAAACTAGTGTCCAATTTTTTCTAAAAATGAGCTCTACATCATAGGCTTTTGTTTGAGTGCATTTGGATCTTTTGATTTTCCTTTGCTTCTTTGTGATCATCTATAGGAGTCGCTTATCATGGATATATGTCTCATTTGGCAGACCCGGAGGAGCCATAGACTGAGGAGCATGACCCTAACTACACTAAGGAGCTTGGAGATGACTTGCCAGGTGCCATGTCCTAGCCAACCTCATAGAATCCTACTAGACATGCTATAATATAGATGCTAGTGCTTTACTTTTAAGCAAGTGATCTATGATAGGTTGCATGGTAGAATTGCTTGGAAGCCTTTACCTTATCGCAACCTATACCCTTGCACACCCGCTGTTAGGCTAGATGCTCACTCACTTACCTGCTACTACTTCTACTACACATTATATCTGTGATGTGATGCTTGGTGGATGATTGTTTGTGAGTGGTTAAGGCACTTGGTGCTGATAATGTGGTAAAAAGGGAGATCTTGGTGTGCTTCTTGGGTGTGTGGTGAGGGTTAAGTCGATCAGGCAAGATTTTACAATGAGTTGATCAGCAAGTCTTGTTAGGGGGGGGGTGTGTGACCAGGCCATCCCCTATGAGAGGTACCTGTGGTAGGTGCATGTGAGATGAGGTGATCCTGGGGTAGAGTGTCTTTGTGGGATGAAGCCTCGGGATGGAGGTGCCATCGAGGCATGGGGTATTGGTTATCCCCATGAGAAGATATCCTGTCTTGTCCCTCTAAGGACTGCTATGTCGAGAGAACCGGATCATATGTCCCTTCGTACACACCACTCGTCCCTGTTTGGGTGGGGGACAGATGTTGACATGCTAGGGTGGTTCCACTACTGTTGGGTTGTTAGCGGATAGTGTAGGGAGGTATGGGCGTGTGACCCACACCCTCCTAAGACAGCGTAGTGTCCTTCGAGGGCCCTATACTATGTCTCATAGTCTTAGCGTGCCGAAGGACTCCAAGGTGGCCCAGGGTTAAGTGGTAGGGTGGTATCGCACTTGTTTGGAAGATAGCCCGATATCAGCCTAGGCGGTGCTCGCACTGATGATGGTGATCTTGTGTATTTCTAGGTGTAAACGCTCTATAGAGTTGATCGATCTATACGTTAGCCAAGTCCTTGGATATGGACATTCCTATGACCTATACTTCCCTTGATTAGTGAGTGGAGTCCTTTCTTCTCTCCCCCTAGGTTTTGGTGTTGGATTCTTGCTTTGGCCGATGAGGCAAGGCATGAGAGGGAGTCATCCTTGTCGCCTAGAGAGTGTGAGAGTGGTGAGATGTGTGTGATGGGATGGGAGAACATATGGATGAGATGGGTTAAAACTTGATGAAGTATTATTAAAACTTGACATACTCACATAGGAAACTACAGCCACAAATAGGTCTTTTGCTCGACCCTTGCATTCCACTACCACATAGCAAACACAAAGCATATGGTGGGAGCTAGTGGCCAGTACAAATCATACTGATAATTGTTTGACAGGTTCTGAGTTTGAGTATGACTACCAAGGAGATGGTTGGGTGGATTAGAGGTCTTGTTCCTACGCTCAAGTTTGGTTCATGAAGTTGGAGTCGACTCCCGCTGCCGTTCTACTTGATGTTGTTCTAGTTGCTGCATGCTCTGAGTGATTTTGCCAAGTGGCGATGTAGTAATGAGTAAACCTTGCTATTTGTACTCTCTTTAAGATAGGTATTCGATGTATGACTGTGATATCGACTATTATTTGATAATGTGATGGAATGATCGCCTAGGACTATCACATTATACTTCGAATATGTGGATTTCCCTTCGAGGAAATCGAGATCATTTCAGTTGGTATCAGAGCCATACTTGACCCTAGGATGAGACCCATAGGATTGGACGATAGAATGAGGAGTGGAACTTGTCTTTTTTGGTTATATGTACTGACCTTGCATCTTTTTATGCATGGCTTACCTCTTTTCTAATACGCTAATCCCATTTTTATGGAACGATTTGCAGATGGCACCCGCAGTTGAGCTTCCCGTCGATGGTCTGAGCTATAGGGGTTTTGCTCAGATGCTCTATGACATTCTTGAGGAGCTTGGTGTCCCTACCGAGCAGATCGAGTACGTCTATTGTGGTGAGCTAGGACCCAATGGACTATAGGGCCATATCATCATTCACCTCAGGGTTGCCACGAGTGAGACTTTGCTGGAGCTGCACGCCTTCTAGGAGCTCGAGGTAGAGACTCCATCGAGACTTGTGTCTAGTCCGTTTCATGTTCCGCCCATCGCTGCGTGATGCGTGACCTCATGAGCACCTCAGGAGAGGGCCGTACCGCTTGCTTCCCTAAGCCTTGGACCTCACCCAGAGTACCAGGAGGCAGATAATGGTTGCTGAGCAGACTATTTACATAGAGGAGGGCCCTTGCCTTTAGGTGTCTGGATAGTACATCCTCTGTCAGGACAGGTAGATCATGGAGGTCCAGTCATAGAACCATTATTACCAGGACATGCTATTCTGGGCTGACAAGGCCTTCTTGGAGGAAAAGAAGAAGAAGGAGGTACTCAAGTAGACCATTCGAGTGGAGCATCAGGGCTATGACCGTATGGAGGCCTACTACAAGGTGTGTAAGAGCAAGCTGAAGGAGGAGATTATAGATCTAAGAGACAAGGCTAGAGACTTTGGGCTCTACAATGACTATCTAGACTGCAAGGTGTACAAGCTTGAGGATGCTCTTAAGCGCAAGAAGGTGTCCCTGAGGAGTCACATTGAGAAGGAGAAGAGGTACCACTTTAGGAAGATGATTCTAGATAGCCGCTGCAACATGTTGAAGGACCTAGTACAGATGAGTGTCAACACTTCCCACAACTTGTGTCACCTCATCGAGTACATGAAGTACATGGAGTATCTCAAGGACAAGGCAGACAGGATAAGCTAGGCATGGATTGACTCTGACACCAGGAGGGTTAAGGAGATCAAGGAGGTGCAGAAGATCTTACCACCTAGGTCACATAAGAGGCCACACAAGGAGACCTTCAGTGTTGAGCCTACCAAGCTCAATCTGAAGGCATGCCCATCCAAGACCTACCCTAAGGCATCGAAGACTACAGAGTTCGAGGAGGCCTTGGAGTACATCTTGAGGATACATCATACTGATGTAGAGCTCTAGGAGATGGATGCTAGCACTTCACCACCATTTAGTCAGAGTTAGGTTCCTAGTGATGCTCTAATAATGTTGTAGTTGCAGTGTTGAGATGAGCCCTATGTGGCTATGAGACATGACTTACCTTCAGGAGTAGAGTATAATGTCCCTCTTTGGGAGCCTACCTACATGTAGTGTGATTTCTCATGAGTCTTCTAGTGTAGCTGCTGGAGATATTGCCATGTAAAAAACTCATATAATGAATGCTTGGATCTTAATGCTTCTTATGGTTGTTCTTGATTCTTTATTTGAGTGTATGGTTAAATTTAAAATTGTTAATAAGTCACCTAACCACTTAACAACTCATGACCTAATGTTTGCACCAAGATGTCATGTCGCCGCTCTGAACATCTGAACCATCGCTCCCTGTCCTCCGTGTCTACTGGCCGTGGTCGTGGTCATGGAGGACACACTGCCGCCCATGTTGCCCTCAACCCTGAGGAGGAGGCACCACCTACCAGAGAGCAACATGTGGAGGAGCCCATCCTAGAGGAGCCAGGCATAGCCTAGCCAAGGAACGAGGATGCTCCGCCTAGGGACGACAATGCTCCACCACCACCACCACTTCTATCTGAGGTGATGGACCGCCAGACACATCTCATGGAGACACTAGCTGAGGGGCTACTGCACAGCAATGGAGGTCCACCCAACGACTTCTAGAGGAAGCTAGAGGGTTTCCTCAAGTTGAGGCCCCCTACCTTTGATAGCTCTGACGATGACCCCATCGTCGCCGAGGATTGGCTACGTGAGATGGAGAAGAAGCTAGACCTAACCACTTGCTCCAACATGGAGTGTGTTGGAGTCATAGCCCACCAACTCACTAGCACCACACGCGCATGGTGGGATAGCTACTATGACACCCACGCTGACCTCGCACACATCTCATGGGAAGAGTTCACCGAAGCCTTCCATGAGCATCACATGCCTGAGGGCATGATGGATGCCAAGGTAGAAGAGTTCCACAACATTTCCTAGGGGTCCTAGAAGATTGAGGACACCAACCGCTTCACTCGCATGATGAGGTATGCTCCTGGTGAGATAGACTCCGAGAAGAAGAAGGTGTACTTCTTCAAGAAGGGTCTAAGCATGTGCCTCAAGGTGGCCCTCTCGGGTCATACCTGCTACACCCTCCGAGAGATGATCAACAAGGTCCTAGAGATGGAGAGGGATCATCTGGAGGCCGACGCCCTCTATAAGGAGAAGAAGCGCCAGTCCGAGAGCATGTCTCGTGCCCTAGCACCTTAGAGGCCACGTGCTCACGTGCCCTCACTGCCTGGCCCTTGTGCCATCTAGGGAGCTACACCTGCTCTGAGGCATGGAGGTGGTACCTACACCGCCAACTACCACCGCCCTGCTTAGAGCCCTGGCACATGGAAGACTGCTGCTCCCACCACCACAAGAAGCATGCCTTTCACATGTTTTGGCTATGGCTAGCCGGGCCACAAGGTTGCCGACTACCCCATGAAGAATGCTAGACAACCTGCATCAACCCCAGCGAGACAAGCTTCTATTTAGGGTATGCCACACAAGCCCACTGTGGGACCCACCATGGTCATCTCACCCACTTGACCACTGAGGATGCCCAGGACGCCCTCGACATGGTGTATGGTATGTTTTTAGTGCATGGATACAAGGCTTTAGTATTATTTGATCCTAGTGCAACATGTTCATACATATCCACCAAATTTGCACGAGAGCATAACCTACCTATAACTCGACGGAGAGTGCCCATAGACACTAGTTCACCTTTGGGCAACATCAGATGCACCAAGAGATGTCAGGGAGTGAGTATCACCATTGAGGGTCACCCTTTTCTAGTCAATCTTACCTTACTTCCCTCTGATGGAATGAATGTCATACTGGGGATGGATTGGTTGACTCAACATAGGGGAGTAATATCTTGCTCACCAAGATATGTGGAGATAACACATTCGAGTGGGCACATGATCTGATGTGAACCCAACCTTAAGAAGATGGTTTCCATGTTGTGTGCCTTGGAAGCCAAGTCAGTTGAGGAGGTACCCATAGTATGCGAGTACCCTAATGTGTTTCCTAAAGAACTACCAGGTATGCCACCTGATCGTGATGTGGAGTTTGTGATTGACCTTCTGCCTGATATGGGACCTACTGCTAAGAGGCCCTACCACATGTCGGTTGATGAGCTAGAGGAGCTTAAGAAGCAGCTCAGGGAGTTGTCTAACAAGGGGTACATTAGGCCTAGTGCTTCACCATGGGGTTCCCTTGTCATGTTTGTGAAGAAGAAGGATGGTTCCATGAGGATGTGCATTGACTAGCAGAACTTGAATGCCATGACTGTCAATAACAAGTACCCATTGCCAAGAATAGATGATCTGCTAGACCAACTGAGGAATGCCAAGTTCTTTTCCAAGATTGATCTCCGATCTAGGTACCATCAGATGAAGATCAGGACTGAGGACATTCCTAAGACAGCCTTTGTCACTAGGTATGGGTAGTATAAGTTCATCGTTGTGTCCTTTGGACTCACTAATGCCCCGGCCTACTTCATGAATATGATGAACAAGGTGTTCATGGAAGAGCTAGACAAGTTTGTAGTGGTGTTTATCGATGACATTCTTGTTTACTCGGCCACCACAGAAGAACATGAGTAGCATTTGAGAGTAGTGTTGGAGAAGCTGAGGTAGAATTAGCTATATGCCAAGTTCAGCAAGTGTGAGTTCTGGCTCAAAGAAGTCACCTTTCTAGGTCACATTCTCACTACTGAGGGAGTAGCTGTCGATCCTGTCAAGATTGAGGCTATGAAAGAGTGGAAGCAACCCTGCAATGTGACTGATATCTAGAGTTTTCTTGGGTTGGTAGGATACTATCACCGCTTCATTGAGAACTTCTCCAAGATAGCCAAGCTGATGACCAACCTGCTGAAGAAGACCGATGAGTTTGAGTGGATGTCAGAGTGTGAGCAAAGCTTCTAGACCTTGAAGCAGAAGCTTGCCGCCACTCCTGTGTTAGCATTGCCTAACATTCAGCAAGACTTTGTGGTCTATCGCGATGCTTCTAGATAGGGACTTGGCTATGTCCTGATGCAAAATGGGAGAGTCATAGCTTATGCATCATACTAGTTGAAGGACCATGAGCAACACTACCCTACCCATGACCTTGAGCTTGCATCTATTGTGCACGCCCTGAAGATCTAGAGACACTATCTGATTGGGAACAAATGCGACATCTACACATATCATAAGAGCCTGAAGTACTTCTTTACCTAGGAGGACCTGAACAAGGGATAGCACCAATGGCTAGAGCTGATTAAGGACTAAAACCAAGAGATACATTATCACTTGGGAAAAGCTAATGTAGTCACAGATGCCCTGAGTCATAAGAGTCACTGCCATAGTCTAATGACAGACGCAATACCGCCAGAGCTCAGTCAAGAGATGGAGAGGTTACTGCTAGAAGTGGTACAAAAGGGTCAGCTCAACAAGCTTCGAGTGTAGTACAACCTCAAAGAGCATATGCGAAAAGCCTAGCAAGGATGCCCCAGGATCCATCTAATTCGAGAGCTCATGCTGCAAGGCAAGTGTCCTAAATTTAGGATAGATGAAGAAGGGGTGTGCTAGTACAAAGATAGAATCTATGTGCCTTATGATGCAGCCCTATGAGAAGAGATCCTAGACGAAGGGCATGACTCCAAGTATTGCATCCACCCGGGAAGTACCAAGATGTATGCACATATAAAGAAGCTATTCTGGTGGAAGAATATGAAGAAGGATATTGCGGGACATGTCGCACGATGCGACATCTGCAATAGGATCAAGGCCAAGCACCAGAGGGCTGCGGGACTATTGAAGCCCTTGGATGTCCCAATGAGGAAGTGGGAAAGCATATCCATGTACTTCATAGTGGGTCTACCTCAGACCCCAAAAGGTCATGACTCAATTTGGGTGATTGTTGATAGATTGACCAAGGTAGCTCACTTTGTGGAAGTTAGGATTGACTATCGAGTTGAGAAGCTAGCTGATCTGTATGTGGACAATATTCTTAGACTCCATGGAGCTCCTATTAGCATAGTATCCAATCGAGGGACATAATGGGTGTCCAAATTCTGGAAGAGTCTACACAAGGCAATTGGGACTCGACTAGATTACAACACTGCTTACCACCCTCAGACAGATGGCCAAATAGAAAGAGTGAATCAGATCTTGGAGGATATGCTTAGAGCTTGTGTTCTGAAGTATGGATTAGATTGGGAGAAGAGCTTGACTCACACTGAGTTCTCCTACAACAACAGCTACCAAGCTAGCCTCAAGATGTCGTCATTTGAGGCCTTGTATGGGAGAAAATGTAAGACCCCACTGATGTGGTCAGAAGTAGGAGAGAGATCATTCTTTGGCCCTGCCAAGATCAAGGATGCCGAAGAAGGAGTCACCCAAGTCTGAGAGAATCTAAGAATTGCTCAAAGCTGACAGAAGAGTTATGCTAATAATCGGTGAAGAGACCTTGAGTTTGAAGTTGGGGACTATGTCTACCTCAAAGTCTCCCCACTTCGAGGCACCATTAGGTTCCATGTGAAAGGGAAGTTGGCACCAAGGTATGTAGGACCTTATAGGATCTGTCAGAGAATTAGCAAGCTAGCCTACAAGTTGGAGCTACCCGAGGAATTGACAAGAGTGCATCCAGTGCTCCATGTATCTCAGCTACGCAAGTGCTTGAAGCTACCAAATGAGCAAGTACCAACAGAGGCACTTGATATATAGGAGACTTTGGAGTATAGGGAGCACCATATCCAAATACTTGATAGAGCTGAGAAGGAGACTAGAAGCACGGTCATACCCATGTGCAAGGTTCAGTGGAGCAACCACACTGAACGAGAAGCTACTTGGGAGAAAGAGTCAGAGCTTTGGATGTTTTACCCCTACCTCTTGGAAAGGTATGTCACACCTTAAATCTTGGGACAAGATTCCTGTGAGGGGGGAGGACTATAACAACCCAGGTTTTTCCAATAACAAAAAATCCCAACTTAAAATTTTTTCTAACAAAACCCTACATGGTGAGTGTGCATGCTAGAAAACCACCCTTGTAGTTGCACAAGTATATCCCAAGCTAGCATGTTTGAGCATTTGCATATTAAACAACTTGTGAGTTGCTTCTTCATGATTTCATGTGATGAAATAAAATAAACTTAACTTTTATAAGTAAATTGTTGTGTGTGTTGCCAACCCTTGGCTTGGATCCTAAAACCCTAGATGACCCCTAGTGGACCCCATAAGGATGTGTACATGCTTGGCAACACACATATGCATACATAGGAGCCCAAGGTATAGCATAGAAAAGGAAAATAGAAATACAAAAGGGATTAGACGTAAGAAGGAAATAGAAAAGGGAAAGTAGCCCAGTAGTAGTAGCCGACCCAGCCCCACCAGTGCTGCTGCCCAGCCACCCACGCCCGCAACCCACCGCTGTCGGCCTAGTAACACAGCCTAGCTCCCTCCCACGGGCGCCACACCCGACGTGACCAAGCTGGCCTAGCAGCGGCCTACGTCCATGCTCCCACATCATGACACGCTGCCGCTGATAGCTAGGCCCCTCCTATCATCCCCAACCCAACGCCGTCCTCTGCTTTTGGAAAAGCAGAGCACCAGCAATCGGGGAAATTTCACGGTCCCCCATACGCCCTAGCAATCCATGCCCCTGGCCATTGCACGCCAATGCATGGATGTGCACCACGTCCTTAGCTCGACGTGCCCTACCTTCCCCAGCCAGCATCGCAACACGTGTGACGTCACCGCCACAGCCACACATCGCTAATGCCACCCCGTCCTTGCCTTGATTGCCGGTGTTTGAAATTGGGAGCGCCAGCAGGCGCGCACCCCCCTCCCCACACGCCCTAGAAACCCTAGCTTGGAGCCTTGATTGCCCTCCATGTACCCCCTTCAGCTCCATCCACCGTCCACTGCTCACCATGGCCGTGGCCTCCCAATAAAGGGGCACACCTAGTGCCCTAGCCCTCTCCCATCTACCCTGCCGCCACTGGGGGCTTCACCAACCACACGTTGAGACCAAGAGAAGGAAGGATGAGGGAGGAGGGAAGGAGAAGGAGGAAGCCCAAGTTGCCACTACCGAGGAGCCACTGCCGAAGCCAGAGATGATGCCCTGATCATCTATATCGATGTAGCAGCTCAGCACGACACTGCACCGACTCGACATGGCCTTGCCTCATCACAGCACCACTAGCCTGTCTATCCTACCACCGTTGGTTGATGAGCACCCGAAGCCCCCTTGGGAGGGCCAAAGGCCGACCTTTTTGTCATTGTGATGCACCACACATGCACACACACGCACATGAACCAAGGCTCAGCCTTGCCGAGCCACATGGGCTCAGGAACGCTGGCGCCACCATGATGCGCTCACCATGCTCACCATGGCTAGACCCCACCATGGTGCTGCTTCGTTCTGGCCACCTTGGGCTAGTAGAGGTAGAATAAGCACCTCGACAAGCTTTGCCTCGCTGTGGGACACGTCATGCGCTAGACGAGAGAAGAGGAGAAGCCCTAGGAGCCACTGGTTGTGTCCACCTTGCCGGACCACCGCGCGCCCATGACACCGCCATGCCAGGGGTGATCCGGCTAGCTCTAGCCGCCTCGCATGACGAGACCTAGCCATCGAGCTTCGCTGTGACCCCACGCACCCTACTGTATAGCTGGTTGGACTGAAAGCCCCTGCCTTGCCTTGTTTCACCTTAGCCACAAGCTCGTTGGAGCTCTGCCATGCACCTTGTCGTGATACGAACTCTGCCGTGCCTTTTGGTCACCACTGGTGTGTCTACTAGCTTTTGCATCACCTCAATCAAAGGAAAAGAGCTGCCTTCAGCTCCAATTGAAGTCATGGCCACCTCACCGTAGCCCGCCATAGCCACCGAGCCGCTGCCGCCGTGGCTAGCCCCATTGGAGCCCTTAGGGTTTCGCCTGGTACCCAAGCTGTGCTCACTGGAGTACTAGGAAGCCATAGAACCCCTAGTAGCCTCACTGAGCCACCACAACACGAGAACGTATGAGCTTGCCACCGATGAGAGCACCGCCGTGAGAGGAAGGAGCCGCTATGCCTCGCGTAGCTAGGTGCACCCGGTGCACTGTGGACCAAAGGGGGGAGGAAGTGGAATGGACACGGTCCACCATGGACTTGGACTGTGGTCCATGGACCCGCGTGGTGTAGTCCACCATGAGCCATGCTCGTGGGCGTGAGCCCAATAGCATCCCGCTAGTACCACATGGCTGGCCTGGATGAGTAACACGTGTTCGAGCCAAGCCGGCCCAACCTGGCCCAACTTGACCCATAACGTGGCCCGCCTGAGCCTGGTCCGAGCCCAGTCAACGTTGACCATTGATCGATCAATGTTGACCATTTACCCGGCCCCACCTGTCAGTGATCGGATCCGCCTCGCCCAATCATAGCCTGCCACGTGTCAGCACCAGATTAACCCAACCCTTTTTCTTTTTTAGAAAATGATTTAAACTTAGAAAATTCATAGAAAAATTCATATGACCTTAGAAAAATACAAAACCAATGTCCAATTTTTTCTAAAAATGAGCTCTACATCATAGGCTTATGTTTGAGTGCATTTGGATCTTTTGATTTTCCTTTGCTTCTTTGTGATCATCTATAGGAGTCGCTTATCGTGGCTATGTCTCATTTGGTAGACCCAAAGGAGCCACAGACTGAGGAGCATGATCCCAACTACACTGAGGAGCTTGGAGATGACTTGCCAGGTGCCACATCCCACCCAACCTTGTAGAATCCTACTAGACATGCTATAATATAGATGCTAGTGCTTTACTTTTAAGCAAATGATTTGTGATAGGTTGCATGGTAGAATTGCTTGGAAGCCTTTACCTTGTCGCAACCACCCTTGCACACCCGCTGTTAGGCTAGATGCTCGCTCACTTACTTGCTACTACTTGTACTATGCATTATATCTATGATGTGATGCTTGGTGGCGGATTGTTTGTGAGTAGTTAAGGCACTTGGTGCTGATAATGTGATAAAAAGGGAGATCTTGGCATGCGTCTTGGGTGTGTGGTGAGGGTTAAGTTGATCAAGCAAGATCTTATGATGAGTTGATCGGTAAGTCTTGTCAGGGGGTGTGACCTGGGCATCCCCTATGAGAGGTACCTATGGCAGGTGCATGTGAGATGAGGTGATCCCAGGGTAGAGTGTCTTTGTGGGATGAAGCCCTAGGATTGAGGTGCCATCGAGGCACGGGGTGTTGGTTATCCCCATGCGAATATATCCTATCTGGTCCCTCTAAGGACTGGTATGTTGAGAGAACCGGATCATAGGACCCTTCATACACACCACTCGTCCCTGTTTGGGTGGGGGATGGATGTTGATGTGCTAGGGCGATGCCACTACTATTGGGTTGTTAGCAGATAGTATAGGGAGGTACGGGCATGTGACCCACACCCTCCTAAGACAACGTGGTGACCTTCGAGGGCCATGTACTACGTCTCACAATCTCAGCGTGTCGGTGGACTCCGGGGTGGCCTAGGGCTAAGTGGCAGGATGGTATCGCACTAGTTTAGAAGATAGCCCAGTATCAACCTAGGCGGTGCATGCACCGATGACGGTGATCTTGTGGATTTCTAGGTGTACACGCTCTATAGAGTTGATTGATCTATACGTATAGCCGTGTCCTCGGATATGGACATTCCTATGACCTACGCTTCTCTTGATTAGTGAGTGGAGTCCTTTCTTCTCTCCCACTAGGTTTTGGTGTTGGATTCTTGCTTTGGCAGATGAGGCAAAGCACGAGAGGGAGCCATCCTTGTCGCCTAGAGAGTGTGAGAGTGGTGAGATGTGTGTGATGGGATGGGAGAATGTATGGATGAGATGGGTTAAAACTTGATGAAGTATTTTAAAAACTTGACATACTCGCATAGAAAACTACAACCACAAATAGGTCTTTTGCTCTACCCTTGCATTCCACCACCACAAAGCAAACACAAAGCATAGGGTGGGAGCCGGTGGCCAGTACAAATCATACTGATAATTGTTTGGCCGGTTCTGAGTCTGAGTATGACTACCAGGGAGCTGGTTGAGTGGATTAGAGGTCTTGTTCTACTTGATGCTGTTCTAGTTGCTGCATGCTCTGAGTGGTTCCGCCAATTGGTGACGTAATAATGAGTAAACCTTACTATTTTTACTCTCTTTAAGATAGGTATTCGATGTATGACTGTGATATCGACTGTTATTTGATAATTTGATGGAATGATAGCCTAGGACTATCACGTTATACTTTGAATCTATGGATTTCCCTTTGAGGAAATCAGGATCATTTCACTAACCCCCTACCAAATCTGTCTCTACACTCTATTGTAACCCCCTGGATTTTGGGTGCTCTTGAGTATAAGGATCATGAGCTGCTAGACGTAGGGCATCGATTGGCCTGAACCAGGAGAAACCATTGCATCCCCTCTATGATTCTTATGGTCTTGAGTCCACCCGAGCCATTGGAGACACGTACTCTGACACTAACTCAAACAACAATGCTTGCTACGGTTTTGACCCCACGATAGCTAGCGCACCAGGTAGGGGGCAGTGTTAAGTGTGATTCAAGCTCTATGGTGGTCGGAGCCACTCGCCTCATCGTCGGAGTAAGCGGCACCACCCTAGACAGCAGTGTCTGTTTCCCTAGCAAGTTCTTCATCATAGTCGATGCCTCTGCTTCAAGCCAGGTCCTCAACTTTGGGAGCCTGGTCTATATCACTGACTGCTATGGTGAGCTTCGTCTGCTTGATAGGGCTACGCCAGCGGGCAATGAGCTCCCGGCGTCGCCGCCTCTATCGGGCCTCCTAGTAGCAGATCTTGAGGTCCTTGCCCAGCAATCTAGCACGGTCTAGGTCCACACCCCACCGTGTCAGACTGACGCCAGATGTTCTCCATGCTGGTGAAAATCCACCTCCAGATCGCTATCACACCCGATTTTCTAAAGAATTACCAAGCGCTAACTATATGTGTGCCCAGGATGTCCACATGACACATAGCAAAAAATATGGAGATTATCAAAGATAATGCTTTATTACATATCAAAACATAGTTACAACAAGACTCACATCTATTACAAAGCATAGCGGAAACTACTCTTAATCTTGTCTTTGGGTCTCCATACTCCATAGGGATAGTTGACTGGGGGAACACTCGCCTGGTACTCATGGACTCCATAAGAAACTCTTCACTTGATCCACCATCTGGTACCCATCTAGGATTTTTGTTGATTGTAAAGCAAGTGTGAGCGCACCATACTCAACAAGTATAACATGAGGGGATGCAAGGCTCAAAAGGCTAGACATGGCTGAACTATGGTAAGCACTTTTAGTTGGTCATATTTTATTTGTTAAACCTGTGTTGCTAGGTTATGCTTAAGCTCCCAAGGTGAAAGTATATTTAACATCAAGGTTGATCATATCCCAAACCATTCATAGAACCATCTATCTTGAAAAGGATCTAGGCCGCTCATGTCTGTGAGCATGGCTGATATATTAGTTTTATACTCTACAGAATTTGTACACTTTCACCATGAGCCATGATTGCCCTTTGCCCGAGGTGATTAGCCTCTTGACTCACTTCCAAGGTAAGTCAAAAGGGATCACTACAAAGCTTTTCACCAGTCATTCTAATAAGTAGCAACCGCTAAGGTTTCAGCCATCTAGCCGTATGCAGCCCTCCTCCTGGAGTGGCACTAATGGTCATGGCATAGTACACACCCTGGTAGGAAAAGAAACATACCAACTAGTGCCCCCTCTTGCCCTTTCGGTAAGCTGCTGATGAACTAGACAGATCAAGATACTAGGCTAAGACCAGAGCCATATAGTTCTCGTGGCTGTACGGTAAGTCCTGGGTTGCCGCATTAAGATTCAGTCCTTACAGAGGGTAGACTAGAGCACCCAAAAAGGCCCAATGCTCTAGCTCCCTTCTGTCCATGTTGCTAAAAACACCATTTTAACATTGATTCCATAATCTATTAGTCAAGATTAACATTATACAGCTTGGTGATTGCAGACTAAGACTATCTCCAACAATATCACCCAAAATACAAGACTCATTTCATGTTTGGGTAGCGCTACAGGCAAAGTGTTCAATACCCATTTTTGTCTTCTCTAACAACAGGACCCAAAAGAGAATCCTTTCTGCAAATGAGTCTCTAGGAGAGAGGATACTCATATTTGGGTTATGCCTCTGCTACAACCTAAAATGGGTCGCGTATATAGGTACTCTGTTGGAGGCTGATATAGTACTCTCTAGGACCCATTTTGTGTTTGGGTGCCCATATGGGTCATCCATTGAATACAGCCTAAGCAACTACCCATATGCATAAACCCAAAGGTATTCAAGGAATACAAGGTATAATAGTTCTAGGTAAAGTCCTTAAGGGTTCATCAAATTAGACACATACATATGAAATGCGAATACAAGGTTATTAGGTAATAAGGGTACTCATGTTACACTTGCCTTCCAAAAGCTTGCTATCCAACTTCTTGATATTCTTGCAGAGCTCCTCTTCTAACTATAGCAATCCACTGGTACAAACATCACAAATACCTAAAAATAGTACACCAATCATTACAAAAGCGTACTATAAAGATAACTAACATATACTACTCGCCGCTATGAACTCGTGAGTGCAAGAACAAACTAAAACGGAACTACGGTTAAAAAGTTATAAGCTCTTGAAGTTTTAGGGATTTATTTATAATTAAAAGAACTTAGTTGTAATTACTTTTCAAAAGATCCAAAGTGTAAATATTTAGACCCCAAAACTATTTTATAAAAGCTAAAGAGATCATTTATTTTTTTAGAATTATTTTATAAATAAGAACACATTAATGACATCATAAATATAATTTTTATGGCACCATTAACGATTTTATGGAAACCAATATACACATCTCTTTTATAATTCTTTCATAAATGCAAAATAGATTATTTTCATAATTATTTTTATGAAGACAAGATATTGAAAACATGTCTCTAAATAGTTTTATAAAAGAAAAGCATGGTATTAACATTTTTGTAGATATATAAAACCTATATAAATTTATTTTTTAGAGTTACTTTTACTAAGACAAAATATATTTAAAAACATTTCATATAAAAAGATATATTTATACAACATTAATATTTTATGGAAAAAAATATTTATAACGTTAATTTAATTGAAAACATTTCTATACTGGGCCAAAACATGATTAACTATAGCTTCTAGGGGCTAGCATGGAAGATATACAAGACTCGCAAAACAGTAGCTAGATTACAGATAAGTATAGGGGTTAGAACGCAAAGTGCACATGCACTATACTATGGACCGAGTCTATGGGCCGTGGACCGGTGGAGGTGCTGTGAGAGCAGTCCACCATGGACCATGTCCACAATGGTGTATTTGGAGTTGTATTTCTAGATTTATTTTTCTAAAGAAAAATAGTCATAAATGTGTGTGATGTCATGATGATGTCAACAAGCTAACAAGCAAAACAGGGCACGGACGGCCGGGCTACTTGCTCGCCGGAGTCGCACATTTGCGTGCGTGCGTGCGTGCGTGCCGGGCAGCAGGGCAGCAGGCTTGGACCTGGTGCCGGCTGCGACGCCATGGACATCATGGCGAGAGTTGGCCGGCGTGAACATGACTCCGAGCGCTAGGGCACGGCGAACAATGGGACATAGCGCAAAACAGAGAGGAGCTCACCGTGAACATGATGAAGGGGTTCTCGGCGTCGGTTCCGGCACAGAGAGGCAGGGCACCGGGGAAAGGTGGACGGCGGCGGGCTCGGAAGCTCTGGCGAGTGGCGGCGTAGGAGGACGTGACCACGGCAGTCATGCTGGCAGTGTTCGTGTCGGCAGGTGCCGCTCAGAGGCCACAGACGACGGTGATGGGCGGATGCAGGCGGCGTCCTGATCCCGCGGTGACCGGTCGTGACGGCGCTCCGGCGAGCTCGGGGAGCCCCCAAATGTCTACTGATTCCTGAAAACAAGCAGCAAGGGATGAGCGGCCAGATGATGCGGTGCCAACGGAGAAGAGATTGGGGTCGGAGGTGACTTGACCGATGAGATCACCGGCGGCGGCTTTGCTCGGCGAAGAGCGCATGGCGGCGCTGCAGCGAGGGAGAGTGGGCGTGGAGCGGCTGTGGACGCAGGGCCTCAAGGCCACTTATATAGGGCAGAGGAGGGACCGGACCAGCCGGTGGTGGAGCTCGGCTTCATCGCCATTAATGGTCGGGTCATACATGGCATGGAAACGGCAGCCAGCTTTGATTGAGGAACGGTTACTGCTTTTGATTGCGTGATTGATTGGCCGCAGGGGAGGGGGTCGCACCTGGCTGGCTTCTCGGCTTCGATGCGAAGGGATAAATACGTGGACAAGGAATATATATATATATATATATATATATATATATATATATATATATATATATATATATATATATATATATATATATATATATATATATATATATATATATATATATATGAGAAAAAGAGAGAGGAAATTGGTTTTGCAATGGACACACGATGGCTATTTCTTGCATGCATGTATTATATAATATATAATATAATATACATGCAAAGGAAAAGTGGCTAAAAGGAAAAAGAAATTGAGGAAAAGATGAGCATGAGAGAGAATTTAGATTGGCTGAACTTGACGTGAACGATCTGGTTACTTGCTTCCTTGGCTGGTTCAATGTGTATAGAGAAAACATAAAAGAATACTTTGGATTGGCCGTGAAGTTGGAAGAGATATATATATACTGAAAATATGATAAAAAGGAGGAGAAGGAAAAAAATGAGTTAGGCCTCAACTTCAAAGGAGTGCCTATCAAAAAGATTTGTTTTGAAATTGTTGAGATGAGACCTTAGAGATTTTAGAAAATTTTCAAACTTAACTTTTGAAACATAAAAACCTAATCGAGACTTAAGCGAACTTTAAAATTCATTTTTCACTCAAATAAAGAAATGCGGCCAACATGAAAGCAACATAAAAGTTTGTAAACCTTATATTAATTTTAGTTAAACCAAAATTATTATTTGACCTACATTAAATTCACAAACATTAAATAAATGCTTAATTTAATTACTAAATTTGAGAAATCAATTTTTAGGGTGTTACAATCGCCACCGGTGAGGTGCTCCCACCACTCAACCGCTTCAGGTACTATCTCCCGGACCTGCCTTTCAGGATCCAGAATGCGGTGGCGTCCTTCCAGCTGGAGCTTGAGCACCTCATCAGCCGTGAAAGTGCCACAGAGCACCATCCTCTCTGGCACCATGGGGGCTGACATCCCCTCGCTACGCACCTTCCCCAAGATCCCCTCGGGGAACGACCTGGATTACGACTCCGACGACATCGACTGCTACGCCCCATCGCGCATGTGCTACTACATCGATGGCAAGGTTCCTGCCTATGAGGCGCCTGAGCTCACGCCGCCGGACCTGAGTCCCTGCAGCCATGTGAACTACCTTCAGGAGAAGGCGGATTGCTTGCAAGCTTGGCAAGTGGACCTAGAGGCCGCCAAAGTAGAGCTCGAGCACAAAGGCGGAGGCTTACATGGCAGCAGGCTATGCGGCCCTCAGCAATAATGACAAGGCCGCTTCATGAGTCTCATGAACTCTCCGACGGTGGGGAAGGAGGTCGAGGCGACAGCGGCATTCAATTGGTTAAACCCTATGAAGGCGCCCGGTGTCACCCACCGGTTGTGACGGCACGGTGGACCCCTCCATCCATGCGCTTGGACCCCTAGAAGGGACCAACCCGATTGAGGAAGGCTCCGGACCTTCCCCGCGAAGGAGAACCATAGACAAACCCATCACCCAGGGACTCGGAGCATAAGCCAGGCCACATCATACCCATCCTTCGCTTCGACAAAGCGCCTAGGAAGGAAACACAAAGCTATGTCCTTTCCTTGCTCATTTCCTGTTTCTATACCATGCATTTTAAGTTGAATATTGGGTTCGCTTTCTGATTGCCGCGAATCCCCCCTCCTTTCGGTAAGCGTGGAGCACCGTGAGGTCCGCCTCGTTGGCCGCTGCCTAACCTTCCGACTATGGTCTATTTGTGCCCCCAAATCCCCTGACCTAGCACTAATGCCTGCCCACCACCAAGAGGGCACGACCCCAGGCCACCTACGGCATAGCCAAGGCTCACGAGGGAAAGTAGATCTCAAATACCAATCGAAAGGAAGGTCCAGCACACCCAGGAAGCAGAAAAATCAGAGGCGGCAAAGAAACGACAAACATACGAACTAAATATTTACAACACAAAAGAAAAACATTAAATTGTTCTGGGGGCGATGCCCCGCAACCCAACCATAGGACACATACTGGCTGATCTCTCTTCTCTCACAGGGACAAGGGAGGTGCCGGGCGCACCCATCGCTCTTCAGCAACCTGGCGAAGGGCCGTGGAGGATATTGTCCAGGGGCACAATCGCTAGGATGGCATCGGCGGCATCATCCTAGCGAGGCACTAGGAACACCAAGTCAATGGGGTCAACACCTCTGGGGAAGCCCCCTACCACCTCGTGGATGTTCATCGCATTGGGGAATTGGAAGTGGACTATGGCCAGAGCCGAGGCCGCCCCGTGCCAGATGCCATCCTCCACAGCTTCGCAGAAGCGCTCTGGCGTAGTGGGGAGCCGCGCATTCACCTCCACCGCATTGTCACGCACCCCCCTAGGGAAGAGGGTGTGACAGGCGCCCAGGGCCATGGCTCGGAGCTCCCTTGACTCTGCGCTGCGAGTGTCAAGGTGAGCCCTCAGCCTGCCTGCCTCCTCTTGAAGCGTTCAAAGTTGCTTGCCCAGATGATGTGCTTCCTCCCTTGACCCTGCACCAGCATAGGTTTCAGACGTCAAAGCAATGCATGAATGCAGTCAGGAGTCTGCCAACTGTAGGAGCAAAAATGGGGAAAGGAAACAACCCACACCTTCGAGCTCCTCCCTTAGATGGCTGCCTCTGCCCACGCCACATCACGGACATCCTTCGCCACTGCCGCCGCCACCTACTCCTCTTTGGACTTCCTCTAGGCATCCTCCGTAGCCCCAATGGTGTCCTCCCGCTCCTTCTATAGTGCCTCAATCACCGCTGCAGAAGGCATGAGCAGGATGCCATGTGAGGGTGCCCCTGATAGAGGAGCGTATTGACCTAGTTTGGCTACCGAAGGAGAAGGTGGCAGCAAGCGAGCCTAGCATCAGGGAGGCTCGCCGACACTTGAGGAACCGACCTCAATGATCGACCTCCTGGGGAATCGCCTACACACAATGTGAAGATCGGTGTCAAAGGTGGCAACATTAACGGTGAGAAACAAAAATGATCCTTACCTATCCCACTAGGTGGGACTCCTCTGGTGCCTCCATGACCCTCCTTCAGCCTCCACTGCTTAGGCCGTCGGAGCTAGAGCCACCACCGGGGGCGGGCCGAATGCTAGCGTCGACGTGTCTGGCATCCCCGTTGGAGGCATGGCCATCCACACCCACTCCACCATAGAGGGGGAGCTAGGGGCTCTGAGATCACCCTGATGAATGGATGGCCCACAGGAGGCGGGTGCTCAGTGCTAAAGGGGACGGGGCCAACACCCACCCCGGCTAGTTCACGCCGATAGCCTCGATCATCATCACCCTGAGTAGCTCCTCCAAGATGGGATAAGGAAACTCTATCATTGGTTCAGTGATCCCCTGGTGCTACCATAGTGGGTGTGCCCTCTCCCTCAATGGGAGAATCCAGTGATGGATGAATGTGCACACCACCACTGGTCCGGTTAGCCCCTATGCCTTTAGGTCCTTGATATCCTCTAGGAGGGCGGGGACATCCATGGCCTCCTCCGCCAAGGGGAACCACCACCATAAAGTTGGAGCAGCATCGCCTAGCCTCTCCTCCAAGAAGGACGGGAGCACTAGGACCATGTTGGGGAGGTAGAACTAGCTCCTCCTCTAGCACATTTTGGTGTCAAAGCTCGGCGGATAGGCGAGGGGGAGGTATCGGTCAGCAGCATGCAATTGCACCTGGATCTAGGCACCCCCATCCCTAGAAAAGGCTCCGCCTGGGAATGATGGGACCACCTGAAACAACCACCTCCACAGCGTGAAGTGGGACTCGATCCCTAGGAATGCCTAACATAGCATGATGAAGACTAATGGAGACGGGGATCCCGATCTTCCGTCAGGTGATGGTAACTATCGTTGTGGCGGAGAATGACACACCGATCCGGCTTCAGATCGAAAGATCGAACCCTGCAATCTTAGCACCACAGCTCCTCTGGTTATCAACCGAGTCACGGACCAGACTGACCTCACCAAGAAGGCTAATCCCTGCCTGTGCAACGAAGAACACAAGCAAGAACAAGAAAGATCGCAACCAAATTGCAGATGTATGATTAATCTCACGAGTTGGGGTCTCACAAACCGAAGAACGGCGAAACTGTTTCTTGACAGAATAATCTAAGCAAAACCCAAACCCTAATGGAGGGGTGATGGCTGTTTATGAAGACTCTAGGGTCGTGCAAGACCCCTGGATGCGCCCCTAATGGGCCCAAACTCGATACATGGTCCAACGGACCAAAAGACGGTGTCGCAGCACCCTGGCAGATTCTGGACGCTGACTTGTTTCGACGATTCCTGTTGATTCCGAACAGCTTTTGATGTGAAACAACTTGTATTGGCTTCCTTATCAAATTAGCTTTCCATCCATATGTGGATCATCGAAAACGGAGTCCAGATGCATCCTGGGCGACCAGTTTAAGGCAGACTGGTCCTGGAGGCCGAGGCAGACTCGAATTCGTGTTGGACTGGGCCTCCGGCTTGTGTTGGACGTCCTTGCTGGTCATCATCACCTCCTCCACGTCCTCTTAGTCCCTCTTGACCCTCTCCAATGTTCCTAAGCAAGATAACATCATTAGGTAGTAGTCTATTCTCAAAAGTATGAAAAGGATCGCTTAAGAACGAGCTCACCTGTAAATTGAGTTGATGCATTCGAGCCCGGGTCATTAGACCTCGCATGACGGTTGGAGGATCAGCTGTTACATCCAAAGGAGTGATGTCCTCATCATCCTCCCCCTCTTGAATTGAAGTCGTCCTCGACTCAAGCTCATCTTCTTCTCCCAAATAAGGTTTCAAATCTGCAATGTTAAATGTGGGACTAACCCCGAACTCGGGTGGCAACTCAAGTTTGTATGCATTATCATTTATTTTCTCAATAATCTTATAAGGACCAGTTGCTCTTGGCATTAATTTAGACTTACGTAGCTCAGGAAATCTATCTTTTCTTAAATGTAACCAAACCAAATCACCCGGTTCAAGTTTAATCTCTTTTCTACCTTTACTACCAGCAATTCTATACTTTTCATTCATGCTTTCAATATTTGCTTTAGTTGTTTCATGCAACTTACGAATAAAATCAGCACGCTCTCTAGCATCACTATGTATTCTCTTAGTGGTAGGTAAAGGCAAAAGATCAATAGGAGCACGGGGGTTAAAACCATACACTACCTGAAAAAGACTTACCTTGGTGGTGGAATGTTCTGCCCTATTATATGCAAACTCTACATGCGGCAAACACTCTTCCCACATCTTCAAATTGCGCTTCAAAATGGCTCTCAACATGGTGGACAATGTTCGATTCACAACCTCAGTTTGCCCATCAGTTTGGGGATAACATGTTGTAGAAAATAGCAGCTTGGTCCCCAATTTATTCCACAATGTGCGCCAAAAATGACTCAAGAATTTTGCATCACGATCTGAAACAATAGTAGAAGGCATATCATGCAAGCGAACAATTTCTTGAAAGAAAAGGTCAGCAATATGAACAGCATCATCGCTCTTATGACAAGGAATAAAATATGCCATCTTAGAAAAACGATCAACCACCACAAAAATACTATCCCTCTCCCTCTTAGTCCTTGGCAATCTCAACACAAAATCCATAGATATATCTGCCCAAGGAGTAGAAGGAACAGGAAGAGGCATATACAAACCATGTGGGTTCAAACGCGACTTAGCTTTTTGACATGTGGCACACCGAGCCACGTACCGCTCCACATCACGCCTCATCCTAGGCCAAAAGAAGTGTGTGGACAACACCTCCTCCATCTTCTTGGCACCAAAATGTCCCATCAATCCGCCTCCATGTGCCTCCTGCAACAACAAAAGATGAACGGAACCAACTGGAATGCATAGGCGGTTAGCTCTAAACAAAAACCCATCGCTGATCATAAACTTATTCCATGTGCGTCCCTCTCTACAATTAAGCAACACATCCTTAAAATCAGGATCAAGCACATATTGTTCTTTAATGGATTGAAGACCAAAAATCCGGCAATCAAGTTGAGACAGCAATGTGTATCTTCTAGACAAAGCATCAGCAATCACATTATCCTTCCCTTTCTTATGTTTGATAATATAAGGAAAAGACTCAATAAATTCAACCCATTTAGCATGCCTACGATTCAGATTATTTTGAGAGCGAAGATACTTAAGCGATTCATGATCAGAATGAATAATAAATTCTTTAGGCCACAAATAATGATGCCACATCTCTAAAGAACGGACAAGTGCATACAATTCTTTATCATACGTGGAATAATTAAGAATAGGACCATGTAATTTTTCACTAAAGTAAGCAACATGTTTACCATCTTGCATCAAAACACCACCAATGCCAAGTCCACTAGCATCACATTCTAGCTCAAAAGTCTTACCAAAATTTGGAAGTTGCAGCAATGGTGCATGTGTAAGCTTGTCCTTCAAAGTGTCAAAGGACTCCTCATGTGCCTCTCCCCAATGAAACACCACTCCTTTCTTCATCAACTCATGCAATGGGGCAGCAATGGTGCTGAAATCTTTGACGAAGCGGCGATAGAATCCTGCAAGACCAAGAAAACTCCTCACCTGTGTGATAGTTTGGGGAACCGGCTAGCTCTTTATGGCTTCAATTTTCATCTCGTCCACCTTAATTCCCTGTGGAGTTACAACATAGCCAAGAAAAGAAACTCGATCCATGCAAAAGATGCACTTCTCAAGGTTACCAAATAAACGTGCATCACGTAAAGCATTAAAAACAGCACGTAAGTGATCCATATGTTCATCAAAAGACTTGCTGTAAATCAATATATCATCAAAGTAAACTACCACAAAATGACCAATAAAAACTCTTAAAACCTCATTCATTAAGCGCATGAAAGTGCTAGGTGCATTTGTCAAACCAAAAGGCATAACTAACCACTCATACAACCCGAATTTGGTTTTAAATGCAGTTTTCCATTCATCTCCAAGTTTCATTCTAATCTGGTGGTATCCACTTCGCAAGTCAATCTTAGTGAAAATTATAGAACCACACAACTCATCAAGCATGTCGTCTAGCCTAGGAATAGGATGACGATACCGAATAGTAATATTATTGATGGCTCTACAATCAACACACATACGCCAACTTCCATCTTTCTTAGGAACCAAAAGTACAGGAACGGCACAAGGACTAAGGCTTTCACGTACATACCCACGGTCCAAAAGGTCTTGGACTTGCCGCTGAATTTCCTTAGTCTCCTCAGGATTGGTTCGATATGCAGCTCGGTTGGGCAAGGTCGCTCCCGGAATCAAATCGATTTGATGCTCTATCCCTCTCATAGGTGGCAGCCCCGGGGGTATCTCAGCTAGAAAAATGTCCTCATACTCCTGCAAAAGGTTAGTGATAGCAGGAGGTACCGAGCTAACAATATCATCAAGTGAAAACATAGCTCGTTTGCATACCAAAGCATAGCAAATATCATCAACAGAAATTTTAGCAAAGTCACATTTTGTTGCAAGCATAACACCACCCTTCAATTTAATCCCCTCAGCCTTAGAAATAGATGTAGACTTATCCTTTTTAGGTGGGAAAATAGAATTAGCAACTTGCTGATTTTCAGATTGAACATCATTCAAACTAGTATTGCGTTCTCTATCAGCTTGTACAATTTGAGCAGGGGTCAAAGGTACCAAAGTAATTTTCTTTCCTTTATGCACAAAAGTGTATTTATTACTTCTACCATGGTGTGTAGCATCATTATCATGTTCCCAAGGACGACCCAATAAAAGTGAACAAGCTTGCATAGGTACCACATCACAATCAACAGAATCAACATAAGAACCAATGGAAAATGAAACTCTACAAGTTTGTGTTACCTTTGCTTTACTAGAATCATTTAGCCACTGAATATGATATGGACGTGGGTGTGGGCGTGTGGTCAAGCTAAGCTTCTTGACCAAATTAGAACTCACCAAATTGTTGCAGCTACCTCCATCAATAATGACACGTGCTCGTCGGTCGCTGATGACAAAGAAAATCTGATACAAGTTATGGCGTTGTAGCTTCTTAGGCTGCTGGACTTGTGAGCTGAGCACCCGCTGTACAATAATGCTCCTATAGGACGCCGTGGCCTCGTCACCAAGGACTTCGCCATCCTCCTCATCTACATCTTGGTCTTCTTCATCCTCAATGTCAGAGGTGCTGATGTAACCATCTTCTGTAGCAATATATGCCCGCTGACTTGGGCAGTCCTTCTGCACATGGCCAATGCCATGGCAGCAGTGGCACTGAATACCCGAAGTGCGTCCCGTCGATGCAATGGATGAGGAACTCTTGGTAGGCACCTACAAAGAATTTTTACCTAAATCTGAAGGTTGTGCGGGAGGTGTCTTATGTGTAGCGGAAACTCTAGAGGCTGTTGGTCGCTTGCTCACTGGTGGAGGCGTCCGAAAAGTGGTTGGCTTGGTCAGCCTCGAAGATGGTGCCGAGCGTGGCGTGTATGTGCTGGTGCTGACCTTGCTCTTGCCCTGCTGTTCACGCCCCTGCAATTCCTTTTCTGCAAGCATAGCAAACTGAAATAACTGGTTGATAGTGTTAAATTCTTTATAATCAACAATGTCCTGAATGTCATGCCTCAAACCAAAATAAAAACGACAAATGGCATCTTCGTTTCCCTCTACAACACTACAGCGCATCAATCCCTTTTGGAGCTCACCATAGTAATCCTGTACAGATTTATCTCCTTGTTCTAAACGCATCAATTTCTTACGCAAGTCTCTATGATAAGAAGGAGGAACAAAACGATCACGCATAGCTACCTTAAGTTCTTCCCATGTACCAGGTAAAGCATCCTATGCAGCTGGCCCATTCCACCAAATAATGGCAAAATCCTTAAACTCACTAGTAGCTTGTCTAACTCTATGCTGCTCAGGTACAAGGTGGGCACTAAACTTTTGTTCTACCGTCATCTCCCAATCAAGATATCCCTCAGCATCATAATGACCCGAAAAAGATGGTATTGTGAACTTAATCTTAGCATAAGGATCATCGGGCACATGGTGATTATTACCTTGACGGTGGTGGTGATGGACACCACCCATACCTGTCGTGTTGCGGTGTAGACGTTGCCGTAATCTCTCTTGTCGGATAGCTGCTCGACCTATGTTTCTAGCGGCATCATGCACCATGTCTTGACCATCAGTGTTGCTGCCAGAAACGTCGTTGTTGCCCGCCACGAAGGTTTCCAACTTAGTAACCTTATCGGTTAGCGTGGAAATTCGCTTGTCCAATCTCTCCATGCTATTGCCAATGTTGAGTTCAATGAGTGCGTCAGTGACGGCCTTCCTGACGGCCTCATTCATCCTTTTTTGGGCATCCTCTACAATAGCTTGTAGTTGCTCTTGGCTGACACACTCGCTGAAACCCTTAGGATTGTTATCTGCAGTCTGTTCACCTCCTGCCATTGAAAACACAAAAATAGGAACAAACAGGTGAAAGTTATCCCTACCAAATGACTACGTGGTTGTAGTGGTGTCACTTTTCACAGCAAGTGGAAGCGTCTTACCAAGCTCTTACCAAGTTCTTACCAACGCAAGCAGTGGGCGGTACAACCGGCGGCTGGTTCGTGATACCTGTGAGGTAGTGGTACCGAGATTGCAAGGCCCTTTGTCTGTACTGATCTGAAGAATTTGTGGAGCTTGGAAGGCAAACAAAGAGTAATATGTATATTTGGCACACAAGTTAGTAACAGAAAGTAATGCTGAATTATAGTCCAAAGTACTTGTTCTCGTTGTTGGTCTAAAGTGTTGCAAGTACCAGGTTGTGACAAAAGTATGGTGGATAGCAAGGTGATAGGTATGAGAAAAACAAGTATGGTGGATGGAAACAGCAATACAAACAAGGAACCAGACAGCACACGCAAACATAGCTCACTTTGGGCTTCTCTATGTGCTCCTCTAGATATTGTTTCTCTTTTGCCCCTCTCTTTTTTTTCTATTTTTTGGGCTGTCGTTGTTTTTTTGGGAAATTTTGACTTTTTTATTGTATTTTTTGATATTTTTCCTTTACTTAGGAGCACAAAAGCAGTAACCACAGAAAATATGAGCTCAAACAAGTGTAAGACGTGGCCTGTGGAATTTTCAGAAAACTGGATGAAAATTGACAAAAACCTTGTGACCACGAAACGAGGATCTTGTGACCACTTTTTGGCCAATCTAAAAATTCCGAACCCCGGCAAAGCCGGGGATGGACGGATCCAAAAATTTTTTCTGATCGATTGCATATATGGAACGTCGAAAATGGAATTCGTATGCGAAAACTAGACCAGTTTTAAGAATTGGCTCCGAATTAGAGGACAAAACGGGAACAATGTGTGCAAAATTGGTCACAACAGCCAAGATTTGATGGAAACGATAGGGGGAAACACACGAACTGGACTCTAACATGACCTAACCAGCAACAAGACCTCGACCAGGACACAAACTCAACACGACGGACTCTGAAACTGAAATATGCAAAGGCTATGGCGCGGAAGGTTCTAGGATAGGAAAAACGAGTATGGCACTGGACTATGGGACGAATACGAAACACTCAAACTAGGGAATAACAAGTGAACCTGACGGTATACCTTAGCTCTAATTACCACTTAATGGAGACGGGGATCCCGATCTTCCGTCAGGTGATGGTAACTATCGTTGTGGCGGAGAATGACACACTGATCCGGCTTCAGATCGAAAGATCGAACCCTGCAATCTTAGCACCACAGCTCCTCTGGTTATCAACTGAGTCACAGACCAGATTGACCTCGCCAAGAAGGCTAATCCCTGCCTGCGCAACGAAGAACACAAGCAAGAACAAGAAAGATCGCAACCAAATTGCAGATGTATGATTAATCTCACGAGTTGGGGTCTCACAAACCGAAGAACGGCGAAACTGTTTCTTGACAGAATAATCTAAGCAAAACCCAAACCCTAATGGAGGGGTGGTGGCTGTTTATGAAGACTCTAGGGTCGTGCAAGACCCCTAGACGCGCCCCTAATGGGCCCAAACTCGATACATGGTCCAACGGACCAAAAGACGGTGTCGCAGCACCCTGGCAGATTCTGGACGCTGACTTGTTTTGACGATTCCCGTTAATTCCGAACAGCTTTTGATGTGAAACTACTTGGATTGGCTTCCTTATCAAATTATCTTTCCATCCATATGTGGATCATCGAAAACGGAGTCCGGATGCGTCCTGGGCGACCAGTTTAAGGCAGACTGGTCCTGGAGGCCGAGGCAGACTCGAATTCGTGTTGGACTGGGCCTCCGGCTTGTGTTGGACGTCCTTGCTGGTCATCATCACCTCCTCCACGTCCTCTTAGTCCCTCTTGACCCTCTCCAATGTTCCTAAGCAAGATAACATCATTAGGTAGTAGTCTATTCTCAAAAGTATGAAAAGGATCGCTTAAGAACGAGCTCACCTATAAATTGAGTTGACGCATTCGAGCCCGGGTCATTAGACCTCGCATGACGGTTGGAGGATCAGCTGTTACATCCAAAGGTGTGATGTCCTCATCAAAGACCTCAATGTGGAGGATCCTGTTCAGCGCCAGGTCGTGAAGACAGAGACCGTAGAAGTATAGGAGGCCACACGCGAAGTGGTGCAGGGGGAGGCCAAGCCTCAGGCGGTGGAAGTTGGAGAAGGAGACAACCTCTTGATCCCCGAGCGCCGGTGCTAACTCCTCAACGATGGGGGGGCGCCAGCCAACCGCTAGGACCTCCTCCGGCACTAGCCCATCCTCCTCTATCTTCCTAATCTCTACCTCGATGACCTCTAAAGGCCCCCATTCTGCCATAGGGATGAGGGGAGGAGCGGCGGTGGTGAGAGAATGTGAAAGAGCAAGGCAAAGTGGAGGTTTTCATGAAAGGAAGGGCTTCACTATAGGCAGAAGGCAAAACTTCCTTCCCTTGCTCCCTGTCTTTGCTTTAGTACTCCGTGTGCGGTGGCTACCATGCTCCCACAATCCTAGGTGCGATTGCACAACACGATGATGATTGTTAGACCCAAGGTGTAGGCGAACTGCCACCTCACTATCGGCCTGACCTCCTGAGCTGACCCAAGCATGCCGCCCACTCCACATTAGATCCACATTAATGGCTTGGATCTACATCCACCAAGTGTCATGACCTCTCCTCCACCAAATCTGCTCCACATGGCCTGACATCCCTTCTCCCAGACAAAGTGGGACGGTGTGGAGAGCATGCCATAATTCCTCCACCAGGCACGGTGGCCCAAGCACCATCAAACCGCCTGCTCAAAGCATTAGCAGAAGGGACGTGCCCAAAAGTCACCATGCCCGATGATAAGGAGGCCCCATGGTGGCCTCGAGGGCTGTGCCGATTCCCCAGATGGAGCAACTTGACCCCCCGATCGACTAGCACTTGGGCGGTGCACGCCCAAAACTAACCAACTCTCTGGAGTTGGGTCAGGAGCCATTGAGCAGTGGACCCTATGAGGGTCCCTTGCTCGAGCTCGGAGCGCTCCATGTGCCCTGACCTATGGCCGCAGAAGGTTGGCCCCAGAAGGCTAGCCCAAGAGGATTAGAGCCTGCTACGGAAGCCCCTAGAAGGGCATGGGGCGCCGGGTGATCAAGTGGCCCTGAGCTAGAGCCTAGATGCTCTTGATCACCTGACCCATGGTAGGCTCCGACTAGAAGGAAGGGTGCCCCTAGGCCTAGAGTTGGTAACTCCCAAATGAGTTCACCAAACCCTTGCTCAGGCCATAGACCTACATGACATAGGACTAGAAGGGGTCAGTAGCTCTATCGCTCAACCTTGATAGCCGAACGCCCCCATCTCACTAGGGGAAGGGCCCCATGAAGGGCACCGCATTCTCATCAGTGGAAGTCATCACTGCCATGGCTAGCTCGGTCACCAGAAGATCGAATTTAGCCATTCATCGCCATCACCAACCAGGCCAAGTGAGGCCACAAAGGGCTCAGGGGCTCCTGACGAGATCCTAACATATGGGTATGTTAAGCCTCTAGTTCCCAATCGATGAAACACCCATGCTCGGCCCTTGTCTCTTGCCTGGCCTATGATGCTAGCCAAGGACCAGGTGCATGAAGACAAGCCCCAAGCCATCGAGGCTTGGGGGCTCCAACACGCTACACTTTGGGCATGGCCTTACCGGCTGCTCCCGTGATAGGGTCACACATGGGGTGTGACACAAGAAGACAAGTCTCCTTAGGCTCCAAGAGTTGGGCAGCTCCTAGGCCCATGCGTCAGCCTCTAGAGCTGACCTCCTTCACCACCAAGATGACTCCAGAAGGTCCACCTGGAGGAGGCTGGTCCAAGCTAACATAGCCTAACATGTAGAGTGTCTGAATAGAGTAGCCAGACAATGCCTAAGGCTTCTTCGGCTCCACGACATCGCCATAGTCCATAGAGCACCGCTACAAGACCCTCCTAGAATCCGGCGCATGTATACCATAGACACTTCCCCCAAACCTCCATGTACAAGACCTATCTCAGTATGTAAGGGATAAGGTCAGACCTTAGGGGGAGGATCCTAGCTAGATCATTCCATTCCTCATTCGATTCATTGCTGCTCAGCACCAGGAGCAGGGCAACCCTAGGAGGGGCACCGAGAGCTCCTCCACCATACCCATCGCCTTCCTCCTCTCTGATAGGAGGAAGACTCCACTAGCGGTGAGGCAACCTTAGGATTAGCACCAAGCTAACCCCCTACCAAATCTCTCTCTACACTCTGTTGTAACCCCTCAATTTTGGGTTTCTTGAGTATAAGGATCATTAGCTACTAGACGTAGGGCACCGATTGGCCTGAACTAGGATAAACTATTGAGTCTCTTCTATGATTCTTGTGTTCTTGAGTCCACCCGAACCACCAAAGACACATACTCTAACATCGACTCAAACAACAATGCTTGCCGTAGTTTTGACCCTGTGATAGGTACCTTTTCTAGAACTACACCATAGTCACGATGAGTTTGCTTCATATAAAGGATTTGTGCACAATAAGCACCCGTGGCAATGTACTCTGCCTCGGCGGTGGACAAGGCAACACTATTTTGCTTCTTAGTGGTCCAAGACACTAGAGATCTACCAAGCAAATTGCACCCTCCAGATGTGCTTTTCCTATTAATCTTGCAACCCGCGTAATCTGAATCAGAATACCCAATGAGTTGAAATCTAGCTCCTTTGGGATACCAAAGGACAATGCTTGGTGTGTGCTTAAGGTACCTAAGGATTCTCTTAATGGCAACTAAGTGAGCTCCTTAGGACTAGCTTGAAATCTAGCACACATACACACACTAAACATGATGTCATGCCTAGATGCGGTTAAGTATAACATGCTACCAATCATAGAGAGGTAGAGAGTTTGATCTACCAATTTACCTCCCTCATCTAGGTTGAGATGTCCATTTGATGGTATTGGTGTGTTGATTGGCTTACATTTATCCATTTTGAACCTCTTAAGAAGATCCTTGGTATACTTTTCTTGAGAGATGAAAATCCCTTCTCTCATTTGCTTGACTTGAAAACCAAGAAAGAATGTAAGCTCTCCAACCATAGACATCTCGAACTCCTTTGACATCAATTCACCAAACTCTTTACAATAGTCTTCATTTGTTGAGCCAAATATGATACCATCAACATATACTTGACAAATGAAGATCTCTCCATTAAGCTTCTTGGTGAATAGTGTAGTGTCAACCTTTCCAATGGTGAAGCCCTTCTCAATGTGGAAATCCTGAAGGCGCTCATACCACACTCTTGGGGCTTGGTTTAGCTCATATAGCGCCTTAGACAACCTATAAACATGATTAGGATATCTAGGGTCTTCAAACCCAGGAGGTTGATCAACATAGACTAGTTCATTTATGAAGCCATTTAAAAATGCACTTTTAACATCCATTTGATATAATTTCATTTCATGATGCGATGCATATGCAAGGAGGATACGAATGGCTTCAAGTCTTGTAACCGGTGCAAAGGTCTCTCCAAAATCCAAACCTTCAACTTGAGAGAACCCCTTTGCAACTAGCCTTTCCTTATTCCTCACAACTATGCCTTGATCATCTTGCTTGTTGTGGAACACCCACTTTGTTCCAATGACTCTTGCATCTTGTGGTCACTCTTCAAGTGTCCAAACTTCATTATGGGTGAAGTTGTTCAATTCTTCATGCATGGTATTTATCCAATCCGAATCTTGAAGAGCTTCATCTATAGTTTTGGGCTCAATGCAAGAAACAAAAGAGTGATGTTCAACAAATGAAGCAAGTTTTTGAGAGCGAGTCATTACACCCTTTGAAGGATTCCCTTTGATGAGATCTTGTGGATGTGCTTGAAGTAGAGGCAAATTTCTTCTATTAACCACTTGAGGAGGAAGTTGTGGAGCATCAACATCTTGAGCTTGTGCCACCATTTGATCATGGGAGATGTGAGTGTCTTCATTTTCTACTCTGCCATCTTTATCATCATCATCTTGTGGCACATTTGATGAAGAGGGTAGATCAATCACTTGTACTTCATCTTCATCATCTTTAGGTTTGATGTCTCTAACCTCAATGTTCTTCATGGCCTCCCTCAATAGTTCATCACCTACATCATCAAGATTCTCATGTGCTCCTTGGGAGCCGTTAGATTCATCAAATTCCACATCATATGTTTCTTCTACTAAGCCGATGGCATGATTGAATACTCGATATGCTTTGGACTTTGATGAGTAACCGACAAGAAAACCAATATCACAACATCTTTGAAACTTCCCTAGGTGTTGCCACTTCTTGTAGATGTAGCATTTGCAACCAAACACAAAAGTATGAGACATCCGGCTTCTTCCCATTGAGCAACTCATACGGGGTCTTGCTAAGAAACTTTTGAAGAAATAGGTGGTTGGATGCATAGCATGCGGTGTTGATAGCTTCCACCCATAAATCTTGCGGTGTGATGTACTCATCAAGCATTGTTCTTGCAAGGGTGATAAGTGTCTGATTCTTTCTCTCTACTACACCATTTTGTTGAGGAGTGTAGGTTGCAGAGACCTCTTGCTTGATCCCAACTTCATCACAATACTCTTCAATGTTTGTGTTGACAGATTATTTCCCATTGTCAATTCTTATCTTCTTGATCTTCATATCAAATTCATTTTGTGCTCTCTTGGCAAACTTCTTGAAACATGTGGTCACTTTGGTCTTGTCATGAAGGAAGAACACCCAAGTGTATCTTGAATAATAATCAACTATCATAAGACAATAGAGGTTGCCTCCCAAACTCTTATATATTGTTGGTCCAAATAAATTCATGTGTAGAAGCTCTAGCACTCTTGATGTTGACATATAAGCTTTGGTTGGATGAGTGTTTGCAACTTGTTGCCCACTTGACATGCACTACAAAGTTTGTCCTTCTCAAACTTGACATCCTTCAAACCTCTCACCAACTCCTTCTTCAATAGTTTCTTGAGTGTGCTCATCCCAACATGTGCCAGCTTTCTATGCCAAAGCCACCCAAGTGATGTTTTGGTGAATAAGCATATCTTCAAGTTAGCATCTTCGAAGGTGAAATCAACTAGATATAGATTGTAGTATCTAAAGCCTTTGAATATCACTTGATCATCATCTTTGTTTGACACAACCACTTCCTTCTCGGTGAACAAACATTGGAAGCCAAGATCACACAATTGACCAACGGATAGCAAGTTGAAGCTCAAAGAAACAACATATAGCACATTTGATATTGTGTGGTCATTTGATACTACAACTTTGCCCAACCCTTGTACTTTGCCCTTTGAATTGTCACCAAATGTAATTCTTTCTTGACAATCTACTTCTTCATCTAGTGAGGTGAACATACGAGGATCACTGGTCATATGTTGAGTGCAACCACTATCAATAACTCAATGACTTCCACCATCTTGTAGTTTACCTACACACACAAGAGATCAAGCTTGTTGTTTAGGGACCCAAACTTGATGAGATCCCTTGACTTTCTCAACTAGTGACCTAGCAACCCAAATTTGCTTAGGCCTATTCTTATTTGGTGGACCTAAGAACATGACTTTCATCTTTCCACTAAAATATTTTCTAAGCATGTAGTGAGCATTGAAAGCAAAGGGTCTAGCATGCTTGGGCAAGGGTTGCGGTGGTGGAGTTTCACACTCATGAGCATGGTGTCCTTCTTGTCCACACTCAAAGCATCTTTTTGGCTTAGGCTTCAACTTATATTGTTGATGTTGAGCTTTAGCCTTCTTCTCTTGATTTGTCAAGAATCCAATACCACTTCTATCCATCTTCATCATGGTGTTCATTAGTAGCTCACTTTAAAGATATTGGCCTCTTGTGAACTTGCTCAAACTGGTCTCGAGATGTTCCCTCTCCAACTTGAGTTTCTTATTTTCTTCTCTAAGTTCATCATAAGTTGATAGCTCCTCAAGATTCTTCTCCATCTTGAGTCTCTTGTTTTCTTCCCTAAGCATTTCATTCTCAAGAGCCAAATCATGATCATTGTCAAGGTTCTTATTAGCGCAAAAACATGTTGATGCGCCTAACACATAGCAAGCCAAAAGGATCTACTTGGAGTAGGCCTGGAGATCCACTTGGCTTCAACACAGGACCAGTCGATCCTGCGAGTTCTCGAAGGTGTGTCAGTCAATTTGACCTGCAATTGACAAGGAGAGAAAGTTTATTAGTAATTTAGGGTGGAACAAGCTAGTTTTGCCCAAATAGTTCCAAGTGTGCCGCTTCGGTAGTAGCCAGACAGGAAAATCGATTAAATAGCCAATACGAGAAGAGATCGGCTATTAAGAACTGTAACGCTTGTGGGTCATGATTGATTTTATAGTAACGAATATAACAGGTCTAGTTTTAATAATCCTTTCCCTTAAACTATTAACATGTATGCGTCAAAGATACATCACTGGCTAAATTAGATTTGATCAATATGTGGTGTAGAGCTAATGAATCCAGTGAAAAGGGATATGCCACGCAAACAATTGACTGTTTGATATAGACAGATCTACAAACTATCTAGATCTAACCTATTACTGTCAATAGTGAGGTTCGATCGGATCGATGCAGCTATGATGATGATGATAGTCTAGAATCGAAAAATCCATAGAACCAACCATACTTCAACAGATTCATGAAAGCGTGCCATATCTGTGAAAGCGTAGGCAAATCAGCTAAAATAGCCAATTCAGGTAGAAAATGGATTACAGCATGTGAACAATCGACTGTTTAACATGGACAGATCTATAAACTCATCAAATCTAACATGTTATCCTTAACAGTGGGGTTCGACCGGATCGAAGGCAACCATGATAAAAACAATAGATCAAACATTTAAAGTAAATAGATCTATTCACATTTAACAGAATCATGAAGACACACTATAAGCGTTAAAGTATGGGCAATTAGCTATTTAGCCAATGCAGGCATAGTAAACAGTTAAGGTCACGCTTGGTCGAAATCAAATATGCCAACTAGCATACTCTGATTTAAAGTGCTATCAGTGGGGATCGACCGGATCGTTATAGCCATAATAGCGAGCTATAGACCAGATTCAACTAGCTAGTAAAACCTTCTCAAGATCAAACGTGCCTTAGCCACGTACTATGCATGATCAAGATCGAAGTAGAACAGCCGATAAAACATAATCCATCGCTTAAAGTAAGAACCATTGCAATATGACAAAATAAACGATGGACTAAAAAGGATGTTAGGCCGATCTAGATCGATCTCGATCAGGCAGGTTGATATTGTTGAAACTAATGACAATAAGAACATTAGCAAGATTGGTAACTTAATGAATCTACCCGAAGGATGCCACCCTCAGGTATAGCCGATAACTTGACCTTAATCTAATTCGAGCAGTGGAAGTCAAACTTAACCGATGCAGCCATACATGAACTAGATAAGGATCGATAACTAACTCATACTAGAGCTAGTAAGAGGTCGGCCAGACCGATATAGCCTTACAAACCAAAGTATAAGCCATGACGGTACTTACAGACAACCCGGAGGTCGACCGGATCGATGCAACCCTGCTTGTTGAAGAACTCGCTGAGATCTACAGTACTCCTACTCCTAAGGGTTGGCGTGAAGCCAAAAAAAGTAATTGGTATTGACTGATTTGATATTTTTTACAATAGCTGGGGTTCAATATTTATACCTATGACCTAAGTATGAATCCTACTCAGATATGACTCATTATAATTTTTAGAACAAAAGAAAACATTCCTAACTTAAGATAACTTGGACCCCCTGATGTAGACTAGGCCTGATCTTTTGAAAGGTATGATAGTGTCGATTGGTGGAGACTCAACGTTCACGATCTAGGCTTTGAACCAAGACTGATTTGGACCTCGGCAACTATTACACCACTGCTCCATTGGTTATCAACCACGCGAACGCGATTGACCTCGCCAAGAAGGCTTTCCTGCAAGCAAATCGAGAGCACAAGCAAGAACAGGATGAACACAATCTAAAATTGCAAATAAATATGAGGCTTATGATAACAAGAAGGAGTTCAAGTCTTTATTTGAAAGGACTAATCGCCATAGGCGAACAAGATCAAGAACTGGGCCCTGGTTCACAGCAAGTAGCCTTGGTGGCATAGTTGTAGCAAAATGATATCTGTTTCACGAGAAAATCAAGAACTAAACAAAACTCCAAGCCCTAAGGAGAGCGATGGCTACTATTTATAGAGTCTTGGGTGTCACCCCCTGGACGTGCCCCCTAATGGACCCAAACACGATACACGGTTCAACGGACCAAAAGACAGTGTCGCAGCACCCTGACAGATTCTGGATGCTAACTTGTTTTGATGATTCCTGTTGATTCTGAAGGTATTTTGATGTGAAACCACTTGGATTGACTTACTTATAAAATTTTCTTTCCAACCATATGTGGATCATTGAAAACGGAGTCTGGATGCATCCTGGGTGACTAGTTTAAGGCAGACTGGTCCTGGAGCCCGAGATGGGCTCGAACTTGAGTTGCTTTGGGCCTCCACCTCGGGGACTTGAACCGAATTAGCCTCAGACCTCCTTCTTGACTTGGACACCCTTTCTGGTCTCCTACCCCTCCATACCATATGTCAAACATGGTCATATGCATGGGTGTCATGTCCTCATCATCCTCCCCTTCTTGACGAAAAGCTGTCCTCGGCGTCGATTGTGCTTAAAATTGATCCTGCACAACATAAAGGAGAACGGGGTTGCAAAAACAAAGAGAGCTAAAATAATTATGAGAAGGAACATGACCATGTTTCCAAGTTTGTAGCATGTCATCTCGCATAAAAATTTCAGCAAGCATGTAGACTCCATGATCTGAATGCACATGATGTATGTCAACACTATCCTGCAAAAGATTAGAACTAACCAAAGAAAATACAGAAATAGATGGTCTAGCAGACATAGGTAGCAACCAACAATGCTCCCCTTCTTGGAAGTGAACTTGTTTCATTGAGGAACATGAGAAAATGTTTGTATTATTATGGCTGCCCTCTAAATGATCATAATCTTATACAACAAAAGGAAAATTCATATTACTATGAATGTATACTCGATGTATCATATATTGTTCCTTGTTGTTATATTTGCCAATAACATGATATGTGTGTTTAGAAAACCAAGCCAAATCAGCATATTTAAAAAGGCTCTCCTCCAAACAATCTAGGTTACACAAAACATCAAATATTCAATGTAACCCAAAGTATGTAAAGAAGACAACAGTTTGAGCTCATCAGTTTTAGTAGCAATACGAATAACATGTTTATTTTTAGCACAAGTGATTGGTTCCAAAACATGTAAAACTGAAGCATCATCAACCAATGCATCTTTATCACAAGGAACATCAAGCAAATTACCATGGGACAAAGATAAATCAAGAGAGGGTTCCACTAACAATTGCTCTATGATAACATGGTTTGTAGAAAAAATTAGTACATTAAGACAATTTTCACCTTCCGTGAGTGTAGCACCATGGGCATTACCTGTGTTTTTAGTAGGAGTAATAGGTGCATTGTGAAGTGATGGTTCTGAATTTACATATGAGGTTGTGAACTCCTCATTTTCTTCCATGTCATCCTCTCGCTTATGTACATTATCCTGCAGAAGGCTAGGCATAGCAAGAGGGATAACAACAGACTCTTCCTCTAAATGGTGCACCTCATCATATGAAGTCAAAACATGAGGTGGATTAACAAAGGTTTCTCGCATAAGAAGTTTCATATCATTCCAAGTTTGAGGTTTATCAAAAGGATCTAAAGACTCCTACCAAGATAAAGCAGAATGTCGCAAAACACTAGCTGCATTTTTTACCTTCCTCCTTGGACACATAAAGCGAGTAGCAAAAATGTTATCGATGGCAATTTCCCACTCCATGTACTCATCAGCACCTATACCATCATAAGTCGGTGGATACGAACAACCTATCATTGTTAGAAGACAGCAAAAGACAACACAAATAGTATTATCCCTACCAACTACTTAGGTTGTGGACAAGGAAAAACAAGGCACTCAACTCTCAAGCGTCTTACCATGGTCTTATAAGTGTTCTTACCAAAGCAACAGGCAGTGCAATCGGTTGGTGACTGTGATACCGTTGTAGCTTGAGTGTAACAGTTGTAAGGCAAACCTGTACTTGGTTAGAAGAAAGTGAAGCTTGGACAAGCACAATATAGTAGCAAGGAGTAGCAAAATTCACAACTGAATAGCAAAGCTAAATAAGTATCCCAAGTACTTGTCTTAGTTGCTGGCCTACTCACGTTCCAAGTATCAGATGTATCAAGTGATGTGAATAGTAAGAATATGATTAGGAACAAGGTAGAAATCAGCACACGCAAACACAGCTCAAATGGCGCTCTCTATGTGCTCCTCTAGATATTGTTCCTCTTTTGCCCCTCTCTTTTTTCTATTTTTTGGGCTGTCGTTGTTTTTTTGAGAAATTTTGACTTTTTCTTTTTATTTTTTTGAGATTTTTTATTCACTTAGGAGCATAAAAGAAGTAACCACAAAAAATATGAGCTTAAACAAGTGAAAGATGTGGCCTGTGGAATTTCCAGAAGATGTGCTCGAAATCGACAAAAACCTTGTGACCACGAAAATAGTATCTTGTGACCACTTTTTGACCAATATAAAAATCTCTGACCCTAGCATAGCAGGGGATGGACGGATCCAAAAATTTTTTTGATCGGTTTTGATATATGGAACGTCAAAATCCGAGTTCGTATGCGAAAACTAAACCGGTTTTAAGAACGGACTCCGAATTAGAGGACAAAACAGGAACAATGCGCGCAAAATTGGTCATGGCAGCAAGGATTTGATGGAGATAGTGAAGACAAGTGTAACAAATAAGATGGCATGGACTAGGGTTTGATGAATACAAAGGAAACTCAACAAGACTTAGAGATGTTCATGGATTATGATGAAAAACAAAGGGGAAAACACAAACTGGACTAAAAAACGATCTAAAGCCAGCAACAAGAACTTGACCTAGGGCACAAACTCAACAACGTGAAATAGAGATGAAATTGTATGGCACAATGTGGCTATAGGACAGGGAATATGTGACGATGTATATTTTTTTTGGCTTTTTGTGGACTATAGGTAATGCGAAAACAATAACAATCTAAAGGGGAAAACAAAGTTATACCTAACAGGCAACAAGGTCTCTGATACCACTTGATGTAGACTAGACCCGATCTTCCGAAAGGTATGATAGCGTCGATTGGTGGAGACTCGACATTCATGATCTAGGCTTCGAACCAAGACTGATTTGGACCCTGGCAACCATTACACCACTGCTCCGTTGGTTATCAACCACGCGAATGCGATTGACCTCGCCGAGAAGGCTTTCCTACAAGCGAATCGAGAACATGAGCAAGAACGGGATGAACGCAATCTGAAATTGCAAATAAATATAAGTCTTATGATAACAAGAAGGAGTTTAAGTCTTTATTCAAAAGGACTAATCGTCACAGGCGAACAAGATCAAGAACTGGGCCCCTAGTTCACAGCAAGCAGCCTTAGCGGCATAGTTGCAGTAAAACGATGTCTGTTTCACGAGGAAATCAAGAACTAAATAAAACCCCAAACCCTAAGGAGAGAGATGGATACTATTTATAGAGTCTTGGGCGTCACCCCCCTGGACGCGCCCCCTAATGGGCCCAAACACGATACACGGTCCAATGGACCAAAAGACGGTGTCGCAGCACCCTGACAGATTCTGGATGCTGACTTGTTTTGACGATTCCTATTGATTCTGAAGGTCTTTTGACGTGAAACCACATGGATTGGCTTACTTGTCAAATTAGCTTTCCAACCATATGTGGATCGTCGAAGACGGAGTCCGGATGCGTCCTTGGTGACTAGTTTAAGGCAGACTGGTCCTGGAGCCCAAGATGGGCTCGAACTTGAGTTGCTTTGGGCCTCCACCTTGGGGACTCAAACCGAATTAGCCTCGGACCTCCTTCTTAACTTGGACACCCTTGCTGGCCTCCTAACCCTCTAGACCATGTGTCAAACATGGTCATATGCATGGGTGCCATGTCATCATCACCCCCAATCTTTCCTTTTTGTAGAGTTTGACATATTTTTCTGACGCCAACCGTAGCTCATTGAAGTTATCTGCTGATGTCATATGAAGAGAGCCGATCCTAGTACCACATCTGAATCAACTGATATTGATCCTTATGCAATCAATTCCTTGATGACACAATCTTGGAAGGTTTGAGTTCTTGCGTTCTTCTTCCCAAATTTTGGTGTAAACACATGCCCTGCAATTTTGGGATAAATATGATTTTATTCCAAAATTTTTATTTACCTATCCACCATGTCGCAACCATTTATTTCGAAATATACGCATGACTCTCGATATTCTCATCCAAATTTTATATAATACCCCAATAGTATCATTTCTAATTCACTCGACTCATTCGCTTTCCCCTTCTTCTTCGAGCGAGCCTCAACAACCAAAGCCACCACCACTAGAGCTCCAACCCTAGCGTTCTTCCTCTGCTTGAGCTATTCATTAAGTCATTCCTCTACAACCTTTTTTTAGATTCATATTTATTCCAACTAAAATGGCGACCAACGACTACATCCCTAAGGTATGTCTCCAAACTTCTGTCCTTCAACTATCAGCCGCTACTCTGTATTTTTCTCTTCCTTAAGTTTATCTCATCTGGTTTTCTAGGGGATGGAAAATGAAATTTTGATCCCTTTGTCTATTGTTCCAAATGCTTATTACCATGGACCCATGGGAGATGCTAACCCTTTGGATTTTATCAACCAAGAAACCAATCAAATTCCCTTTGGGTAATCCTTGGTAGATCTATCTTCTTGGAACACCAAAAATCCCTTTAGGAATTGGCCCAAAATGCCTAAGGGATGGAGAGACTAGTTCCATAGAGTGTCAAACAAAAAGGGCGGAGATTGAGAAGTTTACGATTTAAGCCAATGTCTGACCCTTTCACTGTCTAGAATGGAGAGAAATGATTCACTCCTAATTGCTGCTTCTTACTTCTGGTCCAATACCTTGAATGCTTTCATCTTTAGTCACGGCCCAATGACTATTACCTTGGTCGTTGTTTATATGTTGACCAGCCTTGGAATAGTAGGACCAATTCATCCATGTGAACACTTAGGTGCTGTGGGTCAAAGAAACTGGCTAAAATATCGGACTGCACATGATGGGCAAGCTACATCAAGAACCACATCGAGAATGAATCGACTGTTAGCGATGGAGAACATATGGCTTTTCTAAATATGTGGTTAGAAAGATTTATCTTCTATGGGTCATCTTGTGGTCTGACTTATAATCATAAACTCATAGAAGAGCATCTAGCAATAGGCGTTGAGATTCCTCTTGGAAAGTATCTATTGGGATCAGCTTACCATTTGATGCATCAGGTGGCTGCTCAGCTACTAAAGAATGAAGCAGTGCACACCATCAGTGGCCCTTGGTGGTTAATACAAATGTGGTTAAATTTGTATATGCATAAGATTGTAAATCCAAATCTCTAGAATTTGAGTTTCCCTCCTCCAACTTTGATGAGGAATACAGAGGCAAAGAAGGAAGAACCCATCAGTGCATGAACTATGGTGAAGTTACATCGGCCATAATAGTTGCTATCGATGTTGGCCATCTCTTCAAGAAGTTTTATAGAGGGTTTGATGTAGATATTTTGACTTGGCTACCCTATGATGAGGATGAGAACAATGAGTTGGTCTTGCCATTCAAATTTCAATTTGAATCAGGCTACTCAGACAAAACGACAGCTGCAATCTTCAATTTCTTCATCAAACCTTGCGTTCTTCCTACCAAATTTCATCATGGCCATGGCAAAATGTCTATAGGTTCCTTCCTTCTAGGCAACCTTCCACCCTATGAGTTTTACAACCCTTCTTTCATAGCTCATCAGTTTGGTCTTAGTCAACTGCCCCTTGGCTATTTTTCAAAAATATATTGAAACCGAGAGAAGGCATTAGTGAGGCAATGGAAGCTTCTAGAGTTTTCTAGTTAGGATCAAATCTTCCTTACCTCTATCTACATGAATGGACCAAAGTCTCCTTCACTTTTCATTTATATGATTCCTAGTGGCAAGAGTGGCACTCCCACCTCTTCTACATGCTAGTTCATCCTAACTGTATAGCTCTGGATGAAGATTTTACTTTTGATAGTGAGGTAATCAGCCAACTCCTTTTCTTTCATAAAGATCATCTACGAAAGTCCCTCTGTCAACTTATCTAATAGGACTCCCTTGTAGGATGCTGAATTCAATCCCCCAATTGTGGACAGAAAAGGGCATGCCATAGAGTATTATCTGCCATGTCCAATCTCAAGATTGGGATCAACTGCACCTACACTGAAGAAGCTAATGAAAACCCAAGCTACCTCTACAACTGTAACATATCAATCTTAAAAACATAAGGTAGCCTAAGGGACAACCCTGAAAACCATTACTAGGAAAAGGCTTCGCAGAACGAGACCATCAACTACTCAGGTAAAACAATTCACCGTCTTTCCAAAATGATATTCAATTTCTAATTCTAATTCTTTCCTTGCAGTTATCAACCATTGCATCCCAACCTGCTCTGGGTGCTGAACTTTTGTCCCAGGCATTTAAATCAGCACTAACCCATACTTCATCGGCCGATCCTCAAAAGGAGCCAATTTCGGCTAAAACAACCGATGCTTCTGGGATGGCAGAAGATGAGAATCCTCCCACTTTACTTCCTGATGTTGCCAAGGTATCTCCTCAAAATTATTGATTTTTCATTCAATTTTGACCCTTCTTAGATCATTTACCATGTCAAACACTCCCTGAGGAAATATTCACACAAGAGCAGAAGTCTGACAGTCTACCCATTGAAAGTGATTCTGCTGATGTTGACACCCAGACTGTCAAACCTCCAGTCCAGCAAACAATTGATGGTAAGAAAGTCATATGTCTATTTTATCCTTCTATAATAAGCATGAACTAAAAATCTTCCTTGATGTTTGTAGATACCAATGTCGAAAGTTCATAACCAATTCAACCAGATACCATTGGTGCATCATCAGTTGTTCCTTCTCCTCAGATAGAAACTACCCCCAAAAAGGTACTATATCTCCTCATTCTTCTCATTTTCAAACAACTTGTTATTTCTTAACAAAACTTTTCTTTCCCACTTGCAGGTACTTAACTCTCTAGTCCTGAGTTATTCTTTCAATCTTGAAGAGTATCTAAATGAAGATGAAATTAGCTCATCAGCCATCTCTCCTAAAGAAGCTTTATCAGAAGAGACCAGAGATCAGCTAAGGGACATATTGCCAATGCTTGAGAGGGATATAGCCAATTTGGTCCATGCAGATTCAATGCAAAGAGTCTTCTTAGCCATTAAGGATAATTTATCCCTAGATCTCACCAAAGTTTTGTCACCTTTATCCATCATTGAAGATCAAGCCCCAAAGGTAAAAAAGGCTCAGAGGAATCTGTCTAACTATGAAGCTTTATTGGCCAGGAAAAACTCCAATAGACAAGAGGCCAAAGAGTTGGCATAGCTGATCGATAATTTGAAGAACTCCTCAGTCAGGATCGAGCCAGAGCTTGAGAAACCAAGCGTGTAGAACTTGAGAAGGAACTGGAGAACATGAAGGCTGCCATCGATTGCCATAAGTCCAATCTGGCTCAAATACTCAATGCCATTAAGCAAAAGAAATAGGAAATGCTGACCAAGGCCAAAGAAGGCAAGGCCATCCGCAGTAACCTTGAGAACATTCCTGGATCAGCCGAAGAAGACAAGCAGCAAATCGCAGAAGTCGATGCTATCTGGCTAAAAGTATTGAAAGCAATTTAGGATGTTCTAAACTTTTAATCTACATACTAACATATATTCTGTGTGAAACTAATGATAACCATATTTTCTGTAGATCTTTTGGATTTCTTGTCTCGGCTAAAGAGCCGATTTGAAAATAGCCGATTTTAGACCTCTGACCTTACTCAAATTAAGTCTGAAAACATGGCCTTCATTAAGAAAACTCCTCAATCTTCTATCCTTAGTTATCAACGCTGCATTGTTTTTGGCATTAGTGAGGTGGTGCTTCACCTTCTATTAATTGTAGTTACTCTTTGCACATCTCAAGATATCTACCATCCCATCTCTATAGCTATAAATACTAGCCTAGGGCTCCAGCCTTGAACACATCTATACTTGGAACTGCCTCTATTCTTTGCGCTTCTCCGCCTTCATAAACCCTGTAGTGGTTTTCTTCCTCCTCTTAGTAGATCTAACCAAACCCTATGGCTAGCGAGGACAACCGAGGCAAGTGCACGACAGAGGAGATTCTAGAGGAGAACCTACCAATGAGCCAGCACCTCTGCCATATGAGGTGAGATTGATATCTTCTGCTCATGGCAATGAACTTTTCTAACTTGTTTATAGGTTCATCTTGAATGACAGCCTTCGTCCACTTCTTCCTAGGGCCAGTGAGCCCTCCAATGCTATATCTAATGTTGCCTCCGTACCTGATTCATCATAGAACTCCTCTAACTCCTACAACGGTGATGACGTCCGACGTTTCCTCTAGGAGTGGAGTGCAGCCTAGGACCATTATTCTAAGGCAACTCAGGAAAATGATCAGCTTGAGATCCGCCTCGGGGCCTCTTAAGCCGCCCTTCATGCTGCTAGGGAAGAGGCTAGCTCTGCTCCGACATGGCTGACCGAGTCCGACGCCATGGTGGTGGGTAAGATGGATTCCAAGAACACCTTTATTTTGATTCCTACTATCTTTGTCTTGATATCTTCTTTGTTTCTATGATCGCCAGCCCTGACGGTGCAGTTGGAGAACCTCCAGCTGGCAGCGAACATGGCTACAACGGCCATCAATGCTCGGGGCCCCTTCATTAACGCCCGCCTCCATGATGTCTTGGACTATGTCTAGGAGATCGCCCTCGATGGCATCCGTCGTGGCACATCGGTGGCGCTAGCTGCAGCACAGGTTTAGACCGGGTACGAGCTTCATACCATGTTGACCAGTTTCCCAATGGACGATGGCCCCAAAGAGCACAAGGAGTTAATTGTGGACTTCATTGATGCAGCGGAGGCCATCATGGATATTACATCTGCTCAGGATGTGATAAATAATGTCTTTGACTAGTTTGTACTTAGGGCAAACCAATCAATGAATAAAAAACCTCTATTTTTCTATGATCATGCCTCAGTGTACTTTCTGCAATGTCTTGTGTATTCCATAATCATTTCTGTGTTGGTTTTTTGCTCTATAGGTGATACATATCGTATCGACTTTTCCCCCTTTTGGGGTAATTTTTTGAGCTAAAGGCGATACCCTTCTGGTACTGGCTATTAGAGCCAATAGCTGAACAAATTAGCTATCAAATATTAATCCAATTGTTAGGATAATATTCGTTTAGACATTTTCCATTGAACACTTCTTGATACCAGGCATCTCATGGTATTCCCAAGAAAAACAATCTTTAAAATCCTATAATAAATCTATCAACTCTTGCTTATACTCAGGATCCAACTTAGCACTCACATACGTCGGCCTAGGCCTATCTCCAAAGCCAATACTTATTTCCTCTAATTCATTGGCCGACATAAAGCCATGTATTAGTTTACCATCTGTACCATCTATCCATTAAAACAAACTCTCAGAGCCAATTGTTCGGATCGGCTTTTGGCTTTCATCATTGATTTTAATGAAGCCTCCTTCCCATAGTTTGCCAGAAAAACACTCGAAGTCTTCTAGTTCCCAATACATTGGATCAGCTATTGTCATACTTATAGAATCATCAGCGTGAACTAGCTCAACATCATCTCCATGCCATTGAATCAAGCATTGATGCATGGTCGATGGTATAGAACAATTTGCATGAATCCAATCATGACCAAGGAGTAAACTGTATGAACCTTTTCCATCAATGACGAAGAATGTGGTGAGCAAAGTCTTGCTTCCAATTGTCAATTCAACATTTATTGCCCCCTGGTCTTGGATGCATTACCCCCAAAATCCTTAAGCATCATGTCGGTCTCAATTAGATCTCCTGATCCCTTGCCAAGCTTGCAAAAAGTAGTATAAGGCATAAGATTAACAGAAGCACCTAGATCCACCAACATTTTGCTGATCGACTTCCCATAAATGAAATCTTTTACATATAAAGCTTTTAAGTGCTAATGCTTGACTGGTTTATTGAATACAGCTTGTTGTATCACTGTCAACTTGGCAACTATCTCCTCATATTCTGATTCATCAAAATCCAAATAGACTTCTTGATCTGCTGGAGCTTTGAATTCTGATGGCAACAAAGAAGCCATTTGAATATTAGCCGATGGTTGACCCCTATCGATTATTTGTTTAGCATGCCACACTTGAGGTCTACCAGATGCCTAAGCTTGTTCTAGCTCTCTATTCCTTAGGCGTTGTACCCTTCTTTTCTGGCTTCTTGTCAAACCTCCTAGACACCATTGCCCTTCCTACCAAACATATTCTTCCTCATCACCCTCTTTTTTATAATCAGCCCAGTTTTAATCAACAACTCGCTTCCCGAGCCGATCATGAACACTCCTATTTTTTAAGCTTTGATCCATATTATTATGATGATACTCATCTCGAGCATGGATAGATCGGCGGTTGGCTTGAGATTGCCTAAACTCCCAAAATTGCTCACTGCACTCTGGACAATTATTTTTAGTAGGCAATTTCAAACCTTCATTCCAACATTGTCTGAAGAAAGGACAATTCCAATGTGATTCATCTTGCTTTATTTCATACCTCTCTTTCTCCTGTTGACGTTGGTATTCTTTCTCTTCAAACCAACGCTGATAATCCTTTTCCTTCTACCATTGCCATTTATTCAACAAAATTCAAGATGTGACACGCGGCCTTATCGCCCCATCCCTTGACATCTCTCCCTGCTCATATCGACTCTTCTGTTGGTCACGACGCCTTTTAACCTCTCTATATTCATTAGCCGATATTTGCATCTTTAGGTTGACGGTTCCAGTTTCTTTTGCTCTGATGATGTTAGGACTTTAGTTTTCCCTTTGAGCAACTTAGCATCAACCATGTTATGATCTCTTGGGAAGGGATTATCATCAACTTTCATCTTTCGAGGTGTATCAAATTTAAGCTTCCCTTGCTGAATAGCCCTCTGTATATGTTGCTAGAAAATTCTACACTCATTAGTAGAATGAGAAGTAGCGTTATGAAATTTATAGAAGTTCTAATTCTTCAACTGATCTGGAGGTAACATGACATGATTGGCGAGCAACTTGATCTATCCTCTTTCAAGCAAGAAATCAAAGAGCTTGTCTAATTTTGTGACGTCGCAATCATTGCTCTCTTTGACTCCTTTCCCCCAAGGATTTAGCACCGTTACTGTCTTCTTACCCCAATTCCATTTAGCAGTAGCAGTCTCTCCTTCTTCATTGTCCTCATCGCCATCACTAACTGAATATGGATTATAAGCTTCAGCAATTACGGCATTATTCTAGAATCGGGTATCTCTACGTATACTTTGGAATTGGCTATTGAGTGCTATCACTCGTTGAGCCAACTGACCTAAGTTGTCAAACTCTTGCCCAAGCATCTTGTCCCTCCATGTTGGCAACATTCCTTGAGCAACTAAAGTAGCTAGCTGATCATCAGTCAGATTCAATGAAAAGCACAAATTCCTAGTTTCTCGGAACCTCTGAAGAAACTCGGCACCCGATTCATTAGTTCTTTGCCTTATGGTCGTCAAATCTGTAATTTTCTTTTCTCCTATCCCAGTATAGAAATATGTATGAAACTTTTTCTCAGGTCAGCCCAATTGGCAATGGAATTAACCGGCAATGATGAAAACCATGTAAAGGCTGGTCCTGATAGGGACAAGGAGAAGAAACGAACTCGATGAGCCTCTTCAATGGATGCTTCACCCAACTATGTAAGATACCAACTGACATATTCTATTGTGCTTGTGCTATCTTGGCCAGTGAACTTAGCAAACTCTGGGAGCCTATAATTTGTAGGAAGAGCGACCAAATCATACCACTCTAGATATGGATGTTTGTACAAAAAGGTCTGCCCTTTTGGCTTCAAACCAAACTGATTCTTCATCATCTCGGTCACTCTGAGCAACAACTCATCGACATTTGAATCTGGATTTCTCTACAATTGTTGACCCATCTGTGGATTAAAATTTCGGGTACCTTGATACCCTGGATTTGGAATCATATGAATGGTATTGTAATCTATGCCATAATGATATCCTTGTGGAATCTCTATCTGTTGGGTCCTTTGCTGGTTTGCTGCTTGAAGTCTCTAGTTGTAAATGTTGGGATCTGTATCTCTATGAGTCCTTTGAATTGATGGTGCTATTTTTTGAGCCGACGATGGTATTTGGCCTGATGTGTGAAAATTGACCATTTGATTCTAAACTTGCCCCGTCGGCTGTTGCACATACTGCACTGATAATCCAGGATTATTTTGTATTTGATTAGTAGTGATACCTTGAACTTATTTAGATGAGCCCTAAACTGCCTAGACATCATCATTACCAGTTAGTGCTGCTTCTTGATGACTAGTACCAGCTTGATTAGTCCCCTAAGTCGACAGATGTGGAATGTTGTAATAAGCCAGTCCAACCTGATCAATTGGACAGCTATGAAACACCTCTTTCATGGTATTGTGGAATGTGTCCAAGAAAGCTGTATTATGGTTCAACATGGCATCATAAACATATTTGTTTACAACATCTATGAAGAAATGCCTATCATTAGCTTCATCTGTATCTGATTGCCCATGCATCAAAACTTTTGGTAGTGGATATTTCTGAACAACTTTATTGTCATGTGTCTTGGTGTAGGACAACAAACACTTATTCTAATATTCTTCTATAGGTTTACTGATGACTTCTTTATCATCATCAGGTAGGTCTTCATAAGGCACTATAAGAATGTCCCTATTGTTGTGAGTTGCCATGATGATTGTGGGGTCCCACCGAGCGTGCCAGAACACGTGTCGGTGCAAAAACGTGTCGATGCGCCTGACACACAGCAAGCCAGAAGGATCTTCTTGGAGTAAGCCTGGAGATTCGCTTGGGTTGAACATAGGACCAGCCGATCCTACGAGTTCCTAAAGGCGTTCTAGTCAATTTAACCTACAATTGACAAGGAGAGATAGTTCCAAGTGTGCTGCTTCGAGAGCAGCCAGACAGAAAAATCAACTAAATAGCCGATATGAGAAGAAATTGGCTGTTAAGAACTATAACGCTCATGGGTCATGATTGATTTTATAGTAATGAATATAACACATCTAGTTTTAATAATCCTTTCCCTTAAGCTATTAACATGTATGCATCAAAGATACATCACTGGCTAAATTAGATTTGATCAATACGTGGTGTAGAGCCAATGAATCCGGTGAAAAGGGATATGCCACGCAAACAATTGACTGTTTGATATAGACAGATCTACGAACCATCTAGATCTAACCTATTACCATCAACGGTGAGGTTCGACTGGATCGATGCAGCTATGATGATGATGATAGTCTAGAACTGGAAAATCCATAGAACCGACCATAGTTCAATAGATTCATGAAAGCGTGCCATATCTGTGAAAACGCAGGCGAATCAGCTAAAATAGCCAATTCAAGTAGAAAAGGGATTATGGCATGTGAACAATTGACTATTTAACAAAGACAGATCTATAAACTCATCAAATCTAACCTATTATCCTTAACAGTGGGGTTCGACCGGATTGATGGTAGTAATGATAAAAACAATAGATCAAACCTTTAAAGTAAATAGATATATTCGCATTTAACAGAATCATGAAGACACACTATAAGCGTTAAAGTATGGGCAATCGGTTATTTAGTCGATGCAGGTATAGCAAACAGTTAAGGTCACGCCTAGTCGAAAGCAAATCTACCAACTAGCATACTCTGATTTAAAGTGTTATCAGTGGGGATCAACCAGATCGTTACAGCCATAATAGCGAGCTATAGATCAGATTCAACTAGCTAGTAAAACCTTCTCAAGATCAAACATGCCTTAGCCATGTACTATGCACGATCAAGATCGAAGTAGAATAGCCGATAAAACATAATCCATCGCTTAAAGTAAGAACCATTGCAATGTGACAAAATAAATGATGGACTAAAAAGGATGTGAGGCCGATCTAGATCGATCTTGATCGGGCAGGTTGATGTTGCTGAAACTAATGACAATAAGAACATTAGCAAGATCGATAACTTAATGAATCTACCTGAAGGATGCCACCCTTAGGTAGAGCCGATAACTTGACCTTAATCTAATTCGAGCAGTGGAGGTCGAACTTAACCAATGCAGCCGTACTTGAACTAGATAAGGATCGATATCTAACTCATACTAGAGCTCATAAGAGGTTGGCCAGACCAATGTAGCCTTACAAACCAAAGTATAAGCCATGATGGTACTTACAGACAAGCCGGAGGTCGACCAGATTGATGCCGCCCTGCTTATTGAAGAACTCGCCGAGATCTACAGTACTCTTACTCCTAAGGGTTGATGTGAAGCCGAAAAAGTAATTAGTATTGATGGATTCATAATTTTTTACAATAGTCGGGGTTCAATATTTATACCTGGGACCTAAGTATGAATCCTACTCAGATACGACTCATTACAATCTTTGGAACAAAAGAAAACATTCCTAACTTAAGATAACTTGGACCCCAATCTTTCCTTTTTGTAGAGTCTGACATATTTTTCCAACGCCAACCATAGCTCATTAACGTTATCTATTGATGTCATCCAAAGAGAGTTGATCCCAGTACCACATCCGAATCAGCTGATATCGATCCTTATGCAATTGATTCCTTGATGACACAATCTTGGAAGCTTTGAGTTCCTACGTTCTTCTTCCTAAATTTTGGTGTAAACAGTTCTCTATCACAATCGTGTTGGTGGTTGCTAGCTTTTCAAGATCTTTCTTAAGCTTCTCATTCTCATTCTTGAGCTTGATTTAATCATCATAGTTGTAGAACTCAACCACTTTCTTGCCTTTGCTACTAGAACCTTACTCAATGCTCTCAACAATCAAGTCATCACATGATGTGGCTATATCAATCTTAACAACATTGTTAGTAGCATCATGCGGCTCATTGGATAAATACTCATGAGATAGAACTAGATTGTCATGATTAACCTTGAGATTGGTGTACTCTTCTTTTAGCAAGTTGTATCTAGTGATGAGCTCATTGTATATCAACTTAAGTTTATCATGTTTCTCTCTAAGTTCCTTTATAGAGGTTCTGAGCTCCTTGAGCTTGGATGACACAATTTTATTTTGTTCTCTAAGCTCATCACTAGCTTTTTTGGCTATGTCATACTTTGCTAAGAGTGAATCATTCTCAAGTTCTAGCTTCTCATTTTTAGCTCTTGTCTTTCTAATGATTTTAGTGTATGAGTTTAGCAATTTGATAAGATCATCATAAGAAGGTGATTCAAAATCATCATCACTATCGCTACCATTATCATCACCACTACCATTGTCATCACCACTACTATCATCATCACTTTGTACCTTTTGATCACCCTTGGCCATTAGGCATAGGTGTGTAGATGATGATGGCGGCGGTGTCGGTGGAGATAGTTGTTTACACCAAAATTTGGAATTAGAGTCATAGGGACTTGAAAGCTCCCAAGATCCTGTCATCAAGGAATCAATCACGTGCAGGTCGATATTAGCTGATTCGAATGCAAAACTGAATTGATTTTCTTCAGATAGCGCCAGCGGATAACAACAAAGGCTACAATCGGCGCTGGGACAAGGCATGTTGGACTCTACAAAAAGGGAAAGATTAGAGTCCAAGTTATCTTAAATTAGGAATGTTTTCTCTAGGGTCAAAAATTGTGATGAGTAGTGCTTAGATGGGAGTCATGCGTAGGTCCTGGGTATAAATATCAAAGCCCGGCTATTGTAAAACACACAATCAATCAAATACAAGTTACTTACTTTTTTGGCTCCGGCCACCCCATAGGAGTAGGAGTAGAGCAGATCTCGGCGAATTCTTCAGCAAGTATGGCTGTATCGATTTGGTCGACCTCCATTGCTTGTCTATAAGTTCTGTCATGGCTGATACCTCTGTTCGTATGGCTACATTGATCCAGTCGACCTCCACTGCGACTCTGGTATAAGTTAGTTATCGATTCTTGTCTAGTTCAAGTAAGGCTGCATCGATCCGGTCGACCTTCACTGCTCGAACTAGATTAAGGTCAAGTTATCGGCGCTATCTAAGGGTGGCGTTCCTTCGGATAGATTCATTAAGTTATCGATATTGCTTATTGCTTCCATTATTTATTTAATTATAGCAATATCACTTCGCTCAATTGGGATTAATCTAGATCGGCCTTATATCTTGTTTAACCCATCGTTTGTTAATTAAAATTTGATCTAATCCGCACTTTAAATGATGAGTTATGTTTTATCAGCTATTTTATATCAATCTTGATCGTGCATAGTGTGCGGTTAAGGTGTGTCTGATCTTGAGTAGATCTATTGGCTTGCAAAAACCGTTCCATGGGTCGTTATCATGGCCGGTGTGATTCTGCCTCACACCCCACTGTTAGCACCATGGAGTGGAGATCATTATTTGGCAGATCTGTTCCTGAGAGAGCATGACCTTAATTGTGCGCTATGCCTGAATCGGCTGTTTTAGCTGATATCGAGTGCTTTCACGAATAGTTCATGTCACGAGACCGTTGAAGTAGAGATAGGTTGAAAGATGTGTTAGCCCTATGATCTTATTATTGTATTATGGCCTACATGATTTTGCCTCATGCCCCACTGGTCATAGCGATTGATGATATCTAATATGTTCATTTGATTTATCTCTATTAAATGGTTGAATGATGATGAACTGTTTCTTTTATAAAGGGGTTCGGTTACTTGCAGTTATTGGCTCAGTATAAACTAATTATTGTTAATATCTTATTGCCATTGACCAATATTTGTCTAAAGAATGATATTCATCCTGAACGATAATCGATTCTTCTTACACAACCCCATGAGATTTAACTAATTTATTCTTATGAATATGCTGGAATCGACTGTTCAGTCGATCTCCTTTCATATCGGCTCTCAGAGCCGCACATTCGGGACTGTCTGGTAACACCGGCTTGTTCCACCCTAAATTACTGATAAACTTTCTCTCCTTGTCAATTGCAGGGTCAAATTGACTAGCACGTCTCGGGAGGAGTGCGCAGGATCGACCACCCCTACGCTAAAGCTAGGCGGATCTCTAGCTCCATCGAGCAGACCCTTCTGGCTTGCCCGTGTGCCCTTGGCATGGGACAAAAATTCTGTGTCGACACATGTTTCTAACATGCCCAGTGGGACACCACAATCGTCATGGCGATTCACAACAAGAATGACATCCTTATGGTACATTATGAAGATCTACCTGATGGAGATAAGGATGTCATCGGCAAAGCTACAGAAGAATTTCAGAGCAAATGTTTGTTGTCCTACACCAAAACATGTGACAACACAATTGTTTAGAAATTTCTACTACCAAGAGTTCTATTACACAGGCAGACATATACAGTTGAAGCTAAAGACAAATGTTTCTTTATGGAAGTTATAGACAAATCTGTTTGTGATGCCATATCAAGCTGTAATGAAGCTTTCTTGGACACATTCCACAATGCCATGAAAGAGGCAATTCATGGGTTTCAAGTTGGTCAAGGTGGGCTGGCTTATTACAACATTCTAGATCCATTGACCCAAGGGACTAATTAAGTTGGTATCAGCCATCAAGAAGTAGCACTAACTAGTAATGGTGATGTCCAGGCAGTTCAGGGTTCATCTGAATAGACTCAAGGAACTACTGCAAATCAGATATAGTACAATCCTGGACTGTTAGTACAGCATGTGCAATAGCTAGCGGGGCAAGGTCAGAACTAGGTGATCAATTTTGGCACATCAGGTCACATACCGTCGTCGGCTCAAAAAATAGCACCCTCAATTCAAAGGATGCGTAGAGATATAGATCCTCATGTCTACAATCAGAGACTTCAAGCAATAAGCTAGCAAAGGACCCAGCAGATAAAGATCCCACAAGAATATCACTATGGAATAGATTATAACACCCTTCACATGATTTCGAATCCAGGGTATCAAGGCACATGAGATTTCAATCCACAGATGGGTCAGCAGGTGCAAAGAAATCCAAATTCAAGTGTTGATTAGTTGCTGCTAAAGGTGACCGAGATAATGAAGAATCAGTTTGGTCAAAAGCCAAAGGGGTTGACCGTTTCGTACAAATGCCCATATCCAGAATGGTATGATTTGGTCACTCTTCCTGCAAATTACAGGCTTCCAGAGTTTGCTAAGTTCACTGGCCAAGATAGTACAAACATGATAGAATATGTCAGTCGGTATCTTACACAATTGGGCAAAGCATCAGTTGAGGATGCCCATCGAGTTTGTTTCTTCTCCTTGTCCCTATCAGGGTCAGCCTTCACTTGGTTTTCATCACTGCCAGTCAACTCCGTCGCCAATTGGGCTGACCTTGAGAAGAAGTTTCATACATATTTTTATACTAGGACTAGAGAAAAGAAGATTACTAATCTAATAACTATAAGGCAGGGGACTAATGAATCGAGCACTGAGTTTCTTTAGAGGTTCCGAGAAACTAGGAACTTGTGCTTCTCCTTAAACTTGGCTGATGATCAACTAGCTGCTTTAGCCATTCAAGGAATGCTGCCAATGTGGAAAGAGAAACTGCTAGGACAAGAAGTCAATTGGCTCAATGAGTGGTAGCGCTTAATAGCCAATTCTAGGCTATACGCAGAGATACCTGATTTTAGAAGAGTACCACAGTAGCCGAAGCTTACAATCCATACTCAGTCGATGACGGCTATGAAGATGAAGAAGAGGTTGCTATGGCTAAATGGAATTGGGGCAAGAAAATAGTAATGGTGCCAAATCCTTGGGGAAGAGGAGTTGAGGAGAGCTATGACTTTGATGTCACTAAATCAGACAAGCTCTTCGATTTCTTGCTTGAGAAGGGGCAGATCAAGTTGCCCGATGGTCATGTTATGTTGCCCCCAAATCAGTTGAAGAATAAGAAGTTCTGCAAGTTCCATAACGCTACTTCTCATTCCACTAATGAATGTAGAATCTTCCAGCAGCATATACAGAGGGCTATTCAGCAAGGAAGGCTCAAATTTGATACGCCTCAAAAAATGAAAGTTGATGATAATCCTTTCCCAGGAGATCAAAACATGGTTGATGCTAGGCTGATCAAAGGAAAAACCAAGGTCCTAACATCAACCAAATCAAGAGAAGCTAGAACAGTTGATCCCAAGATGCAAATATCAGCCGATGAATATAGAGAAATTAAGAGACATCGCGATAAGCAAGAGAGCCGATATGAGCAGAGGGAAACATCAAAAGATGGGGCAACAAAGCCATGAGTTACATCTCGGATCCTATTGAATAAGTGGCAGTGGCAGAAGGAAAAGGATTATCAGCGTTGGTTAGAGGATCAAGAATACCAACGTCAACTAAAAAAAGAGAGGTATGAAAGGATGCAAGCCAAATCATATTGGAATTGTCCTTTCTTCAGACTGATGGATTGAAGGTTTGAAGTTGCCTACTAGACATGACTGTCCAGAATGCAGCAATCAAAATTGGGAGTTTAGGCAATCTCAAACCAACCGCCGGTCCATCCATGCTCAAGATGCATATCATCATAATAACGTGGATCGGCGCTTAAAAAATAAAAGTGTTCATAATTGGCTTGGGAAGCGAGTTGTTGACCAAGACTAGGCTGATTATGAAGAAGAAGGCAATGAGAGAAAATATGTTTGGCAGGAAGGCCAATGGTGTCTAGGAGGTTTGATAAGAAGCTAGAAGAAAAGGGTGCAACACCTAAGGAATACAGAGTTGGAAAAAGCTCAGGCATCCAGCAAACCTCAAGTATGGCGTACTAAGCAAACAGCCGATAGAAAGCAACCATCGGCTAATATCCAAATGGCTTTTCTATTGCTATCAGAATTTAGAGCTCTGGTAGATCAAGAAGTTTATTCAGATTTCGATGAATCAGAGTATGAAGAGATAGTTGCCAAGTTGATGGTTGTACAACAAGCAATATTTGATAAACCAGTCAAGCATCAGCACTTAAAGGCTTTATATGTGAAAGGTTTTGTTGATGGGAAGCCGATGAACAAGATGTTGGTGGATGGAGGTGCTTCTATCAATCTTATGCCTTACACCACTTTTCGTAAACTTGGCAAAGGAACAGGAGATCTGATGGAGACTGACATGATGCTTAAGGATTTTGGAGGTAATGCATCTAAGACCCGGGAGGCAATAAACTAACATGATGGAGACTGACATGATGCTTCTATCAATCTTATTCCTTTGTGTTGTTCTCTCCCCTTGGCCTTGCTCAAATTGCCCTATGATGATGATGGAGCACTTTTGAGTCGATCTCATGCGATCTTTTTTCCTTCTTTTATTTCACATTATAGGCGATGCATGCCACACCGGCTTTTGTGTTTTAGGTTGAGTTTAAGATTCTTTATGTTTGTGCTAAAGGCGATACTCTGCTAGTACCGGCTATCAGTCCCAGCAATGATCCATAAATTGACCGCACTTAAGCGCTAACCCTTAATCATTAGGACTCTGAATTTCATAATGAAAATTGCTTCCAAAGTAGCCGATGATGATTTTAAACACTAAATGAAAAATCATCGGTTGTTAAGCTTCTTCAAATATCTATGCATTTGATTCTAATTTCAACTTTTTGAAATAGAACGGCTACATTCTGACGAACTAACTCACAAGAGAAATATTTAGCCGTTCCATAATCACCAACTAAAGAAGTTATTAAAATAAACTCTCAGAGCCGATTGCTTGGATCGGCCGTTGATGTTCATCGTTGATTTTGATGACACTAAATGAAAAAGTAGTTCTTACCTCAGTGCCTAACATGGTCAAATAGAGCCCACAATTTTGAACTTAATGATGTTTGTAACTTAGAAAATTTTGCTAAGTCCTAAATCAGTTTATAGTTTTAGAGTACCCCACTTTGGAGCACTGTAGTTTGAAAACTAGCTCTAATTAGGCCATGATCATTATAGCAAAGTTGTAGTACTCACATATCTCTACACTTTGTATTACAGAAGTTTTCAAAAAATTGCCATAGATTAGGAGATAGAGGAGGGCAAAGATGGCTATTTCAGTTGACTAATCGACTTCACCGATCCAAATCGGCTGGCTGTCGTGGCCAAACGCGCCTAGGCCACGCGTGCCGCGTGGTGGTAGCACGTTGGCATCAGCCCGGCTGGTCAGGCCAGTAGGGGGAGAAAAGGGAGGCAAAGCCACTGCACTCACTCACTCTCGCTCTCTCGCCCTTTCTCTAGATCTCCTTCACCCACCGGAGCAAGCCGAGCACCACACCATCATCGCTGCACCTCTACCGTACTCGCTCACTACCACCACCGCACCGCCCTCCATCATATCTCACCCATCGCTCAGCCATCACCTCCTCCACCTCACTAACCACCCATTGCCTTAACCTGAGCCAAGGTAAAGGCCTACGGGCCGTCGCCGTCATCACGCCATCGCTAAGAGCGCCGCCACCATGCACGCCGCTGTGGCTATGCATGCCCGGTTCTCTTCCTTGCGTGGTTCTAGACATTATGGTTAGGTTAGAGCTAGGTCTAGCTTGAGGCAAGAGCCTAAGGCCAATGTCAGCCTCGTTAGAGTAGAATGCCGCCGTGCCACCATTGCGCTCACGCCGCCATGCTACCATTCACACGGCCAAGCTTCGCCGCCGCTCCACCAAAGCCCCAACTTAACCCTAGATCTCTGCTATGCCACCAGGAAGCCATAGCCGTGCTCATCAGAGCTTGCCATGGTAAAAAATGACTGGTGCGCTACCGCAACACCGCCACCATCTGCCATTAGCGCTACCGCTGTAGCCAACCACCGTCAGGGGTTGACCCACTTAGCTCACTAGCTACGAAATGAGGAGGGGAGCACATTGGTGGTGACCTCGTCTCCTATGACCGCGCCATCGATGAGTTCCCACCGGTTAAAGCACCGCCTCTGCTCTGTGCGTCTATCAAGCGGGGCTAGTTTGACCATGGGCCCTTGCTATCAGTCGTAGTGGGTGTACGGACCGGGTGCACCTAGCTGTAGCGCCTGAGTGGAAATTTGATTTTCTTTATTTATTTTTCATGGATTTTGTTACTAACTTGCAAAAATTATATCTAGAGCTAGGAGTATCCAAATGGGGTGAACCAAATTTTTTTAAATTCATCTTGAAGTGTACTATTGGATAAAAATATAAAATATACTGCTTAGGGTATTTTTCTAGGAGAATTAAATTGAGCAAGATAAGTGCTTTTAAAGTAGTTTATATCTTGTAAAATGCATAACTTGAGCTAGGAAAGTGATAAAATTGTGATTCTAATTTTTCTGGTCTTGTGTTGACATGCTCTAGCTAGGAAAAATATTAAACCTATAGTAAGCATAATTGAAATATGGTCTTCCTATTTAATCTTAATTAATTACTAGATTCTAGTGAAAGTAATTTGGGTAAAAATACATAACATATGATCATACAAATTTTTGCACATTATTCTCATGCTTGGAAAAAGTAATAAAAAATATTAAATTTGTTGCTTGACACTTTTCATTAGGCTAAACAATTTTTACTAAAAGAAACCTATATAACTTGTCATTTTAATATAGGTGGTTATACTTATCCAAATGGCATGAAATTTGTACAATAGACTACTAGGGTCATATGTAGGCTACTGTAATTTTCTCAGAATTTATTGAGTGTTGTAAATATTTTTCCTTTAAATCCCCTTATTATCTAAAGAAATTAATAAATGAATATAAATAAATTAGTTATGTTTAACCATAATGTTTTCTGTGGTGCTTGTGATGCATATGATCTGTTGATGTTATTAGTTTGACTTAGAAGTAATTGGTTGTATGCAACTAGTTAATTATTGCTTTATAATTCAACTAGATGGCTCCATGTATAGTTTCTATTGTGGTGATAATTTCGTGATGATACTAGTATTTTCTGTAAAACATGTTAATAACAAAGTTGTAGATAACTTACTAATCTACCTGGTATTAAATTTTCATAGTCATAGGTCTTATGGTTTAAGAATTATGGCTATTAGAAATGCTTGCTCTCTAGATAGATCTGAAAGATTGAATTGTTTGACCTACATAACTATTGAATCACATTAAGATAATTAAAATAAAGTTGTAGGAAATTTCATAAGCTTTCTAGAATGTCCACAACCATATTATTTTGGTGTGTATAACTCTAGTTATGGTCAAAACAAGTGGTTGCTGTCTTGTAGTCCAAAAAATAATTTACATAAGTGTTTGTTTAAGTTACTGGAGAAGAGATATGCACCTACTCAGTAAAAGAAAATGTAACTTGTTATCACCTTAATGCAATGCTACTAAGAATACTTATAAGGATGCATTCATCACATTGTATCATATTATATATGTCATTATATATGCCTCCATGATATCTTATTTCCTGCTCATGCATATAGGATCGTCCAAGGGGATAACTCTATTGGAATTCGACGAAGAGCCGGACAAACAATAGGAGGTACCTCAGGCCATAGCTCTAGAAGGAGAGGAGCAAACTCTTGAAGACTTACCTGAGTGCCCAGACCTTAGGCCAATTTCTTTTATCAAAGGTAAGCCCCGGAGCATTTTAAGCCTCCCATGTTTTACAAAATATCACTTGAGTCCTTTATGTTTGATGCATTAGGTTATAAGAGTTGATTGAAAATACTTGATGCATATAACTACCTTGTCCATATATATACCTTTAATCCTATGTAGGTCCAGGATCGAATATATGCTTAGCCATGCTTAGACCGGTAGAAGTCGGGTGATTTCCTATCACCTGCGAGATATAGGTGGATACCAAAGCACGGTTGGCTATATTTGCTATCATGGAATAGAACCATGGGGTAATGTAACTGGAGGCTGAGCGGAGTCTATGTGTAGGTTGACTCATGTGATTCTGTTTGTGCCAGTTAAGGACCATACCATTGTTGGCACTTCTATCGAGATTGAATGCATGCCTCTCACTTAGCTGATCGGATAACTCATTTTGATCATGAAGCCAAGTAGCTCAACTCAGGCCAGGCCTAGTTCTGTTAAAGTGCACACTCTAGATGGTAGTAAGGATATGCGGGGATCTAGACATGAGCCCAAGGGCAGGCCGGGCATGAACATCCTGGCAGCTGGTCATCCCTGATTATGTGGCGCTGGTCGAACCCATGAAATATGGACCTAAGTTGTACCAAAGGTGACCTAAGGTGACTGTTGATCTAGTCTGCCTGAGTTTGTGTTAGGAATAAATTCCCAGCTGGTTGAAATCGATTTGAATCACCATCTCTCCCAGATAGTGAGAAACTTAGCCAGCTCCAACATCGTAGTAAGTGTATTATGGAATAATGGTTATGAAGAACATGGAATTACTACACCGGCTATGGTTATTATTGTTATGCTCCTAAATGATATGCCACATGTCTGGCATAGGTTAGTTGCTAATCTAGAGATGAATAGTTATAATTAACTTAATGATCGAATTATAAAAGGTATAGTTGAATTAGTGGATTTTTATGCAAAATGTTGTCAAGCTAGCTCCACTTATAAAGCCTTGCATGATCCTTGGAGTCACTTTATTTTTGGTTTATGACGGGTAAGTTTAGCTGAGTACCTTCTTATACTCAGGGTTTATTTCCTATTATTGCAGATAATATGATGTATCATGGCTACTATAAGAACTACTTTTGTCCTACCGTGGATGAGGAGTAGGGACATAGGCAAGGCATCTCTTGTTAATCCCTCTCTTATGCTTTTGTGGGATTGTGATCATGAGCTGGCACCGTATTTGAATAATGATGACATATGTTGGTTTCAAACTCTATTTGCTTCCGCTACTACTTTATTTGAACTTGATTTGTAATAACTTTTAATCGTACTCTGATGTATGGAACTATATTTGTGAACTTTATGTAAAGTGTGACATGTATGTTGAATCATGTACGATCTTGGTTGTATGTTGGTTGAATCGAGACCCTTCGTGGTACTCGACGGACTACCAGGTTTATATGGGCTCAAGTATGATAGTGCGACTGCTTGCGGGTTGCTATTGTACTTGTGCTCTTATAAATTGGATGGTTTTGCTACAGCTGGCATCAGAGCAAGATTCAACATTAATTGCCACATGTGTATTTAAAACAAAGGTTTTTGTTTTCCAAAACTAGTTTTTAGAAACTTATAGCTATATATATAGTTGTTTAAATATAAAGTTTGAATCTAGAGTGTGCTAGTGATCACTTCCTTTATGCCCAGTTAAGGATTTTATGTGGCTAATTAAGTACTAACTTGGGGGTTTTTTATTTTCATCGTCCATATGGCATGTTATTGTATGGATGTCATTCACTTGAGTGGTAATGTATGGATCAAATGCCTCTACGCCCAAGGTAAGATGCCACTCATCATCATAGTGGCATGACCGCAAGATGTGAGCATGCGGTCTAATGGGCAGAGTTAGCTTTGATACTAAAGTATATATATGTCTTATATATACAGAGGTATTTAATTATGGGTTAGCTTTGATATGATTGTATATGCATATTTATATGTATATATGGGACGTATTTATTTTTAGGTAGCTTTGATATGGAAGTATATATATGGGTATATATATGGAAGTATTTAGCTTGCAACCTAGAGCCTAGATTTTTATTTCTGCATATATACTTGTGGGGTTGGGCTGAAATGAAATTCTTGTGTAGGTACACTAATAGCAAAACATGTAGCCTGACTAGCTACATTATATATGAGAGAACACATGTATGCCACCATGTATGTCGTTGGAAGTTTAATTTTCCTAAGTTTGTGTGGACATACAAAATGTGCATGCATCATGATCAATCATTCATTACACACTTGCATTGTTCCTCCCCTTATAAGTCTCTTATTCAGTTAAGTAACTCTTTTCTATTATAAGGTTGTTCTCACGAGAGTTGCACCATTTTGTTGGTACAGATGGCAGCACCAGTAGGGAGCGAGACTTTCCTAGAAATGTTCGGTACCCCTGCCCTACTTTGGAGAGTCCCGCATTATGCGGGATATATCAAACCGCCTCGCTATTCCAAGAGTGAGGTGTACCTAGAGGGACAACCATGGTATGAGGTGTAGCTAACCATACCAGCTCATACCCAAGCACCCCTGTGGTAGGAGTGGAAGGTAGAATCTAAAGAAAAAACTCCTCAGGATGGTGCCTAGGTAGTTGCTTTTGAGGTGCTAAGCCAGATATGCCAGCAGCACGGGAATGAGCTTACCGATAGTGCCGCTGGTACTTTTCTTTGGGTGGATCTATCTATAGCAGTTTGGGCATAGTGCAACCGCAATGCGTTGATCCGAGACCAGGATGAGCAGGCAGATAGTTCTATTCCTGCTATGTGTGCGATGTTCGCCATGATGAAGATGTTTTATGCTCGTTAGGACACCAGGGACTTCTAGCAGGAGTCCTATACCACTTGCATGGATAGGCTCATGAGGGCCAAAGCTACATAGCGTAAGTTGAGGAAGCATGTTCACAAGCACAAAAAGGCAGCAAGTGAGGCTCGATGGGACACCGACCAAGCTTATGTAGCATTAGGAGAACTCCACACTTAGATGGAGCAATTTGATTAGCAGAGAGCTGTCGCCCAAGCAGCAAGAGCCGATGATCAGGTAGTGCTAGCAGGACTCTAAGAGCAGCTGGAGGCTGCTCGCACCGAGGCACTCACTGCTATGTGCCAGTAGATCCAAGCAAACAACTGTGCAGCAATAGCAGAAGCAGCATGAAATAGAGCCAAAGCCTTAGCCACACAGCAAGACTGTGTCAAAAGGGACTTGTGCCAGCAGCTTGCGCATACCTAGAATGCGGTGGTTGATCTTTAGCATGAGTTGCATTTTCTGAACAACCAATTGCACCTGATCCTAGATGAGGAAGAAGAAGATCCAGAAATGTTTATTGAAGATGACAGTTGGGAAGAAGTGGTTCCATCAGATGAAGATGATGCTATCTTCGACCTTGATAGCGAGCATGCTGAAGAATAGAGCCACTTAGTGACTAGTTTGAAGCGCTAGTTGTATCCCTGCTATTTGTGTAATGCACTTGTAGCTTGAATTTCAGTACTCGTGATGTAACTTCAATGTAATATTGGTACTGTGCATGTTGTGTCATTACGGATTGAACTTTGATAAAATTCTAGTTTCATTTTATTGGTGAAATACGACATGCATGTTAACGCATTGCAAGTATAATAAGTGATCTAATTGGTGATGTTATGTTGGGAGAATGAATTATTATGCCTCTGTTTTATTGTATGAATTTAAGATTCTCTCCAGTAATTTTAGTTTGGCATGATTACAAAATTCATCTGTAATCTTCTAACATCAACCAATAATCACTTATTGTTGCAATTTTGCAGATGACTCACACCCGTGCTGAGGCAGGCACCAGCCAGGGTGGCAATGATGGTGATTTACCACCACCACCATCACCTTTTGCGAATGAGTTCTTCGCACAATTTCTAGGAAATTAGAGAGCTATGGAGGATACACTACGCCTCATTACGTAGAACACCGCTCATGCCCATCAGCAACATCAAGGGCCTGAAGCGAATCAATATAGCTCATTCAAAGATTTCTAAGATCCAAGCCTCCTATCTTCAAAGAAGCCAAAGAACCGCTCTAGGCAGATGAGTGGCTTAACACGATAGAGCAGAAGTTCCATCTGTTGAGGGTTACTAAGCATCTGAAGGCTGAGTATGCATCTCATCAACTATAGGGACCGACAGGGATATGGTGGACACATTTCCTATCTTCTCTACCTACAAATGCACAGGTCACCTAGGAATAGTTCAAGTTAGCCTTTAGGGGACATCACATACCCTTGGGGCTGATGCGTATGAAAGCAGCCGAGTTCATGAGACTCACACAATGGACCAAGGCCCTTACCGAGTACATGCATGCCTTCAACAATTTGTCCTGATATGCCCCAGGGTTCGTCGATACGGAGGAAAAGAAGATAGAAAGCTTCAAGAGAGGCCTTGGCACCAAACTGATGAAGACCATGGCCAACTCAAGGTGTACCACATATATTGAGTTTGTCAGTGATGCCTTAACCCAGGAGAACCAGAATAACTTGCACACAGTAGTAAAGGGCCACAAAAGAGCAGCTAAGGTAGGTGCCTCAGGATCATCTCAGGCTAGAGCTCTAGTGGCGGCTAGGCCACAATTTTGTCCACCATCACCTAAGTATAGGCCTCCTCAGCCAAAAGCTCAGGCTAATCGCCCTCAGAAGACATTTCACAGGGCATTCACCATTGCCATAACTAAGGGCAACGTAGGCCAGGGAAGCTCAGTAGGACCAAGGAACAACCAGCCATGCTTCAACTACAATCAGTTAGGCCATTCGGCCAAGGAGTGTCCCCATCCCAAGAAGAATGGAAATCAAAACTAGGGTAATCAGAAAGAGGCCAATCCTAAGGCACGTCCTGGATACGTGCATTATATGGCGGTGGAAGAAATTCTGGCGAGAGAAGTCGTTGTCGCCGGTATGTTTCTTGTTAATAAACATCTCACCATTGTTTTATTTGATTATGGAGTTCTCATTCATTTATGAGCCAAACATTTCCATCTAAGCATCATCAGAAGATAATTGAGGTAGACAAAGGTGATTATAGTATAAGTTCAGCTGGGGCCACTATTTCTACTAATCAATTAGTGAGAGATGTGCTAATCTCTATGTAAGAGAGGGAGTACACAATGGATCTGATAGTATTGCCCGAATTAGCCATAGATGTGATCTTAGGCATGAGAGGATGAGTGATCATGGAGTTCTCATTGACACATCCACTCAAACAATTATGTTGAGAGAACCAAAGGGAAGTAATGCTTTTCTATTACCACTTCCTCGAAGTATTGATCTCCAAAACTTGTCTTGTGCTATCCAAGCCACTACCCTTTGTGATATTCCAGTGGTTTCCAAATTTCCTGATGTATTTCTAGATGAATTACCAGGTCTATCGCCTGATAGGGATGTAGAATTTAAGATCGAGTTAGTGCTAGGTACAGTACCTATCTCAAGAAGACCCTATAGGATGCTACCAAATGAGTTAGCCAAACTTAAAATCCAGTTACAAGAACTTTTGGACAAAAGTCTCATTCGACCCAGTTCGTCTACATGGGGTTGTCTAGCTTTATTTGTAAAGAAGAAGGACAAATCCTTACAGATGTGTGTGGATTATAGGCCGCTTAATGTTGTAACCATTAAGAACAAGTATCCTTTGCCTCGTATCAATATTTTGTTCGATCAACTAGCAAAAGCAAAGGTATTCTCTAAGATTGACTTGAGGTATGGTTATCGTCAAATTAAGATTAGGCTAGAAGATGTACAAAAAACAGCTTTCTCCACTAGGTATGGCTTGTACGAGTATTTGGTCATGTCTTTTGGACTAACAAATGCTCCTGCCTACTTCATGTATTTGATGAATTCAGCATTCATGCTCGAGCTCAACAAGTTCATGGTCATGTTTATCGATGATATCTTGATTTACTCGGAGAATGAGGTATGTCTTACAGAGCATCTAAGGATCATCTTATCTAGATTGAGGGAGCATAAATTATATGCCAAATTTAGCAAATGTGAATTCTGGTTGAAGAAAGTACCTTTCTTGGGTCACATCTTATCTGAAGAAGGAATTTCTGTAGACCCATCTAAAGTACAAGAGGTCATGGATTAGAAGGCCCCGACTTCGGTTCATGAAGTTTGGAGTTTTCTAGGGTTAGTAGGCTACTATAGTTGTTTCATTTCTGATTTTTTCAAGATAGCTAAGCCCATGACCAGACTACTCTAGACAGATGAGAAGTTTAATTGGACACCAGAGTGTGAAGCTGCTTTTCACACCTTAAGGACCTTATTAACTACAGCTCCTGTTTTAGCACAACCTGACATTAAGAAGCCTTTCGATGTGTTCTATGATGCATCGGGTACATGTTTGGGGTGTGTGCTCATGCAAGAAGGAAAAGTTATTGCCTACGCTTCCTAACAATTGTAAAAGCATAAAGTCAACTATCCTACACATGATTTGAAGCTTGCCGTAGTTGTCCACGCTTTGAAGATATGGAGACATTACTTGCTAGGAAACTTATGTCACATATACATAGATCACAAAAGTCTCAAATACATCTTCACTCAACCTGAGCTGAACATGAGACAACATAGATGGTTAGAGCTAATCAAGGACTATAATTTGGAAGTGCACTACTATCCAGGAAAAGCTAATGTTGTAGCAGATGCACTTAGTCAGAAATCTCATTATAACACCTTGGAAGCCTTGTTGGAAGATGGATTTAATTTGTTACATCCTATTGTGCTGCACAATATCACCGTCAGTTGTTCACTTGAGAGCAAAATCATCGAAGTACAGAAGATAGATGTAGGTGTGTTCCACATCAAGCGAAAGATGAAAGAATAGGAAACCAAGCATTTTAGGTTGGATGAAAGAGGTGTGCTATGGTTTGAGGACCGACTAGTGGTACCAAAAGACCAAGAGCTTAGAAATAAAATTTTAGATGAAGCTCATTCATCCAAGTTGTCTATCCATCCGGGTAGTAGCAAAATGTATCATGATTTGAAAACCCATTTTTGGTGGACCAAGATGAAGAAAGAGATTGTCGCCCATGTCGCTAGGTGTGATAATTGCAGTAGAGTCAATGCCATTCATTTGAAATCTGCTGGATTACTTCAGTCGTTGCCTATTCTAGGCTGGAAATGGGAGGAAATAAGTATGGAATTTATTATAGGCCTCCCGCAGACACAACAAGGTCATGATTCCATATGAGCCATTGTAGATCGCCTCACCAAGTTGGCACATTTTATACCGGTTAACACAATGTACTATGATGGGAAGTACGCTGAGCTGTACATTTCTCAGATCGTGAGACTACATGGAGTATCAAGGACCATAATCTTAGATTGGGGATCATAGTTTATAGCTTGCTTCTAGGAACACTTGCACCAGGCCTTGGGAACTAAACTAATCAGAAGTTCAACATATCATCCACAAACTTTGAGACAAAATGAGCGAGTGAACTAGATCTTAGAAGACATGTTGAGAGCTTGTGTTATATCCTCTAAGGGTTCATGGGAGAAATAGCTACCTTTAGCCAAGTTTTCCTATAACAACAGTTATCAAGAGAACATCAAGATGGCTCCTTTTGAAGCCATGTACGATCGAAAATGTAGAACTTCCTTGAATTGGATTAAGCCCAGAGAAAGAAGATATTATGGCATTGACTTTATCACTGAAGCTGAAGAGCAAGTACACATTATCCAACAACATATGAAAGTAGCTCAGTCTAGGCAAAAGAATTAAGGTGATAAGAGAAGAAGACCACTAACCTTTGAAGTGGGAGACTATGCGTACTTAAAAGTTTCGCCCATGAAAGGTGCATAGAGATTTGGAGTAAAAAGGAAACTTGCCCCTAGATATGTAGGGTCATACCAGATTATTGAACTAAAGGGAAATGTCACCTACAAGTTACAACTTCCCCTACAGATGAGTGCTATATTCAATGTCTTCCATATTTCTCAGTTAAAAAGATGTCTTTGCATACCCGAGGAAGCCATTACACCCACCAACATTAAGCTCCAATTGGATTTGACTTATGAAGAGAAACCAATCTGAGTGTTAGAAGAAATGGAAAGAGTAACCTAGAGTGAAGTCATTAAATTCTACAAGGTGGTGTGGAATAACCATAGTCAATAAGGTGACACTTGGGAACATGAGGATTATTTACGTGAGGTCTATCAAGCTTTTTATGAAGAATGGAAGGTCTTGCAAATCTCAGGATGAGATTTCTATAAGGGGAAGGGTTTGTAACACCCTAGTGTTAAGCATTGCATTCGACACTTGCATTTAATGAGCACAAGCATCATACATTCATTCATGAGCATGAGCATATGAAATTTCATTTCATTCTTTATACATTTTTACATGTGAAGTTGATTATATATGCATGCGCTTGTAATCATGTATGACCAATGAATAAAATGATTGTGAGGTCATGAAAACACATTAGACACATCTAGGATGGTAAATGGAACAAATTTTTGTATTCATGACTTAAGCCAATTTTGCTTCTAAGTGTTGGTTTACTTTGTAATGCCATTTTCATGATGCTAGTTTGACCAAAGTTGAACAGTAGCTTAGAGTGTTTGCATGGTTGTGTGACCTAAATAAAAGTTGTAGTTCACATCATGGGTAACAAAATTTATTTAAGGGTCATGAGCTAAATAAGTGCCTAACATGGTCAAATAGAGCTCACAATTTTCAACTTAATGCTATTTGTAACTTAGATTTTGTTGTCCTAAACCGGTTTACAGTTTTAGAGTACCCCACTTTAGAGCACTGTAGTTTGAAAACTAGCTCGAATTAGGCCATGATCATTATAGCAAAGTTGTAGTACTCACGTATCTCTACACTTTGTATTACTAAAGTTTTCAAAATTTTGCCACAGATTAGGAGATAGAGGAGAGCAAAGATGGCGGTTTCAGTCGACTGAATTGACTTCACCAATTCAAATTGGCTATCCATCATGGCCGACCATGCCTAGGCCACGTGCGCCATGTGGCGGTAGCATGCCAACATCGGCCTGGCTGGTCGAGCCAGCAGGGGGAGAAAAGGGAGGCGAAGCCACCACGCTCACTCACTCTCGCTCTCTCGCCCTCTCTCTGTCTCTCCTTCACCAGCCAGAGCAAGCCGAGCACCGCGCCGTCACCCCCGCACCTCTATCATGCTCGCTCACTGCCACCACCGCACCGTCATCCATCATATCTCGCCCACCACTCAGCCATCACCTCCTCTACCTCACTGACCACCCATTGCATTAACTCGAGCCAAGGTAAAGGCCTATGGGCCATCACCGTCATCGCACCATTGTCGAGAGCACCGCCACCATGCATGACACTGTGGCTATGCATGCTTGGTTCTCTTCCCTGCGTGGTTCTAGATGTTAGGGTTAGGTTAGAGCTAGGTCTAGCTTTAGGCAAGAGAATAAGGCCAATGCTGGCCTCGTCGGAGCGGAACGCCACCGGGCCGCCATTTGCTCTCGTGGCGCCATGCTTCCATTCACACGGCCAAGCTTCGCCGTCGCTCCACTGAAGCCCCAACTTAACCCTAGATCTCTGCTACGCCACTAGGAAGCTATAGCCGTGCTCATCAGAGCTTGTTGTTGCCAGAAATGACCGATGCACCACCATAGCACCACCGCTGTCTGCCATTAGCGCCACCGCCATAGCCAACCACTGTCAGGGGTTGACCCACTTAGCACACTAGGTGCAGAACAAGGATGGAAGCACATCAGTGGTGACCTTGTCGTTAGTGAGTTCTTGCCGGTCAGAGCATCACCTCTGCTCTTTGTGTTTGTCAAGCAGGACCGGTTTGACTATGGGCCCCTGCTATCTATCGCAGCAGGTGTATGGACCAGGTGCACCTAGCTGTAGCGCCCGAGTGGAAATTTGATTTTCTTTATTTATTTTTCATAGATTTTGTTGCTAACTTGTAAAAATTATATCTTAAGCTAGGAGAATCCAAATGGGGTGAACCAAATTTTGTTAGATTCATATTGAAGTGTACTATTTGATAAAAATATGAAATATACTACTTAGGGTATTTTTCTAGGAAAATTAAATTGAGCAAGATAAGTTCTTTTAAAGTAGTTTATATTTTGTAAAATGCATAACTTGAGCTAGGAAAGTGATAAAATTATGATTCCAATTTTTTTGGTCTTTGTATTGACATGCTCTAGCTAGGAAAAATATGAAACCTTCAGTAAGCATACTTGAAATATGGTCTTCCTATTTAATCTTAATTAATTGCTAGATTCTAGTGAAATTAATTTTGGTCAAAATACATAACATATGATCATACAAATTGTTACATAGTATTCTCATGCTAGGAGGAAAGTAAGAAAAATATTAAATCTATTTCCTGACACTTTTCATTAGGCTAAACAATTTTTACTAAAAGAAACCTATATAACATGTCATTTTAATACAGGTGGCTATACTTATTCAAATGGCATGAAATTTGTACAGTAGACTATTAGGGTCGTATGTAGGTTACTGTAATTTTCTTAGAATTTATTGAGTATTGTAAATATTTATCCCCTTATTATTTAAAGAAATTAATAAATGAATATAAATAAATTAGTTCTGTTTAACCATGATGTTTTCTATGGTGCTTGTGATGCATATGATCTATTGATGTTATTATTTTAGCTTATAAGTAATTGGTTGTATGCATCTAGTTAATTATTGCTTTATAATTCAACTAGATGGCTGCATGTATAGTTTCTGTTGTGGTGATAATTTCATGATGATATTGGTATTTTCTATAAAAACTTGTTAATAACAAAGTTGTAGATAACTTACTTTTCTACCCAGTATTAAATTTTCATAGTCTTAGGTCTTAAGGTTTAAGAATTATGGCTATTAGAAGTCTACTGCCAGAAATGCTTGCTCTCTGGACATATCTAAAAGATTGAATTGTTTGACCTAAATAACTGTTGAATCATATTAAGATGATTAAAAGAAAGTTGTAGGCAATTTCATAAGCTTTCCACAATGTTCACAACCATATTATTTTGATGTGCGTAACTCTAGTTATGGTAAACACAAGTGGCTGCTGTCCTATAGTCCAGAAAATGATTTACATAAGTGTTTGCTTAAGTTACTAGAGAAGAGATATGCACCTACTCAGTAAAAGAAAATGTAACTTGTTATCACCTTAATGCAATGCTGCTAAGAACACTTATAAGGATGCATCCATGATATCTTATTTCTTGCTCATGCATATAGAATCGTCTGAGGGGATAACTTTATTGGAATTCGACGAAGAACCGAAGGAACAACAGGAGGCACCTCAGGACGTAGCTCAAGAAGGAGAGGAGCAAACTCTTGAAGAATTACCCAAGTGCCCAGACCATAGGCCATCTTCTTTTATCAAAGGCAAGCCTCGGGGCATTTTAAGCCTCCCATGTTTTACAAAATATCACTTGAGTCCTTTATGTTTGATGCATTAGGTTATAAGAGTTGATTGGAGACACTTGATACATAAAACTACCTTGTCCAGATATATACCTTTAACCTTATGTAGGTCCAGGATCGAATATATTCTTAGCCATGCTTAGACCGATAGAAGTCGGGTGATTTCCTATCACCTACAAGATATAGGGGGGTACTGAAGCATGGTTGGCTATATTTGCTATCGTGGAACAGAACCATGGGGTAATGTAACTAGAGGCCAGGTAGAGTCTATGTGTAGGTTGACTCATGTGATTCTGTCTGTGCTAGTTAAGGACCATATCATTGTTGGCACTTCTGTCGAGATTGAACGCATGCCTCTCACTTAGCTGGCTGGATAACTCGTTCCGACTGTGAAGCCAAGTAGCTCAACTCAGGCCAGGCCCTATTCTATTAAAGTGCACACTCTAGATGGTAGTAAGGATGTGTGGGGATCTAGATGTGAGCCCAAGGGCAGGCCAGGCCTAAATGTCCTGGTAGCTGGTCATCCTTGATTGTGCAGCGCTAGTCAAACCCATGAAATGTGGACCTGAGTTGTACCAAAGGTGACCTAAGGTGACCATTGATCTAGTCTGCCTGGGTTTGTGTTAGGAATAAATTCCCAACTGGTTGAAATCGATTCGAATCACCGTCTATCCTGGACAGTAAAAAACTTGGCTAGCTCCAACATTGTAGTAAGTGTATTATGGAATGATGGTTATGAAGACCATGGAATTGCTACACCGGCTATGGTTATTATTGTTGTGCTCCTAAATGATATGCCACATGTTTGGCATAGGTTAGTTGCTAATCTAGAGATGAATAGCTATAATTAACTTGATGACCAAATTATAAAAGGTATAGTTGAATTAGTGGCTTTTTATGCAAAATGTTATCAAGCTAGCTCCACTTATAAAGCCTTACATGATCCTTGGAGTCACTTTATTTTTGGTTTATGATGGGTAAGTCTAGCTAAGTACCTTCTTATACTCAGGGTTTATTTCCCATTATTGAAGATAATATGATGTATCATGGCTACTATAAGAACTGCTTCTGTCCTACTAGGGATGAGGACTAGGGCCCTGGGCAAGGCATCTCTTGTTAATCTCTCTCTTATGCTTTTGTGGGATTGTGATCATGAGCTGGCACCGTATTTGAATAATGATGACAGATGTTAGTTTCAAACTCTATTTGCTTCAACTACTACTTTATTTGAACTTGGTTTGTAATAACTTTGAATCATACTCTAATGTATGGAACTATATTTGTGAACTTTATGTAATGTTTGACATGTATGTTGAATCATGTATGATCTTGGTTGTATGTTGGTTGAATCGAGACACTTCGTGGTACTCGATGGACTACCGGGTTTATATGGGCTCAAGTATGACAGTTCGACCGTTTGTGGACTACTATGGTACTTGTGCTCTTATAAATTGGACAGTCCTGCTCATAGGCAATTTCAAACCTTTGTTCCAGTAGTGTTGGAAGAAAGCACAATTCTAATGTAACTCTACTTGTTTCCTTTTGTACCTTTCTTCTTCGCACTGACGCTCATGTTCTTCTTCTTCGAGCCAGCGCTAATAGTCCTTCTCCTTCTGGCATTGCCACTTGTTTAACAAGATCCTAGAAGTTAGACATGGATGCATAGCACCAACTCTGGATGTTTCACCTTGCTCATATTGACTCCTTTACTGATCGTGTTACTTCTTTGCTTCTTCATACTCATTAGTCCATATTTGAACCTTGGGGTTAACCGACCCATCTTCCTTGGCCTTAGCCGACGTCAAGACCTTCATCTTCCCTTTAGTCAACTAGAACTCTACCATGTGCACTCTTGAGAAAGGATGCTTATATATGTCTATCGTTGGTTTCTTAGCTGGCTCAAACTTGATAGTCCCTTGCTTGATGGCCTTCTGAATGTAGAAGCGGAACATTCTGCACTCATTGGTACTATGGTTAGTAGCATTGTGGAACTAGTACTACTTCTTCCCTTTTAATTCTTTAGCTAAAGGGATCACATGGTTTGTTGGTAATCTCAACTACTTCTTCTCTAACAGCAAGTTAAAGATCATGTCAGTTTCTTAACATCAAAGTCATAGGTGTTTTCCGAATCCTTTACCCATGGACAAGATACAGGAGCCTTGCCCCATGTCCTTTGATGATCGTGACTTCTAGATCATCTCCATCAGAGTCTGCATCATAGGGATCAGCCATAGTAGTAGTACCCTTCAAATACTTCTCTTTGCGTAGGGTCCAGTGCTGACTCTCAAAGGTAGACACTCTCTGAACTAAATTGGCCAAGCTCTCAAACTCCTGGCCATCAAATTTCTCTCTGATTAATGGATACATCCCTTGAAGGGCCAATTCAGCCAATTGGCCATCAGACAGATTCAATGAGTAGCAATGGCTCCTTACTTCTCTGAATCTTTGGACAAACTCAGAGCCTGACTCATTGTTCTTTTACCTCATGCTTGTCAAGTCTGTAATCTTCTTCTCACCCATCCCACTGTAGAAATATGCATGGAACTTGTTCTCCAGATCGGCCCACATAGTGATTGAGTTTGGTTCTAGCGATGAAAACCAACTAAATGCTAGTCCAGATAGGGACAAGGGGAAGAATCTAACTTTATGTGCCTCCTCAATAGATGCCTTTCCAAGCTGAATGAGATAGCGGCTGATATGCTCCATCATTGTCATCTCATCTACCCCCATGAATTTGGAGAAATCTAGGACTCTATAGCCAGGTGGGAGTTGCACAATATCATACTAGGCTGGGTATGGGCGCTGGGAAAAGCCAACCTGTCCTTTAGGCTTCAAACCAAACTGGCTCTGCATCATAGCACTTATCCGGTTGACAAACTCTTCAGCATCCATGCCGGCAACTTCTTGTCTCAGCTACACTTGAGTCTGAGCTTGAGATCCTTGTACTTGGTGTAACACCCTAAAATTTGAATTTTTGGAAATAGAGCTAAAGTGATTTAATTTGGAATTTTGTGCTCATGAAAACATAGGAAAATAAAAATTTTCATTAATTTCAAATTCATTATAGGGAGTAGCAACAAGGATGTGCATACATGCTGATGCATTTGATTTATTTGCTGGAGTGGTTTTGGTTTAAAATTTCAAAAATGATTTGAATTGCTTTTGGAAAAAAAATTAAAAATGGCTTCAAAGTAAAAGAAAAGAAAGAAAAGAGAATTAGAAAATAAAAGAATTTAAAAAGTTGTAAAATTTATTTTTGAAAACTTATCAAAATTTCTCATTTATGTTCGAATTGAAAAGTGTATTTGAAATCCTATTCAAATCTGATTTAGTTTACATTTGAATTTAGTTTTTAAAACAAATTAGAAAAAGATTTGGAAAAAAAAGAACACCCTCTCTCCTCCTCTCTCTCCTTTCGGCCTACATGGCCGGTTTGCTTTTTCTCGTCGGCCCACGTCAGCGCACAGGCCCACTGCTCCTCTTCCTCTATTTTTTTCATGTGGCCTTGCTTTCTAGCACCATGGCCCATCTCCTCCCACCGGCCCACTCACGCCTGCTCCTTCCGTGCTGGCCCAGCATCGTGGCCAGCTATCGAGCCGCGCGTCCCCTCCCCCTCTTTTGTGCTGATAGGTGGGATCGCCCTGTCAGGCCTTTCTCCTACCTCATGACGTAGCCGGCCTAGATTCTCCATTGCCACTGCAGAGAGTCCCGCCGCTCGGGAGTTCACGTCCTTCTTGTCCTCTGTCATTGCCTTGCGCCCTACGAAGGTTGAGCCTTAAATAGCGATCCTCCGCGCCCCTTCCATTCCCCCACCGAGCCTACGCAAGCTCTCAGCCACCTAGTCCTAAGCACCGCTGCAAAAGCCACCACCCCATCGAGCACAGCGCCCACCTTACTCCCTCTCCACCGTTGAGGTATCCCTAGGTGAGTTCGCAATCTCTTTCTCCATCTCCCAGTGTTCCCCGTTTATTTTCTCGTGGCTCCTAAGGCTGTTTTTGAGTTTCACCGCTGAGTTCCCTTTGCCGGCCATGGCGCCGCCGCCGTCTACGTCACCATCGGTGACCTCATCTCCCTCTCTCTACTCTCAGCCGTCCGATTTTAAATCAAGAGCCAGGATTAGATCGTACCCCTTCGCTGGCATTTTAGCAAAAAGGCCACCACAATTAATTGAGTCCCAACCCGTCATCCCTGGTTTTTTTAAAAAGAGCCCCTCTAGTTCTCAGTTTTTGAACCCATGGTCCATTGCGCAATTCATAGGTTACGCCTTGTTCTTTTAAAAAGCGTATTTTGCTCGGTTGACTTCAAAAATATGTTTTCATTTATTTACAGATTTACCACTGATTTTGTTTTAGCCATAACTTTTCCGTTTTAACTCCGATTTGACCTGTTCAGCTTACGTTAGGTTCATAATTTCATAATCTACATGTTTATAGTACTGTTAAGTATGTTTTCAACTTTTAAAATTCAAGGTTAGATTTAATCTATTATTTTAATAAAGGAAATCTTGTTTATTTTATATCTTCTATGTTTTAGATCCGTTTTGACCCATTCAAGTTGCATTAGATTCATAGCGACGAGATCTACACGTTAGTAACAATATTTATCATATTATTATTTCTAGAATTTCATAGCGAGACAGATTTGTTTCACAAAATTTTCATTTTGATTTTATTTTTGGTCTGTTAGTCTAATTTAGATCTATTGTTTGCTTCGTGTATGATTGTATGGATGCTTGTGTGGTGCTTTATGATTACATCTAGTCGGTGAGATATACGTGGTGATCAAGAAGAAGAAGAAGAACATTGAACATTAAAGCTTACTGAAGGATCGATGTTTAAGGCAAGTATAGCATGGGATCATACTTGTTGTCCTATACACCTTTAATCATTTAATTTATGCTGCATGTGTCTACCTTGACTGCCACTAAGGATTCCCTAGTACCTTGTACCTTGACACCTTTGGGTTATTGCATTGGGTAGTATGATGCTAGTGCTCAACTACAACCATGATCTTGTAACTTGACTAATGGTATATGCAATAAACACTAAAAGATGCTTTTTAGTAACATGGAACAAGGGGGCTAGAGCATTGGGCTATTTTTATGGTGCTCTAGATTCCTCTCCAAAAGGACTTATCTGTAAGTGATCATCTAGGACTTACAGTATAGCTGTGAGGGCTATATGCATCTAGCTTTAGCTCAGTATGAGGACAGTTTCTAGCTTGTTAGTGGTTACCTTTATGGCGCAAGAGGGGTGTGTTCTGGTTTGGATATAGTGCAGCCTCTGTCTATTAGTGTATAGGCTGCACGTCATTGTGCCTGTCGGAAGGGGGGCCTACATTCATAGGCCACAAAACCCAGCGGCCCTAACATGTTAGACGAACCTTTGAAAGGCTTCATAGTGAACCATGCTGACCTTTCTTGGAAGTGGGTTAAGAGATTAGCTACCTCAGGTGAAAGGGTAAATCACGACTCACAGTGAAAGTGTAGAACCTCTGCAGAGTGTAAAACTGGTATATTAGTCGTGCTCACGATCATAAGTGGCCTTGGAACCCTTACATAATAGATGATCACTAATGGTTAATGATGATAAACATGGATGATACTGATGATGAATATGCTCATTAATGATTATTGTTTATGATATTCAGTATTCATGTTTACGTAATCATGTGTTTATGGGCTTGTGATAAATTTGTTGCCACCCAATTGCTAAAAGATGACTCATTAAAAGCTAATCACAGTTAACCAGTGTCAGCCTTTTGAGCCTCATGAACCCCATGTTATATTTGTTGAGTATGACATGTACTTACGCTTGCTTTATTTTTCAATTATTTGGATAAAAATCCCGGATGGGTACCAGATTGCTAGAGTTTGGAGGAATTAGGCTTGTGATCAACCAGTCAGTTGTCCCTGTGGAATTAGAGTCTTCACCCAAAGATCAGAGTTACCTTTCCAATGTTTGCTATCTAAGGTTATATGCTTTATACTAAGTGCGTTATATATTGAGCATTATCTTTCGATATTACCCTTGTTTGTAGCTATATGTGAGATTTGACTTCCTGGGCTAACATATGGTGTGTATCTGGTTTTGTTCTTAAAATCAGGTGCCACACTTAGACTTGTGGATTCTAAGCCAGAGACTACTAGAGTTGTTGTGCATTATAACTATAAGGGTTTTGATACCCGGGTGTGGCATAAGCTCATATGTACTGGCATCAAAAACTAGGTGGTATCCCTCTGATAGTCAATCTGGGCATTGTGAGTCATGTATCCTTGCAACTGACTATTGAAGTAGGTGGGATCAATATTCTTGATGATCCTCTACATCGATGGAGCAATTTTATGAGCCAACTGAGGCGTTTGATAGGAAGTACTGAATCTTCCCTGAGCCAGCCGCTGCGCAACCTGCTGAGTAGCTGGATAGGTTGGCTGCTAGACTGAATAAACTTGGTTGTGTCTAGTAGGCTACTCATTCGTCTATGTGACAGGGGCACTTGGTGATTACTGTGCTAGTGGTTAACCCCCTATCATCTGAGCTTGCCCCCTACCGTTGGTAGGGCTTGACCTTGAACCCCTACTACTTGCAGGGTCTAATCTTGAGCCTATCCTCCTAGAAGCTATTGTATTGGTGGCTGTTGGAACTACCCACCATTCACCTGCTAACTAGAACTAGGTATGTTGTTTCCCATAGCCAAAGGATCAAAGCCGCTAGAGTATGCTAGCCCAACTTGATCAACTGGTGCTCCAAAGAAGATTTCTTTCAAAATATTACCAATCATGTTGGCCAACACCTTATTGTGGTTTTTAAGGGCTTCATGAATAGTCTTATGGACCAAATGAGCAGTAGTCCTTGCCTCAACATCTTCATTTTGACCATGTAGGAGGATGCTTGGCAGAGGAGTCTTCTAGACAACTGAATTGCGCATCCTACTATAAGACAGCAGGCACTTTTCTCTGAATTCCTCTGCCGCTTGATCAATGAGTGCCTTTTGGTCATCAGGTAGGTCTTCAAGGTTGACCTTAAGGATCGCTTCGTTATTTATGTTGATGATTGTGGTCCCATGGGGCATGCCAATCTTTGTCGATGACAAAAAGGTAACGGGGAGCTGCCGACACACGGCAAGCCAAGAGAAATCACATGGAGCAGATCCTGAGCTCTCTCCGAGCTTAGGAAGGGCACTAGACCGGATGGTCATGACCGAGGGCGTGCCAGTCGATTTGACCCTACAATTGATAAGAAGAGAAAATTGA